>NC_035435.2:103921381-104644714 GCF_002127325.2 Helianthus annuus | reverse complement strand
ATTGTTTCAAACAACGAAAACCATATTGTTTTAAAAGCATAACATTAAGTGTTCTCATCACGCAGCACGCCTCATGAAACTTCCAGCTCTTCAGACTGCAAGTTTCCGTTCTTTGATGTACCTAACAACCTGCAGGCATGCAGAAGAGTGTCAACATAAAAGTTGGCGAGTTCACAATTTTGTTCAACGTAAATCATGTAAATGTTTAGTTTTAAAGACATGTCAAGAACTAATAAACTCGGTACCGATACGATAGATTATGTTTGTTGTGCCCTCATCAATGTCGATCAGCATTGATCCAAATGTTTAAGGTCCTTAGTTCACGCGCGTCACCCAGCACGGTGTGAGGTTTGTCAAACCTAATAGCGCTATCAACTAATACCCCGTTGCCTCCAAGGCAACTGGCTCGATAATAAGTAGGGACTTACGTGATAGAGCTTGAGTTTATTAACTGACATTGAAATTAAACTACAAAATTTATTAAAAAGTATTCCTCCGAGGAATAATGGTTTGTCCCCCCGGGACGCATGCTTGTGAAAGAGTAGTGAACTCACCTTAGTTTGTTCAGTATGTGTTAACGTGCTTCTACGCATTAGTAAAGTGTTAGGTCCGTTACACACGACCTATTGTACAATAAGAGTAAGTATGTATGCATGTAGGGTTTTGCAATACCCTATGTGTCCAAACAACCAAGTGTTTAAATGTGATCAGATTAACAAGTTAACATACTGATGTGTGCAAAATGCAACATATAAATTACATCAAATGAGGCATAAAACTAGCATTTTTTTAGTACTAATGTTGGAAAAAGCGTGTTTCTTTCTTCCTTTTGAATTTACAGGACCAAACGAGCTTAAAAGAACAAAAGGAGCAAATAAGCAGCCCAAACCAACATAAATACAAAAAGAATGAATAAACGTGACATGCCCGACCCCTTAGCAGCATCCCCAAAGCAAAAAAAAGGAAACATACACTGACCACGGGGTTGTGCCCAGCTAGGCATGGGGCGTGATCAGGAGCCTACACAAAAGACAAACCTGTAGAAGCTTCCACGCCTACCACGGGGGCGTGCCTAGCTCAACACGGGGCATGGTCAACACAAAGATACGTAGAATCTTGATAGTTCAACAAAGAGTTCACCACGGGGCCGTGCCCAGGAGACACAGGGTCGTGTGGGGCCCTCTGTTGACACTTGCAATTAATGAAGGAAGAGAAGATGCAGGCCACGGGGCGTGCCCACCAGACATGGGGCCGTGGCTAGAGCTCTGTACTGGCTATAAATAGGGGTGCTTGGTTCACTTGAAAGGCATCTCTTGGCAAACCACTACTCCCCCACTTTGCCACCACTCCACCACCACTACAACACCAACACCCACCACCATCATCCATCATCCATCTTTAGAGTGTGTAGTAGTCTCGGGATCCAAGATTGATTGTAAGAGTTCTTGCCAATCAAAGGCCATGTTTGGTTAAGACTCTTACATCAGTTGGTGAAGACAAGCTTTTAATGCATTACTTTTGATTTTTAATCTTTCGGCACTTTTTATTTGGGTTTGTATTAATGACTTTAATAACTAGTTTCTTATGTTGAAGGTGAATTTTCTTTATCATTCCGTGGTGTCTTGAGGTTACTTTACTGTCTATATAAAGTAAATGATTGCATCATTCGTGTCTTTACGGTCTATATAATGGCGCATTGACTACCTGGTCGGGGGTTAGGGGAATGGTTTGGTAAAGTTCTTGTCTCGTTCAGTGTATAGATCCTGCGAGGACCTGGTTCAAGCTTACTAGGACCTCCTTCAATACCCACTGGTATTGGATTGCGGGGGTGCGAATAGCTTGAACCCCTCATATGTAAGCTACTATTAATACTTTAAACCGGTTTCTTGGGATTGTATCCTTGTTGAATCAAACCACTTAGCCGAGGGTAACGTCACCTTCTAAAGAGGGGCCTTCCAATTTTTGCATTAATAACTTACTTAATTGTCTTTCAATATTCCGACCCATTAGGATTGTATCCTTGCTGACTCAAACCACTGGGTTGAGGGTAACGTCACCTTCAAAAGAGGGGCCTACTACTATAACTAAGATAATCTCTTAAAAAGTCCGAAAGTGCGAAAATCTTCAAAGGATACATTAAAGACGAGTCGGGTCCAAGTGATTCTATCTTGTCTACCTGTTTTTATTTTATTTATCTTTGCATTTTTAGTTTTATTTTAATGTTTCAAAACTTTTATCCAAAATTTAGATTGATTAGACGTTGAGGATAAACCGGTACTAAAAGCTCTTGTGTCCTTGGACGACCTCGGTATCTTACCAACACTATACTACGCTCACGATGGGTGTACTTGCCCAAGTGTGTGTTTAGTGTTAGTATAATATCGTGTTTTATAAATTTAAAACTTGACTAATGCGTTAAATGGGCTCAAAATATTAGTAAAATCATATCACGCTTCGCACACACCAAGTTTTTGGCGCCGTTGCCGAGGACACAAGGATTTTTAAGAAAGTTTAAAATCAACGGCCTAATCTTTTTTTATTTATTTTATTACTTTTTTAGGATTTTTCTTAATTTTTTCAGTTTTTGCAGAACTCAGCAGGGGCCGTGCGCAGCCAGACACGGAGTCATGTCCATCATCGTTACTGGCAATCCTGTTTTAAGTCAGACAGTAGCTGACCACGGGGCCGTGCCCACTCGATACGCCCCCGTGTCCACTCCCTAGTTGCTGAAAACAGAACCGTAAGATCCCCGACAGTCGGTAAATTCTGACAAAAATATGAGTGATATTGATTATTTTTACTTTCGCTCCTCCTATGGTGAGTGGTGTCAAATATGTGGTGGATTCCATCAAGATTTAGAATGTTTCTTTCTAAATTGCGAACTTCACTATTTAGACCCATCGTTTTCCTGTAATCACCTTAAGATGGGCGAAAGTAAAAATGATCACTATCTCTCGCCCGAATGCCCTCAACCATCTCTTTCAACCGACATAACCTCCGAAGAATTATGTCGACTCGAAGAAGTAATTCTCCTAAAATTAAAAGAAATAGAGCTTGAGATGAAACTGAGGTATTCATCACAAGACAACGATCAAGGAGAATTGTTGAGGTCACATTCGGATTCTACCAACATCGACGACACCAAAAGTACCTCAACCTCTTGTGAAAACATGAGCGATAGTCGTCCCTATGTCGATTGTGCCATGAAGGACTCTCCATTGGCCCCCACCGATGCGCTCATAGACCTGAGCGATTCGACATATACCTTCTTTAACAAGAGCCCGGATAAGGGGCACCGGTATTTAGTTTAGGTTTTACCCTTTCCAATAACTTCTTGCATTCTTATTTAAATCAAGAGCAATTAAAGTACCTTAGGCACTTCGGTGTTGTTCCCTCCAGTAAGGAACCGCCTGATCCGAATAAAAACCTTAAAATAAGACGCTGCTTCATAAACACTCTAGCCACGGGGCCATGCTCAGGTCAACACGCCCCATGGCCACCTCAATTTTGACCACGGGGTCGTGTCCAGGCCAACACGCCCCGTGCTCATAATACGGACAAAATGTGTCAGAACCTTGTCTGACCACAGGGCCGTGTCCAGCCGACACGGGGCCGTGGTCAGTGTGCTATCGTTTTCTATAAAGTCAGCCTTGTTCCTGCACATTGGATCCATTCCAAAGACAAAGATTTGCTGGGATCTTCATACATACCTTAAAAGGTATATTCCAAAGAAGGTTTCTTACCAACCATCTTGTCTTTGCCACTTTTTTCACTTACCTTCTTCTCCAAAACACTCCAACCTCCATTAAAGCTTGAAACATTCATAACTTCAAGCTTTATTATAGTATTTGCAAGGTTTTTAACCAAGGAATCTTATTAAACATAAGTTTTAAAACACTGTTTTAAGTTATTTATATTCAGAAATGTTTCAAATTACAGAAAAATAATTTAAAACAATTATATTCCTTGGTTCAAAAACCTGCAGAGGTGTGACCACGGGGCTGTGCCCAGCGGGCACTGGGCCGTGGCCGAAGTATCAGTTTTCATCCTTTTTGAAATTTTCACCTTGTTTCTCAGAATGTCGAGCCAAAACAGTGGAACATCTTCAGCTCATTCGAGAAACAATCGAAGGGGGAGAAGACCATCGATGGAAACCTCCTTGGTCAACTATGTGTATGCCTTACGAGAAGCCATTGATGAGATGACATCCGTGGAAGAAGCCCTCATTGACCGTATTAATCATTTGACGGTGGGATTGGAGAATTGCCTCCAAGAAGTCAACCTTTTGCACCAAAGGTTGAATATTCTTGCAATGCCTCCCATGGTGCCAATCGTCACGCAAGGAGGTTGGAATCTCGTGTCGGAAATCATTATCCCAACCGGATGGGATGACGTTCCTCCGGGACGTCCTCCAAACGGAGTTCCGGTAATCCTTGCACCTCCTCCACAAGATGTTGTGGAAAATGAGCCCGCCTTCTTTCTCCCTAGGGAGATTGAGGAATGGCTCAACGACATTGGAGGGGCATCCTCCAGTTTGGAGTTCTAAAAGCCCTTAGACACCGGAAAATCATTTCCGGGTTTTTATCATCCTTATCATGGAAACATCTAGGGTAGAACTTCATCGTGATTTAAATTTCCTGCATTCTATGACCTATCTATCTTAGGACTTTTGTAGTTTTACATTTTTAGGACTTTTTTTTTAAATAAAGTAATATCATTCCACACAAAAAAGGGCAATTACAAAGCAATGGCAGGTAGTCGGGCAACAAGTTGCGCCGCTACCCCCTTTTGAATAGAAAAACCAATTCTACTAAATACAAAGTTTGAAACCTTTAGCGACGAAGAATTACTATTAACGACTTTTTGAACCCGATTCAAAAGTCGCACAGCGTCAGGAGCGAGAAAATGGAAAATGCCATCTTCTAGGAACTATGTATCTTGCACTCTTAATGAAGGATGGTTTAAGTTATTATGTGGTGTTTGGATATAATGTAATGGTTTAACAACGAGGGAAGATGGAAAATGCCAAAGGGACATTAAAACCACACCCCATGCACGAAAACAGAGCCTTCCGTCAATTTTTCCAGCATTACAGCATGTGTAGCACAGGGCCGTGGTCAGCTCAACACGCCCCGTGCCAAGGCTCTCAGAAAAAAGTCCCAGTTCAGGTAAATGGCGACGGGCCGTGCTCGCTGAACACGCCCGGTGGCTAGCCTTCTGTTAAAATATGATACTGGCGATCTGACCACGGGGCCATGGCCAGACCACACGGGGTCGTGGCCAGACGCCCAGTAACATAAAAACTTGTTTTTAACACACTTTTTACGCATTCGAATCAATCTAAAATCTTATTTTTGGGACACATTGAGGACTATGTGTAATTTAAGTGTGTGTGTGTGGGGGGGGGGTGGATGCTAAAACCTTAAATCTTGCAAGTCCTGATAATAAGCCTTACACAAAACTCTATTTGAACCGCTAATCACCCCAAATTTTTTCAAAATTTTTCATTTTTTTATTTGTCTTGGTTTAATTCGGGAATAACAAGTTTAATTCATGACAAATCTAATTAAAATTTGATTATATATACTTGATCACATTATAAACTCATTCCCATAACAAGTGAGTTTTGAGCCTTTATTGAACATACATGCATATTTCTTTAAACTAAATGCTCATTTTTCGTTTCTTGTGTGAATAGCCGCTTGGTTCTTACGACTCTAGAACTTGCCAAGACGATACATTCCCGGTCCTTACCAACTTGAACCCAAGTAAGTAAATGATGGAGGCATTAGGACTAACCCATTTTCCTTTCAAAACCATTATTTTTCATTTTTTTTATCACTTACCCAAAATCCCCCTAGTTAACCCCTTTGAGCCTAAACCTTTTCGTTTCAAAACCCACAAAACAAACACCCATTACCCACCAAAACCTTTTTTTTCTTTTTAAACCCATTTGTTTTAGTAAAAAGCTCGGTTATCTTGTGACATGAAAAAAAATTGAAAGTCTTGCAATAAAAAAACAAGTTCCTCAAAGAAATCTTGTTTGAATATGCTTAGTTTGAATAAAAGTCACAAAAACAAAAAGTTTTACGACAACCGACGCTTTTTACGCTTTTCTCCATTTTACTAATCACTAACCAAAAACCACCTACCTTTAGCCCAATCCTAACTCTTCCCCAAGTCCTCTTGATATTTACAAAGGTTTATAGTTAAAAAGGAGGAGGATTGATCGCTTGGCAAGCATATGGTAGAAGTAAGTTCCATGCCGGTCTCGAGTGTTTCACAAAAATACATCTTTGGCCGAGTGTTGAGCGATCTCCCGTGAGGTATGTGAACTTGTATATAAATGGAATTTTAAAGAGACATGTTATGCCTAAATAAATAATTTTTCTTATAAATTGTTCTAAATAAATCATGACGAATAGGATTGTAAATATAATAAAAATAAAACTCAATAAAGATCTTGGATTCCCGACACTCGAGATAAGCCTAAAACTTCTCCTCTACCTCTTCCATTTGGGTGTGTAAGCCACATATTAAAGAGTTTTACTTGAGGACAAGCAAAGATTCAAGTGTGGGGGTATTTGATGTGTGCAAAATGCAACATATAAATTACATCAAATGAGGCATAAAACTAACCCTTTTTAGTACTAATGTTGGAACAAGCGTGTTTCTTTCTTCCTTTTGAATTTACAGGACCAAACGAGCTTAAAAGAACAAAAGGAGCAAATAAGCAGCCAAAACCAACATAAATACAAAAAGAAGGGGAATAAACGTAACATGCCTGACCCCTCGGCAGCATCTCTAAAGCAAAAACAAGGAAACAGAGACTGACCAAGGGGTCGTGCCCAGCTGGGCATGGGGCGTGGTCAGGAGCCTGCACAAAAGACAAACCTGTAGAAGCTTCCACGCCCACCACGGGGGCGTGCCCAGCTCAACACGGGGTGTGGTCAACGCAAAGATACGCAGAATCTTGATAGTACAGCAAAGAGTTCACCACGGGGTCGTGCCCAGGAGACACGAGGTCGTGTGGGGCCCTCTGCTAGTACTTGCAATTAATGAAGGAAGAGAAGATGCTGGCCACGGGGCGTGCCCACCAGACACGGGGCCGTGGCCAGAGCTCTGTACTGACTATAAATAGGGGTGCTTGGTTCACTTGAAAGGCATCCCTTGGCAAACCACTACTCTCCCACTTTGCCACCCCACCACCACCACTACAACACCAACACCCACCACCATCATCCATCATCCATCTTTATAGTGTGTAGTAGTCTCGGGATCCAAGAATGATTGTAAGAGTTCTTGCCAATCAAAGGCCATGTTTGGTTAAGCCTCTTACATCACTTGGTGAAGACAAGTTTTTAATGTATTACTTTTGATTTTTAATCTTTCGGCACTTTTTATTTGGGTTTGTATTAATGACTTTAATAACTAGTTTCTTATGTTGAAGGTGAATTTTCTTTATCATTTCGTGGTGTCTTAAGGTTGCTTTACTGTCTATATACAGTAAATGATTGCATCATTCGTGTCTTTACGGTCTATATAAAGGCGCGTTGACTACCTGGTCGGGGGTTAGGGGAATGGTTTGGTAAAGTTCTTGTCTCGTTCAGTGTATAGATCCTGCAAGGACCTGGTTCAAGCTTACTAGGACCTCCTTCAATACCCACTGGTATTGGATGGTGGGGGTGCGAATAGCTTGAACCCCTCATATGTAAACTACTATTAATACTTTAAACTGGCTTCTTGGGATTGTATCCTTGTTGACTCAAACCACTTAGCCGAGGGTAACGTCACCTTCTAAAGAGGGGCCTTCCACTTTTCGCATTAATAACTTACTTAATTGTCTTTCAATATTCCGACCCTTTAGGATTGTATACTTGCTGACTCAAACCACTGGGTTGAGGGTAACGTCACCTTCAAAAGAGGGGCCTACTACTATAACTAAGATAATCTCTTCAAAAGTCCGAAAGTGCGAAAATCATCAAAGGTTACATTAAAGACGAGTCGGATCCAAGTGATTCTATCTTGTCTACCTGTTTTTATTTTATTTATCTTTGCATTTTTAGTTTTATTTTAATGTTTCAAAACTTTCTCCAAAATTTAGATTGATTAGACGTTGAGGATAAACCGGTACTAAAAGCTCTTGTGTCCTTGGACGACCTCGGTATCTTACCAACACTATACTACGCTCACGATGGGTGCACTTGCCCAAGTGTGTCTTTAGTGTTAGTATAATATCGTGTTTTATAAATTTAAAACTTGACTAATGCATAAAATGGGCTCAAAATATTAATAAAATCATATCACGCTTCGCACACACCACATACAATACATACAGTGGGTTCTCTAGTTGGTGACATGCAGTGTGTTTTTGAGAAACTCGGACTTATACATGTTAATAACTCGGATACACATAGTGTATCAATAAACTCCTAATAGATATTATAAACTCTGAGGAATTATCATCACATATCATCAGAAATATCATCACGTGTAAACTCGAATCCTATGTACATTCAGACTCACCTGTAAACTCGGCCCATGTATTCACACATGCATAAATTCGGAAATTATATATGTAAACTCGGACTATGTATACACCCATGCATAAACTCGGAACACTATACTTGTAAACTCGGACCACTTTAAAACCCTTGTAAACCCGGAAACAAACATGTACACCGGATCCATATGAAGCCCGGACTCACAAGGAACTTGGCGATCATACTTAATTAACTCGGAACAATAAAGTTTAGGGTTGCAGTAGTTTATTAAAGTTTATAAATCAATCTTAACATACCCTTAACTATACAACTTTTACACAAGAGCACGTAACATCTATAATTTGCAATTAAAACATATAATTCACGTATTTGTCACGCAATGTATAAGTTTCATATAAATCGTCCGTTTATACTAATTATCCGAGTTAGTCACCAACGTTCGAGAATTAACTTGTGTGTGTTCTGGTAATTCCCCAAATTACCAATGTTGACTCATTTAACTAACCCTAGTTAAATGCAGTGCTATGAATGTATGTCTAAACTGACTGTGGTTAGGTTAAAGTAGTAACCTGAAATTGCGGGTTGTCACAAGGAGGGGGCAGAGTGCAAAAGAAATTTTTGAGAGGGGGAGGGGGGGGGATCCTGCTCTTTTTCTAATTTTTTTCCAGCTAAAACGTACGATTCTCTCCCGCTCTAAATGCTGAGGAGTATTGGAATATAGTATTTAGCGTTTTAGTTTCGTTCCCACGGGCCCGATTTATCTGTATATATTGTAAGCTATTAAATAGACTGCAGTTTTCCAAGATATAAAACAAACAAAGACTAGGTTGACTATGGATAGTGTATTAACTATGAAAAAAAAGGTTATCTACTGCAATCAAGATTTAAAACAACATGAAGTTTTGGAGCATTTACATACATAATATATAATCATCGTTACTTTGAAGCTAATATAAAGCACAACAAATCCACTTCAAGTTGAAATATTATTAAGCTTAGTTTATTTGAACTTTATTAAAACTAAGCTTAGTAATAAAATAAAAAATAACTCTCTCTCTCTCTCTATATATATATATACACTTAAATTTTACGATCCAGTCCGGTTTTATACGGTTGGTTTTCGGTATAAATCATAAACCAAACCGTTCATTACAGTTTACACGTTTTGAAACCGACTGGCCGAAAGTTAAAGAAAAAACCAACCGCGAAACAAAACCGATGATTGTTTTGGACGGTTTCACGATTTGAAACCAAACCGTAAACCCCGCTAGTTATTTCACACATAATAAGTGGATGTAGTTGACGAGGGCAGATTTAACTATAACGAAAAAGAAAGTTTTGGTATTTTTTTGGTAATATTTGAACTATTTTATGCAAACTACAGGGTTAATATAGACTCAACCCATTTAGCTAAACGTATTCACAAGCTCGACTTGAACCTGTAAAAACTAAAACCTAAGCTCAAATCCGTAAATTTCATATCAAGTTAGTATCGTTAAAATTCACCCCTGATTTTGGTGGTGTATTTAAAACCCTTGTAAATGAAAAACTAAAAAGTGAAAACATCAAACGACAAGTCACAACTTCCCCAAATTATATTCACTAAATTGGATCAAATAACATTACCCTCTGTCTACTTCTACAACACTTTTCATCCAATGATTCTATGAACAAATCACCACCATTCATGGCGGAATCAACCGCAATTCAATCATCTGCCACCGCCCCACCACTCCCATTGCTTCTAATTGTCATCCAATTGATCTCCTCCTCCATTTTCCACCTCCAATTTCCCATATCTGAGTTGCCCTCCAACTGTTCGATCCTTTGCCTCAAAGAAAACGATGAACACATTGGCTGGATCGAATCAGTACCCACTGATTGTGATTCTCCAATTGAGTTCCAAACATATTGATCAAGTATTCCCGTTGGCGATTCTGTCCACAAATCTTGATCAATGTTGCAGTTCAATTGTTCGATAAACGGGTGTTTTAGAAGCTGCGTAGCGCCCCACCTCGCTTTCGGGTCCTGGATCAAACACTTGCTGATGAAATCCTTAGCTTCGTTTGATAAAACACCCGGGATATCCGGTGATTCTCCCGAATACGCAATCTTGTAAAGAACGGATACCGGGTCGGTTACGTTTAACCACGGTGAACAGCCCGTTGCCATCTCGATAACCGTGCACCCGAGTGCCCAAACGTCAGCAGGAAACCCTTGTTCTTCGCCTCGTGCTACTTCGGGTGCCATGAACATTGGCGTCCCACGAATAGGCGCGTCCTCATTCGCCCACTTCGCGCAACCAAAATCCGCGATTTTGACACCACTTTCATCAACTAATAAATTTGCCCCCTTGATATCACAATGCACTATACTATTTGAATGAATGTACACTAAACCTTGTAAAACTTGCCTAGTGTAGCTTGATATTTGCACCTCGTTTAATCGCGAACAATCTTGATTGTTTATCGCGTCGACAACTGTACCACCCGGCATGTATTGCATCATTAAGTTGTACATGAACTTTTTATTTTCTTTAGTAATGTCACACCCTTTATAGGCCACTATAAAAGGACTATTTAAAATGGACAAAAACTGTTGCTCCCTTTGCAAAGTCTCCGACTGTGATACGACGGCGGATTTGACAGCGAAAACGTCTCCGGTGGTGGATGTGGCGGCGGACACGGTGGCAGAGGAACCACGGCCGAGAACATGGCCTCTGGTCCACCTCATGTTTGGTTTTTTTGGATGTGTTTTGAGAGGGTTGTTCACTTGTTATGTGGGTTAAATAAGGTGTTGAAAAGGTTAGTTATTTGGTTGGGTGGGAAGTTCTTAGGTGGCAAAATCTTGGCAGCTTTTTAGGCAGACCAAAAGGGTGTTTGCCACGTGTCACCATTGAGGTTAATTGTATGTATGTAAAGGTCAAATACAGTCCATACTTGATATAACTTAAGGTAGATATGGAGATATTTTATGTTGATTTTTATTTGTATCTTGTCGTTTTATAAATCATAAATAAAGAGATACATCTTGTTTCTATTTTTGTATAAGAAACAATACTCTCCATCCAACTGCTATAACATTTTAAGTACAACTAAGATATTATCTTTTTCTTTTTAGTCTTTGCAATATAAAGCACTAGATTTTTTTGTTCTTTGAAAAACACAATGGTAAATACATAAAAAAATGTAAGTTTAACTCATGTTTGTGTGTTTACTGGTGTAAATACATAAAAATAGCTTCATCATGCCCTTGTTTTATTTCCTTTCTTGTGTGTTTATCGGTGTAATCATATGAGAATACACGATATTCGCTATTATCATCTGTAAATATAGAGTATCACTTGAACGTCAAATACATATATAACAAATTAAATTTGTTATTATCATCAGTAAATATACAGTATCACTCGAATATCAGATACATATATAAGAAGTTAAATTTGTTAACTGTACTCACTAAATTGATCCGTCGAGTTAAACTGATAATTGCAAGATTAATAATTGGCGAAACAATAATATTAATAATAATACATAACTATTTGTGTGCTTTTCTAAAATCAAACCGTAGAACAAACTGGATAAGGAAGTCACTAAAGGTGAAAAAGTTAGTAGGTTTGATTTGAAGTTATGATTTGGAGTGTTCTACGTTTCTCCATAGAATCATTCACCACATTTTGGCTTCATTTTCTTGTAGCTTGCAAGTGAAGTATAAGTTTAATAACCTTTGAAGTATCAAATCATTTCGTTACTAATTCCTCTTTCATGGGTGGTTATTACTTCCAAATCAAGATTTTCTTTAATCATTTTAACCAAACACTCCCACCCCAAAAAATATATGGATAGGGAATTGTCGTTTTCGTATCTGGTTTGCTTACGATGTTTCGGTCATATTGGTATTGTCACTCGCTTTCATTTATGGATTGGAATTAGACGAGAGAAAAAATATATCATAGTCGTGATTCTTGTCTATGCGGGTGGAAGAATAACGCAGGTAAGAGTATAAGACATAAAAATATACAACATGAATATTTATAAAGGAAATTCAACTTATGATTTTTGAATGATTATAAAAGAAATTCAATAACACCTTAAAAAGTATGAAAGGAAAAGTGACAATAACCAAGTATTTATGCGTGTCTCTTAAGATATTTTTCTTGATCATTAGCGGAATGCATTGTTTGGTGTGTGTTTTGTCACACTCAGTGCACGTGTTCACAACACCAAGTTCCTCCTATCTAAATCACAATTAGAGAAAAAAATAAATTCTAAGACATATCTTAAAGTAAAGACGATAAGAATGTTGTATATATAATTATGGTTATCAATATGTTTTGATTTCATTAACTTAATAACTTTATGTTTATTTTATTAACTACAAAAGTAGTAAACTTTATATGTGCCTTGCGTTACACTCTTTTAATGAAACTAGTGAGAATTTCTGCGCTATGCGACGGGAGTTCGGCTGATATCGATTTGGTTAATCACGATATCGACACTCGCTCTAATAATCTTCCAAATATATGAACACATGACCTACATCGATAAAATAGTCAATTTAAATAAACTCGTATCAAAACTTGCTATATAAGAAATCATATTTTATTATGAAAAGGGTTAAAAAAAAAGTAAGATTCAAGCTTTAAGCAGATAATAAATAAATAATTGTATAGAAAAAAATAGAGTAAATTACAAGTTTTGTCATTTATGTTTACACCAAATTGCAGGCGTTGTCCTTTAGCGCAAAAGTTGACAAGTTTTGTCCTTAATGTTCCAATATCTTGCACCTTATATCCTTTAGGCCAAACCCAGTTAGATTTTTTGGTTAAATCCAGTCATGTGCCTTGCAAAATCTATATGAGTTTGGCTTAAAGGATATAAAGTGCAAGATTTCGGAACATTAAGAATTGAACTTGTCAATTTTTGCTCTAAAGGACAGCGCCTACAATTTGGTGTAAACATAAAGGACAAAACTTGTAATTTACTAAAAAAAATAACATTGCCATTTATATTTTTGTTATATATTTAAGGAGTAAACTGCCATTTTAGTCCCTGTGGTTTGGCCAGTTTTGCCACTTTAGTCCAAATCTCAAACTTATTACATTTGGGTCCCTGTGGTTTGCATTTTGTTGCCATTTTAGTCCAAAATTCAAAAACCCCATTTTTTTGACTGTTACAACCTCCTATTTTGTCCTTTAGTGCAGCGGCATTTTGGTCATTTTTTAAATTTCATTTGTTTTAGTTTTTTTTAATATATATTGAGGATGATGATGTTGGGGATGATGATGATCATAATCAGTTCTCTCTCTCTCTCTAGCACCACAACCGACACCTCCTCCCTTTCTCTCTCTTCTCTCTCTCTATAGCACCACCACCACCGCCACCTCCACCCCCTTCCCACCACCACCACCACCGTGAACTCCACCACCGCCACCACTGAAACCCTAAAGCGCCACCACCGCTGTCACCATCAAAGCCGATACTGAAACCCTAAACCGCCGGAAGTTTAGCAGATCTGGAACCTTCTATGTTCGATCTACGATGGTGTAGCAAAAGTATTGTTGAAAACCAGGTAAATAATCTGCTTTTACAGTGTGGTCAGAGACGGTGGTGGTGGAGGGTTTACGGTGACGGTGGTGGAGGGGAGACGGTGGTGGAGGGGAGACGGTGGTGGAGGGTGTACGGTGGTGGAGGGGAGACGGATGATGATCTATGTTTTTGTGATGGATGATGATCTGTGATTTTGTTAGTTTTAAGGGATCGAGATGATGGATGATGATATGTTAGTTCCTTTTATTCACATCGAGATGATCTGTGATTTTGTTAGTTTTTGTGATGGATGATGATCTCTGATTTTGTTAGTTCCTTTTATTCACCACGAGGTTGTGATGATTTCACCTAATCCGAGTCAAAATGGGGTCAACATTTGAGATTTTCCGCAGCTCGGCGTGGCAGAATCGGAGGAGGGCAAGTGCACTTGCAACCTCTGTTTGCAGCCATGGCGGTTTTGATTTGTTGTTGGAGCCTCGTTTCTTTTTACAAATCGGTTTTTGATTTTCTTGAAGATGATGTTCTTGATTTTCTGGATTTTCTGGGTTTTGGTGATGATGTTTGATGATGTTCTTGAAGATACAGATCTGAGCCTCGTTTCTTTTTACAAATCGGTTTTTGATTTTCTTGAAGATGATGTTCTTGATTTTCAAGATTTTCTGGCTTTTGATGATGATGTTCTTGAAGATACAGATCTGAGCCTCGTTTCTTTTTACAAATCGGTTTTTGTTTTGATTTGTTGTTGTCTGTATTTTGATTTTTGTGATGGTTTCTGGTTTTGTTCTGGGTTCTTGATTTTCTTGAAGATGATGTTCTTGATTTTCTGGATTTTCTGGGATTTGATGATGAAGTTTGATGATGTTCTTGAAGATGAATTTATTAATTATTGAAATGTTATAATAAATTGACATGGACCAAAATGCCCCTGCACTAAAGGACAAAATAGGATGTTGTAACAGTAAAAAAATGGGGTTTTTGGATTCTGAACTAAAATGGCAACAAAATGCAAACCACAAGAACCTAGATGTAATAAGTTTGAGATTTGGACTAAAGTGGCAAAACTAACCAAACCACAGAGATCAAAATGGCAGTTTACTCTATATTTAAGATTGAGCCATTAGCAGGACCTATCTTCACATTTGTTTAATTGAATAAACAATAGGGTGTGCCTATTGGCACACTAAAGTGCCTATTGGCACACCAAACCCTAGCAAATTTAGGGTTTATCTACGCAGCGTATTGGTCAATACGCAGCGTATAGGGTTAACCCTCTACGCTGCGTATTGACCAATACTCAGCGTATATAAACCATGGATTTCAGTGCCTGACAACCAATCATTGCACAGAAAACAAGGGTTATATACGCTGCGTATTGGTCAATACGCAGCGTATATAAACCATTAGATTTTTTGGGTCATTTTGGTAGGTTTGAGGGATATTTTTTCACAAAGTTTAAATACGCTGCGTATTGACCTCTAAGGAGCGTATATAAAGGTCTGAAAATGTCTTTTATACCCTTGTTTTGAGGCTATACGAAGCCAAATACAAGGGTAGTTGTGTCATTTTCGTCTCATACGCTGCGTAGGGACCTCTAAGGAGCGTATATAAAGCTCCATTTTTGTATTTTTTTTATTGTGTATTCCTTTGTTTATTTATAAAAAAAAGAAAATTATTTATAAAAAAACAATATTATTGGTAAATAATACAAATATAAATTATAAAAATAAACAATAATATAAATATTATGAATTATAAAAATTAAAAAAGAAAACTATTTATAAAAAAAACAATATTATTGGTAAATAATACAAATATATTGTTTTGTTATCGTTTAAATTAAATTATCGTATTCCTTTGTTTATTTATAAAAAAAGAAAATTATTTATAAAAAAAGAATATTATTCGTAAATAATACAAATACATTATATTGTTATCGTTTAAATTAAATTATCTTATCGTATTGCATCGTATCGTATTGCATCATATCGTATCGTATAGTGTATAGTATATAAGTCTCGTATAGAGGCCTATACGGGTGTTATTGTTTAGTATCGTATCGTATCGTATCTGTAGGTCCCTCTCGGAGGATGACGAACCTTAACCTTGTTATACTAACCCACTAGCAAGTGCGGAATCCAAGCTAGTGAGCAAACCGGGATGAAACAAGCACAAACACAAACACACAAAGATTCACCGATTAACACCACTTGTATTAATGCGAATGAAAGGTTCCGGTTACAAGCACAATGTTCACAAATGTGTTTTGCAAACTCTCAAAGTGTGTGTATGTGTTTCGGACAGAATGCTCTCAAGAATCTCTCTATCTCTCGGTGTGCATCTATCTCCCAAGTTTCTCTTGTAACACAACACACTGCATGGGTATTTATATACCCAGCACAGATTGTCTTGTCCGAAGGATTCGATAGATGGTCGAAGGATCATCTATCGATTACTAGGCTTTCGAAGGATCAGCATCTACCTCGAAGGATGATGTATCGATCATCCATCGAAGGTTCATCTTTCAAGCACATCGAAGGATCAACATTATCCTTCGATGAGCTATCCTTCGACACAGACAATACAACCAGTTTACTAACTGTTGGCCAAGTCAAACCAGGAGGACGTTTGACTTGGTCAACTTACAGGACTGACAAGGACATCGTTTACATCGTGACCGAATACAGACAAAGTACAGACACAAGTGCACCAACAAACTCCCCCTTGGCTGTAGCTTTGTCTCGATCTTCGATGGTTGCAGATTTGTCTCGATCTTGATCATCTTTGATCTTCATGTCTTCAAGACTCTGATGTCCTTTCAAGTCTTCAATGTCGGAGGATCTTCAAAGTCTTCACGTCTTGAAAGCAGGGAGTGTATCAACAAACTACTCGTATCATGTAAGAAGTGTGTTGACAAACTCCCCCTTAACATAAGCTCCCCCTTGAGTTATGCTCGTGAAAAACTTGATCTTTATGAAGTTAGATCCTTGTGGTGTTGATGATGGCCAGCGGCAACTCGATCATCTTCTTTTGAGCGCCTTCACGTCGTGTCTTCATTCCGAAGCTTGTCATCGACCATGTTCTCCTTGCCTTTAGAATCTGCACATGCAAGAAATCTAAACGCGTAATGAGAACAACTGCTTGGAATATAGTTAACATAAACAAATGACACACGTATGACCATGTCACAATCAAACACCGTCCGACAGTTTGAAAGTTTAATAAATTTGTCAATTTTAGTTTATAACTTTCAAAACTTGCAAATTTCGACCGTTTATGAAGATTTAGTCAGTTCGGTTTTCAGTCAGGTTTCAGGTAACGAAGACTCGAGCTCCAACATCGTACGATCGAAAATAAAATAGAAATAAAATCTTTTTGGTATTTTTGAATTTTTCAAATGTAAAGACTGAAAGCAGTAAATAAATATATACAGACATTCTTTTTGCGAGTTTCGAGGGTAAGAGAATCATATCAGTGTACGGTCATGCCAAAACACTCTTGTTGTTCAATTAGTTAACATTAAGATAAGCATCCTATAACAATTATCGGTATTGTTGTCCACTTAAGCTCAACTTATCAGATGTAATCATGGCGAGGGGATACGTTAAGGTATGATTTATACTTACCGACCGGTGTTCATCCACATCACGACACATTCCCGTATCAAGGTATGCACGAGAGTTCATCTTACCGGTGAGTATACCGATTATCATCTGTTTGACCGTATATGATGTGAGATTCTCACTTATTTAGATTTGAAAACAAGCCCTATGTGATATAATCACTTATTGATGAGGAACTTGATTTTCATACCCTTGTGTTGAGGCTCTACGAAGCCAAATACAAGGATAGTTGTGTCATTTTGGTCTCATATGCTGCGTAGGGACCTCTAAGGAGCGTATATAAAGCTCCATTTTTGTATTTTTTATTGTGTATTCCTTTGTTTATTTATAAAAAAAAGAAAATTATTTATAAAAAACAATATTATTGGTAAATAATACAAATATAAATTATAAAAATAAAAAATAATATAAATATTATGAATTATAAAAATTAAAAAATAAAATTATTTATTAAAAAACAATATTATTGGTAAATAATACAAATATATTGTTTTGTTATCGTTTAAATTAAATTATCGTATTCCTTTGTTTATTTATAAAAAAAGAAAATTATTTATAAAAAAAGAATATTATTCTTAAATAATACAAATATATTATATTGTTATCGTTTAAATTAAATTATCTTATCGTATTGCATCGTATCGTATCGTATCGTATTGCATCATATCGTATCGTATAGTGTATAGTATATAAGTCTCGTATAGAGGCCTATACGGGTGTTATTGTATAGTATAGTATAGTATCGTATCGTATCGTATAGTGTAGTATAAGTCTCGTATAGGTTTCCTATAGGTCTTGTATATGCATATAGGATTAGACGGGACCTAAACCACACATATACGATACGATATCACACTTATAGGCTTATACGAGGTTAATACGTGACCTAAACCACAGCTATACGATATGATATCACACTTATAGGCTTATACGAGATCAATACGTGACCTATACGACGCTATACGATGCGATATCACACTTATAGGCTTATACGAGGTCAATACGTGACCTATACTACGTTATATGATATATGATACGATATCACACTTATAGGGTTATACGAGGTAAATACGTGACCTATACTACACCTATACGATACGATATCACACTTATAGGCTTATACGAGGTCAATACGTGACCTATACGACGCTATACGATACGATATCACACTTATAGGCTTATACGAAGTCAATACATGACATATACTACGTTATACGATACAATATCACACTTATAGGCTTATACGAGGTCAATACGGGACATATACTATGCTATACGATACGATATCACACTTATAGGCTTATACGAGGTCAATACGGGACATATACTATGCTATACGATACGATATCACACTTATAGTCTTATACGAGGTCAATACGTGACCTAAACCACACCTATACGATACGATATCACACTTTTAGGCTTATACGAGGTCAATACGGGAACTAAATCACACCTATAGGCCTATACGGGTGTTATATCGTATCGTATAGTATCGTATCGGGTGTTATTTTCCTTTTTTTTATAAATAAACAAAGGAATACACAAAAAAAAAACAAAAATAGAGCTTTATATACGCTCCTTAGAGATCACTACGCAGCATATAAGACAAAAATGACACAACTACCCTTGTATTTGGCTTCGTATAGCCTTAATACAAGGGCATAAATGACATTTTCAGACCTTTACATACGCTGAGTATTGGTCAATACGCAGCATATATAAACTATAAGGGTTAAAAAGATAATTTTACCTCAGGTTTGGGGTTAAAAATAATTTTACCACCCTTTAAATACGCTGCGTATTGACCTATACGCAGCGTATATAAAGGTCTGAAAATGTCTTTTATACCCTTGTGTTCAGGCTATACGAAGCCAAATACAAGGGTAGTTGTGTCATTTTGGTCTCATACGCTGCGTAGGGACCTCTAAGGAGCGTATATAAAGCTCCATTTTTGTATTTTTTTATTGTGTATTCCTTTGTTTATTTATAAAAAAAAGAAAATTATTTATAAAAAAACAATATTATTGGTAAATAATACAAATATAAATTATAAAAATAAAAATAATATAAATATTATGAATTATAAAAATTAAAAAAGAAAATTATTTATAAAAAAACAATATTATTGGTAAATAATACAAATATATTGTTTTCTTATCGTTTAAATTAAATTATCGTATTCCTTTGTTTATTTATAAAAAAAGAAAATTATTTATAAAAAACAATATTATTCGTAAATAATACAAATATGTTATATTGTTATCGTTTAAATTAAATTATCTTATCGTATTGCATCGTATGGTATCGTATTGCATCATATCGTATCGTATAGTGTATAGTATATAAGTCTCGTATAGAGGCCTATACGGGTGTTATTGTATAGTATAGTATCGTATCGTATCGTATCATATCGTATAGTGTAGTATAAGTCTCGTATAGGTTTCCTATAGGTCTTGTATATGCATATAGGATTAGACGCGACCTAAACCACACCTATACGATACGATATCACACTTATAGGCTTATACGAGGTTAATACGGGAATTAAATCACACCTATAGGCCTATACGGGTGTTATATCGTATCGTATAGTATCGTATCGGGTGTTATTTTCCTTTTTTTATAAATAAACAAAGGAATACACAAAAAAAAAAATACAAAAATAGAGCTTTATATACGCTCCTTAGAGATCACTACGCAGCATATAAGACAAAAATGACACAACTATCCTTGTATTTGGCTTCGTATAGCCTCAATACAAGGGCATAAATGACATTTTCAGACCTTTACATACGCTGAGTATTGGTCAATACGCAGCATATATAAACTTTGTGAAAAAATGATCACTCAAACCTACCAAAATGACCCAAAAAAGTCTAATGGTTTATATACGCTGCGTAGAGAGCTATACGCAGCGTATATAAACCTTGTTTTCTGTGCAATGATTGGTAATTAGGCACTGAGATCCATGGTTTATATACGTTGAGTATGGGTCAATACGCAGCGTATATTAACCCTATACGCTGCGTATTGACCAATACGCTGCGTAAATAAACCCTAAGTGTGCAGATAGGCAAACTGAGTGTGCAGATAGTTAGGGCCAAACAATAAAATTGATTAATTTTCTCATTGACGTGTATACTCTTGCGTCACCCAACCCCATCCACAATAGGCCTTGGCCTTCGTGTAAATAGAATGAAAATTGAGGACGTTATAGCTACTATAGCTGAGAACTTGTTTAATTATACATATAATAATGGAATAATGTTACGATATTATTATTATTATTATTATTATTATTATTATTATTATTATTATTATTATTATTATTATTATTATTATTATTATTATACATCTATACTATATAATAAAGTAAACCTATGGGAGACACATGTCATTCACTGGAGCTGTCTATTTTTTGTTTTCCCGCCTCTCTCTTATATCTAATTATCTCTTATTTTCACTTTTAAGTTAATAAAATATATTATCTTTTTAAGTCGTTAGAATAGTTTTGAGAAAATAGAGATTATTATTATTATTACTATTTCTTTTTATGGTTTTTTTTATAAACTTGTAATATAATATGTCATTATCTTTTTCTTCGGATAAACATAAAACATAACTAAATCGATATTTATGTTTTGGGTTAGCTTTCTTTTTCAAATTTAACTAGCTTAAACATATTTTAACTTTGACGTATTATATAGCTTAAAATTAATTTTACATTATTGTTAAACTAAAACTTCAATAGAATCTTAAATTCTAGCTAAACAAGTTTCGAAATTCATAATAATATTAATATGTTAGACTAAATATATTACTGATATATAAGTAATTATTATTATTATTATTATTATTATTATTATTATTATTATTATTATTATTATTATTATTTCTTTTTATGGTTTTTTTTATAAACTTGTAATATAATATGTCATTATCTTTTTCTTCGGATAAACATAAAACATAACTAAATCGATATTTATGTTTTGGGTTAGCTTTCTTTTTCAAATTTAACTAGCTTAAACATATTTTAACTTTGACGTATTATATAGCTTAAAATTAATTTTACATTATTGTTAAACTAAAACTTCAATAGAATCTTAAATCCTAGCTAAACAAGTTTCGAAATTCATAATAATATTAATATGTTAAACTAAATATATTACTGATATATAAGTAAAATTATTATCAATAATATCAATAATAGGTTTAGAATCAAATACAAAGACTCAAAAAATAAGAAGTCATACGAAGGGTATCAACTAGACTCTGATTGACCTCATTCAACTGACATTAGAACCGTCTTATCGAACTCTACTTTTAATTAACATGTACGAGTTGATGGGTTACATTTATATTAACTCATTTATGTCAATATGGTATGTAATTGTCTCTGTCTTTGTTTTGTATTTACAGAAAATATATATACTATATAGTTTAAATTATTCAACCCGTGTAACACACGGGGAACTAACCTAGTATCTATCTATACTATATAATAAAAGAAACCATTTTTGGGACACTTGTCATCATATTAGACCATGTCTTATGGATAATTATTATTTTATTTTAATCTTTTCTAGTTAATTATAGATAATCCTCCTACTAAATATTATTTAGTTTAATTATTACTTTTATGTTTATCTATTTACTTTAAATTCAAACTTATTTACCTAAATTGATATTAGAGTAAATTATGATTTTGGCCCATGTAGTTATATTATTTTTACCCTTTTAGCTAAAAAATGACTTTTTTAACATCTGAGCCCTCAATTTCTTTTTTTCTAACCATTTTGGACCACAACGTCATTTTTTCTAACCCTTTTTGCCCCTAAAAGTAAATAGATGGGGTTAGTGTTTGGGCCAAAAGGATTAGAAAAAAAAACGTTGGAGGCTCAGATGTTAAAAAAATTCATTTTTTGATTAAAAGGGTAAAAGTGATATAACCACAGGGGCCAGAATCGTAATTTACTCTTGATATTAACTATATATTTGAACGATTTGTTTAGGTTGGTATCAAATAGATTTTACGAAACTTAAAATACAATTAACTAATATTATTTATCATTTCTACATTTACAAGTTTTAAATAAATGGTTAAATTTATTGAGACTTCGTTACATTCACAAGTTTTAAATAAAGGGTTAAATTTATTGAGATTTCGTTAACAAATTTTACTACAATGTAATAATCTATTTATATCAATCTAAATATATATCTATACTATACTATATAATAATACATTAATGTGTGACACCTATCATTCATTGTAAGCATTTATTTTATGATTTTCTCGGTTCACTTCCAAAGTTATCTTATATTAATTAAATAAATAAATAAATAATGAGCTAATATTAAATTTCATCCTACTTTAAATTTTGAATACCATTCTTCTATTTTTCTAATAAGATATTATTCTAAAGATGTATTTTTGTATTATTTGGTATATAAAATTAAATTTATTCAACCCGTGTAATAAATAAGGTTTTTTAAAGATGTATTATTTTATTATTTTGTAAACAATATTACATTTATTCAACCCGTGTATTACACGTGGTTTTAAAGATATAACCTTTTTTATTTGGTATATAAAATTACAATTTATTCAACCCGTACAATATAGTTCTTATAAATATAATTTTTTATTATTTAATGTATAAAATTATATTTATTCAACCCGTACAATATATGAGGTTTTTAAAGATATATTGTTTTATTATTTAGTATATAAAATTTATTTATTCAACCCCGTGTAATACACGGTGTAATAACCTAATTATACATATTAAACTAAAGTCTTCATGAATAGTAATATAATATTTAAATATTATTGCAGTTTTTAAATCTTTAATATTTTCTTTTTATAATGTCATATATAATAGGTTTATTGTCATATTATGTATAAGAGCTTTATAATATTATGATTATATGTGCTAACTTGAGTGGATATGATAATATTTTATAGTGTTTATTTACATTTTATTATTATTATTATTATTATTATTACATATTAAACTAAAGTCTTCATGAATAGTAATATAATATTTAAATATTATTACAGTTTTTAAATCTTTAATATTTTCTTTTTATAATGTCATATATAATAGGTTTATTGTCATAATAAGATTATGTATAAGAGCTTTATAATATTATGATTATATGTGCTAACTTGAGTGGATATGATAATATCTTATAGTGCTTATTTACATTTTATTATTATAATTAATCTTCAATATATTTTGTTTCTTTTAGAATTTTTAAACGCACGATGTTTTATAAGTTAAGGTCGTTTACTATTTTTCATTACCCTAATAATATTGTGTAATGTTTTATAAAACTCCGAATATACTGTTGTGACATGTTTATTTTATCTATATTTCGATAAAAGCTTTGTTCAAAATTGAACGAGTCAATTATAATTGTTTTTTTTCTTTACTATGATAAACTGAATCAATATTGTTCGAACAACTTTGGTAGCGGTATAGAGTGTCTTTTTTATATATCATAAGTTATAGCGAGTGTCGGTGATAAACAAAACTGATACGTCCGACCATCGATACCCTGTCGATTTCAACCAAATATCGGTACCGGTATTTGTACTTTTGAGACTTTATCAATATTCTTATGGTTTTTTTCTATGTAAAACATGTGTCGATATCCTTTTAGACATATCAGGACTTTATTTTTTGGGATTTATCTTACGATCTCCATACAAATTGCCGATTATTGTAACGATACCTTATTGAATCGAACTCATACCAACCGACCTCCCGCCGCAAAGCGCGGGGGAGTAACTTTTTTATATTATAAGCTATAGCGAGTGTCGGTGATGAACAAAACTTATACTGTTCGAACATCGGTACCATGTTGCTTTCAACCGAACATCGGTACCGGTATTTGTAGTTTTGAGACCTTTATCAATATTCTTTTGGTTTTTGATTGATATAAAACATGTGTCGATATCCTTTATGCGTATTATGACTTTATTTTTTGGGTTTATCTTTCAATCGCCATATAAAGGGTTGATTACTATACCGATACCTTAGTAAATTGAACCGATACCAACCGACTTCTCCACTGCAACGCGCAAAGAAAGTCCACTTGTTATTATTATTTTCAGATATGGTACTATTACATCATTATATTATATATACTACATTTTCGTTTTTAAAATTTGATTACTTATTTATAAATTTTCAATTTCATCCATTATATTATAACCATTAACTATTATACATATTTTACCCATTTAATATATTTTCTCAAATAACTTGCTTTCGTGTAATTTGAAAAAAAAATGCTTTGCAATGATTTTTTTTTCTTTTTTTTTCTCTCAACATCATAACATCATGGTATAAATTTTATTGAAAACGAAGTTGTATTAAAAAACTGATATCATAAACTATACCAAGTAGCGATACTATAACAAACCGAACCGATACCGATTGAACAACATCAATACCAGTATCGATATTTGTTTTATGGTTTTTGATTAGTGCCTTAATTAGTCGAATCGATACCCACTGAACAACATCGGTACTGATGTTGGTATTATCGAAATAATATCGGTATTCGTTTTTATGGTTTTCGATCGAAGGAAAACATGTGTCGATATCCTCATGAGATCCACTGGTAACAAACTAAACCGATTTTGACAAAACATCGATACCGTTTATTGGTATTATCGAAACCGGTATCAATACTCGTTTTTATGGTTTTAATAGATCTAAAACATATATCTATATTTTTTTAAGCATATCGCAACTTTATGTTATGGATTTTTTCTTTTGGCTACGTGTGGTATCATTTGTGTAGTTAAACCTAATCCTCATATATATATATATATATATATATATATATATATATATATATATATATATATATATATATTTAACTTTGTAGTATACATTTTCCCTATGAGTTAAATGCTTGGTTGGTCCCTGTGGTTTGCAAAAATTTCATACTTGGTCCTAGTGGTTTACTAATTACACGCGTGATTCCAAAACTTGTCAAAAATGCACTCGGTTGGTCCCCAGCCTTAACCTCTATTAAATTTCTCAGTTAACTTAGTGTGAAATGACTATATTACCCTTGAACAATTAAAAACCTAAAACTAAGAATTAAAAAATTAAAAAACAGGACATATATGAAAGCTCTGCATTTCATCTTCATCACCATCATCATCTTCATCACCAATGTCAATAAACCAAATCAAGATCTAGAAATACCAAACTGATGAAATCAAGAAACAACCACCACAACTTTTCAAGATCTAGAAACCAATCCCAATATCACAATAATCACACACACACACACAAGAAAAAGCAGATCAAGACAACATACCTATAGATGAGCACTTGTTGACACCTTCAAGGGTAACCAAAGCAGTAAGAATAAACACAAACGACAACAAGAAAGCAAGAAACAAAATAGTATGAAACAAAGTCCTCTAAGAATATGACGAGCTGCAACCTTGATCTTCATAAAATCAATAAGCCCATTACTGCTCGATATCGTTACACTTCTCATGCTAGGTGAGAAGTGTAGCTGCATAATGAATCAACAATCCCCTAATTCCTCAACAACCATAAACAACAAACCCTAACCCTAATTCTAACCAATCTCCCCAATTTCATCATACCCAGATCACAAGATCCACCAAGATCCACAATTGTCCAACAAACCTCACCTGAATCACAGCCTCTCAGATCAACGATTGTACACCGATTCGATTCAGATCAAATCTGTTCAGATTTAACTGTTGTGATGGAGACACCGATTCGATTCAGGGAGCTTTTGTTTCGACTTCCGACCGTGACGGAGACACCGATTCGATTCAGGTAGCTTCCGCTTCGACTTCCGATTCATCAACAGCCGCTGTACTGAAGCAACGATGTGTTCGACATCAGCGGAGCCGTTTAAACTGTAAGCTTGGTAGTCGGTTTTTTATCCACCGTGTTGTCTGATTCCATTAAATCTCAAAATGAGGTGGTGGTGGTGGGTTGAAGGTGACGGTGGAGGTGGTGGTGGGCTGAAGGTGACGATGGAGGTGGGTTGGTGATGAAGATGATGATGGTGATGAAGATGAAATGCAGAGCTTTCATATATATCCTGTTTTTTAATTTTTTAATTCTTAGTTTTAGGTTTTTAATTGTTCAAGGGTAATATAGTCATTTCACACTTAGTTAACTGAGAAATTTAACAGAGGTTAGGGCTGGGGACCAACCGAGTGCATATTTGACAAGTTTTGGGACCACGTGTGTAATTAGTAAACCACTAGGACCAAGTATGAAATTTTTGCAAACCATAGGGACCAACCAAGCATTTAACTCTTTTCCCTACGCTACTGTGCCAATGAAACTACTAGATGTGTCACAAAAGCTACATTTAACTTTTTTTTAATGAATCATAATGTTCTCTTGTTAACTTGTCTTGTTATCACAGGAATTTAATGAAATTTAAGGGAATTGGAATCTAAATTTCATCTCTTAGGTAGTGTTTGGTATGCAGGAATGAGAGGTGGAATGTAATGGATCATTACGGGGGAATGAAGAAAGGGGTGTTTGGTTTGTCAATGGAATGAAATCATTCATTCCAAAAGACATTTCATTCCCTCAAAATCATTCCATCCACTCCCCATGTTTTTTTTCCATTCCATCTCATCTAGCACCATTCATCACCAACACCACAATCCACCACCTTCGCTACCACCTACCACCACCACCACCAACGCAATCGTCGCCTCCAACCGCAACTCGTCAACGCCTCCACCGCCACCCCGACAACCACCACCACCGCCGCCACCCACCCGCCACCATTGCCACCCGCCACCATTGCCACCCGCCACCGCCACCAATGCCAATCGCCGCCGCCACCCACCACCACCGTCGATGCCACCACCACACCAACCACCGCCGCCATCGCCACTCGCCGCTGCCTCTGCCTCTTCGCACCCCCCCAGTCACCACCACCCGCCATCGCCGCCGCCATCCACCACCGCCGCCGCCACCCACAATCACTACCATTGACCAGCACCACTCACCGCTGATTTTATTCCTTTGTTTTTCTTGACTACCAAACAATACACAATAATAATTCATTCCATTCCCACATGATAACCAAACTAGACATGGAATGGTAATGATCCATTGCATTCCCTTGTTCATTGCATTACCTCATCCATTCTATTCACTCGTTCATTCCATTACCTCGTACCAAACAGACACTTAAGATCTTTGGTTCAAAGAATTTGTTGGAATTGGAATCTTAATTCTAATATTCATGTGTTTGGCTAACAAAGCGAATTGGAATTAGGCGTGAATTCCTTCAAATTCCTTTAACTAAAGGAATTCAAAATCCTTCCTATATGTGAAAGAAATAATCTAAATTTATTGGAGCTTCGATCGTTTCCACCCGCACCATTTCAACCCGAACCAATTTGACGCGAACTGTTTGGACTCGAACTGTTTTGACGCGAACCGTTTTGACCCGTACATTTTCCACCCAAACCGTTTCGACCCGTACTGTTCAACTTGAACCATTTTGATGTGAACCCTTTAGAACCGAACTGCTTTGATGTGAATTGTTTCGACGCGAACCGTTTCGACGCGAACTGTTTCGACCTGAACGAATCGTTTCGACTCGAACGCTTTTAATGCAAACCGTTTGCACCAGAACCGTTTTGGCGCGAACTGTTTGGACTCGAACCGTTTTAATGCGAACCGTTTCGACTCAAACCCTTTTGACGCGAACCGTTGGAACCGAACTATTTTGACCCGTTCTGTTTCCAACCGTACTGTTTCGACTCGAACCATTTTGGCACAAACCGTTTGGAACCGAACTGCTTTGACGCGAAGCGTTTCGACGTGAACTGTTTCAACGCGAACCATTTCAACATGAATTGTTTTGACCCGTACCGTTTTGATGCGAACCGTTTGGAACCGAACTACTTTGACGCGAAACGTTTCGACCCGAACTATTCGACGTGAACCGTTTCGACCCGTACCGTTCCCACCCGAACCGGGGGTGATGGGTGCCGAGATGATGGAATCCAATTCATTTGACAACCAAACACATCAAAAATTCAAAAATGGAATTGAGATTTCATATCCAATTAGAATTTTAAAATTCCAAATCCAATTTCTTTAAATTCTAATTCCTATACAAATTTAATTCCAAAATATCTTGTTGAGTAAATCAAAAGGTCATTTGTATATTTGTCCCCCTGTGATGTGTGTTTTAAATAAATTACGCACAATTGAATACATGTATACAAAATGGTTGAACCATTTGTATAAACTTGATAATGGATTAGTTAAATATGTTTTCATCATCATACTCAGTAAATCTCACCAATAGCAAAGCAAAGGTAAGGCCTGAGGAGGGTAAGATGTAGACAGCCTTACCTCTACCCCGTAGGAATAGAGAGACTGCTTCCAGTGAGACCCGGCTCGATAGTAGTTTTGCATCAAGCCTTGGACATAAGGCACATAACACTTAGTAATCGGGACAAAGACCAATTAGTGCATGTATCCTTTTGTCTTTTAGCTATCAATGTCACCACATGATGCACGATTAACTGTCCTCAGCTTTTAATGTTATTTTCATGAAATTAATAAAATAACCTTAAAATTAGTGCACTTTCACTTTTGCCCCCCCGATGGCTCACACATATATACATAATACATTATATGCGCATACCGCAAGCGAGGCGTTTAGTTAAATATGTTTTACGTACACTTAATTGCTTTCGGCCGATACTTTGTTAAATTGATAATATATCTTGACATTAATGTCATGTTTATTCTTTAGAGTAAACTTCCGTTTTGCTCCATGTGGTTTGATCATTTTAAGGATTTGCCCCAATGTTTTAAAAATAGCCATTTTCCTTCTTGATGTTTTGATTTTGTCTCCAGTTTGCTCAACGGCCTTAACTCCATCCATATTGTGTATTCACTAGAAGGGTATTTTCGTAATTTTAAATATAAAATAAAGGTACTTTGGTCATTTTTATTTAAATGTAAATTATTAATATATATACACACACATAACAAATATTGAGTCTCTACTCTCTCTCTCTACAAGATCTCCCTCTTTCTTCTACACCACCATCCACCACCTGACATCATCGCTACCGCCCGCTACCCACCATCCCAGCGCCACCACCCACCACCACTGTTCACCACTTCACCCAACATTATTACCACCATTCACCACCACCCGACATCACCACCCCAATCACCATCAACTACCACCTACCTTACAAACCACCAATACCTTGAACCATATTGAAACTCTGACCCAGACCCTTCCTCGTCTGAACCCTAATTTCATGAATAGCGGCAGCAGATCTGTACAATCCATTCATCTCTCTCTAATTGCAGATATGAACAAAAAACCCTCACCAAAAACGAGATTGGTGGTAGAGATGGGCATAATAACCGGTTCCAAACTCGACCCGGCAGACCCAACCTGGAACCGGTTCCAATCCCTACTCACCTTATAGAAGAACCGGTTCCAGGTTGAAAAAACCCGTAGGTTCCTACCCGGTTCCACTATTTATAAAAAAAATTGATACGTACCCGGTTCCTACCCGGAACCGGTTCCTCCATACCCAACTGAGACCCGATGCATTAACTTGTAGACAATGTTACGGTGGAATCGACTCCTAGCTGTTTCATTTTAACCAAACATTACATTACATTAAATTACAACCAGTTACATAAGTTAAAACCAAACATTACAAAACACTAGACATTACATTAACATAAAACACACTAAATCAAACATTATATAACATAAAACACACTAAACCCAACATTACCTAAACACACTAAACATTCGAAGAACCGGTTCCGGATGATTCACCGGCTTCAGTTTTCTTCGTCGTAGCCTTTGTAACTAGGCAATGACGGTCAGTGTGTTTTTTAAGCGTCGAGTTCGCCGTAGCCTTCATGAACTTCCCGCAACCTTTGCACCGTGCCGTCTCATGGCTATCGGACATCAAGCACAAATCAAAGTGCTTCCAAACTTGGGGGTTTCTTTTGGTTTCCAAAACCATGACTACTTCATTGTTGCACGCCATAACGAGCTTTGAAAGCGATTAGAAAGTGTAAACTTGAAACCGATTTAAGTTGTTTTAGACTCCTACAATTATGTTTGATGTTGATGGGTATATATATATTTGAAACCGATTTTAAATGGCCATAAATCGATTCCTAACGACATTATAGCCGTTGGAATCGATTCCTACAGGTTTTTCCAGGCTTTTTCAGTAAGTTACCCGGAGGAACCGGTTACACTCTACCCGGTATTTTTGGTTGAGTAGGAACTGGAGCCGGTTCCTATAAGAATCGGTTCCATTGAACCTCAGTCAAGAACTGGGTACGCTTAGGGACCGGTTCCGGGTATTAAAAAAAAACCTGATTTGCCCATCTCTAACTGGTGGTACCTTTTCAATCTGCCCATTCAAATATTTGATTTGTAGGTGGTAAAGATTAGTTTTTCTGATCAACCACCATCAAACACCTGATTTGCTGGTGGTACTTTTTCAACGAAACCCAACCAAGAAATCAGATTTGAGCAAACCCTAGCCCCTTCTTCACCAGGTTACAAAAAATCCATTAGTGTATAAACTTCCAACGGCCAGATCTGAAACCTCTGGCGGTCGTGAAGACGTTGAGAAAGAGAGTGGTGGTGGTGTCAGATGTAGAGATGGAGACGTTGAGAAAGTGTGTGGGTGAAAGAGAGTGAGAAAAAAAGAGAGAAAGAGTCGTGGTTGTGGCGGCGACGGATTATGGTGGCGGTGGGGAATTATGGTGGCCATAATGGTGTTGGTGGGTGGTGTTTGAGGGTGAGAGCTGATGATTGATAATGTGGGTGATGTTTGATAGTGTGTCTATATATATATATATATATATATATATTAATAATAGTAATGTTTTTATTTTTTATTATCCAAAAGTTAACTCTTTTACGAATTAGTAATAAGTAATTGAATACTCAAATGTAAAATTACCGAAATACCCCTACTTTTCAATTGAATGTTTTAACCAAGTTAAAGCCTTGGAGCAAACCGGAGAAAAAAATCAAAACATCTGGGAGGAAAATGACTATTTTTAAACGATTGGGGCAAAACCATTAAAACAACAAACCACAGGAAGCAAAACGGAAGTTAACTATATTCGTTAATAAGATACCTTATTTTCATAGTTAAGTCAATTTGATCTAGAATATCAATTTCATTGGATTCAAATTATATATCTACACACACGTTATTTAACTAGGTAGGGTGAGGATCAAATAGGAAGTTTATTTTGACTAAGAAGTATAGGAAGCAATAAGATTAGGACATGTGGCAAAATTTAAAATAAAGAGGAATGGTATTTTAGTCAGTCTTATCCTTTTCTTCTTCCTTTTTCTTCCCAGTAACATCAAAACCTACCATTTTCAAAACCCACTATCTTCAACCATTTCTTCACTTTCTATCTCAATAATCACTACATTATAGTGCGATTTTCGTCACCAATCAATGATTCAAACACCCGATCAACGTGTTCTTCAGCTTTTTTTTTTGAAGAAAACCCAGTTTAATTTCATACAAAATCTCGTTTTTTCCGGTGATTTTGAAGATAATCACTCGATCCGTTCGATTCGATCTCTGATAAGTGTTTCAATCATTCAAATTTCGTCAATCGTTGAAGAAACCGACTTCGATCCATGTAAGAAATTCTTTAATTTCATTTTTATTATCTAGGTTTTTGATTTAGTCATTGCGTTTTACGATCTTGACGGGGGTCCGGGGGCAGTGCCCCTGGTAGCAGGGTCCCAGGCGCCCTTGGCGGGGTCCAAGGGGCAGAGCCCCTGGCTGGGGTTTAACTTTTTTTTGATTAAATTGCTTTAATAAAAATACATCAGAAATTTTAATTTTCCAGAAATTGCCTCATTTCGAAGACAGTAATTCGTAGACAGTTTTTGATTTGCTACTCTCTGCTTCAAACAAATTCACAGACAGGTCAGCTTGTGTCCATTGCGTTTTAGAAATAAGGTAGTTTTATGTGTTTTCTGGCCATTGCGTTTTAGAAAAAAAACACATTTTTGAAGTGTTTTTAGTTCATTGCGTTTTAGGTCAACACATTTTTATTTGTTTTCAGTCCATTGCGTTTTAGAAAATACACTTTCTTTTGTGTTTTTAAGCCATTGCGTTTTAGAAATAAGACATTTTTATGTGTTTTTTGGCTATTGCGTTTTAGATAAACACATTTTTGAAGTGTTTTTAGTTATTGCGTTTTAGGTAAAACACATTTTTATGCTTTTTCAGTCTATTGCGTTTTAGAAAAAAGACATTTTTAAGTGTTTTCTGGCCATTGCGTTTTAGAAATAAGACATTTCTTTGTGTTTTTGATGCATTGCGTTTTAGGTAAAACACATTTTTATGTGTTTTCAGCCCATTGCGTTTTAGAAAGTACACTTTCTTTTGTGTTTTTAGGCTATTGCGTTTTACAAATAAGACACTTCTTTGTGTTTTCTGGCCATTGCGTTTTACAAATAAGACATTTATTTATGTTTTTAGTGCATTGCGTTTTAGAAAAATTTCATTTTTAGGTTTTTTTTTTCATTGCGTTTTACGCAACTGGGTTTTTTCCATTGCGTTTTACGCAACTGGGTTTTAAAATTTTTTTTCCCGAAAATATAGCAATAGTATACTCGTTTTAAAGATAAAAAAACGCTCGTTTTTTGGTGCAATTTTTATAAAAAAATAATGTCGTGTGAAAGAGTTATTAACGTTTAAAAAATGGGGGGAGGGATTGGAGGAGAGAGAAACTATTGCCTTGGATTGACTAGAATGCCCCTAAACAAACACTAACACTGTGAGAAAGTATTGGTGATTGCACTGTAACGTATATTGTGAAACGCTCTACTTACGGTGTACGTATATAATGTATACATGTGTGGTCCCTTAGGGGGTAAAAGTGAAATTAAATTAAATTTAACGTTATTTTACTAATTTTACGACAATAACGTTAAAAGCGGCGGGCGACTTATCATGCATCATGTGGTGGCGTTGATAACCGAAAGACAAGGGGGTACATGCACAAATCGACCTTTGTCCCAATTGCTGAGTGTTATGTGCCTCATGTGCAAGACTTGATACAAAACTACTACCGAGTCGGAGGTCTTATTGGAAGCAGCCTCTCTATTCATACGTGGTAGAGGTAAAGCTGTCTACATCTTACCCTCCTTAGACTCTATCTTAACTTTGCTATTAGTGGGATTTACTGAGTATGATGATGATGATGATGTATTGTGAGAAAGTATTGGTGATTGTAGTGCTATCAAGTTATTTCAGGATAAGTGGATTTAGTTGAAGACTAAATGACGTCAGAATAGCCATCGATACGAGTTAGGAGGTACTGATTATACGTGTGTTCAAATTACTAAGGTTATGAGGTTCGAAACCACTAACCATGAAAGTTCCAAGGGGATACAGCCCCTTGGTGGGGTCCGAAGAAGCGCCTTGGCAGGGGGTCGTGGGTTGTGGAAAAAGTTGGGTAGGGTTGCGCTAAAAGGTACCATAACGATGCTTCATTTGAAACACAGGGATAACTAAAAGTTGCATTAAAGTTGATCTCACTGGAAATAAGTAGGACAGACCCATGGATGGCAACGTGGGCGACCCTCTAGAACCCACTCTCCCATGGGACCCAATTTTTTTTTTAAATGTAAACCCTTAAATAGAAAGTTTGAAAATTAAAGAGACGGCAAATTGACGAAGGGGCGTTAATAGCCCGAGGGCCCGTTTTTTCTAATTGCCCAAGGCACCCAAATCGTGAGGGGTTATTAGGGACGACCCTGGAAATAAGTAGCAAGTTGCAAGTTGCTACTGCTCGATAAGAACTTGGTTACTAAAAGTCGGTGGCAAGTTCCTACTATTTGGTAGCAAACTGTACCTAAGTAGCAACTAAGGTGTCGTAGCAACTCAGTACCTCGGTAGCAACATAGAATCTTGGTGGCAATAGAGTTGTTACCAACCAGAGGCGGAACCACAATATAAACAGCCGTAGCACGGGCTACGGCTCAACCCCGTATTCGCATTGTTATTTTTTTTATACAAAGAATACCCCTAAAAAATACGAGGATACCCCTAACCATAAAAATAGGATAGCATATTAGTGTAAATCTAATTCTTTTTACAAGCCCGGACATAATTGTTAATAGCCTATTAAGTTAGTCTATTAGCCCAAAACCCAAAATAATAATAAAAGTGGACGACATGATGGAACAATCAGGGGCGATGCTTTGAAGGGGCCGGGAGGGCGCCCGACCCCCCGAACTTTTCGGCCAGTAGTGTTATATATGTAGTTTTCGTATAGAAATTTTTGGGTATATATGTTTTCGACCCCCCAGTTCTATGGAAATTTTTGGGTATATACGTTTTCGACCCCTCTGTAAAAAATTTCAAGCTTCGCCACTGGGAACAATTTAAGCTATGAAAAAAAAGATGACAAATCTATTAGGTATTTATTTTACTTTATTTATTTATTGTCGTTTTTTTTAATATCGTATGATTGCACAGTAATTTTTTTTTTTTTGAGATACCCCTGATTTAATAGGCTGGTTTCGCCACTGTTACCAACAGTGTTGAATTTACTAACCTAACTAGGAGTGTGCAGTTTACGGTTTTAATCCTTCAAATTTCACAAAGAATTTCCCTTTCTTAGAAGAAAACTTTATGTATTTTCTAATCATTGGTTTTGTACAAACAAGAGATTTTAATCTAAAAGGAATCTCTATATACTATTAAGAAAGTATATGAGTCAATTAGTCAAATGAAATCGTAACCTACAAGAGTGAGATTTTCATATCTTGAAAAGAACGATAAAATAAGCACACGATGGCATAAAGCTTTTACATTTGTCTAGGCATTATGACTGGAGTATGATTGGAACTCTTCGGAAGTTTCATAAGACATTTGCATAACTAAACCCGTTCAAAAAATATTTCCACTATTCTCACACCCCTAAATCTTATTTTCACATCATTTTTTTCTCTCTGTCTCTCTATGTATGTATAGAAATAGATTGAGAGGAGGGGTGTGTGAATATTAACTCCCATAAAAAAAACCTTTAAATGGTACCATGTTTAAGTGCAGTTCACTGTATTAATGTTGGTACTTTTTTGTCAAGTTGTAGCTCATGTACGACAAAAAGACATTGGACAATATTTTAGAACCTTCAAAGTATAAAATATACCACTTTGTATAATACTAACCTATCAAAACATGGATTTATACAAGGGCATGTTCAATACAGAACTAGAAAACTATGAATACCACATAATATGTTTGTACATGGTGCTCTACCAATTTAATAAGAGAGATGTAAACGGTAACACAAGAGTCTTATGTATTTAAATTAAATCAAAATGTATAAGGGAGGACAAGGTGTAGGCCATCCATGGCCTCCACTGCACCAATCGCAGCCCACCACCTCGACTACCCGCTCACCACAGTGCTAAAAGCCCTCTCTCCTCTACATCTCTCTCTCTCTCTCATCTCCTTTTCGGCCACTATCACCTGCCTACCATACCGGCAAGGCCCACCTAATACACCGGCACCGGTGTTGCCAATCAGATAGGCACCACCTGCAACCACCACCTGAGAACGCCCCAACCAGCTAAGAGCTTATGTAGGGTTTTCTAAGTTATCTACTTATTGTTTCTCTATTATATGTATGTCCTGATGGTTGTTACTACTAGATGTCAGACCCTCTTAGTCAGGTGGTGTAGTCATAGTTATCGATAGCGAATAGCGACAAATAGCGACAACGTACCTATATGCTACGTCGCGATAGCGATGAAATAGCGCCCGCTATTTCGTGTTTAGCGATAAGATAGTTAAAAATTTAAGAAATAAAAATAGCTATCTATATAAATTTTTTATATATATAATGTTTATTTTATACCTTTTTATGTATAAAATATAAGTTTAAGGACCAAATGTAAGCTAGTGAAAATAGTGGGGGTTAAATGTTAAGATACACAAACCAATTTTACACTTTTTTGTAAATTTTAGAAGTTTTAGGGAGTAAATATAACTTAATGAAAGATAGAAGGGTTAAAAGTTAAAATCCATAATCTTATTAAACCCTAAAAAAAGGCTCCAACCTAATAAAAACGCAGCCGCTCTTGTTCATCTTCTTCTTCTTCCTGCTTTCCAGCAGAAATCATCACCGGAATCAGAAGCAGAAATCTTAAAGCCTCAAACACGCTATAAACCCAGCCGCTCTCTTCTTCATCTTCTTCTTCTTCCTGCTTTCCAGCAGAAAGCATCACCGGAATCGGAATTTTTCGCCGGAAATCGCCGCCGGAGTCGCTATTTGCTCGCTATATGGTCGATATGCACCTTGTAGCGGAGGTTGGCCGCCACGCCACGCTATTCGCTATAGCGTCCGCAACTGTCGCTATTGATAACTATGGGTGTAGTATACCGGCCCTGGTCACATGATCACTGTTAGCGCCCCCTACCCATCCCCTGCTCGCCAGGGGGGGCGTCGATCCTCCGCCAGCCCAGTAACAAGCGCTAATAGCAACTGCATTCAGCCAATCAGTTTTTTTCTTTTTATTTTTGTTTATTTGTATTTTGTTTAATAAGAGGGCTTCAAAAAGGCTTTAAACCATACCGTGTAAGTTAACGATAAAGCCCATCGCTTACATGATGCATACGTGGCTCTAACGTGACACTACAAATCCCCTAAGAGGTTTAAACCACAACCCCAGCCTTATTGAGATGGATTTAACTCTCTTTTTACATGTGATCCTGTGCTTATGTTATTTTCATTTGTTATTACTTCTGGATTCTAGACACTTTCACAAACAAAACATATTTCAGTTCTCCATCTCATCAATCATACAAGGATCTTTGTTTTGGTCGGGCCTCCACCCTCACACGTTCGTAATTATAAATATCTTAAATAATTACACTTTTAACCAAACAAACTATCATCTTTAAACCTAGTTTTCATCATCATTAATTCGATACCGGTTCTTGTTATTTAAGTAAAAATATTATTAGATATAAATGTGAAAAAATAATGATTATACGTTCTCTCTAGGTTCATCTGATGAAGTCTACTAAACAGTTGATGCAATTCAATGTAATGATGCATCAACATGATGTTAGATGAAAATACATGTCCGACTCATAAGTTATATGTTGAGTTCATGTATAACTAGATGCTGTTGAGTTCATGTATAACTAGATGCAAGTTGTTTGGTCCTGGAGCTAACCGGCATCATACACCGAAAGGAACTATTCCCAGGGGCGCAGCATAGTGAGGGCGGGAGGGGGCTGCCGACCCCCCCGTTTTATAGAAGTTTTTGGGTATATACGTTTTCGACCCCCCGGTCAGAAATCTCAAGCTTCGCCACCGACTGTTCCGATATAGTTTGTACATAAACTTCGGATTCCCTTGAAGGAGTAAAAATGCCCAAACCACACGTCAATACGGAAAAGGTTAATGCGCAAGTAGAATAACATACACACCATCAAACACGTTTTTTTACCACCACAAGTTCTTACAATCTTACATACGACATTTATGATTCCGTTCAAACTTTTTTTTTTCAAGTGGAGTATCTACGCAAAGAAAAACATTACCGATAGCCTTAGGACGGATAGGTCTCGCTCAAGCTGCCTCAGCAAATCCAACGCGTGACTTACCAAAATCAAACACCGTGTGATATTGACCCATAAAAACATCTCCAAGGATCCTGCAACAAAACACCAAGAATCAGAAATGGCATTCCAGGAGGAACGATTTAATACGTGTCAGGTTAACCCATAAACAGTTTTGTCACCCTTTTCTACTTCATAAATTACCATGATATTAGATATTAATATACTAGCAATTCAAGAGGTAATAAGCATATAAACACAGTACCAAAGAGGTCCATGAGGAGGGGCGACATCCAAAGCAGTGAAACCACTGATGCATTGGGCAACTTCTCCCTCACCGACTTTGAGAATGTACTGATCCATCATAAAGAAAAATACTAGTTAAAATAACCGAGATATTAATTATATAATCACCTAGAAAAGGATATTTTAATTAAAAAGTGTCGTTATCACCTGTTCTGGGGTGAGATCAAAAGTTTTACCGCCAATAGTAAAGGCGATATTAGGCATGTTGGAAAGAGTCTGGCAATCCACTGCAGATTCTCCCATTGGACTGGGTATTCGATCACACAACTGCATTTAGATAAATGAAAAACTCAGACCCAATACTCTATATATGTGTTGTGTGTTCTGGTTTCTTTCTTTGATCACAGATATTACAATACTTCACCTCATTGACATAATTAATTATGCTATCTTCAGTCTGGTTTCGTTTAAGTTGGCTTTGCATCCAAACAACAGCCATCTCACAGAATGCACAAATCCCGTCATTTAATCCAGCAGAAGACTTCCCATTATTCTTGTCAACCACACTCTCGATTATTGAACTGTTAAAAATAACTGTTAGTAACAAACGGTGATGACAAAAGTTTACGCAACTTGCAATTTGAGACTGACCTAACATCTCGCGAACCGTCAAAAGTGCATAAATTCATTTGAGAACAGATTTTATCAGGTTGCGCCTACAGAATATCACAACATATTCAGGTTGGATGTCAGAAGTTTTATGAAATAAACTATCAAACATGCTTGTGCATATAAATGGCATTATGCTGGTACCTCAGATAAGAGCATTTCGATTATAGTCTTTCCGTACTGATCAACCAATGTCTTGCATTGCTGGCTCATTACTCCCGCAGCACCGATTGCGTGATTGATTTGAGTGATGATGGTCTATTGAGAGTTTTGACATTTTTAGCGTAGTCATAGATAGGCTAGCTAGCATAATTGAAATTAGCAAAAGATAAAACCGAAATAGAAGCATGTAGTTTTTGAGTAAAATGCCATTTTCGTCCCCTGAGGTTTGGCCAGTTTTGCGACTTCCGTCCAAAGGTTTGGTTTTCCACTTTTCGATCCAGAAAGTTTGAAATCTTGCCATTTTCACCCGACTCGTTAACTCCAAATATTTTTCTCCGTTAAGTCAAGGGTATTACCGTCTTTTTTAGAATTTTTTTATTAAATTAAAAACACTGTAAGAAATAAAGATCCACCTCTGTTGATTTTATTTCTTGTAGTATTTTTAGTTTAATAAAAACTGTCTAAAAAGCCGGTAATACCCCTGACTTACCGGAGAAAAATGAATGGAGTTAACAAATCATATGAAAATGGCAAGATTTCAAACCTTTGGACGAAAGTCGCAAAACTGGCCAAACCTCAGGTACGAAAATGGCATTTTACTCTAATACTTTTTTAAAACTTACCGTTGGACCTGCTAACAAAGAGGTTCCAGAGTCGGCAATTGCTGCACAGCCACCGCTGCAAAATCCTGAAATAAAAATAATGATCTCAGAAATCCTACGAATTTCAAAAAACAGTATAAAAATAAAAATACTGCAAAAATTACCAGTAGTTTTATCTCCAATAAGAACGTCACCCATATCGAACTAAGTACAAAAAAACCAATAAAATGTTCAGCAATGAATCAATGATATGAACAAATGAGATACAGAATAATATATTTATGACGGAATTTGAAATAACTCACCTGCCAATAGCCCTTTTGGGTCACCGGGACATACGTGTGCTTACCCTTGAAGTGATTAGGATCAACCCCACCAAACACAAGTTCACCCCCTTCTTCCTCACCAGCGTGGCGATTAAACCAAAAGGAAAACACCGGTTCTTGAACAAGACCTTGATTAACCATGTTGTACCTAAAAAGGTATGTGAATAATTGAATATCACAATTTAGTGATCATCTGATTGGTCTAACAATCACACATTTATAAGAAAAATGTGTATGACAAACAAGAACCATATGTCGTTAAAAACGTATGAAACGTAAACAAGAGTCGTAGTTACCAAACGGGTACAGCTTTCCCTACAGATATATCCTGATATCCGAGCCCGAGTATACCGTCAAACTTGGCTGCCAAGAAAGTGATTCCGGGCTCTCTGGTTGCCTCTATAAAATCCTGAAAACAACCCATCGCAAGTAAGAAATCGATGAAAATATTACACTCCAAAACCACATGTCCTCGATCTTTACCTGCTCTTTAACGACCAGATCACCGAGTTTGACAGAGTCTCGGCTAAAAACACCAGAGATTGCTCCAGTTCCATACTGAATGGCAGCAGCTGTACCTGAAATATAAAATAACGAAAATTACTAATCCTGTAAAAAACACAAAGCCCAATCACAAGCAACAGTCGAAGTTTCATTGTTCTCCTTGTCTTAAAATAAAACAGGGTACAACTAGGCTTGTAACTGAACCAAACGAACAGAGGCATGCTCGTGTTCATTCATTTAACTTTAGCTGAACACGAAAACGAACATATAACAATTTTTTTTGTTCATGTTCATTCATTAAGAAAATAGGCATGTTCATGTTCGGTCGTTTAAGACCTAAATGAACAGTTCATGAACACAAACGAACCTAAACAAACAAGCTTAAACGAACATAATTTAACAAACATAAAACAACACAAATGAACATAAATGACCAAACATAAACGAAAATTAAGTAGTTTTTTATATATATGGTTGATTAATTATGATAAGTTCTATTGGAAAGCTTGTTTTTGTTATTGGAAAGCCCATTTTTCAATTAGTTGTATGTATATAAGTAGTTAGAAAGCCTCTTTTAGGCTTATATTTGTATAAATATAACTCCATATGTATTTATTAATTAAAATTAAAATATAAACGAACATAAATGAACAAGCATAAACGAACGTTCACGAGCATAAATGAACGAACATGTAATTTTGTTCATGTTCATTCGTTTATTAAATAAACGAACTTCCCACCAAATACGTTCACGAACAGTTCATGAATGTTCCGTTCATTTACATGCCTAGGTACATAGAGAAACCATCCAAAGCAACCATACCATTCTTCTTGTAGGTACTTGAACGGCTAGCTTTATACTTCTGGTGAAAAAGGCAAGCTACCTGCATATATATAAAAAAAATGAACACATAATTGAGCGAAACACATCAATGAGTTATAGATCCCGAATTAAGTAGACAAAACATCCAGCAAGGAGAAACTCACTGAAAGGAAGCACTTTGAAGAAGGCACCCATAAATTAGCACTCCCGGTATCGAAAACCACAGTGAACTTTTGAGGTGGAGTGCCGATACCAATCTCACCGAAATACTGAGCGTCCATGTAATTCTTTAGCACGATAACATCACCCTCTGAATTCCTCAGAGTATCGTAGAAGCCAAAGTTTCTTCTATCGGTTCCTTCCATGGACAAACCGTGTTCGCTAACCCGGTTGAATTGGTTCGTCTTCCTTTTTTTAAGACCGACTCGAAGCAATCCACCGTTAGTGGATGAAAATGCGGTCGGTGACAGAATGAACAGCAGAAACAAGGCGAGTAAACTTGTTTTGATTGTGGTACTCATGTTAAACACTGTAAACACAATTAAACAATCTTAGTTCTTATATATCTGTTGTGATTACTTACAGCAGCCAAACAGCATAATGCATATAACCTAAAGATTAAATTGATATTGAAATTTGAATACTCTTTTCATAAAAGTTAGTAACCATCGTCATCACTAGGATTCATGCACTATAACTGTCAATATTAATATATAATAATACAATTAGTAACTCATAAATCCAAGGAAAGAATAGTTAAGTTTCTATCAATTCTAAATTGACCACCATCTTTTGTTTCCATCCACTTAAAAAATCATTAATTTTATTCCATATTTTTTATTCATTTAATTTCTTATACCATTTAAAATATGGTCTTTTATAAAATTCCGAGTATATGCCAACATCCAATTTTAATCCATGTCTGGATATAAAATTTACTCAAACCGAGTTGTGAACAGTAACACACAAACTCGTCGATGTTCCCTTGGGCATATCTCTTTCGGCTTCTATACCGAGTGCCAGTATCACATCGTTACTGTAACGAACCGAACCGATACCTATTGAATGCCCAACGATAATAACAATCATAGACACAACAAGCCAAAACAAAACCTAGAAACGTATTTCAGTCACTCACTTGATTTCCACTACTCAAAACATCCAAATAAGAATCATATTAACCGTAATATAATCAATAATCTTCTAATTCACCACCTAAAACAACATGCATTGAGATTTAGTCACACTACTAATGGAGTGACGTACGGAGAACATAAACCCTAACGGAGAACGTAATTACACCAAATATCCGTCAGCAATTAAAACGATAACTGATTAACTATGAATCAGTACACAAATCAAAGAAATAAGTAAGCGATTGTAGTTAGAGATACAGAAAGTAACACATACAGTGATCGGAGATATGGACGGCGGCAGATTGGGAGAGAAAAAAGTGAAAAGTAAGCGGTGGTATGTGGTGACAGAAAGAAGCAACGTTCAAAAAAGAAGCAAGGAAGGTGGCGTGGGAAAAGAGGAATACGTGGTGTGAGAGTGAGAGTGAGACGTGGAATGAGAGAGAAAGCACCGCCTTTTCAGCAATTTAACTGCAACTTTTGCAGTTATGTGCACGCAAGTTTGCCTATTATTAGTTTATGTGCACGCAAGTTTAGTTATTCTTCATTAACGGGACGGACCATCATAGTTTAGTTATTCTTCATTAACGGGACGGACCATCATAGTATTCTTTTTTTTAATAGCCAACGGAACCTTTCATTCAAGAAAATAAAAACTTACAATGTACTCAGCCAGAAGTTGAAGCATAAAAACAAAAAACAAAACGAACAGAAGTAAAACAAAGGAAGAAAATTAAATAAACTCAGCCAAAGACCTCCTCTATAAATTGAAGTTGAAGTCCCGCCACTGTTGTATTGTAATCATATTATGCTTCGATCTCGTTTTTAACCCTTGGAATGATGACTCCTTTATCTCTTCCATAATCATCTGTTTTGTACGTTGTTTGCCTGTGAAGATTTTATCGTTTCTGGTTTTTCATAAGGACCACATTGTTTGTATCGCAATCGCATGTAAAACCTTTCTTTCTTTTCGGCTCCTATGGCTATCCATAATAACTTGCAACAATTCCGCAATACTATTGGTTGTGTAGATCATTGGAAACTTTGTCCACTGTGTCACCTCTTCCTATATTCTCTTGGCCAAATTACAGCTCACCAGGATGTGACTAGCGGTTTCGTCGGCTGCTCCGCATGTTTTGCACGTCACCGTTTGTAAGTTCATTCCTCTACTTCTTAGAGCTACAGCTGATGGGATCCTTTCATCCAAAGCTCTCCAAACAAAAGATACACTCTTACCTGTCGCCCAGTTGTTCCACCAGAAAGTATTTGATGCTGAATTCATATCCAAATTCCGACCCAACGTTTGCCTTATATTCTTGACACAAAATTCCTTGTTTTCATGATACTTCCAGACCCAAACATCACTCGATCCCGTCATGTTTTGATGCAGTAAACGTTCACTAAGAGCGTCCATCTCTTCTTTTTCTATCACGCTGTTTGGACCATCATAGTATTCACCAATGTTTTAAAAACTGGTTTTAAATTATAACGGGATGGGCTAAAAAATGGAACCGGATTATAATAGATGGTTCAACCAGATGAACTAGTTAACGCTAAAATTTCATAGAGATACATAGATACGTGAATTATAATGACAAACTCATCGGTTTTAATTTTTTCACACTGACATAAATTATAATATAACTATTATAATGTGCTCTTTCGCTTTCAAGTTTCAAAATACAATCTCTCACAGAACATTGCTTTATCCATATAGACATACATACATATGGAGGGAGAGAGAGATATACGTCAATTTGTTTAAAGTCTTTCACTTTTTGACCCACTTGTGAATCTATTTACACCCAAATTTTTTTATTGAAATAAATAAACTGACGACGAAGATAGAATTGGAAGCATGATGAAGATGGAGTTGAATCTTGTGGATGAAGTGATGAACTGTAGGTGATGATGGTTTTGAGTGTTGATTGATGGCATATGTATGTGATTGAACTCCGGAATACTAAAAACCCAAATTAAAATAACCATGGGCCGGTACCGGTATTACGGTTTAAATCAGTATACCGGATTTATTGTCGGTACGAATCTTATGCTGTTTCACTTATTTACCGGGATGTTTCGTACCGGATTTGCATCCGGCACCGGTAATACCGTTATAACCGGCTGGTATTTACCGGTTTTTAAAACATTGGTATTCACAATCCATTCATCGTGAAAAAGATTTGTATATTATAAAAGTGGTTGCGAGTGGAGAATAAATAGAAAATATTATCCATCTGTATATTTGAGAGTACATCATTCATTCTTTATAATATTTTAATATATTTTGAAAGTGATTGTGAGTGGAGGAAAAAAAAGGAATGATAAAGGTATAAAAAATATTATTTAATTAAAAAGAGATAGAAAATATAGTTGTTTTTAGTGATAATTATAGGGTAAAAATCGTGGAAGATATAACTTAAAATTTCATAAAAAGTGTTCGCAGTTTACCATTAAATTATTTAACATTTCTAGCTATTCAAATGTACCAATCAAAGTGCGGCCATGAAAATCATCCTGAAAACCTTGTTGTGAGCTCTGAGTTGTATGCAAAGGCGGACCCAAGTAAAGAGGTGGGGGGTTGTGGGCACCACCTTTAAAAAAATTAATGTATTTAATAGACAAAAATCCCGATCATACTACTTAGAAATTTAGTTGAACTCCTCATTCATACTCCCAGATCATAAATCCTGGGTCCACCACCAACTGTATGCCATTCCATAAAAAAAGGAGGTCTTCTCGAATTGAACCCGTTAACTATTTATCTATAAACATACACTAGGGTTATGGGGTTTTTGTTCTAGAAAACATAGTTTGGTTAAAATTGAGAAACCCAAAGTACATATATCACGCTATATATATATATATATATATATATATATATATACTATATTATAATATATAATAGAGGAGTATTTAAAGATACCCAAAAAATAAGAACTTTTTCCTTCTTTATTTATAAAAACACCTCTAAAATAAGGTAAATTGGTCTTTTAAACACTAGTTATATTTTGATCCCTCATATTATTACACTTAAATCCCTTTATTTTAACAAAATTATGGATAATTAATTACACTTTTCCCCTTCCACAACAAACTTATAATTCTTTTACGTATTCTTGTCATATCTTATAAACTATAATGTTTAAAAAAATCCAATGGTACCGTGATGAACTACTCATTTTTGTCAACGTTTTGATAATTGTTTTGGTCAGTATTGTTGTGTAGATAAAATATACAAGTAGATGATGCATTAGTGTACAAGTGATTAAAGCAATGTGTCCTATCACATTTCAAATGCTCAATACTCTCTACGTTGTTGTCATTATTATCAATTTAATAATATTCCAACCATTTTCACTCCGATTTTCGTTTGATTAAGAGTGTTCACCAATTTGTTCCGACGACTAGTTAAAATTTGAAACCTTGCACATATGGGTTTGATGTTAGCTTGGTTCGTTGTGACAAACCGTGACTTCGAGGTAAAAACCCATCTATTTCGTTTTTATAAATCAAATCTTATGCTTATTTTATTTGATGAATTAACCAAATCCTTACCGTGTTATACCAACTCGAACCGTTTGAACCAGAGTACATGCCTCGCTTGTCGATCTAACCCACTCGCGTAACTCGAAACTTTTGAGGCCCGAACCCTTAGCGTCAATATTATACATCCATGTTAGTTGATTTATTATAAATCTTTATTTTAGCTATTTATATGTTAAAAAATATAATACAACAACAATAGTAATACCATGCAAAACGTTGGAAAGCTGACATCCTCTTGCAGCCCACATTTCAACCTCACGGCCCACAACCTCCACCTCTTATATTTGTTTCTTTGTGTGGTTATCGGCCCAACCCCAATTGTATCTTTAAACCGCCCCACACCCTTATATTACGTGTGCATGCTGTGTGTTACCATCTCAAACCTAAAACCCTAATGTACGTACATCAGCCGCAATTCCGGCGACCACCTTTCTGCTCTGTACCTCCTGCCTTATTCTCTCTCTCTCTCTCTCTCTCTCGTTCAGACTCTTGTGACCGGAATCGGAGTCCGGCTTGTGCCCTTCCTTCCTTCCTCTATCTCGATCGAGCATCAACAGCTAAGGAGCCAATTGCCGATCACTTGGTTCTTCGACAGTTCAGCCGACAACACTCCACTATCTCTTACTTTATACCTCCGACAACACCCGCACCCCTTGTACCCTCGTCTTCCCGACGGCGACCGTGTTACCTGGCTCCGACAAGTAATTCGGTCAACAATTCAGCAGACGATGGCTCGGTTCAGGCAACTGTGATTCGGGTTACGTTTGGCTCAAGATCTGGTTCGATTTTGGTTTCGGATCAGCCATGGGCGCGAGTTCGGTTCAAACCGGTGGCAGTCAACAGTTTGGGTATGCTCACCTTTGATTTCTCGACTTCCTTGTAATTTTAATTATCATTGTGAATTTCAGTTTGGTGTCTTGTATGTTAAATGACTACTGATTAAACGATGTTATTTGGAATAAAAGTTTGTGTGTTCACAGCATGTTAGAATAGCTAGGGTTTTTGTATGATCTTGTACGAATAGGATGATCAAATAATGATGATAACATGGGTTTACTACTTGCTGGGTAATTGTGAGAGTTGATTGTATAAAGATGAGCATAATAATCCATGTTCACTATTTGAATGCAAAAAATAGGTGATGATTTATGTTAATAGCTTCGTGATTTTTAAACAAGTAAAATAAGGGCTGTGGTGAGTTAGGAATGTGACCTTATGTGGATTTTTAAACAAGAATGTATAATCACCAAATTGTTCTAGAAATCATGAAAGAATCAGTTATTGTTCAAATGATATTCGGAAAACTATGAATACTGATTTCGTGATAACGACACTTAGAACCGTCGTAGGATACATGAAAAACAATTTAAAACAAGTAATTCTTCGTTCAGCGATTTTCTGCAGAAAATACGCCAACTTCCGGAGTCTTTTTCGGGACCTAAACTTATCGAAACTCTATGTTTTCTGAACCTAAAATCAAGTATTCGGAAGTAGCTTTCAAACCGTAGTGATTTCATATTGTTCGGACAGGTCTAAGTATTTTTAACGAATTAAATTGCAAAACTGCTCTAAGCTGTCATTTTCTGTAGAAAATGCAGCTCCCGTTTCGTGTCATAACTTGGTATGTGTTTAGTGTTTCGACTTGAAAATTTTACTGTAGATGCTCTTAAATGTCGGTGCAAACCTCAAACTGGAATTTCATCAATCGGATAAACGTATATTTTTAAATAAATTTTTCGGCAAACCTGACCAGATTACGTCAAATCTGATCATGGTTTGGCGCAAGATTTTTCACGAAAAAATCCGTAAGGAATTTGGTCACCAAATTTTAATTCAATGGTCTCTGGTTCGATTGAAACATTTTGTAATTCTTCGGGAACTATCCGGTGCCCGAACGGTCCCGATTAACGCACCGCAAATTGTCTGAAAATGCACTTAAAAGCTGAAATTTTGTGACAAGATTTATTATGTGATTTGTGACAAATATGTGGTCGCTAATTCGATTAGTGATGTGCGTGAAGTGTGTTATATTTTATGTATGTATTTTAAGCCCTTTTACACTTTTTTAGCCAAGTTTTAAATTTATAAAACACGATATTTACTAACACTTAACACACATATGGGCAAGTGCACCCATCGTGGACGTAGTATAGTGTTGGTAAGATACCGAGGTCGTCCAAGGACACAAGAGCTTTTAATACCGGTTTATCCTCAATGTCTAATCAAACCAAAATGTTAGAAGAAGATTTTAAACTAAGAAAATAAAACTAACTAAAATGCTGAAAATAAAATAAAAATAAAATCAGATAGACAAGATGAATCACTTGGATCCGACTCGTGTGTTAGTGTAACCTTTGATTATTTTCGTACTTTTGCACTTGTTTAAGAGATTATCTTAGTTATTGTGGTAGGCCCCTCTTTTGAAGGTGACGTTACCCTCAACCCAGTAGTTTGAGTCAGCAAGGATACAATCCTAAAGGGTCGGATTATTGAAAGATAATTAATTAAGTTATTAATGCATAATGTGGTAGGCCCCTCTTTTGAAGGCGACGTTACCCTCAGCTAAGTAATCTGAGTCAGCAGGGATACAGTCCTAAGTAGCTGGGTTAAAGTTTTAATAGTAGTTTAACTTATGAGGGGATCAAAGAGTTTGGACCCCCGTCATTCAATACCTTTGGGTGTTGAAGGAGGCCCTACTAAATTTGACCCAGGTCCTTTGCAGGATCTATACACTGAACAATGGCAAGACTCTTACCAAACCATTCCCTTAACCCCCGACCAGGTAGCCAACATACCTCCATATAGACCGTGGAGATATGAATGGTGAAAATCTTTTATTTTATATAGACAGTAAAATAATGCCAAGACACCACATACAAACTATAAAGAAGAATCACCTTCAACATAAGAAACTAGTAATTAAAGTCATTAATACAAAACCAATTAAAAAGTGCAAAAGATTAAAAATAAAAAGTATTACACTAAACACTTGTCTTCACCAAGTGATGTAAGAGACTTAGGCAAACATGGCCTTTGATTGTCAAGAACTCTTACGATCAATCTTGGATCCCGAGACGACTCACACACTCTATGATGGACAATGGATGATGGTGGTGGATGATGGTGGTGGATGATGGTGTTATGGTGGTGGTGGGGTGGTGTGTGAAGTGTGAGAGAGGTGGTGTGCCAAGGGATGAGTTGAAATGGCTCCAAGCACTCCTATTTATAGGCTGAACAGAAGCTCGGGCACGGCCCCGTGCTCGCTGGGCATGGCCCCGTGTCCATCCTTGTCTCTCTCCTCATTAATTGTAATTCGCAATTACAATAAATGCGCCTGCAGGAATCTGACCACGCCCCCGTGTCCATTGGGCATGGCCCCGTGGTGGGCAATAGAAGCTTCTAAAGGTTTGTCTTTTCTGCTGCTTCTTGGGCACGGCCCCGTGCTCGCTGAGCACGGGGCGTGTTCAGTCTTCTGTTTCCTTGGTTTTGCTTGGGAAGATGCAGTTGAGAGGTCGGGCATTCCACTTTTGCTCCTTTTCTTGTATTTATGTTAGATTTTGCTGTCTTTTTGCTTCTTTTGTTAATTTGAGCTCATTTAATCCTGAAAATACAAAAGGAAGACAAAAACACACTTTTTCCAACATTAGTACTAAAAAAGGGTTAGTTTTATGCCACATTTGATATAATTTATATGTTGCATTGTGCGCATATCAATTAGCGACACTTTGCATGCATGTGTACATATATTACATTACAATATTTTATGTGTAACATGTTAGAATACGTGTAGGAACTTTGTGCTCTATTTGAAACCACTAATGGACTAAATGGTAATCATACTAGGACGTGATTGACCAGCCCTGACTGTTAGCTATTTTAAGAGTTCAACCAAGCAACCAAAGGTGAGTTCACACTCTTTTCAAGGCATGGGATTCCCAAGGGTTGGAAATGGGTAAATGAACTAAACGGTAATTACGACCATCCTCCGTGGGTAGGATGCCACGAATACACACTAGACCAAACCTCTATCATGAAGTCCCTCATTTATATCGACTTAATCGCCGAGGCCTATGGCGAGCGGGTCATTAGTTGATAGCGCTATTAGGTTTAACAAACCTCACACCGTGTCGTTCGAACGGGCGTGTACTAATGGACTATGGGCAAAGGGTCAATGATGATAGACATTGACTTAGGGCACCTCTTACATTTTCGTAGCAGTTGATACACACGGTCTAGTAACACATGGGAAGCCCCCACTAATCTTCGCACACATGTCTGGGAAACCGCGATACGAATTAATACGATACATGGTTTACAAAACGAATATATGGTTTACGAAACGAATACTATAACTAAACAATCAACTGTGAACTAGCTCAACTTTGTTGTTGCTCGTTGTTACATGCCTTGCAGGTCGTTAGGTATTTCTGGAGCTTGCACGAGGAGGCATGGACGTTGTGGGACATGGATAGTCTTATGCCATGTTAAACAGTTGATATATTTTAACTTATACTTTCGTTTAAAACAGTATGCTTCCGCTTACCACTTAAACTAAGTTTTGTTTGGACACCAATTATATTGTGTTGGGTTTTATTTTTATTTACATACTATGTTCAATATGATTGGTGGCTTGGTCCTGGTCAGTCACGCCTCCATGCGGTGACACTCCGCATGTGGATTTTGGGGGTGTGACAGATTGGTATCAGAGCCATTGGTTATAGTGAACTTGGTTTTAAAAAGGGAAAAATCTTTTGATAAAAACCAGACTATAACCTATTCAGTGCTCAACGATCCACAACGATGCTTCGCTCCGCGTGCAAGGCTCAACACTTTAGGTGATGTGATTTAACTTTTTATTGCCTACTTGCTAGATCACTTTTGTGCAATGTGCTGTTTATAGTATGTTTATTTAGAGTAGTAGCATGCTGCCTGTTAGCCCCACTGCATCCTTTTTGACACACAATTGTTTAATTATTTGACAAGTGGTGTTCCAAACCACTTTCTGATTTCTCATCACCCTGCTGCGACAATCGTATATATGTTCTATCTATTCATATGCTTATCTCGTCATGACGTTACCACCTGACCCTCCATACATTCGGTTTACACGTCAACATTCACGAAGACCAGACCTGGCTCAAACGAACTTGGGTTTAGGAGAACTATACCCACGCATCTCTGATGACGAACCTTATCGTCTCCACCGGTCGTCGTCACCAGAAACGAAGCAGTCACAGTTACACGCATTCGTCGTTTGGCAACTCGAGACCCTACCAACCAAATTTTGTTTTGGACAGGTGATATACTTCCGCGACCGTGATGCAGCGAACTTCCCTTTTTGTGTCGTGCCGTCATACATCACTACTAGAATTGCTTATAGACAACAGATTACTTGGTTGAATTTTTTCGATTATGGTTGGACCCCTGTTTTCGCTCGATTCTCCATATGAACCTCACTATTTTACTGTTTCTTTGATCGGAAACTGATATAATGAAACGCAAGTACCCCTAGTTGTTCAAGAAAGGTGAGTCCAGTACTGAAGCTACTTCGGAATTTCGGGACAAAATTCCAAACCAACAGGGGGATGATGTGACACCCCAGGAAAACCAGGAAACCACACAAACTAACTAGCTTCCTCAGTGACTACGTGCTAAATTTCGGGACGAAATTTCTTTCAACTTGGGGATAATGTGACAACCCGTAACTTCGAGGTAAAAACCCATCTATTTCGTTTTTATAAATCAAATCTTATGCTTATTTTATTTGATGAATTAACCAAATCCTTACTGTGTTGTACCAACTCGAACCGTTTGAACCAGAGTACATGCCTCGCTTGTCGATCTAACCCACTCGCATAACTCGAAACTTTTGAGGCCCGAACCCTTAGCGTCAATATTATACATCCATGGTAGTTGATTTGTTATAAATCTTTATTTTAGCTATTTATATGTTAAAAAAAATATAATACAACAACAATAGTAATACCCTGCAAAACGTTAGAAAGCTGACATCCTCTTGCAACCCACATTTCAACCTCACGGCCCACAACCTCCACCTCTTATATTTGTTTCTTTGTGTGGTTATCGGCCCAACCCCAATTGCATGTTTAAACCGCCCCACACCCTTATATTACGTGTGCATGCTGTGTGTTACCATCTCAAACCCAAAACCCTAATGTACGTACATCAGCCGCAATTCCGGCGACCACCTTTCTGCTCTGTACCTCCTGCCTTATTCTCTCTCTCTCGTTCAGACTTTTGTGACCGGAATCGGAGTCCGTCTTGTGCCCTTCCTTCCTTCCTCTATCTCGATCGAGCATCAACAGCTAAGGAGCCGGTTGCCGATCACTTGGTTCTTCGACAGTTCAGCCGACAACACTCCACTATCTCTTACTTTATACCTCCGACAACACCCGCACCCCTTGTACCCTCGTCTTCCCGGCGGCGACCGTGTTACCTGGCTCCGACAAGTAATTCGGTCAACAATTCAGCAGACGATGGCTCGGGTCAGGCAACTGTGATTCGGGTTACGTTTGGCTTAAGATCTGGTTCGAGTTTGGTTCGGATCAGCCATTGGCGCGAGTTCGGTTCAAACCGGTGGCAGTCAACAGTTTGGGTATGCTCACCTTTGATTTCTCGACTTCCTTGTAATTTTAATTATCATTGTGAATTTCAGTTTGGTGTCTTGTATGTTAAATGACTACTGATTAAACGATGTTATTTAGAATAAAAGTTTGTGTGTTCACAGCATGTTAGAATAGCTAGGGTTTTTGTATGATCTTGTACGAATAGGATGATCAAATAATGATGATAACATGGGTTTACTACTTGCTGGGTAATTGTGGGAGTTGATTGTATAAAGATGAGCATAATAATCCATGTTCACTATTTGAATGCAAAAAATAGGTGATGATTTCTGTTAATAGCTTCGTGACTTTTAAACAATTAAAATAAGGGCTGTGGTGAGTTAGGAATGTGACCTTATGTGGATTTTTAAACAAGAATGTATAATCACCAAATTGTTCTAGAAATGATGAAAGAATCAGTTATTGTTCAAATGATATTCGGAAAACTATGAATACTGATTTCGTGACAACGACACTTAGAACCGTCGTAGGATACATGAAAAACAATTTAAAACAAGTAATTCTTCGTTCAGCGATTTTCTGCAGAAAATACGGCAACTTCCGGAGTCTTTTTTGGGACCTAAACTTATCGAAACTCTATGTTTTCTGAACCTAAAACCAAGTATTCGGAAGTAGCTTTCAAACCGCAGTGATTTCATATTGTTCGGACAGGTCTAAGTATTTTTAACGAATTAAATCGCAAAACTGCTCTAAGCTGTCATTTTCTGCAGAAAATGTAGCTCCTGTTTCGTGTAGGAACTTTGTGCTCTATTTGAAACCACTAATGGACTAAATGGTAATCATACTAGGACGTGATTGACCAACCCTGACTGTTAGCTATTTTAAGAGTTCAACCGAGCAACCAAAGGTGAGTTCACACTCTTTTCAAGGCATGGGATTCCCAAGGGTTGGGAATGGGTAAATGAACTAAACGGTAATTACGACCATCCTCCGTGGGTAGGATGCCAAGAATACACACTAGACCAAACCTCTATCATGAAGTCCCTCATTTATATCGACTTAATCGCCAAGGCCTATGGCGAGCGGGTCATTAGTTAATAGCGCTATTAGGTTTAACAAACCTCACACCGTGTCGTTCGAACAGGCGTGTACTAATAGACTATGGGCAAAGGGTCAATGATGATAGACATTGACTTAGGGCACCTCTTACATTTTCGTAGCAGTCGATACATATGGTCTAATAACACATGGGAAGCCCCCACTAATCTTCGCACACATGTCTGGGAGACCGCGATACGAATTAATACGATACATGGTTTACAAAACGAACATATGGTTTACGAAACGAATACTATAACTAAACAACCAACTGTGAACTCGCTCAACTTTGTTGTTGACTCGTTGTTACATGCCTTGCAGGTCGTTAGGTATTTCTGGAGGTTGCACGAGGAGGCGTGGACGTTGTGGGACATGGATAGTCTTATGCCATGTTAAACAGTTGATATATTTTAACTTATACTTTGGTTTAAAACAATATGCTTCCGCTTACCACTTAAACTAAGTTTTGTTTGGACACCAATTATATTGTGTTGGGTTTTATTTTTATTTACATAATATGTTCAATATGATTGGTGGCTTGGTCCTGGTCAGTCACGCCTCCATGCGGTGACACTCCGCGTGTGGATTTTGGGGGTGTGACATTCGTATTCTGCAGGGTTGTGTTATTACTTGGTTGGGTGCACACACTTACATGGGTTAGCGGGTAGTAAATTGACATCAAACAAGCTCACTTGTTTTATATAATTGGTTATATTAAAATAATGTTTTATTAGTTTTCTTCATCTAATAATATTTTATACCTAATGAAATGGTATGTGTTCGTAATGAAAATGAGAAACCTTTAATAGGCTAAAACACACTTGTTTGAATTAGATGATGTCCCCTAAATAATATAACAACTTTTTTTGTCGATTTTAGCAGGTTTTTTTTAGTCAAAGATTCACATGTGTATGCAAAAGATATTGTTATATGTCCATAATATTTTATTTTAAAGGATAAGCAGATTGAACAGAAGTAAGCACCATAAAAAAATATCATTTTATTTATACATATTTAATTGCAACCGTGAGTGTTGCGTGGATTAAAATGTACAAGGTACTTTGTTCGGGTTTGTCCACTTTACATGTTTCCTACAAGCATAACGAAAAAAAAAAAAAAAAAACAAAAACAAAACAAAAAGAGCCTGCAGCCAGATCAACAACAAACTCACGGCAGAAGACCGAGTCCACCCAGCTGCCATTAATTTAATTTAATAATTACTAGACATGTGTAATACTTATGACATATATCCACCACTATAATGCTACCATAAACATTATACGAATAAGAAACGAATGTTGTAATGCAAAGTGTCGTCCCCGACGTATCGCGCGGACACCCTACTAGTTTTTTTACAACTCATTAAGCATTTAGCGCATTACAAAACCAAGGAAAGTGGACTCGAAATACAAATTGATAAACACTCATCTTGTTAAACTTAGGTTTCGTCGGTTTGGTTTTCGGAATACAAACTAGGGAGATCAAACTCCAACTGATGAATACTCCTATAGACAAAATTTGTTTATAAAATAGAGTAAAAAGATAATAAAATTATATTGTTATAGCTATACCAATTTATATATGATTTTTTATCACTTTATTATCTATATATGTCGTTAGGGGTTGAAATCATTGAGATCTATACTATATAATAAAAGAAACCTGTTTTGGGACACTTGTCATTTTCTCATTTAATTGATTAAAATTATTAATAATACTAATAATAATAATATTTAATCTAAATTAATACAAATTTTTATTATTAATAATAGTTAATAAAATCTAAAATCTAATCTAATGCAAATGGAGAACGGAATCGAGGTGGGATGCGGATATACGAAACTTGAGTAGAAAGTCAACATTCATAAATCATATATTTCTTTTATTGTTTGTTTATTTGTTTTATCTTTCTTTTTCTTTTTTCTTTTTTTTTTCATGTACACCACATGCACACATTCAAAGGTTTAAAGGTTTAACTAATTAAACCAATAATTTAATATTAATTCTCTTTAAATTCTTACAAATACTATTATCACCAATTTATAAATCTAAACTTCCAAATATTAAACTTTAACATAAAAAATGGACGGAGTTAACCCAGTGAACTAAAATGGCAACGCTTGAAACTATTTGGACTAAAATAACAAGGTTTCAAATATTTAGACCAAACTGGCAAAATAGTCCAAACCTTAGAGACTAAAATGACATTTAACTCTAACTAGATATAATTTGGTTAATTTTTCTTTGTAGTTTTCCTTATTGTAATTGATTAATAATACATAATAACTTACGGGGTTTTAATTATTCAACAGACATATACGAGAAGATGAGGTCTCAACCGCCATAAAGACGATACATGATCTTGCTCTTTCGGGTGAAACGGTAAACTTGAGTGAAATGATGAAGAATATGACAACTACTATAATGATGAAAATGTGTTTCGGCAAGAAGTACCATAATAATTAAAAAAATCCACCTAACATCACAAATGTTTCTGTTAAATTCGATTAATTAATTTAAAAAAAAAATCAACCTAACATCACAAATGTTTCTGTTGAATTCGATTAATTAATTTGTTCAACAATCACTATTATCTTTATCATTCAGTACGGTTAACCGATTTATCATCATACAACTTTCCACCTATTCAATCATATGATTTTTCAATCTTATATCTAAATAAATAAAGATTAATATTCAATCTTATACTACTTTAAATATAAAAAAATCCGTTAGTTCAGATTAATGTTCAATCTTATCCTACTTTAAATATAAAAAAAAACCGTTAGTTTTTTAAATATATTTTTTTTATTATTTGGTATATAAAATCATATTTATTCAACCCATGTAATACACAGAGGTTTTTAAAAATATAATTTTTTTTATTATTTGGTAAACAATATTACATTTATTCAACCCGTGTAATACAATGGTTTTAAAGATATTTTTTTTTATTATTTGGTATATAATATTACATTTATTCAACCCGTACAATACATATGGTTCTTATAGATATAACTTATTTTATTATTTAATATATAAAATTACATTTCTTCAACCCGTGCAATAAAGGAGTAAAAAGATAATATTTTATTATTTGGTATATAAAATTCATTTATTCAATCCGTATAATGCACGGGGTTATAACCTAGTTATCTTCTATAAATAATAGTGTAACTGTGTAACTGATATCATCATATATAGTAACTAATAACCTTATAACAATATAATTATATAAATATGTGATGGATAAATTATTTTGTATATATTTTAATAAAGAATAGAGTTAATTGCACGTATGGTATATTTGATCAAGTGGGTTCTTGTTATTATTGTCATGGATTGGACATCTTTTAGGTTTTCTAATTATGGGTATGGTTCAAGACTAAACTTTCAGTTCAAAAGATTTTATGAATTCTAATTGTTTTCTGGATTTTCAGACACGTGTTGTTATGATGATCACTTGTGTTTTGTGCTTATAGAGGCTTGTCTTTTGTCACTTGAGTTTTCATATTTTTAAAATTGGTTCGTGAAAGCTGTGTTTAAGTTTGTTATCTGCACACTTTGTTTTTCATGATTGTTTACTTGATTATCATGTCTAGTTGCCAGGATAATAAGATCTTGTAATTTTCAGTCAAAAAATTTGTTTAGACTAATAGTTATTTTCCGATTATTGAACCGTGTGGTTAACAAATTTAACCAGTTGTTTTTTGTTCATCATTCTCTATGAGAGATGGTTAGGAGTATTTTTTGCTATAAAATTTTAGTCTGATGTAAACTCATGTGATTCTCTATAACAAAACCAAGTGATTAGTTGGAAATCAGGCTATTATCATACAATTACTTTTTTTATTATTAAACCAAAGCACATTGGTTATAATAAATTTACTCATCTATTTATACTAAACTAAACTCAACCATAGTATGACTCAAACAATAGTTAAAAATAATTGTTAAACCCAAATTAGATAAGTAAATCTCATTAAATAAAATATTAATACTTATCTAGACAATAACTAAATAAAAATAAATAAATCAAACTTTATCTTCAACCCTTTTGAATTATCTTGAACCCACTTCACCTTAGGATTAAACCTTTAGTCTCTCCCTTAGTCCTAATCCCTTGATCAAGCCCTGCTACTCCAGACAATCTCGACCTTTCCCGAACCCCTAACCTCTACCTTGACACACCCAACGTCTTTACGGTTTGAACTTCCACTGCATTTTACTTAATGCTAAAACAAATTAAATCCTCATTTGAAAGTTGTTTTACCACTATGACGCACTCTTCCTTGATATGCCCCCCGCTAATATCAACCACCAACAAAGACAACAACCACCTGTTGATCCATCCCTCAGCCGCCAAACGAATCCCTAAGCCACTCACTAATTCGTTCCTTCTGCGACATGCTCGTTGGTTTTTCCGCAGCAAAAAATCGAACTCCCCACTATGATTTTCCTACTTGGCGAGAAAGAATCTCTGAGAAAAATAAAACACAATCAAATCGGGGTTAAACCTCCTGCTTCTTCTTGATCAGCTGCTTCTTCTTGATCAGCTGCTTCCTTTCGATATCGTTTGGACTTCGATTTCAACCCCGAAACACTTCTCGTTTAGCGGTCGAACACTACCGAAACCATGCAGCCCATACTTCTCCGTGACACCGGTTAACCCGAACCATCTCCCCATTGTCGCCATCGCAGAACACATCCATTAGTAGTCCTCACTTCACTTGTTGCCGCCCTAGAAACTAGGGGCGACAATTCTTGACACGACCCGTCAACGCCAACCCGATACCCGACACAAAAAAAACTGTCACGGCCCGCGACCCAGTTTCCTGGTTCGAATGCCGCGGGACAGAAACCCATGGTATTAGTATTTAATTTGGCAGCGGAAATTTTAACAGGATCATTTAAACTGAAAACACCCATTTATTTTAGGGTAAATTACATTTTTCGTCCTTTATGTTTATATCAGATTTCAATTTCAATGGATAACATTTAACTTCAATAATTACAATCACAATCCTTTATTTGAAAAACTCATTACACTCTACGTCCTTTAACACTAACCTAGTTAAAATTTTCAGTTAAGTCAGTAATGTGCAAAGCACATGAGGGTATTTCAGTCATTTTTCCTACCCTAATATTTAAATGTACATCTATAAAAAATAAAAACAACTTAATTAATATTTTAATCATTTTCCCTACCCTCAACTCTCTCATCTTAAATCCAAAAACCCCACCTCTCTTTCTTCCTTTTCCGGCTAAGCATCATCGTCGGTTCAGTTCGTTTCAACGTACAAATTCAAAAGAATCACACATATGAAGCAAGTGGTATTAATGGAGGTCGGTGCATTTGAGATCTTACATTGGTAAAAGCCAATTAAATATTAAAAACTTTGGATATTACAAATTGAAATTGGTGAAATAAATTATCCACAAATAACTGTGTTGTTGTCATCGGATTTTAGAGAGAGAAAAAAAAGGAGTCACATAGACAAAACATTTTGTCTCATCGTCTGATTGTAAAAAGGGAAACAAAAATGAGTGTCATGCGAAGCTCTGGGTGATACACATATATATCATAAAAAAACCCATCATATCTTCATTGTGTTTTCAAACCTGCCCACATAGTACTAGGTGTGTATTTTAGAGATAGCAGCAGGTAAAGAGAGTGGTTGTAAAGTCTGCATCCAGATCTGGGTGATACACATATATATCGCAAAAAACCCATACAGATCTGTGGTTGCGAAAACAATGGTGGCTTTAGGCGATGGTGGTTGTGAAGATGGTGGTGGTGGGGGTTTGGGAGGAGCCGAATCTGAGCATAGCAGGCGATCATGGTGGTGGATGTTGGGGGATCTTGGTCGCCGGAGGTGGGGAGTGGTGGTGGGCGGTGCTGCTGGTGGTGGTGGCAGAGAAGATGGCGGTGGTGGACGTTGGCTGTTGGGGTGGTGGTGGTGGGCGGATGGTGGTGCTGTTGAAGAAAAGCTATAGAGAGAAAGCAAAGAGGGTTGTGGGAGAAAGAAAATAGTCATAAGGGGAAAAATCAGGATAAAGGACATAAATGCCCTCATGTGGGGATAGGGGTGTAAACAAGCCGGGCCGGGCCCGAGCTCGACTGGGCTCGAGCTCGGCTCGTCATGTTTTTATGAAGCTCGAGCTCGAGCTTGGCTTGGTTCGAGCCTACTTATTTGAGCTCGAGCCTGGCTCGCAAGTAAAACCAAAAGCTCGAGCTCGGCTCGACTCGGCTTGAGCTATTTTATGAACAACCTCAGACGTGCTAAAAACTCAGCTCGAGCTCTCTTCAATACCGCTTAAATGAGCCAAAGCTCGGCTCGAACTCGGCTCACCAATGTTATCATCATTATTCTTATATTATATAAAATAAATAAATTTTTGTTTGGGCTCGTTTAGGCTCGCGAGCCTAAACAAGTTTTACTTAATGCTAAAACAAATTAAACCCTCATTTGAAAGTTGTTGTACCACTATGCCGCACTCTTCGTTGACATGCCCCCCGCTAATATCAACCACCAACAAAGACAACAACCACCTGTTGATCCATCCCTTAGCGCCAAACGAATCATTAAGCCACTCACTAATTCGTTCCTTCTGTGACATGCTCGTTGGTTTTTCCGCAACAAAAAATCGAACTCTCGACTATGATTTTCCTACTTGGCGAGAAAGAATCTCTGAGAAAAATAAAACACAATCAAACCGGGGTTAAACCTCCTGCTTCTTCTTGATCAGCTGCTTCCTTTCGATATCGTTTGGACTTCGATTTCAACCCCGAAACACTTCTCGTTTAGCGGTCGAACACTACCGAAACCATGCAGCCCATACTTCTCCATGACACCGGTTAACTCGAACCATCTCCCCATTGTCGCCGTCACAGAACACATGCATTAGTAGTCCTCACTTCACTTGTTGCCGCCCTAGAAACTAGGGGCGACAATTCTTGACACGACCCGTCAACGCCAACCTGATACCCGACACGAAAAAATTGTCACGGCCCGCGACCCAGTTTCCTGGTTCAAATGCCGCGGGACAGAAACCCGTGGTATTAGTATTTAATTTGGCAGCGGAAATTTTAACAGGATCATTTAAACTGAAAACACCCATTTATTTTAGGGTAAATTACATTTTTCATCCTTTATGTTTATATCAGATTTCAATGGATAACATTTAACTTGAATAATTACAATCACAATCCTTTATTTGAAAAACTCATTACACTCTACGTCCTTTAACACTAACTTGGTTAAAATTTTCAGTTAAGTCAGATAATGTGCAAAGCACATGAGGGTATTTCAGTCATTTTTCCTACCCTATTATTTAAATGTACGTCTATAAAAAATAAAAACAACTTAATTAATATTTTAATCATTTTCGCTACCCTCAACTCTCTCATCTTAAATCCAAAAACCCCACCTCTTTCTTCCTTTTCCGGCTAAGCATCACCGTCGGTTCAGTTCGTTTCAACGTACAAATTCAAAAGAATCACACATATGAAGCAAGTGGTATTAATGGAGGTCGATGCATTTGAGATTTTACATTGGTAAAAGCCAATTAAATATTAAAAACTTTGGATATTACAAATTGAAATTGGTGAAATAAAATATCCACAAATAACTGTGTTGTTGTCATCGGATTTTAGAGAGAGAAAAAAAAGGAGTCACATAGACAAAACACTTTGTCTCATCGTCTGATTGTAAAAAAGGGAAACAAAAATGAGTGTCATGCGAAGCTCTGGGTGATACACATATATATCATAAAAAAACCCATCATATCTTCATCGTGTTTTCAAACCTGCCCACATAGTACTAGGTGTGTATTTTAGAGATAGCAGCAGGTAAAGAGAGTGGTTATAAAGTCTACATCCAGATCTGGGTGATACACATATATATCGCAAAAAACCCATATAGATCTGTGGTTGCGAAAACAATGGTGGCTTTAGGCGATGGTGGTTGTGAAGATGGTAGTGGTGGGGGTTTGGGAGGAGCCGGATCTGAGCATAGCAGACGATTATGGTGGTGGATGTTGGGGGATCTTGGTCGCCGGAGGTGGGCAGTGGTGGTGGGCGGTGCTGGCGGTGATGGTGGCAGAGAAGATGGCGGTGGTGGACATTTGTCACACCCCGATTTCCACACGTTTCACCGGTGGGCCCGATGCGGGATTACCGTGACGTAGTTGGCAACAATATAGTCAAACCACACAATATTTAAATGCACAGCGGAAGCATAACGATAGATATATTTCAACCATCGAATGTAATATCCAAGTATTACAAGTAGTCGAAATAATCCACAGGGGATCAAAAATAAAATAGGAAATAATGTTCAACAGATAGTGGCATCCAGGCTTGCGAGACTCTAACGATGCTAAGGAGTGGCCAGCCTATTTCGTGTAGAACCTGCATTTAATCTTTTTGAGGAAAATACGTCAGTTTACACTGGTAGATACATTCAACCGACACTTTTAAAAAGTTTAATAAAATTGATTTGAATGCACGAGGCACAAACTTTTATAACTTGGGATAATTAATCAAATTTAATCTTGTAAAAGAATTACATGTTCATTATGCGTTCAGTCGCCCGGTTCGTGCCGGGTTTAAGGTTAATTGACACACCACAAAGTATAAAACCGCGGCGGGAAAGCCAACGGTCATACCTTTATAAATATGGACACATTGTCGGGTGTACGCCTACACCCGCGTGTCAAGGTCGTGGCCATTTCATAAAATGATGCCAAGGATATCCGGGACATGGTCATTAAACTCCCAAAAGCGTAAAACAAACAAAACCAATTTTCAAGCGGGTCACATTGATAATACCCAACTACTAATGAGTTAGGGTCAATTGCCCGACCAAGCGGTATTTTATATACCGTACCCCAAGCCCGTATAAGGGAAAATAAGTTAAAAGTATTTACCTGAGCAAGTAATAACCACAACAAGCTAATGCAAGTATCTTTTACTGGTCTCCTATTCTGGAATGGAGGTTTATAATAACCTATTAGAATCCTAACGGGTCTTTTAATTTAGCCTACGCTTAGACCGGTTAGTTTCAAAGGATAAATATGGTTTAATCACATGAAAGGCGAAAACCGGGAATGGAATGTGGTTCGGACCCAACAAGTTCGGAGACTTGTATATTATGGGTAAACTAAACACATTCTGGATTTTGAGGTAAAAACGACAAGGTTCGACCCGTTTCGGCTAATTTATGTAAACTAGTTACATAAACCGAACCGAACGCGTAAATGGCGTAACGGGTAACCGTAAGAGTCCTACACAGGTTTCCTAAGTTAATATGCTCTGAAGAGGTTGTGGTATCAGTAGGATACCTTCCATTATGCCCATAACGAGTTTAATCCCAATATACGCCCCGTAGGGGTATTTTGGTCATGTTAATGATTATAAAAGAGAATTATTTATACTTCTGATGTTCGGGTCTGAAGTAATCGGTAAAACCACTTATTTTTAACAAGTTATATCAGTAGGCAATAAGCCTTTATGTCAAAAATGGTTTTAAACCCAAACTATGCGTTTAATACGCGTATAACGTCGTTTTAATCGATTTCCGGGTTATACAGGAAATCTGAGTTTTCTGAATAAGTTATAAAGTTCAAAATACTTTATTTATTATTTAAAATCAGCAGCAATTGGATTCGGGTCAAAATACCATGTAGAACTCATTTTATGTCCGAAAAGGGCATATTCGGTATTACCGAATCAAGGCCATAACCGTAGGTTATGAGCAGGTTAAAAATAATTAAAATTTTTTAAAAATCTCAAAATAATATTTTACATCAGTGTGTAAAAGGTTTGGTGTCGAAATTTGGGTTTAGGTAGGCTTTATGCTAATTGCGCCGTTTAATTACAAAAGTTTTTCTTAATTGCGCTATTTAGCATAACTCCTATTCTAGACCTCGGATTGACACGAAATTTTAGGGACATGTTTAGAAATTAGTAACTAAGGTTATTGTTCTTTCACATTTTCAAAATTCTCGTTTTAAGGTCAAAAGGGCATTATGGTCAACTTTAAGCATATAACGGAAATGTGCAAACGACTCAGACAAACAACGGACCAACATGTAACCTGGTCCTAAGAGAGTCCTAAGGCATAACTAAATCATACCAAAACAGGTCAGAATTGAAGTCAAAGCAAAAGTCAAAGTTTTGCGACTTTCGGTTCCGAACCGGGTCAAAATAGCAAATGGTCGGATCAAAACAAGTTTAGACCAGTTATAATACTTATTATCAAGTTATATGAGTGATAAAACAGGTTACATGCCATCTACATTGTTAATTATACATTAAATCGAAAATTAGCATTCTGTTGACTTTTTCTAAGCAACTTTGACTCGACATTTGAACAAGTTAGAGTGGGAATCAGAGGGTGCCCTTTTAAGGGTTTAATGCCCACATAATTACCAACATATAACTACCTTTGATTCGGCTAATCACTGGATCATTTGTGATTAATCGTTAAGTCAACCGTTAATTACGACAGTTTGACTTTTAAGCTATAACTAAGCAAAAACTTAACTAAGAAAGGTTAAGGGTGCTTACCAAAGTCCTATTCACGACTAGGGATGGCTTGGTTCTGCTTTGGAGCTCCAGAGGTCTTCATAATTGCAGATTGAAGTTGTGAACACAATGTTGCACATGAAGGCCTTATATAGTGCTTATAAGTCACTCGATTGTTGACAACCAAGGCTACAACTGATCATTGATCATCAACAAGTGTCCCTAAGGGCTCTAAAGCATGTAGGGGGCGCCCATGCTGCATCATTTATGGTTCTAAGTCGGTTTGAGTGAAAAAGGCAGACTTTCGAATCAGATAGGCCCTCGCGGCACGCGAACCCCCCCGCCCCCAGGGACCGTCGCGTCGCGCGATGCCCCTTCTGATCAAATCTTTAACTTTTGATTTTTAAGCTTTGGTCCTTGCCCTTTCACAACTTTATTTTGATCTTATTTCTTGCATTTTGAACCTTCCAAGTTGACATATAAGGGCTTCAAGATATATACCCACTTCGTTAAGTCCTCGGTTAACTGTATTGTCACTCGAAAGTCACGAACTTCATTGTTGACGCTTTCAACCCCTCGTATACGAATTTGATCATAACTTCCTCATACGATAACGAAACCTTATGAAATTTTTGTCATGCATTCTAGTGAGCGTAATTTACCGTTACAAAGCCTCGGGTTTGCTAAAAGGTCACTCAGAGGTATAACTTAAACATGTTGACACATTTGACCCCTGTAGTTTGTAATTCCTCACTTTCTTCCACATTTCGTTCCTTATGATCCATGATTCATTCGTTTGAAGGTACGAGCATCATTTAGGGTTACTGTAAAGTATATTTATCCCTTGTTGACATTTTGAACTCTTGAATTCACATACTTTCTATGTTGTCAACTTTAGTCCCTTTATAGTAATTATTGCCACGTGCTAACCTATGACACGTGTCATTACTCGATAGGACGCAAATTTTTGAGGTGTTACATCCTCACCCCCTTAAAAGAAATCTCGACCTCGAGATTTATTGAAACAAATGAGGATACTTTTCTTTCATCGTGGACTCTACCTCCCACGTGTACTCGGGACCTCTACGGGCATCCCATTTTACCTTTACAATCGGTATATACTTCCTCCGAAGCTTCTTAACCTGTCGATCCTCGATCGACACCGGTTTTTCAACAAACTTTAAGCTCTCATCGATGTGCACATCTGTATGCAGTATAATTAGCAATTCATCAGCGAAACACTTCTTTAGATTGCAGATGTGAAACACATTGTGGATACCACTGAGCTCTTCCGGTAAGTTTAACTTATAGGCAACCGATCCGACACGTTTGATTACTTCGAACGATCCAATGTATCTCGGGCTCAACTTGCCTTTCTTACCGAATCGCATCACTCCCTTCCAGGGTGATACTTTCAGCAACACCTTGTCACCTACTTCGAAGTTAAAAGGTTTACGCTTCAAATCTGCGCAGCTTTTCTGCCTATCTCGGGCAGCTTTCAATCGGTCGCGAATTTGGACAATCTTGTCCGTTGTTTCAAATATTATTTCAGGTCCTGTCATCTGGACGTCTCCAACTTCTGCCCAACAAACGGGCGTTCTACACCTTCTACCGTACAAGGCTTCGAAAGGAGCAGCTTTAATGCTCGTATGGTAGCTATTGTTATATGAGAACTCGACTAATGGTAGGTGGTTATCCCAACTACCACCTAAATCAATCACACATGCACGAAGCATGTCTTCCAAGGTTTGGATAGTACGCTCACTCTGTCCGTCCGTCTGAGGGTGGTAAGCCGTACTGAAGTTTAAGCGCGTGCCCAAAGACTGGTGGAAACTTTTCCAAAAGTGTGACGTGTATCTGGTATCCCTATCCGAAATAATAGCCACGGGTACTCCGTGCAGAGACACAATCTTGTCGACGTACAATTGTGCCAACACGTCAGAGCTATACGTCTCTTTAATGGGTAGGAAATGTGCTGACTTAGTCAGTCTATCAACTATTACCCATATTGTATCGTTTCCCTTCCTTGTCTTTGGTAACTTGGTGATGAAATCCATCGTCACCATTTCCCACTTCCACTCGGGAAGTTCAGGCTGTTGCAACAAGCCTGACGGCTTTTGATGTTCAGCTTTTTCTTGCGCACAAGTCAAACACTTTGCTACATAGGTGGCTATAGACTTCTTCAAGCCTATCCACCAAAAGTTTGCCTTCAAATCCTGGTACATCTTGTCAGCTCCAGGATGAACGGAATATCGGGAACTGTGGGCTTCCTGAAGGATAACGTCCCGAAGGCCTCCATAAATAGGAACTCATATCCTTCCATTTAATCTCAGAATTCCGTATTTGCCATAGGATAACTGTTCTTCAGTTACTCCTAGCTTTTCGTTGGGATAGTTAGCTTCTGACACAGCTTCCTTCTATGCAGCTAGCAATCGTTCATTCAGACTGTTCTTGACTTCAATGCTCTTGGCATTGATCCTTATTGGTTTCACTCTTTCTTTTCTGCTCAAGGCATCTGCGACTACGTTGGCCTTGCCTGGATGGTATCTTATTCCACAGTCATAATTGTTCAGAGTTTCCATCCAACGTCGCTGCCTCATATTCAAATCTTTCTGATTGAACAGGTGCTGGAGGCTCTTGTGATCAGAAAAGATCACGAATTTAATGCCATACAAATAGTGCCTCCATAGCTTAAGTGCAAATACAATGGCACCCAACTCCAAGTCATGGGTGGTGTAATTCTTTTCATGCACTTTTAACTGACGTGAAGCATAGGCAATGACCTTGCCTTTCTGCATAAGCACACATCCCATCCCGGTGTGTGATGCATCGTAGTATACTACAAATTCTTCCGTTCCGTCCGGCAATGTCAACACAGGAGCATTGCTTAGCTTCTGTTTAAGAATATCAAAAGCTTCTTGCTGCTTAGGGCCCCAATTAAACTTTATATTCTTCCTAGTTAAAGAAGTTAAGGGTGCAACAATCCTTGAGAAATTTTCGATGAAGCGTCTGTAGTATCCTGCTAGACCTAGGAAACTGCGAATCTCCGTAGGCGTCTTCGGCTCCTGCCAATTCATGACGGCTTCAACCTTGGCGGGATCCACTTGGATACCACGCTCACTGACTACATGTCCAAGAAATTGAACTTCTCGTAGCCAAAATTCACATTTAGAGAATTTTGCATATAGCTTTTCTTGATGAAGCAGTTTAAGAATACATCGAAGATGCTCCTCGTGGTCAGCTTGACTTTTTGAGTATATGAGAATGTCATCGATGAAGACAATGACAAATTTATCCAAATAAGGCTTACAAACGCGATTCATGAGATCCATGAATGCGGCAGGTGAATTAGTGAGCCCAAAAGGCATCACTAGGAACTCGAAATGACCATAACGAGTCCTGAATGCAGTCTTGTGTACATCTTCGTCCTTGACCTTCAATTGACGGTAGCCTGACCTTAGATCAATCTTGGAAAAGTAGCTTGCTCCTTGCAACTGATCGAACAGATCGTCGATCTTGGGCAAAGGATACCTATTCTTGATAGTAACCTTATTAAGTTCTCGGTAATCGATGCATAGACGCATCGAACCATCTTTCTTTTTGACGAATAAGATTGGTGCTCCCCATGGAGACGAACTGGGTCTAACAAAACCTTTGGCTAGCAGATCATCTAGCTGCGTTCTCAATTCCTTCATTTCTGTGGGTGCCAATCTATAAGGTGCTCTTGCAATAGGTGCTGCTCCTGGAATGATGTCAATACTGAATTCCACTTGCCTATCTGGTGGCAAACCAGGCAGTTCTTCCGGAAAAACTTCAGGGTAGTCAGAGATGACTGGGATGTCTTCAATCTTGGGTTTCTCCTCACCAATGGTCACCTGTGCCATATAAATGACACATCCCTTCCTCAAACATCTGGATGCCTTTAGCATAGACACTTGCGCAGGCAATCCATGACGAGTATCTCCCTGAATGGTAAGTGGTTCTCCAGACGGAGTCTTGATCACCACTTGTTTCTTATTGCACACAATCTGAGCTTGGTTATGCGATAACCAATCCATACCCAACACTATGTCGAAACCAGCTAGTTTAAAGGGTAACAGGGATAAAGGCAATGAGTGGTTCCTAATGGATATGACACATCCATCTAACACAGTTGAGACTGTTTCCATAGTCCCATCAGCTAACTCTACCTCATAATTCACATTCAAGGCTTTAACAGGCAATTTTAACAATTCACAAAACTTACTATCCACAAAGGATTTATCTGCTCCAGAATCAAATAATACTCTTGCGAATACATCATTAATGAGAAACGTACCGGTTATGACGTTGTCGTTCTGGATAGCCTCTTGAACATTCATCTGAAAGACCCTGGCATTGGTCTTTTTCCCTTCTTCAGCCTTCTTCACCAGCTTTGGGCAGTTAGTCTTGATGTGCCCTTTTTCATTGCAACTATAACAAGTTGCATCCTTTAGTTTCTTGCACTCAAGAGTCCTATGCTCAGAAGACTTGCAAATCCCACACGCCTTCGGCTGGGATTTCTGTTCATACCTGCACCTCCCGAAATGGTGCTTATTGCAAACTTTGCACTTGGGCTTATCGGCCAACTGTTGGTCATTCTTCTTGGTCTCAGATCCCTTCTTGTGGTCGCGGTTCCCCCTATGCTTCTTGCTCGACCGACGTGAATTATTGTCTTCACATTTCCTTTTCTCAGTGTCAGCATTTCTCGATGATCTCTGTCTCACTGCATCCAGTGTGAGAGACAGAGATATATCTGCTACGGATCTGAATGTAGCAGGCCGAGAGGCCTTCACGCTAGCTTTGATTTCTGGGGCCAGACCCCCAATGAAGCGCGCGATCCATTTGGGTTCCAGGGTCATAGGGTACGGAACCAATCTGGACAGGGTGTTGAAACTTGTAAGATATGCCTGGCAATCCAAGTTCTTCATGACCAGAGATAGGAAATCAGATTCTATCTTCTCGACCTCGTGTTGAGGGCAGTAGTTTTCTTTGATGAGAGCAACAAATTGTTCCCATGACATGCTGTACAAAGCAACCTTTCCTGAGGCTTGAACCAATGACCTCTACCACGTTAGGGCTTCACCCTTAAATGACTGGGATACAAACTTCACCACATCCCTCTCAGCACAACCACTAATGTCCACAACAGTGTCCATTTCGTCCAGCCAGGTCATGCAATCCACAGCGCCTTTTTCCCCAGTAAAATCTCGGGGCTTGCAGGAAACAAAATACTTATATGTGCAACCCTTGGCGCGAGGTGCATTATCGAACACTATCTTCTTAGGACGGACACTATTCTCATTTGATGAATGCCGATCATCATCTTTCTTAGGCTTAGAGGGCGGTTTGCTATGAGATTCAGAATGGGTTCTTGGTTTAGAGTGTGGTGCAGATCGGGTCCTACTTCGAGACTCGCTATATTCTTCATACTGCCGCTCTAAGGCCTCTTTAACAGCGTTGTCTACTAACGCTTTTAATTCAGCACCCGTTATATTAACTTGGGGGTTATCATTCTCGTTCGCGTTTGGATGACTGTTATTTTCGTCCGAGTCAGCCATTGAAATCTTGATCTGCTACAAAGATAATAACAGAAGTCTTATTCGGGAGTTTATTATGGAATTACCCTTATTGGGTAATTCATCAACCATGGTAAACATAGACCATATCTGGTTAATTTGTTACTCACATTTATTTAGGATTTTAATATAACTTATCCTAATTACAAATAATATTGTTAGTGGCACATAAGCCTAGTTACAGGGACATTTTTATATTATAAGCCAGGATTTCAAAGAATCATGGCATGCAGGTTTGGACATAGCTCCTTACCTTTCTGACAGGGAGTCGTAGACTACAATTGTCTTTTGTCTTATATGACAATGGGTATAGCCTGAAGGCACTACATCACTAATGGATGTTTGATAAGTGATCATCTTATTTGATGATTTAAACCCATGGTTTATAAATCATTAATTTAGGTTTTGGAATCCTTAGAAGGATCCTTGTGTAAAGTGACACGTGTGATTTTAACGAATCACGTCTGCCAGGAGTGTCAACATGTTTACAGAGGTTAACCAGAATCTGAATCTTTTAATCAGGTCTTACCGTCTTGGCCGGGTCTTATAATGACACCAGGCTAGGTTTCACCATTAAGAGTTTTTATTTAATAACTAGTAGACAGATTAATTTAAAAGGAATGATTTTTTTGATTTATTTATTTCATATAATAGTGCATATAATGACAAAAATGAATTTCATAAACTTAACATTCCAATACATATAAAAAGATTACACACTGCCCTAAACGGGACTTTTAAAGACAAAATACCTACGCAAAGGTTATACAGAAAACAAGTCCTCGCAGGGACCAAATACTAAGATAGATGTCCGCACTGGGACTGAATGACAATGTCCACACAGGGACTGAAAGGCAAGTCCACGCAGGGACTAAACACACAATAAACGTCCACGCAAGGACTAAAACAAATAAATGTCCACACAGGGACTTAATTAAAATAGGAAATACAATAGTACATCTAGAGACTAATGATCTCGCTTCTTCTTCCCTTTTAGCAGGTTTGCCAAGCCCTTGAGGAATCCACGATTGTTCTTACGTTCTTGCTCAAAGTCTCGTTCTACCCTATTTAAACGGTGGAGGATTTCTTCCTGCTCCGGTGGGGAAAAACGTGGCTGCTGCGACGGTTGCTGAACCGGAGGTCTAGCAGGTGCTGGATACCCATGAGCTGCATATCCCAATCCCCAAGGATTTCCATAAGGTCCTTCGGGATGGAGGGCGTTGTAATTGGCCGCTACCAAGTATGGGTCGGCATCTGCGTAATTATAGTGGGTGTGAGTCGGCAACTCAAACGGGTTATATGCTGTGGATCCGGCGTATGCAGGTATCGGGTTATCATAGCCGAATGGTGGCAGAGGTGGTGCAACTGGTGCAGAATTCACCTCTGCAGGGTGACTCGAAGGTCCACCCATCTGTGGGTCTTCTGGCAGTGGCGGAAAATGACTGCCACTGGAGTGTCGAGGGGTACTGAAATGAAAATCCCCTCTTCGTGCGGATATCCGCGCGCCTGATCTCCTACGCCTTGGCGGATCCGAAGGTGCTTGTTGAACTGGGGATGGTGGTTGCGAAAACAATGGTGGCTTTAGGCGATGGTGGTTGTGAAGATGGTGGTGGTGGGGGTTTGGGAGGAGCCGGATCTGAGCATAGCAGACGATGATGGTGGTGGATGTTGGGGGATCTTGGTCGCCGGAGGTGGGCAGTGGTGGTGGGCGGTGCTGGCGGTGGTGGTGGCAGAGAAGATGGCGGTGGTGGACATTTGTCACACCCCGATTTCCACACGTTTCACCGGTGGGCCCGGTGGGGGATTACCGTGACGTAGTTGGCAACAATATAGTCAAACCACACAATATTTAAATGCACAGCGGAAGCATAAAGATAGATATATTTCAACCATCGAATGTAATATCCAAGTATCACAAGTAGTCGAAATAATCCACAGGGGATCAAAAATAAAATAGGAAATAATGTTCAACAGATAGTGGCATCCAGGCTTGCGAGACTCTAACGATGCTAAGGAGTGGCCAGCCTATTTCGTGTAGAACCTGCATTTAATCTTTTTGAGGAAAATACGTCAGTTTACACTGGTAAATACATTCAACCGACACTTTTAAAAAGTTTAATAAAATTGATTTGAATGCACGAGGCACAAACTTTTATAACTTGGGATAATTAATCAAATTTAATCTTGTAAAAGAATTACATGTTCATTATGCGTTCAGTCGCCCGGTTCGTGCCGGGTTTAAGGTTAATTGACACACCACAAAGTATAAAACCGCGGCGGGAAAGCCAACGGTCATACCTTTATAAATATGGACACATTGTCGGGTGTACGCCTACACCCGCGTGTCAAGGTCGTGGCCATTTCGTAAAATGATGCCAAGGATATCCGGGACATGGTCATCAAACTCCCAAAAGCGTAAAATAAACAAAACCAATTTTCAAGCGGGTCACATTGATAATACTCAACTACTAATGAGTTAGGGTCAATTGTCCGACCAAGCGGTATTTTAGATACCGTACCCGAAGCCCGTATAAGGGAAAATAAGTTAAAAGTATTTACCTGAGCAAGTAATAACCACAACAAGCTAATGCAAGTATCTTTTACTGGTCTCCTATTCTGGAACGGAGGTTTATAATAACCTATTAGAATCCTAACGGGTCTTTTAATTTAGCCTACGCTTAGACTGGTTAGTTTCAAAGGATAAATATGGTTTAATCGCATGAAAGGCGAAAACCGGGAATGGAATGTGGTTCGGACCCAACAAGTTCGGAGACTTGTATATTATGGGTAAACTAAACACATTCTGGATTTTGAGGTAAAAACGACAAGGTTCGACCCGTTTCGGCTAATTTATGTAAACTAGTTACATAAACCGAACCGAAACCGTAAATGGCGTAACGGGTAACCGTAAGAGTCCTACACAGGTTTCCTAAGTTAATATGCTCCGAAGAGGTTGTGGTATCAGTAGGATACCTTCCATTATGCCCATAACGAGTTTAATCCCAATATACACCCCGTAGGGGTATTTTGGTCATGTTAAAGATTATAAAAGAGAATTATTTATACTTCTGATGTTCGGGTCTGAAGTAATCGGTAAAACCACTTATTTTTAACAAGTTATATCAGTAGGCAATAAGCCTTTATGTCAAAAATGGTTTTAAACCCAAACTATGCGTTTAATACGCGTATAACGTCGTTTTAAGCGATTTCCGGGTTATACAGAAAATCTGAGTTTAATACGCGTATAACGTCGTTTCAACCCCTCAGTTAACTGTATTGGCACTCGAAAGTCACGAACTTTATTGTTGACGCTTTTAACCCCTCATATACGAATTTGATCATAACTTCCTCATACGATAACGAAACCTTATGAAATTTCTGTCATGCATTCTAGTGAGCATAATTTACCGTTACAAAGCCTCGGGTTTTCTAAAAGGTCAATCAGAGGTATAACTTAAACATGTTGACACATTTGACCCCTGTAGTTTGTAATTCCTCACTTTCTTCCACATTTCGTTCCGTATGATCCATGATTCATTCTTTGAAGGTACGAGCATCATTTTGGGTTACTGTAAAGTATATTTATCCCTTGTTGACATTTTGAACTCTTGAATTCACATACTTTCTATGTTTGTCAACTTTAGTCCCTTTATAGTAATTATTGCCACGTGCTAACCTATGACACGTGTCATTACTCGATAGGACGCAAATTTTCGAGGTGTTACAACATTGGCTGTCGGGGTGGTGGTGGGCGGATGGTGGGGCTGCTGGAGAAAAGCTATAGAGAGAAAGAAAAGAGGGTTGTGGGAGAAAGAAAAGAGTCATAAGGGAAAAAATCAGGATAAAGGACATAAATGCCCTCATGTGGGGATAGGGTTGTAAACGAGCCGGGCCGGACCCGAGCTCGACTGGGCTCGAGCTCGGCTCGTCATGTTTTTATGAAGCTCGAGCTCGAGCTTGGCTCGGTTCGAGCCTACTTATTTGAGCTCAAACTCGGCTCGCGAGTAAAACCCAAAGCTCAAGCTCGGCTCGAGCTATTTTATGAACAACCTCAGACGAGCTAAAAACTCAGCTCGAGCTCGCTTCAATATTGCTTAAATGAGCCAAAGCTCAGCTCGAGCTCGGCTCACCAATGTTATTGTTGGGACCGGTTTTGACTCCGAAACGATTGCGTAATCGAACGTGTGACGTGCGGAATCCGTACTCGAACGCGACCGAACACACGAGATGTAATATAAACTGTGATTCTATTGATTAGATCTGAAAACGTACAAAACCTGAATCACGATGTCACTTTCTCTCTCTAGTTTCTCTCTCTACAACTTGTAAGCTCCTAATGACAATTGTGACAAAAGTTCCAAAAAGTTCCAAATGAGAACCCTAAAGGTTCTATTTATAGGCCAAGGAGTTTAATGAGGAATCTCATTAATTACAATTTTGCCACCTTGCCTTTTTGACTAAACATCACTAAAATAACAATATAACTCCCGTTTTCTTCGGTTTCTGCTACAGACTAGATTAACGGAGGCGATAGACAGATAATGCATTAACAGACTCCCCCTTGGATATTGCTGTAGTCAATCCGTAGTCAACTCGTAGCATCTTTTCTTTCTCTCTCTCTTTGAGTCTTCTTGAAGCTTTAACACGTCTTTAGCAACACAGACTCCCCCTTGCTTAAACAGAATCCCGGTGGATCTATCTTCAGCTTCAGCTTCCCCTTTTGTAAACTCTTCAGGCTCCCCCTTTCGTCAAGCTTCCGTGCTTTGGGATCGACACCTTGCTTTCCAGCTACAAGCTCTTCCAGAAATGATATCTGGCTCTATGTATGCTTTCATTTTCGTTGAGCTCGTCTTCAGACTCCCCCTTAGACTCAGCTCTTGGGATCGTAGTCTGGATCTTTCCTGTAATTCTCAAACATTCATAAGTAACAATATTTTCAAAATCATTAAACATGTTCTCTAATACACTCCCCCTGTCAACAAACTTCATAGTTTTGACAATATTAACAAATCAGATCGTAAACTATCTCTATTACAACGATTTTAACAATCTACACATCCAAATCCCTCTCAGTTAATCAATCAAGTTCAAATTAATGACCTTGAAGATATTCACAAACTGTTTTTGAAGTTTTTCTAGAAATTTCAAGTTTCAAATTAATGAACTTGTTTTATTTTCAGAAACACAATCAGCTTACTTAGATTTTGAAACTCAGCAACTCAGACATCGGTTTATCGAAAATAAAGCAGAAATCAAAATCTTTTTGTATTTTCTGAAAATATAAAGCAGTAAGAAATATGTACAAACATATTTACAGATAATATTTTTGTTTGAGTATGCGTCAGAGGATCATATCAGTTTTTGACAAGTCACAACTACCGTTGAGCTTAGATACACATTAAGAATTAAACAATTCACTTAGATTGTCGATATACTGATCCATCTTAAATTTTCATACAAATTTCAACTGATTCAGGATACGATTTAGATATTTTAAGAACTTAAACTCATTCATGTGTCCCACCTCTTGAATATACTCCCGTATCCAGAATCCCAGATATTCAGTCTTACAGGTGAGTATACCACAGATGATATCTGTAAGGGGTTAGATGCGAAACCGTGAGGGCTCAGGTCAGAACTTCCGTTCAACAGAAAGATGACGGCTCGACTTTTGGTGTGTCCCCTTTAGAGGATCTTTTAATTACAACAGCATCGACTATCAATTTAATTGTTTCATCAGCTTGCTGAGGGCGATGCTGTGTTTCAAGCATTTTGCAGAAAATATTATTCGGGGACTAGGTCAGTACTTCCATACAGCAGAAGTCCCGGAATAATACCCCAGATATCACTGAGTATAAAGACCTAGTATCTCAGAATATGGGACCTTTCAAACGAGATTTCAGGGGTTACCTATATATCCAAGTAGTGTTCCCCACGAAATAAGCAAATATTTGAATTTTGGTTTATATCCCGAAAAAGTCTACTAAATGTATAAAAACCTATCGGCATATCATCAGTGAGACTGTTTAACGCTATTTAATCGTTACAATTCTTTAGCATACTGTAACTGTCCACTGATGTACTATCATTTCCTCTTTTTACGCAAAACTCAAATTTTTGAATTTTATCATGTTTTTTACTTTTTCAAATTTTCTAATGTTTTTGTATTTTCTGACAATATATCTCCCCCTAAAATGCAAAATCATTAAAGAAATTTGACAAACCAATACTGATAGCTTTGTCTCGCCATCCATTTTCTGCATCTCATGCTCTGTTTTGCAGAAAATATAACGTACCCCCATGATTTACAACCCATTGATTTTGACAGTTAGAAAACCGTTCTTCAACCTGTGACAGTAATCATGCTTGTTCAGCCGTGAGGGTTTCGGCGTAGTCACTCAACACTTATTCAAAGCAAACTAACATCAAACATCACAATCATCAACCAAACAAACAAACAACAAACAAGCAAACAACAATCATCAAACACAATTCAAATTTATACAAAACAACAAACAAACTCCCTGTCTGACCAAAACCAGGGATCTTCAACCTCTTCCTGTGCAACACTCTCACAATCTTCATCAGCATTTAGCACCTGCACATTCAAACTTTATCAAATACTCAAACAAATTAACAAAAAAAAATTTCAATCAATAAAGATGCCGATTTATGCTTCGCGATAAAGGAAGCTCCGGCAATTCCAACCGCTTAATCAAACATGGTGTCCACCCAGGCCTCAGCAGCCTTAGGTGTAACCTTGATTCTAGCAACCTGAATTTTAAAGTTTTCAGCCTTGAGCGGTGGAAAATTTGCATCATAGGCAATCAAAACTGAATCCTCAGACGTTTTCATCTCAGAAGTTGAACTTATTGTATCAGTTTTTGATTTCCAAATTTGTTTTTGTTTCTCAGTTTTCATGCCAACATTCTCATCTTTCATCAAATCAACACTTTTCTTAACAGACCACACTTGACCTCCCGGAGTACCTCTTTTGTAAAAATCTGTTCCTTTCTGAACCTTTTGATTTTGAACAACATTTTTAGGTTTCCAAAACTCTTGAGGTTTTGTCATATTAACAGATGTTCTCCAACTCCGTGTCGTTCTCAATCTGGGTGTGTGAGAATTCCAGGTCTGTCTAGAATTAAACCTGTTCGGGTTTGATTTCCAATTTTGATTTGAAGCAAACTTGTTTGTGTTAAACCTCCAAGTTTGTCTCGAATCAAATCTGGTTGACCTTGGTTTCTCATTCCCAGATTTCTGTGTTTCAACATCAACAGACTTTGGATTTTGACACTTCCGTACAACATGTCCAATTTGATCACATTTAAAACAAACTTTCTTTGACACATCTTTTGGCTGTTGTTGTTTCTTTTTCATGGCCTCAAACTCTGCATTAGATTGTTTTCCAATTTTGAATTTTTCTTCTTCGGTGAAGCTTTTTCCTTGAACAAAAGTCATTTTTGTCTGAAATTGGACCTTTCAGTTCTGTTTCGATTATGTTTCTTCTTCTACCCCAAACCAGACTTCATGTTTTTCTTCTTAGAACCAGGTTTGTTATAAGACCCTTTGAAACCTTTACCATCAAACTTCGACATTTCAGACTTCTCAATTTCAACCATCTTGAAAACTTTGTCAATTTTCTCTGAAATCCACATTCTGAATCGGGAAAACAACATCTAAGAATAGTTTGTCCGATCCAATCATGGTATAAACCAATCCTTTTGAATCATCATTCAAATTCTTCTCGGATTTTGTGTCTTTCAGCTATCCATCATAAAGATTTCCTTCATCTTCATCCTGTGATTCAGACTTACCTTTTGTAGACTCATCTTTCAAAACACTATCAACCACCTTACTCACCACCTCTGAATCATTAGTATAATCAGTTTTGGTGTAAATCACATCGATACTTTCAGGTAATTGGTCAGCTATGTTCAAACCCTTTGCCACCTTTTCCTCATCATAAAAAGTATAATTGTCTCTCAATGGTGGTGGTACCTGATGAAACTCTGAACCAATACCCTTTTTACAAATATTAGTATCTTTGTCATTTGGTGTGATATTGAAAATGCGTTCGAGAATGTACGAAGAGTTATGATAACTTTGAAGTTTTGTAACAATCTTTTCTTTTTCAGCCAAGACTTGTTTAAGATTAGCAATTTCATCAACACACTTATTTAATTCAATTTGCTTTTCTTTAAACTGTCTTTCATACATTTCTTTGGTTGTTAAAGTTTCAGACAATCTTTGATCAAAACTTTTGACTTGGCTCTTCAAAGTATCATAAGCTTCTTGTACTCTCTGACTTGACCATTTTAAAGAATCATACTGTTTTTGTAACTCTAGAAACTTAGATTCTTTCTCAATGCAATCAACACATTTTGTGTCACATTTTTCTTTCAAAACCTTATTTTCTTTTTCAAAATCATGACATTTCTGTGTTAATTTTTCAACTTTTAATTTTAAACTTTGCTCTGTGTCAATCCTTTCTTTACATTTCAGTTTTAAAGCATTTTCAAGTTTGTTCATTTCATTATCTTTTGTTTTTATTATTTCTTCTTTTTCAGTACAGGCTTTGCACTTTTCAATGCAATTCCTGCACTTGTTTTCCTTTTCTTCAACCAATTTTTCAACTTTTAATTTTAAACTTTGCTCTGTGTCAATCCTTTTCTTCTTTTTCAGTACAGGCTCTGATACCACTTGTTGGATCGTTTCGATGACCTTAAACGTCAGTAGAAGTAGTTCATCTCAGTTTACAAAGGCGGAAACAGAGTAAACTAAGTCAAAACAGCTTGTTCCTTCCAATTTCTCTTTCTATTACTGATTGCGAGTCTTTACAATGATTCTGATACACATCCGGCAGCACCTCGACTCACAAACACATACACCTCGGAGTGCTCAGCTGCCTTTGTCTCCTGTATCTTCTCAACTTTGTCTTCCATCTCTTTCGGCTTCTGTTCTTCCTCAGCTGTTTGATTCTCTTCACCAGCAAGCTTTGCAACAGTCTTTACCTCTTCAATCATCTTCTTCAACTCTTCTTCTTTTCTCTTCTTCATCTCTACCACCTTCGGTAGACTTGCTTCAAAAACTTCTCTCAACTTGTTCATCAACTCTGGCAGATAGCTTTTATCAGAAAGCCTTTTTGTGTTGAAAGTACGCTCACTTGGAAACACATTGGTTACAGCATCAAAATCAACTTTTGACGGATCTACCACTGGATTACCCTGTGGATCCAAGTAACACTCCAACTCTTCATTCCATCTCTTGGCTCTCTGTGCTTCTTGAAATGGTTCATACAGCTTGCCAATCTCCCATCTTGCACTGTCTCTTATCCACCAGGTATCATGATCATCTTTTGCAACAAATGCATAACCAACAGCATCTTGTTCTGGAAGAACTTCTTTGCTCCAGTCATAACCTTCATCATCATAAATGACTGCAAGAGCCCTTGATTTTTCTTCCTGCTGTTTCAACCTTGGTGGTTCAGACTTATGTTGATGGTAAATAGCTTTCTTGTAATAATCTTCGTTGAACGGGTTTTCAGAATCATCAGCAACATACGAATTTCTGCACTCGCGCTTGAAGTGACCTTTTTGTTTGCATTTGAAACATGTCACTTTGGATTTATCAAAACCCAGTTTGGTAGATGGCCCTCCAATTGACTTCCTCCCCGTAATCTCCATGAACCACTGTGCTCGACGAACTGCACTGGCCATGCACCATCTGATATCCATCAGTTCCATCTCCTCGGGGTCTATTTGATCATACTCTTCTTTTGTCAAATTGGTATTTCCAATCTTCCCTGCGACGAGGCCTTCATACGATTCCAGTACAGATGCTAAGAAAACCATCTGTTGTTTTGCTGATTCTTCACTGAAGTTCTGCCCATTCTTCAAATCGATTGCGATATTACACTGAAATACATTTTTTGAAGCAGATTGGTCTGAAGTGTTTGAAGAAGAACCACTGTGAAAACCACTGTGAAGACTTTCATTGTTAACTGAGTTCGAACTTTCTGCAGAAAATGCTGTTTTTGGAGAACCAGCATTTGGTATATTTCCTCTGTAATAAAGCTCCACATTCTGCTGATAAGCTGGACTGTTGACTTTAGATCTCTTTAACTCCAATTCATGACTTTCAAGCCTTTCAATCAGCAAATCAATCTTTAAATTATCTGGCTTGATTGTATTCTTCAGCATAAGAGCGAAATATTGCCATTCTTGATCATTTGGCAATGAATCAAACAATTTATCCACCATGAAATCTTCATCATAATTGATTCCATGTCTGGTCAACTCCATTTTCAGATGTCCGAATCTCTCTAGCATTTTACAAACAGATTCATTTTTCATACAGCTGAATAAATCAAACTCTCTACGCAACAACTTCTTCTTGTTTTTGACAATCTCATTACTCCCAATACACTTTCTCTCCAATGCTTCCCACAATTTCTTTGAAGTTTTTTCTTGTTCAAGCAAATGAGATAATATCCTCTCTCACTGATTGTTTGATCAACGTTATCATTCTGTATTCAGCAACAACATTCTTTACATCTTTTTCCGTAAAATCTTTCTCCTCGATTAACTCTCCTTCTGCTTTCTCTGGTGCTTGATATTCAGTTACTAACTTTAACCAGCTTTCAGGAGCGAAAGCTTTCACCCATCCTTCAAACCTGTTTTTCCACCAATTATAATCTTCGACTTTCATCAACTTTGGTGGCTTCTGTTGGCTACCGTACATGTTTTCGAACTTCAAATTATCCGAAATATCTTTTGAATATTCTTTCAACTCAGATCTTCTATCTGACGATTCGGAAGTGAATGCGTTGTAGAATGTGTTGTAGAACTCTTCACCGTTGTTTGACATCGTTAATCACCTTGAATGTCTCGAATTACCTGAATTAACAGACAAACAAATACTTATCAGTTAAAAACAATATCAAGTAATTTTGAAATACACTAATACTCAATTGTCGTGAAATGATCTTGACACTTGGACAAAATCAGATTGAACGTATGAGCGAAATCAGATTGGTCACATAAGCGGATTTTCCCTTTGAAACCGAACCCTTTCAAACGGTAGGTTAATTCAAACGGTCAGTCAAATTAAACTTGTTTCACGTTCAAATGGACATCAGGTTCAAACGATCACCATTTTCAAACGGAATACAAGTTTTCAAACGGACTACTTTCAACCAGACTGCTTTCAAACGAACTCCTTTCAAACGACAGAGGTCATTCAAACGGAAGCTGTCTAATTTCAAACGATATAGGCCAATTTCAAACGGAAGGTATCCACTTCAAATGACAGTTCAAACGGAAGTATCATTTTCAAACGAGAGAAGCCAATTTTCAAACGGAATAGGCTGTTTCAAACGGCACTTCAAACGGAACCTGTCATTTCAAACGATATGTTACAATTTCAAACGGTCACGCGCTGTTCATACGGAATCGGATCACAAATTCGGATATCTCCTAAACGGCTTGGAGTTTTGATCTGAAACTTGGTAGGGTTGTAGATCAGGTCTATACGCACAACATATCCAAAAATCAGCTGAAACGGACCGTGAAAACCTGTTCAATTTGACAATTTTCAGTAAAAAACGTGAAAAATATGAAAAAGATGAAGAAGTAGATGAAATTCGGATCTGAATCTGATGTAATCCTGTGCGAAATCGTGTGAAAGATCAGTGCAATCGAGCTCCTGCTCTGATACCACTTGTTGGGACCGGTTTTGACTCCGAAACGATTGCGTAATCGAACGTGTGACGTGCGGAATCCGTACACGAACGCGACCGAACACACGAGATGTAATATAAACTGTGATTCTATTGATTAGATCTGAAAACGTACAAAACCTGAATCACGATGTCACTTTCTCTCTCTAGTTTCTCTCTCTACAACTTGAAAGCTCCTAATGACAATTGTGACAAAAGTTCCAAAAAGTTCCAAATGAGAACCCTAAAGGTTCTATTTATAGGCCAAGGAGTTTAATGAGAAATCTCATTAATTACAATTATGCCACATTGCCTTTTTGACTAAACATCACTAAAATAACAATATAACTCCCGTTTTCTTCGGTTTCTGCTACAGACTAGATTGACGGAGGCGATAGACAGATAATGCATTAACAGAGTTATCATCATTATTCTTATATTATATAAAATAAATAGATTCTTGTTTGGGCTCGTTTAGGCTCGCGAGCCTAAACAAGTTTTACTTAATGCTAAAACAAATTAAACCCTCATTTGAAAGTTGTTGTACCACTATGCCGCACTCTTCCTTGACATGCCCCCCGCTAATATCAACCATCAACAAAGACAACAACCACCTGTTGATCCATCCCTCAGCCGCCAAATGAATCCCTAAGCCACTCACTAATTCGTTCCTTCTGCGACATGCTCGTTGGTTTTTCCGCAACAAAAAATCGAACTCCCCGCTATGATTTTCCTACTTGGCAATAAAGAATCTCTGAGAAAAATAAAACATAGTCAAACCAGATCAGTTGCTTCTTCTTGATCAGATGCTTCTTCTTAATCAGCTGCTTACTTTCGATATCGTTTGGATTTCGATTTCAACCCCGAAACACTTCTCGTTTAGCTGTCGAACACTACCAAAACCATGCAGCCCATACTTCTCTGTGACACCGGTTAACCCGAACCATCTCCCCATTGTCGCCGTCGCAGAACACATCCATTAGTAGTCCTCACTTCACTTGTTGCCACCCTAGAAACTAGGGGCGACAATTCTTGACACGACCCGTCAACGCCAACCCGATACCCGACACGAAAAAAACTGTCACGGCCCGCGACCCAGTTTCCTGGTTCGAATGCCGCGGGACAGAAACCTGTGGTATAAGTATTTAATTTGGCAGCGAAAATTTTAACAGGATCATTTAAACTGAAAATACCCATTTATTTTAGGGTAAATTACATTTTTCGTCCTTTATGTTTATATCAGATTTCAATGGATAACATTTAACTTCAGTAATTACAATTACAATCCTTTATTTGAAAAACTCATTACACTCTACTTCCTTTAACACTAACCTGGTTAAAATTTTCAGTTAAGTCAGATAATGTGCAAAGCACATGAGGGTATTTTAGTCATTTTTCCTACCCTAATATTTAAATGTACATCTATAAAAAATAAAAACAACTTAATTAATATTTTAATCATTTTCTCTACCCTCAACTCTCTCATCTTAAATCCAAAAACACCACCTCTCTTTCTTCCTTTTCCGGCTAAGCATCACCGTTAGTTCAGTTCGTTTCAACGTACAAATTCAAAAGAATCACACATATGAAGCAAGTGGTATTAATGGAGGTCGATGCATTTGAGATTTTACATCGGTAAAAGCCAATTAAATATTAAAAACTTTGGATATTACAAATTGAAATTGGTGAAATAAATTGTCCACAAATAACTGTGTTGTTGTCATCGGATTTTAGAGAGAGAAAAAAAGGAGTCACATAGACAAAACACTTTGTCTGATTGTAAAAAGGGAAACAAAAATGAGTGTCATGCGAAGCTCTGGGTGATACACATATATATCATAAAAAAAACCCATCATATCTTCATCGTGTTTTCAAACCTGCCCACATAGTACTAGGTGTGTATTTTAGAGATAGAGTGGTTGTAAAGTCTGCATCCAGATCTCGGTGATACACATATATATCGCAAAAAACCCATACAGATCTGTGGTTGCGAAAACAATGGTGGCTTTAGGCGATGGTGGTTGTGAAGATGGTGGTGGTGGGGGTTTGGGAGGAGTCGGATCTGAGCATAGCAGACGATGATGGTGGTGGATGTTGGGGGATCTTGGTCGCCGGAGGTGGGGAGTGGTGGTGGGCGGTGCTGCCGGTGGTGGTGGCAGAGATGATGGCAGTGGTGGACGTTGACTGTCGGGGTGGTGGTGGGCGGATGGTGGTGCTGCTGGAGAAAAGCTATAGAGAGAAAGAAAAGAGGGTTGTGGGAGAAAGAAAAGAGTCATAAGGGGAAAAATTAGGATAAAGGACATAAATGCCCTCATGTGGGGATAGGGGTGTAAACGAGCCGGGCCGGGTCCGAGCTCGACTGGGCTCGAGCTCGGCTCGTCATGTTTTTATAAAGCTCGAGCTCGAGCTTGGCTCGGTTCGAGCCTACTTATTTGAGCTCGAGCTCGGCTCGCGAGTAAAACCCAAAGCTCGAGCTCGGCTCGACTCATCTCGAGCTATTTTATGAACAACCTCAGACGAGCTAAAAACTCAACTCGAGCTCGGTTCAATATCGCATAAATGAGCCAAAGCTCGGCTCGAGCTTGGCTCACCAATGTTATCATCATTATTCTTATATTATATAAAATAAATAAATTTTTGTTTGGGCTCTTTTAGGCTCGCGAGCCTAAACAAGTTTTACTTAATGCTAAAACAAATTAAACCCTCATTTGAAAGTTGTTTTACCACTATGCCGCACTCTTCCTTGACATACCCCCCGCTGATATCAACCACCAACAAAGACAACAACCACCTGTTGATCCATCCCTCAACCGCCAAACGAATCCCTAAGCCACTCACTAATTCGTTCATTCTGCGACATGCTCGTTGGTTTTTCCGCAACAAAAAATCGAACTCCACGCTATGATTTTCCTACTTGGCGAGAAAGAATCTCTGAGAAAAACAAAACGCAATCAAACCGGGGTCAAACCTCCTGCTTCTTCTTGATCAGCTGCTTCCTTTCGATATCGTTTGGACTTCGATTTCAACCTCGTAACACTTCTCATTTAGCTGTCGAATACTACCGAAACCATGCAAAAAAAACTAGGTTAGTAAATTAATACAACATTTATGATAAATTCACAAAATCAAAACCCTCACGACGAATGACAAAGTATAGCCTGAATTCAGGCAGCACTTAAATATCCATCGGATCGGTTTCAATCGATCGGACATTGTATCGTAACAGTGATCGAGTTATTACCCTATAATCGTAGCAGCGTCTCGACCCTTAAACACACGTTTTAAGCAGAATTTAGACGTTTTTGAATTGAAATTTCGAACACAGAAGCCTGGCCATATTTATAGCAAATTTTTGAGTCTGTCGCGGCCCGCGTAAACTTGAAGGACATCTTACGCGGCTCGTGAGGGCCACCCTAGTTACGGCTAGGGCTGCCATGTCACTGTGTAGGTCTGGCACGTGGCCCTAAAGCTTATCCGGAGAATTGCAAGGCTGTCGCACCCCGCGTAAGCTCTGATTAACTCTTACGCGGCCCGCGACCAACTAATAAAATTTGATTTTCTTGATTTTTCATGAGATTTAGGGTTTTAGGGGTCCGGGTTTACACTTACGGAGTGTTTTAGGACAGTTTCGTGCATGTCCTTACATCCTCCCCACCTTATTTAAAATCTCGTCCTCGAGATTTACTGGAACAAGTAAGGGTACTTCCGCTTCATTTTCGATTCCGGTTCCCATGTATACTCAGGTCCTCTTTTCGAATCCCACTTTACTTTGACCAGTACCAATCTTTTGTGTTTAAGGTGTTTGACCTTTCTGTCTTCTATTTGAAGAGGTTTTTCAACGGATTTTAGCTTTTCATTTACCTCTATATCTTGAAGAGGTACTACCAGGGATTCGTCAGATAAACATTTCTTGAGATTAGATACATGAAACACATCGTATACCCCGGTTAGCTCTTCTGGTAGTTGTAATTTATAAGCAACTGGTCCAATTCGTTGGGTAACTGTGAATGGTCCTATGTACCTTGGACTTAGCTTTCCTTTCTTACCGATTCGAACTACTCCAAACTTTCAAGAGTACCTTGTCTCCAACTTGAAATTCTAACGGCTTGCGTCGATTGTCTGCATAACTCTTCTGACGATCTCGAGCCGTTTTTAGTCTTTCCTTTATTTGAGTTATCTTGTCGGTGGTTTCCTGTACAATCTCAGGACCTGATAATTGACTTTCTCCTATTTCTGCCCAGCATTCGGGAGTTCGACACTTTCGTCCATACAGTGCTTCGAACGGGGCAACATTGATGCTGGTATGGTAACTATTGTTATAGGAGAATTCTATTAGTGGTAAATGGTCATCCCAATTTCCACCGAAGTCTATTACACATGCTCTGAGCATGTCTTCAAGGGTTTGAATCGTCCTCTCACTTTGTCCATCTGTTTGAGGATGGTATGCAGTACTTAAATTTAATCGTGTTCCCATTGCTTCTTGGAAACTTGTTCAAAAATGCGAAGTGAAACGACTATCCCTATCCGACACAATGGAGAGTGGGACTCCATGTAAGGATACTACCTCATCTACGTACAACTTTGCTAATCTTGCCATGCTAAAGGTCTCCTTCATTGGCAGGAAATGAGCTGATTTGGTTAATCGATCTACGATCACCCAGATTGCATCGTTACCTTTCCTGGTTTTGGGTAACTTAGTAACAAACTCCATTGTTATTAGTTCCCATTTCCATACAGGCATTTCTAATTGTTGAAGTAACCTGAAGGTTTCTGGTGCTCTGCCTTAACTTGTGAACAAGTTAGACACTTAGAAACGTATTTAGCTATGTCCTTTTTCATTCCTATCCACCAGAAGTTATTTCTCAAATCTTGGTACATCTTATTATTACCAGGGTGCATTATATACCTAGATTTATGGGCTTCCTCTAAAATTTTATCTCTTAAATTTCCTTGCCTAGGTACCCAAATCCTTTTCTTATGGAATCTCCAAATTCCATCAGTCCCTTGCTCTAATTCCTTTATCAGTCCTTTCATTCCTTCAGCATCATTCTTGATTTTCGTTTATTGAACGTTCTTCAGTTGTTTCATTAAATCTAATTGGAGATTTTATCTAAGAGCATGAACTCGCCTTTGCTTTTCATGATACTTACGACTTAAGGCATCTGCTACTACATTCGCCTTCCCTTCGTGATATTGAATATCACAGTCGTAGTCACTTAGAATTTCCGTCCATCTTCTTTGCCTCATGTTTAATTCTTTTTGCCCAAATATGTATCTTAAACTTTTATGATCTGTATAGACTGTAAACTTACTCCCATACAGATAATGTCTCCAAATTTTAAGGGCAAAAATTATTGCTCCTAATTCTAAATCATGAGTAGTATAATTTTCCTCGTGCTTCTTCAATTGCCTTGATGCATACGCAATTACCTTTTTGCGTTACATTAGCACACATCCTAACCCCAACTTAGAAGCGTCGCAGAAGACTTCAAAATCTTCAGTTCCGTCTGGTAAGGCTAGAATTGGGGCATTTGTTAATCATTGCTTTAAAATCCTAAAGGCCTCTTCTTGCTTGGGTCCCCATTCAAACTTAACAGTTTTACAGGTCAACTTAGTTAATGGAACAACTATCTTAGAGAAGTCTCTTATGAAGCGCCTATAATATCCGGCTAACCCTAGGAAACTTCTAACTTCAGTAGCTGATTGTGGGACATTCCAACTCATGATTGGTTCTATCTTGGAGGGATCTACGTGGATACCTTCGTGATTCACCATGTGACCTAAAAATTGCACCTCTTGTAGCCAAAATTCACATTTTGAGAATTTGGCATAAAGCTTTTCCTTTCTTAACAAACTTAAGAGTGCATGCAAGTGTTCACAATGCTCATCTTGGCTTTTGGAGTAAATAAGTATATCGTCGATGAAGACAATTACAAATTTATCCAAATACGGCTTACAGGTTCTATTCATCATGTCCATAAATGATGCAGGAGCATTTGTTAATCCGAATGCAATGACTGTAAACTCGTAGTGTCCATACCTAGTCCTGAAAGCAGTTTTAGGTATGTCTTCTTCCTGTACCTTCAGCTGATGATATCCAAAGCGCAAGTCTATCTTGGAGAAATATCTAGCTCCCTGAAGTTGATCAAAAAGATCATCAATTCTAGGTGATGGGTATCGATTCTTAATTGTAACCTTATTCAATTCCCTATAGTCGATACACATCCGCATTAAACCATCCTTCTTCTTTACAAACAACACAGGTGCTCCCCAAGGGGATGAACTAGGTTGTATAAATCCTTTGCTTAGCAATTCATCTAACTGCTTCTTCAGTTCTAACATTTCTGTGGGTTCTAATCGATAAGGTGCCTTAGCTATTGGTGTAGTTCCAGGAATTAGATGAATTCTAAACTCTACTTTTCTATCTGGTGGTAATCCAGGTAGCTCTTCTTGGAATACATCTGTAACACCTCGGAAATTCCTGTCCAATAAAATAAAGACACGTGTCATGAGGGACAAACGTGTCAGGAAAACCGGATTAAATATAAAGATGTATGGTAGGATTTTAAATGCAGGGGCGTCATGTTACTTCAAAATAACTCTGAACGACCCAAGGGTGACATGTTATTAAAATACCTCTGAGCGACCCAAATTTATAAATCCCGAGATCCTTAAGTCATTTGACAAACATCTTATATATATTAGCCGGTCGTTCTAAAGTTCCATCTTTTATATGGAATTTGGATTATTGGGAGTGTTGCTACTAAAATGCTGAATAAAATTCTTGTGTAAAAGAAATTAATAATAGTTAACTAACATGACCAACTCTTGTGAGAAGTCCAAGACTTAAATCCTTGGAAATATCCGTCACTTTAAGAGATTACAAGATGCCAAGGTTGTAGAAACATGTAAGGGACATACAAGCATGCAATGGCTGAGCCACTAGGTCCCACAACGGAGAAAGTTAGCATGTAATTCGGAATCCACGAGGTTGCATGGTCAAGACTTGAAGTTTGTGAAATTTTTGTTTTTCCGACCACCGGTTACGGACCGCAAGGCCCTAGTCTTACGGTCCGTAAGGAGGGTACCTGGGTGATTTCTGCAAGGGCCGGTTACGGACCGTAACTGTTTCAGCATACGGTCCGCAAGAGGGGCTTACGGACCGCAAGGCCTTAAGCTTACGGTCCGTAAGGCAGTCGCTGGCAGCAGAAAATGGACAGCTGCCTGTTCAGCCTGTTACACCGACTTAAATGAATGGTTTTTGAAACCAGGGACTTGCTAGGCAGTATATAGCATCATAGAGACACCTGAGATGATCTTGTAACCACTCTAGACTATCTTGGCATCATCTTGGACCTCAAGGTTCACTATATAAGGGCTTGAAGTTGTGAACACTCTACATGCTCACTTGCAACTTTGGTTCAAGACTTCTCTGGAATTTCCTTGGACAGCAACAAGTTCTCATTAAATCCCTAATCCTTCTTAGGACTCTTGTAAGTGTCCTTAACCTCTTTTAAGTTGTTTTAGCTTAGTTAATTAGTTAAAAGTCAAACCGTCGTAATTAAGATTTGACTTCGTGATTAATTAAAATGTGCTCTGTCAAATCACGAATTTAAGATACCTTTAAGTAGGTAATTATGTGGGTAACAAACCCTAAAAAAGGGTATTTTCAGATTCCCACTCTAGGCATGTCAATTGTCGAGTCAAAGCTAACTTTAAAAAGTCAACAGAATGCTTAAATCCAAATTAACTTATAATTAGCAATGTAGTGTCACACCCCCAAAATCCACATGCGGAGTACCACCGCTTGGAGGCGTGACATGACCAGGATCAAGCCATCAATCATATCAAACATTGTGTATAGTAGTTAAAGTAATTCATAAAACCCAATTCAATACGATTGATGTTCAAACCAAACTTTGTTTAAGTAGCGGAAGCATGTAAGTAAAACCCAACATAAATAATAATGTATGAAATGTCATAAGTGTTTAGTAAGCATTCACGATCCAATGCCCACAACGACCTGCTCCTCCCTGTGCAAGCTCCATAAGTACCTAAGGTCCTGCAAGGCATGCAGCAGAGAGTCAACAACTAGTTGAGCGAGTTCACAGTTAACAGTTCAGTAATAGTATAGTGTGAGTAGCATTATGTTCGTTCGTTATGTCACATATCGTATCAGTTTCCATCGCGGCCTCCCAGGCAGGTATGCGAAGATTAGGGGATGTTCTTCCCAAGTATTCTAGACTAGGTTTATTCGTATCGCGCCCCCCCAGGCAGGTGTGCGAAGATTAGTAAATTTAGTTCGCGGCCTTCCTAAGGCAGGTATGCGAAGTCAGTCATAATATCGCGGCCAACCCTTGGCAGGTGTGCGAAGATCAGTTCAATAAGTGTTACTAGTCTAGTCGTATCTTGTCGTTAGGTTCTATCATCTGAGTATATACAATAAGTCATCCAATCCCATTCCCACCCGGGAACCCATGCCTTGGCTGTGTGAACTCACCTTGGGTTTGCTCGGCAGATACACAAAGTTCGGTTAAGCTATATAGTGATCAACCACGTCCTAGCATGGTTATTATACAAATCAGGTTCGCATTCAAGTATGGCACGTATGTTCTACACGCAATGTATACAAGTATAATCATGGCATGCACAAGTATGTCATAGCAGTCCAAAAGCAGACACGTAAATAAGTCCAAGTATCCGGCCCAATCAGTTGGGCTCGTGACAGTGTAAGTCCAAGCAATGTGCATGTGTAGCTGGTCTCGAGTCGAGACTAGAGATCTCGAGTCGCAACAAAGGAGGTCTCGAGTTGTCATGGTCTGGTCGAGACTTCACGGTCTCGAGTCGCAACCGGACTCGTAAACGCTGGTCTCGAGTTGTGCTGTTTGTGTGCGAGTGTTGTGGTCTCGAGTCGAGACTAAGGGTGCTCGACTCGCAACCCTGGTCGAGACTAGCAGATTGTAACAACTTTCCATAATTCCAGTTCATCAATTCCGTAATGTTAGCAAACAGATTTGACAGTTTCACAATCAGATCAAACCAGCAGTTTATTCGATAATTATGAACATTCATATCATCATCATCAAGAACAAACAATCGGATCATCATACAAACCTAAACCGAAATCATTTAACTATCATGTAACCGGATTCTAGACTAATCATGCCATCCTAACCCGAAATCATATTATCACAGCCAGTTTAACAAGCATATATTCGGACTAATTATCATATTGCCAATCCTACATGCAGCCGATTTCATGAACACTAAGAATCAACAACATAATAAATCATGCTAACAAGAACCCTAGATCATGTAACAATAGCCCTAGATTATCATGCAAGAAACATCATCAAACATGAAATCATATTACAACAAACACTTAAAACACTAACCGGCTTAGAGATGAAACCCGTGAGATCTCGAGTCCAGGTGGTGTTGTCGCCGGCTTCAAGAGGAAACGAGAGAGGGGGAGTTCTAGGGTTTGTGTGTGTGAGGATGTTTTGTAAAAGTGTGAGATAGTTACCACATCTCAAAGTATATGCGATTAGGGGATGGGCCGAACCCTCCCTTGGGTTGCCCCATGGTCTCGAGTCGGATGTGTGTGGCCCGAATGGGCTTGTGTAGTCGAGTGGGCTATGTACAATCGGATCATGCAACTAATAAACAAACATTCACAATTTCACACAAGGCACGTATAGCATGTTATTCAAATAGTGTTCACATAATCGCGTAACGTTACACAAAAGTAGGTTCGAAATACGAGTTGTCACATTATCCCCAACTTAGAAGAAATTTCGTCCCGAAATTTGGTACGCACTCACTGAGGAAGCTAGGTAAGTTGTATCGTTCACTGGTTTTCCTGGGGTGTCACATCCTCCCCCGTTGATCTGGAATTTCGTCCCGAAATTTGGTACGCACTCACTGAGGAAGCTAGGTAAGTTGTATCGTTCACTGGTTTTCCTGGGGTGTCACATCCTCCCCCCGTTGATCTGGAATTTCGTCCCGAAATTTGGTACGCACTCACTGAGGAAGCTAGGTAAGTTGTATCGTTCACTGGTTTTCCTGGGGTGTCACATCCTCCCCCCGTTGATCTGGAATTTCGTCCCGAAATTCCGCAGTAGTAGCTTCAGCCTCAGTAGTGGTTGCATTGGTTCCGAATAACTGGGGATACTTTTCTGTCATCTGGTCTTCGCGTTCCCAGGTGTACTCTGGGCCACGTCGGGAGTTCCAACGAACTCGAACAAGAGGGATTCTCTTGTGTTTGAGGACCTTAACATCCCGGTCCGTGATTTCAACTGGTTCCTCGACGAAGTGCAACTGTTCGTCGATAGTGAGCTCTTTCAAAGGGATTACAAGGGTCTCATCTGACAAGCATTTCTTCAGATTCAACACATGAAATACGTTGTGAACTGCCCCGAGTTCAGCTGGTAGGTTTAGTCTGTAGGCTACTTTGCCTATTTTCTCTATAATTTCGAATGGTCCGACGTACCGCGGATTTAGTTTGCCCCGTTTGCCAAAACGTACCACACCCTTCCAGGGTGAGACTTTAAGTAAAACCCGGTCCCCGACCTGAAATTCCAATGGCTTCCTACGCTTATCCGCGTAGGCTTTCTGACGGTCGCGTGCTGCCGCCATGCGTTGCCTTATCTGTGTAATCTTTTCCGTGGTGTCCACTATAAGTTCTGGACCCGTGATATGACTATCCCCCACCTCTGCCCAACATAGAGGTGACCGGCATTTACGCCCGTACAATGCCTCGAATGGAGCGGCTTGGATGCTGGTGTGATAGCTGTTATTATACGAGAACTCCACCAAAGGGAGATGCTTTTCCCAGCCGTTGTCGAAATCGATAACACATGCCCGAAGCATGTCTTCTAGAGTTTGTATCGTGCGTTCAGACTGTCCATCCGTCTGAGGGTGATATGCTGTGCTCATGTCTAGCTGTGAGCCAAAAGCTTTGTGCATTGCTTGCCATAGCTCTGAAGTGAATCGTGCATCGCGATCCGAAATAATAGAGGTGGGCACCCCGTGCCTTGAGACTACTTCTTTCAAGTATATGTCTGCAAGTGTGGAAAACTTGTCCGTTTCTTTCATTGCCAAGAAGTGAGCAGACTTGGTGAGTCGATCCACGATCACCCAAATAGTATCGTTCCCACGCTGAGATCTAGGTAGGCCTGTAACAAAATCCATGGAAATTTCCTCCCATTTCCACTGTGGTATCTTTGGTTGCTGAAGTAAGCCTGCTGGTTTCTGATATTCTGCCTTGACTCTTGCACAGGTTAAGCATTTGCCGACATAAGTGGCAATGTGGGCCTTCATGCTAGGCCACCAATAAGTAGTTCTGATGTCGTGGTACATCTTATCCGAACCTGGATGTATAGAGTAGCGAGACTTGTGTGCTTCATCCATCACAAGTTCTCGTAAACCGCCATATAGTGGGACCCAGATACGCCCCGTTACATAGTAAGCGCCGTCTCCCTTCTGTTCTAATCGTTGCCTCGAGCCGCGTAGGGCTTCAGCCTTGACGTTTTCTGGTTTCAATGCTTCTACCTGAGCATCTCGTATCTGTGCAGGAAGACTAGACTGAATGGTGAGCTGTAAGGCTCGTACACGCCTAGTTGCAGTATCTTTTCGACTGAGAGCGTCAGCCACAACATTAGCCTTGCCTGGATGATACTTGATAGCGCATTCGTAATCGTTCAGCAGTTCAACCCATCGTCGTTGACGCATGTTCAAATCCTTTTGCTTAAGGATATGCTCGAGACTCCTGTGATCGGTGTAAATAGTGCACTTGGTACCGTACAGGTAGTGTCGCCATATCTTAAGTGCGAAAATAACAGCTCCCAGCTCTAAATCGTGTGTCGTGTAGTTTCGTTCGTGAACCTTAAGTTGGCGCGAAGCGTAAGCAATGACCTTGTCGCGCTGCATTAATACACATCCAAGACCCTGAATGGATGCATCACAGTAAACCACGAAGTCGTCTGTGCCCTCTGGCAATGAGAGGATAGGTGCACTACAAAGTCTATCCTTTAGGTGCTGAAAAGCAGTTTCCTGAGTGTTTCCCCAACGGTAGGTGACACCCTTCTGTGTCAGTAGTGTAAGCGGCTGAGCAACCCTTGAGAAATCCTTGATGAACCGTCTGTAGTATCCCGCCAAACCCAAGAATTGGCGTATTTCCGTTGGTGTACGCGGTGCAGGCCAGTTCCTGATCGAGTCTACCTTGGATGGATCGACATGAATCCCATCCCTGTTCACCACATGGCCTAAGAAATGGACTTCACGAAGCCAGAAGTCGCATTTGGAAAACTTGGCGTACAATTGTTCCTTTCGAAGAAGTTCTAAAATCAATCGTAGGTGTTGTTCGTGCTCCTCTTGACTCTTGGAGTAAATCAGAATGTCGTCGATGAAAACGATGACGAACTTGTCTAGATAGGGTTTGCACACCCTGTTCATGAGGTCCATAAATACGGCAGGTGCATTCGTTAGCCCAAATGGCATGACGAGAAACTCGTAATGACCGTAGCGAGTTCTGAAAGCGGTTTTAGAGACGTCCTCATCCCGGACTCTCAGTTGATGATACCCTGACCTCAAGTCTATCTTGGAGTAGTAGCTCGACCCTTGCAATTGGTCGAATAAGTCGTCTATGCGTGGAAGAGGATAACGGTTCTTCACCGTCACCTTGTTGAGTTCACGGTAGTATATGCACATCCTGAAAGTGCCATCCTTCTTTTTCACGAAAAGTACTGGAGCTCCCCAAGGCGAAGAGCTTGGACGAATAAAACCCTTTTCCAAGAGCTCTTGTAGCTGCTTTGACAGTTCTTCCAGTTCAGTTGGAGCTAAGCGATACGGTGCTCGAGCTATAGGTGTTGCTCCTGGAGCGAGCTCGATTTGAAACTCGACCTGACGATGAGGTGGTAAGCCAGGTAAATCTTCAGGGAACACCTGAGGAAAGTCACGTACAACTGGAATATCCTCCAGCTTCTTTTCCTTTGCTGATGCGTCAGTGACAAGTGCCAGAATTGCGGTGTGCCCCTTACGTAAAAATTTCTGCGCCTTTAAGAAAGAGATGATGCCAACCACAGCACCACTCTTGTCGCCTTGAACTTCGAGAGGTTCTTGACCAGAACGGGGAATACGGATGATCTTCTCGCTTCATAGGATTTCTGCCTGATGTTGGGATAACCAATCCATCCCAATAACGATATCAAAACTACCCAAGACTATGGGAATAAGGTCGATGGAGAAAGCTTGACCGGCTAAGACAATCTTACAACCCCTGACTACTTGCGTGGCTTCTAGACTCTTACCATTAGCTAATTCTACTACATGTTTGGTGTTTAGGGGTGTTGGTGCACGTTTTAACAATTTACTGACTTTCAATGATATATAACTTGTATCAGCACCCGAATCAAACAATACAGTAACATAAATATCGTCGAGAAGGAACTTACCCATAACCACATTGGGATCATTCCTTGCGTCGCCCTGACCTAGCACGAAAGCACGACCTCGAGCTTCGTTGCCATTGTTGTTGTTGTTTCCTCCATTGTTCTTGTTCCCATTGCCCTGGTTATTGTTGTTGTTGCGATTCTGGTTCTGGTTCAATTGAGGGCAATCACGTTTGAAGTGGCCTTCTGCCCCACACTGGAAACACCCCCGGTTTCCACGCTGTGGCTGCTGCTGTTGATTCTGTGGAGCTGGCGGTGGGAGTTGCTGGTTCTGATTTGCTGGTCGCGCACTTCTACAATCCTTGGCCTCATGACCCATCTTGAGGCATCTTTGACAACGTTCCCTGCGACATCTTCCACTGTGGTGTTTGTTGCACCTACTACACCATGGGTGAACTCCCCGATATCCACCCTGTCCCTGACTGCCTGATGATTGCTGATTCGGACTCTGGTAGTCATTTGTCTTGCGCTGCTGTGCTTGAGACTGAACGGAAACTGATCCCTTGCTGGAATCCCCCTCCCATTTTCTCTTGTTGTCACTGGGAGTAGCGGAAGTAGTGACAGCAGTAGTGGTAGCACTGATGCGTTTGGGCAGCTTGTTCTGTTCCACCGCCTGATCCGTAAGGCGATGAGCAAGACGCTGAATGTCTTGGATATTGTCGAGGTTTGCCGATGTAACATGGCTCTGAATCTCTGAGGCTAGACCCTTGAGGTACAATTCGATACGCTTGATTGGAGGGTCCACCATGGTTGGACACAAGATGGCCAGTTCGTTCGACCGTTTCGTGTAGGCTTCAATTTCTGACCCCGTCATTTTCAGGTGGTAAAACTCATCCTCCAACTTGTGGATGTCATCACGCGTGCAGTATTCTCGTTTGATGAGCTCCTTAAAATCGTTCCAAGGGGTGGCGTTAGCAGCTGCCAACCCTAGAATCTGAACTTGCGCGTTCCACCAGGTTAGCGCGATTCCTTCCAACGTACCAGTGGCGTACTTGACCCTGCGAGCCTCAGGGCATTCACACATCTCGAACACTGACTCGAGCTTTTCGAACCAATGGAGTAGTCCCACTGCTCCCTCCGTGCCACTGAACGTACTTGGACGACAGTCCATGAAGTTCTTGAAAGTGCAAACTGGTTGCGGTGCGTGTTGACCTATTGTGTACGAATAGGGCAAAGTTAAACACAAGAGTTGGTTTAGGTGTGTAGGATCTAAAGATCCTAGTGTGAGTTATGACTACAGGATATACCTCCTGCTTGTGCGGCTGCAAATGCCGCAGCAACTTGTTCGTTAATGAGAGCCGTCAACTGGGCTTGAGTCATGTTAATTCGTCCAGACATGATCTTCATAGCAAAGACAACATCGGTAAGAGAGAGGTTCGCGTAAAGTGCGATGACAGAAGAGTGTAAGCACATAGGTATTCTCATGTAATAGGGTCATGTGCATCTAGGCATACTACGAGCAAAGTTCTACGAAATTCTAGCAAGCAGGTAATAAACATAAACCATATCACCTAGGATGTCGAGTCTTGCACGTGGAGCGAAGCGTCGTTGTGGATCGTTGAGAGCACTGTTCTGGTTATAGTCTGGTTTTAATAAAAACGTTTTCCCCATATTAAAACCAAGTTCTCTATAACCAATGGCTCTGATACCAATCTGTCACACCCCCAAAATCCACATGCGGAGTACCACCGCTTGGAGGCGTGACATGACCAGGATCAAGCCATCAATCATATCAAACATTGTGTATAGTAGTTAAAGTAATTCATAAAACCCAATTCAATACGATTGATGTTCAAACCAAACTTTGTTTAAGTAGCGGAAGCATGTAATTAAAACCCAACATAAATAATAATGTATGAAATGTCATAAGTGTTTAGTAAGCATTCACGATCCAATGCCTACAACGACCTGCTCCTCCCTGTGCAAGCTCCATAAGTACCTAAGGTCCTGCAAGGCATGCAGCAGAGAGTCAACAACTAGTTGAGCGAGTTCACAGTTAACAGTTCAGTAATAGTATAGTGTGAGTAGCATTATGTTCGTTCGTTATGTCACATATCGTATCAGTTTCCATCGCGGCCTCCCAGGCAGGTATGCGAAGATTAGGGGATGTTCTTCCCAAGTATTCTAGACTAGGTTTATTCGTATCGCGACCCCCCAGGCAGGTGTGCGAAGATTAGTAAGATTAGTTCGCGGCCTTCCTAAGGCAGGTATGCGAAGTCAGTCATAATATCGCGGCCAACCCTTGGCAGGTGTGCGAAGATCAGTTCAATAAGTGTTACTAGTCTAGTCGTATCTTGTCGTTAGGTTCTATCATCCGAGTATATACAATAAGTCATCCAATCCCATTCCCACCCGGGAACCCATGCCTTGGCTGTGTGAACTCACCTTGGGTTTGCTCGGCAGATATACAAAGTTCGGTTAAGCTATATAGTGATCAACCACGTCCTAGCATGGTTATTATACAAATCAGGTTCGCATTCAAGTATGGCACGTATGTTCTACACGCAATGTATACAAGTATAATCATGGCATGCACAAGTATGTCATAGCAGTCCAAAAGCAGACACGTAAATAAGTCCAAGTATCCGGCCCAATCAGTTGGGCTCGTGACAGTGTAAGTCCAAGCAATGTGCATGTGTAGCTGGTCTCGAGTCGAGACTAGAGATCTCGAGTCGCAACAAAGGAGGTCTCGAGTTGTCATGGTCTGGTCGAGACTTCACGGTCTCGAGTCGCAACCGGACTCGTAAACGCTGGTCTCGAGTTGTGCTGTTTGTGTGCGAGTGTTGTGGTCTCGAGTCGAGACTAAGGGTTCTCGACTCGCAACCCTGGTCGAGACTAGCAGATTGTAACAACTTTCTATAATTCCAGTTCATCAATTCCGTAATGTTAGCAAACAGATTTGGCAGTTTCACAATCAGATCAAACCAGCAGTTTATTCGATAATTATGAACATTCATATCATCATCATCAAGAACAAACAATCGGATCATCATACAAACCTAAACCGAAATCATTTAACTATCATGTAACCGGATTCTAGACTAATCATGCCATCCTAACCCGAAATCATATTATCACAGCCAGTTTAACAAGCATATATTCGGACTAATTATCATATTGCCAATCCTACATGCAGCCGATTTCATGAACACTAAGAATCAACAACATAATAAATCATGCTAACAAGAACCCTAGATCATGTAACAATAGCCCTAGATTATCATGCAAGAAATATCATCAAACATGAAATCATATAACAACAAACACTTAAAACACTAACCGGCTTAGAGATGAAACCCGTGAGATCTCGAGTCCAGGTGGTGTTGTCGCCGGCTTCAAGAGGAAACGAGAGAGGGGGAGTTCTAGGGTTTGTGTGTGTGAGGATGTTTTGTAAAAGTGTGAGATAGTTACCACATCTCAAAGTATATGCGATTAGGGGATGGGCCGAACCCTCCCTTGGGTTGCCCCATGGTCTCGAGTCGGATGTGTGTGGCCCGAATGGGCTTGTGTAGTCGAGTGGGCTATGTACAATCGGATCATGCAACTTATAAACAAACATTCACAATTTCACACAAGGCACGTATAGCATGTTATTCAAATAGTGTTCACATAATCGCGTAACGTTACACAAAAGTAGGTTCGAAATACGAGTTGTCACATGTAGGATGCATGCAACCTGTTTTAACATTTAAATAACTTGGTAATTAATGTAAGAACATGTTCCAACATGTTCAACTCGACAATTTTCAGTTTAGGCTCGGTTTGGAACCGAAAGTCGCAAAGTTTGACTTCTGCTTTGACTTTCAGTTTTGACCCGTTTAAGCCAAGATTAGGATTTCCTTAGAGCTTCTTTTGAACCTATTTACATGTTAGTATAACTCTCTGAGATTATACAACTTGGTTCATTGGATATCCTATGCACATGCATGTTTTCGTTAATCGCTTATATGTTGACCATTATGCCCATTTGACCTTAAAACGTGATTTTTGAAAATGTAAAAGGGTAGGCACCTTAGCTACTGATTTATAAACTTGCACCCAAAATTTGAAGTCAGTTTGAGGTCTAGATTAAGAGTTATGCTCAATAGCGTAATTAAGAGCTTCTTTGATAATTAAATAGCGTAAATTATGTATAGCCTATCAAAACCCAAATTTTTATACCAAACTTTTTACCCACTGTTATAAAATAATATTTTGGGATTTTTGGTGATTTTTATTAATTTTTAGGCTGAGCATAACTTAGTGTTCTAAGATTAATTCGGTTTATGCCGGTTTTGCCCTTTTTAGCCATAAAATGAGTTTTACAAATCCTTTTTACCTCAAACCAATTTGTACTGATTTGTTATGATAAATAAATTATTTTGAGCCTTCTGGAATATTAAAAATATCAGCTTTTTACAGAAAACCCGGAAATGGCTCCAAATCGCCTTTTTAGGCATTTTTAACGCATAAGTGTGCACTAGAGCCTTATTAAGCTTAAGGGTTTGAACCTACTGATGTAATTAGTAAATTTTTATATTCTAAACAGTAGGCAAATGTTTTGAACTCAGAATTCCAGAATCGACCTTTTAGGCACATGTGAAATTACCAAAATGCCCTTACGGTGCATAGTAAGGTTAAAGATAATAAATTTCACATAAATTTGATACCCTACTGTTTTAACTTAGTAAATTAAGTATATTTACTAACTGAATCAGACCTGTAACTCAGGTTATCATTTTAACCCTTTTTCACTTTATAAAATGACCAAAACGCCCTTATGAGGCATAGTTTTGGTTTAAAATCATTTGGGGCATAATGGAAGGTATCATTCTGATATCACAACATATTTTGAGCATATTGACTTCAGAAACTTGTATTTGACTCTTATGGTTACTCGTTACGCATCATACGCGTTCGGATCAGCTTATGTGACTTGTTTGGCCATATTAGCCGAAACGGGTCAAACCATATCTTTTTGGTCTCAAAATCCAGAATGTGATTATGTTACCCATATAAAACAAGTGTGCAAGCTTGTTGGGTCAAAACCACATTCTAAAACGGTCTTCGCCTTATTGTGCGTTTAAAACCGTAATCTTTATATAAAACTAACCGGTCTAAGCTTAAGACCCGTTAGGATTCTAATAGGTTATTAAAACCTTAATTTCCAGATCTAGGAGCCCAGTAAAAGCTACGTGCACTCGTTATATTTGGTTTATACTTTGCTCAGGTAAATACGTTTAACTTATTTTCCCTATACGGGCTTGGGGTACGGTATATAAAATACCGCTTGGTCGGGGAATTGACCTTAACCGGTCTTGGTTATGTGCAGTCAAATTAACCCGTTTGAAAATGTTGTTTTGTTTGTTTAACGCCTTTGGGGGCTTAATGACCATGTCCCGGATATCCTTGGCATCATTCAAAGAATGGCCACGACCTTAGCACTCGGGTGTAGGCGTACACCCGTAGTGTTGTACAACATGTATAATTGTCGGTACGAGAGAAGTCTCGCGGCGGGATTATATTAAGTGGTGTGTCTATTAATCTTTAACCCGGCATGGCCCGGGCTACCGAACGCAGAACGAACATGTAATTCTTTTACAAGATTATTAAGCAAATAATTATCCCAAGTTATAAAAAGTTTATTCCACGAGCATTTAAATCAATTTTAAACATTTTCAAAATGAGTCAGTTAAATTGTATTTACCAGTGTAAACTGACGTATTTTCCAAAAAGACTAAGTGCAGGTACTACGCGTAATAGGCTGGTCACTCCTTAAGCATCCATAGAAGTCTCGCAAGCTTAGGATGTATGAAGTCTGTTGAAATGAAGTTTCCTCTTTATTTGATTCTGCCTGTGGATTCTATTTCGACATTTTGTGATACTCGAATATTACAATAATTTAAGTTGAAATGAATCTATCTTTGCTTCCGCTGTGCATTATAATTGGTGTTGTTTGACTATGATGATATCAACTACGTCACGTTAATCCCCCACCGGGCCCACCGGTGACACGTGGAAATTAGGGGTGTGACAACATCCGGGTATTCTGATACTACTGGAATTTCCTTAAGTTCCTTACTTTTAGTGTTAATGATTACCGAAATCATAGACACTATTCCTTGTTTTCGTTCCATAACTAGCAACTTTCATTATTGAAATGAACTTCATTGGTTTACGCGGCTTCTCTCCTGAAATCACAACTACTTCTCTTGCTGGTGTATGAATTTCTATGGAATTCTTATAACAGAGGATTCGAGCATGGTTGGCTACTAACCAATCCATTCTTAACACGACATCGAATCCGGCTAAATTCATAGGCAGCAGGTTTGCAGAAAATTTATGGCCTGAGAGTTCTATCTTTCCTTCTTGTAGAACCTTATCTTTGTTAACAGAATTTCCATCTGCCGTTTCTACCGTATATATCTATCTAAGTTTGGTTAAAGGTTGCTTAAGAGCTTGGCAAAATGAAGTATTTATAAAACTTTGGTTTGCACCAGAGTCAAATAATACTTTTGCGTAAACGTCATGTACAAGAAACGTACCAGCTATCACATCTGGAATCAGATCTGCTTCCTGTGTAGTCAGCTGGAAGGCTCTTGCATTCTTCTTATTAGTTCCTTCAGCAGGTTTGGCCTTGCTATCAGCTGGTTTAACCAATTTTGGGCATTCTGGTCTATAATGCCCAGCTTCTCCGCAATTGAAGCAAATCGTTGATTTCTTCCTGCACTCCTCCTCTCGGTGCCGCGGTGCCTTGCAGAAATTTCACTTCTCTTGACATTTACCAGAATGTTTCTTTCGACAGTTTCTGCAGAATGGAGGTGTGGAAGATTGCCTAGTTCCCTTTTTCTTGAAATTACTACTATTATTACCCCCATGAAATCCTTGGGTAATCTTTTGGGCCAATTCCTTTTTCCTATTTTCTTCTCTCGTGCGCACTAGTCCGTCGGTCAAGGTATTGGCTAGTTCGACGTCGTCAATAGTGCGGGGTCTCGCATCTTTGACGATATCACGAATCTCACTAATTAAGCCCCAAATATAGCGAGAAATAAGCACCGGTTCTGGCAAAGCCAGAGTTGGTACAATTCTGGCATACTTGAAAAATTTCGAAGTATACCCCCGACAATTCACGTCCACCATCCGGTGATTCAGGAACTTATTTGTCATTTGTTCCTTTTCGTAGGCGGGACAAAATTTCCTTTCTATTAATTCCTTAAATTCCTCCCAGCTCATGGCACAAGCCACGTCACTTCCCTTAGCCTGCAGCACTGTATTCCACCATTCTAACGCCTCTTCCATGAAAAGGTGGGATGCATACATAACCTTGTCTTCCTCTGCGCACTTACTGATTTTAATTACTACTTCGGTCTTTTCTAACCAACGCAGTGCGGCAGTCGCCCCTTCATTGCCTGCAAATTCGACTGGCTTACGTGCAAGGAATTCTTTATAAGTGCAACTAGGTGTTGCAACTTTCATTTTCTTAAGTATTGGGGCTTGAACCACATTATTATCATTATTGCCTCCTCTATTTACACTGTTACTAAAATTATCATCGCAGGTGCGTTTACTATGGTTGGCTTGGGAAGGTTCAGCAGGAATCTTAACGGCAGCAACAATTGCCGGGATAGCATTGGCTATTCCCTGAGCAACAACATTTTCTATATCTTGCCTATTAAGAAAATGGTCTTCATTATTTTGTTCGGATTGGTTAACTTCGTTTGCCGGTTGGTTTTCCGCGTTTTCCATCTGAATTATTAATAATATATATATTATTGTCACAGAATGGATAGCAACCAAACACAACAAAGCAATCACACGTAATCATGTCAACACATATAGCCAAAATTGTCGACCTTGCGACATTTATATTTATATAATATTTATGCATCAGTACACACCATCTATTTTACAAAGGTTTTATTTTTAGTTATTATTATACAATATTATATTATTATTACATATGTAGATTATGTTTTTTTCCACATAATAATATTATATAAAACATGCAACTTGGTTAATTGGCCCTTCAGAAACGACGTTCCCTCTCGTCGTACTTCCACGTGATATTTTCCCCCACTTCCCGAATCCGATTTCCCGCATCCACCAGTTCCTTGCCGTAGCGGCGTAATTCGGCAACGTTTTCCGAGCTCATAGGTGGGAATGGTGCAGGTTCAGGATCAAACTGGGGAAAGTAAACATTTGGGTTATTCATGAAGTTCTGAAACTGCCAGTCGCTCGTCCACCATTCTTCCCGCTGCCCTGTAACAGGTTGGGGGTTAACAATGGGGTCTGGAATAGCAGGTTCCAAATTAATTGGAAGTTCTGATTGGGCGGGGAAATTGAAAAGGGTTTCATCAGCTGGTCCGATGAGGTCACAGTTTGCAAGTTTTCTATCCAATTCTTCCCAAGGTGGCAACTCTTGGGCTTGACCAGAGCTCTCCCCTACCTCCTTTCCTTTTCCCTTTGGATCCTCTGTCTTTTTCACCTTTTGGGCAACGGGCTTCTTCCTTCGTCCTCGCTTCCAGTCCGAAAGTCTTTTCCTCTTCTTAGGTTTGGTTTTCTCCTAAGGCTGGGCCTGAAATACTAGGGGCTCCTCGGTATCCGCCTGATATCCGAACGGGTTTCCTGTTGTATCCATATCAGTTGTATGGATGGTAAAGTGTCGGAGTGCTTTCGACAGTTCATTCATGCTGTTAGCACACATGAAGAAACACACAAAATTTCAAATTAAAATTTTATTTATTATAAATTAAATTTTCATAGAATCACAAAATGGCAATCTGAAAAATTAAGTATTTCTAAATACTTAATTGGCTTAAATCAGTGGCTCTGATACCACTTTTTTCTGTCACGGCTCCCGACCCAGTTTCCTGGTTCGAATGCCGCAGGACAGAAACCCGTGGTATTAGTATTTAATTTGGCAGCGGAAATTTTAACAGGATCATTTAAACTGAAAACACCCATTTATTTTATTTCAAATTTCGGGATGAACCCCGTAATTTACAATAAATGAATTTCTCTGGGAAATCCCCTGTTTACAAAAACATGTTTATTTATTTACTGAGCCACTTTAGCCAAGCTGGTAGTGTTACACAGAACTTTTCCTTGTTCACAGTAAATCACCTGAAACATGTTTAAAAAGAATTTTATCAGCGGGAAAATACTGGCGAGTCATTCAATTTACATAAAATGACACATTGTTATAAATTACAGTATTAAGGGGGATTACAATGTTTATATCAACCAATTACCCAAACGGTATTTGTCACTCGACCGTATCTGTGACTATGGTCATATCACCCATTGGCTAACCTGTTGTCCAATGGTGACGGTTATCAAGTAATGTATACAAAACCCCACGTACCGGCTGTAATTGAAGACTACAAAGACTTAATCCCTGTAATTATAACTTTGAAAATAAATAGGGTGTTGGAAACCATTTGGTAAAAAGAGAGTGACTCACATTGCAAGTTTAACTGGACAGAGTTTTGCCTACTGATTAAGCCTGGTAACCTAGTTAAATAATGCAAAAAAACTAGGTTAGTAACTTAATACAACATTTACAATAAATTCACGAAATCAAAACCCTCACGACGAATGACAAAGTATAGCCCGAATTCAGGCAGCACTTAAACATCCATCGGATCGGTTTCAATCGATCGGACATTGTATCGTAGCAGTGATCGAGTTATTACCCTGTAATCATAACAGCGTCTCGACCCTTAAACACACGTTTTAAGCAGAATTTAGACGTTTTTGAATTGAAATTTCGAACACAGAAGCCTGGCCATGCAACATCCTATTTATAGCAAATTTTTGAATTTGTCGCGGCCCGCGTAAACTCGAAGGACATCTTACGCGGCCCGCGAGGGCCACCCTAGCTACGGCTAGGGCTGCCGTATCACTGTGTAGGTCTGCCACGTGGCCCTAAAGCTTATCCAAAGAATTGCAAGGCTGTCGCGCCCCGCGTAAGCTCTGCTTAACTCTTACGCGGCCCGCGACCAACTAATAAAATTTGGTTTTCTTGATTTTTCATGAGATTTAGGGTTTTAGGGGTCCGGGTTTACACTTACGGAGTGTTTTAGGACAGTTCCGTCCAGGTCCTTACAAAAACATGTTTGGGTCCATTAACACGACCCGTTTAAAAATACGGGTCGGATTCGGGTTGACCCATATTAAAAATGGGTCGGGTCGGGTTGACCCATTAACTCGTTTAACTATTTAGATTTTTTTTTATATTTTTGTTTTTGTTTTTTTTCCGTTTCTATTTTACATTGTTAGTTAAAATAATGTTAGTTTGGACACATTATATTATTTATTTGTCACACTGATACTCATCATTAAACATGTTATCGATAACCCGCTTAAAACCCAACAACTCGCATTTAAATCGTCAACTTGTATAACTCATTTAAAACTATAGATTAAATGGGTCGTGTTTGGGTTGACCCGAATTATGGGTTGGGTTAGGGTTGAAATTTTTGACCCGAATAATAATATGGGTTGGGTTTGGGTTGAACATTTCAACCTACCAACCCGCAACCTGTCAACCCGCTAACATATCAACCGCTACAATTAACACCCCTACTAGAAACTACCCCGAAATTTGAAAAAAAAAAAACAAATCAGTATGAAAAATTCCCACTGTTCAACCATTTCCACTTTTGCCATCTTTTTCTTAAACTATTGCTTGGATCACCACCTTAGGGTGAAGGGAGTGGTTACCTAATGGTATTAAGTAAACTCTCAATTCACCTAATCACATAGTGCCATGTCAATTCACCTAAAATATTTACCTAATGCTTAAAAACGTTGGTGGTGGTTTACCTAATAGGGTTTAGGTAAACTATTTTTAGAAAAAAAAAGGGTAAAATATGTGATTGGTTGAGAAGGAATGGACTCCACCACACACCCTTCCCTCCCTCTCTTTCCCATCGGTAAACCTTCACCGAAATTGCTATCTAATCGGTAACATCTTCATCGGTAAAGTGGTTGGCGGTGGTCTTCACTATCGGTAAAGGTGTTTATAGACCTTTGCCGATCACCACACCGTTCACCCTTACCACCTTATCTTCTCTTTTTCATAGCAAAACAATTAAACAACCCTCCTGTTTTTCCCCTTGCTTCTTCCAACGCAATAAGCCACTCTTTTTTACGGCAAATTTGGATTATTGACGGACCACTAGAGTATCATCGTGCCACTAGCGAAATCACTCGATCATATCCATCTCCACTATGCAATAATGCATATACACCAATTTAGGAGGAAACCCAATAAATTTGGGAAAAACCCCCTTGTGGGAATCGAACCCATGACCTAATGGTTATAAGCCTTATCCCACCACAAAGATGTCACTAGACTATAATGTCATGGGCACAATAAGCCACTCTTGTTTCTTTGATTTTTTGTTTTACCTTAGCGACATGGGTATCAAAGACGCAAGAAAACTCCAACTTCCTTTTCTCTTTCTACGTCTTCAATCACCCCGTCGGTGTAACAGTGAGGGGCTGCTCTCCCTTTTCGGACATAAACACCAATTAAAATAATTATTCAACCCAAACTAGATAAATATATCCCATTAAATAAAATACTAATATTTATTTAGACCCAATAACTAAATAAAAATAAAGAGTTAATTACACAGATGGTCCTTGTGGTTTATTGAAAATAACACTTTTGAGTACTAACTTATTGTTTTAAGAGCTTCAGGTTTTATGGTTTCGATTTTGTAACACCTTTGAGTATTAAGGCTAATTGTCGTTAATTTTTCGGTTAAATCATAACTAAAATACCCTTATATAATTTTTTGCTAGTACTCAAAGTTGTCACATTCAATAAACCATAATAGCTATCTATGTAATTAACTTTAAAAAAATATAAAGACTCATTATATTTGAAAAAAAATAATATTATAAGATATGTTACATAAAAATATTTAATAACTATATTTCTAAATTTAATATACATACAATTACCGAATGTCTATTATGAGAGAAAATATTGTAGTAGGGACAATGCTTAGTATTTTAATAATTTTTATATAACGATTTAAAAAAATGATAAATATAAAACTCATACATATTATCTCAAATATAATATACACACATTTTTTCTCTTTTATTATATTTTGACTAAAGTTATTTTATTATGTGAGAAAACACTGTAGTGCAGACAATGCTTAGTTTTTTTTTCATTAATTTATTATATAACTATTTGAGTAAACTGCAATTTTACCCCCTGTGGTTAGGGGCGACTAACACCCCTACCCCATATTTCCCAAAAAATGTTATTTTACCCCCAATTTTGGAAATAGGGGGTAAGGGTCTCATTCGCCACTAACCATAAGGGGTAAAATTACAGTTTACTCTAACTATTTAAAAAAAAACTATGGTAAATATAAAACTCCTGCATATTATATCAAATATAATATACACACATTTTTTTCTCTTTTATTATATTTGTACCAACAAATTTTTATACGATTCTTTGTTTTATTTAATTAATATTATATGTATTGTATTGTATTGTATTGTACTGTACTGTACTGTACTGTACTGTACTGTATTGTATTGTATTGTATCATATCATATCATATCATGTCATGTTATATTATACTATATATTATATTCATTATTAATATTATATTATGTCATGTTAAATATAATATATGATATAATACAATATGACGTGATTATAATATAATATAACATAACAAAGCACATAACATAATATTTATAAAATATAATATTAACTAAACTAAAAAAGGAATCGTAATAAAAATTTTAAGTCGGGATATAATAAAAGATAAAAAGTTATGTGTCATATTATATTAAAGATAACATGCATGGGTTTTATATTTATCATAATTCTTTTTAAATTAGTTATATGAAAATAATAAAAAAACAAACATTGTTTCTAGTGTTTTCTCTCATAGTTTGCTAATTGTTTTGTATTAATTTTAGAAATATAATTATTATTATTTTATGTAGCATGTTTTATAATATTATTTTTTAAAAATATAATGAGTTTTTATATTTTTTTAGAGTTAATTACATAGATAGTACTTGTGGTTTATTGATGGTAACACTTTTGAGTACTAAGAGAAAATTAGATAAGGATATTTAGTCATATTACACAAATTTAACAGAAAAATTAACAGCAGTTAGCCTTAATACTCATGGGTTTTACAAAATCAAAATCATAGAACATGGACCTGTTAAAAAAATAGGTTAGTACTCAAATGTGTTATTTTTAATAAACCACAAGGACTATCTGTGTAATTAACTCAAAAATTTTATTTTCAATTCTTTTGATCATTATAAAAAAAGTGTTATTTTCGGTTGTGGATAGAAAGTCCACTATCAAAAAAAGTTGTTATGACATTGTAGTTCATATTTTTTTCATGTTGATTGAACCTGTTCTATTTTTCAATGATCAGGTTTATGACTTGACATGGTTAGAGAATCTTATGATTCTATATTAATCAGATGTTGTTACACAAGGTTGTTAAATGTCTAGTGACATATGGCTATTCTTTTCTGGTAATGGATATAAACTTTATTATTTGTTTAACATTTTTTTAAAGGGTTAGTACTGCTCCCACTGACCTTGAAATCCTTCAGGAACGCAGCACGCTTGGTTTCAACAATACGAGTGACATGGGAAGGACAATAGAAACGATAACCCTTTGAATGATCAGGATACCCGATAAAGAAGCAGGTAACTGTTTTAGGGTCAAGTTTCCTTAGGAAAGGATTATATAATTTTGCTTCAGCAATGCAGCCCCATACTTTCATATATTTAAGACTCGGTTTCCTTCCTGTCCAAAGTTCATAAGGAGTTTTAGGGACAGACTTAGAAGGAACTCTATTGAGTATATGAACAGCTGCTTTTAACGCTTCAGTCCAGAGGAATAATGGTAAATTAGTGTTGGCTAACATACTGCGCACCATGTTCATAAGGGTACGATTTCTTCGTTCAGCGACACCTTCTGCTGAGGTGTACCAGGCATGGTGTATTGGTTCACAATCCCCTGGCCCTTACAAAACTCATAAAATGGACCAGGAGCTTGACCCACATCAGTATGTCTTCCATAATATTCACCGCCTCTGTCTGATCTCACAACTTTAATTTGGCGATCTAATTGCTTTTCAACTTCAGCTTTATAATCTTTAAAAGTTGTAAGAGATTCAGCCTTTTCCTTTATAAGATACAAGTACATGTAACGAGAATAATCATCAATGAAAGTGATAAATGAAGTATGTCCTGTGATGCCAGCGATTTGATAGGGACCACTAATGTCAGTGTGAATGAGTTCTAATAAATTAGAGCTCCTAGTGGCACCTTTCTTATTTGCTGATGTCATTTTGCCTTTAAGACATTTGACACATGTTCCAAAATCAGTGAAATCGAGAGGAGGTAAGACTTCATCCTTTACGAGACGATTTAATCGTTCTCTTGAGATGTGGCCTAAACGTTGATGCCACAACATAGATGAAGTCTCTAAGTCTCGAATTTGTTTCTTTTCCATCTTTGTGAGTGATTCATTTATATTATATGACAACAAAGATTTGGAAAAATTATCATCTAGTTCTAATCTATAGAGACCACCATCCAGAATGCCAGTACCATAAACAACGGAATCATAGAGAATAGAGAGTTTGCGATGACCATGAGAAACGACAAAACCGTCCATGTCTAACTTTGGTCCTGATACAAGGTTCCGAGTTACCTCAGGAACATATAAGGTATCATAAAGTTTAATACATAAACCAGTTTTCAAAAATAATTGTAATGTTCCTATGGCCTTCACTTCTAATTCCCGATCATCCCCAACTTTAAGTGTTCTTTGGTTTCTTCCCAGCTTCCGGATTGTAAGGAATCCCTGAAGTGAATTGGTAACATGAACCATAGAACCAGAATCAAACCACCAAGAATTAGCAGGAACATTTAAATTAAAGGACTCAAGTATCATGAAAAAATCGTTACCTTTCTTAGCCAGCCACTCCTTGAAGTCAGGGCATTCCTTTTGCTTATGTCCTGTCTTTTTACAGAACTTGCAATAGGGTTTCCCTAAGGAGTTCTTAGAGCTGGAAGGTGTACTTGTATTAGGATTTGGATTTGGCTTTTGAACCTTAGAATCATCCTTTCTTTGATAAGAGTTCTTCCTCTTCTTTGAGCTGGAGGTGGTGAAGTTAGCAACATCAGTAGTGCGATCCATCTTCATACGCTCTTCCTCCTGCACGCACATAGCGATCAGCTCACTCATCGTCCATTTGTCCTTCTGAGTGTTGTAATTGATCTTGAATGCTTCATAGGACGAAGGAAGCGAAGTGATGATGAAGTGAACAAGAAAACCATCACTGATTTCCATCTCAAGGCCCTTCAACTTATTGGCCATGTCATGCATCATCATGATGTGTTCGCGAATGCCGCTCCTCCCATCATATTTAGTTGTCACCAGCTTGAGGATAAGAGTGCTTGCGTGTGCCTTTGATGTTCCCTTGAATTGATTCTCCACAGAAGCCAAATAGGTTTTAGCATCTTCAGAATCAGGAATGGCCCCTCTGATTGAGTTATGAATGGACTGCTTCATGAACATGAGAGACATGCGGTTACACCTAGTCCATTTATCATGGACTATCTGCTCAGCAGCAGTACTTGTAGCGGTAAGGTCCGCTGGCTTATTCTCTCTTAAAGCATAATCAAAGTCTAGCAATCCTAGAGTAAGCATGAGGGCATCCTTCCATTCAGCAAAGTTATCACCAGTCAAAGGTGGAATCCCGCAATTGGGTGCTGATAGTGGAAATAAGATGAGCAAGTTATGATACAAAAGAAGAAGTCCTATTGTGATCTAATGGGATTGTTATACTAAGGCAGGCATAAATAATGACCATTTTAATTATGAAGCTGTGATAATGTCTATTACTAACATCAAAATAATAGACTTAGTTAAAATTCTACTTAAACGAAGACAAATCAGCTTTGGCCAGAAGTGTAATCATTTAAGTATGTGTGCAAAGTAATCGTGACAAATCAGCTTTGGCCAGAAATGAGACAATCACTTTAGTTATGCACTTGTCAAGCATGCTAAACATAAATGAATTAAATCAGCTTTGGCCAGAATTAAGACATTTCAGGTTTGTAATGCATACTCAACATAGCTTTAATAATACTTGAACAATAAATAGATGTATTAAATCAGCTTTGGCCAGAATTAATACATCAGGAGCTCATTCAAGTAAAGCTATTTTAGTTTTGCAAAAAATTATCTGATTCTGATAAATTAATTGAGTGTTAACAAAACCAAGTATTTAATAGCAAACCACCTGTTAGCGCGGATCGAGTGAGGTCTCGAGTCATGGTCTCGAGTCATGGTTTCGACTGAGTTTTGAGATCTCGAGTTAGTTATGAAGTCTCCAGTCGCAACCTTAGTCTCGAGTTGTAGCGTTATTATCTCGAGTAGCAACCTTGGTCTCGAGTAGCAACCTTGGTCTCGAGTAGCAACCTCAGTCTCGAGTAGCAACCTTAGTCTCGAGTTATGACCTTATGGTTTCGAGTAGCAACCTCATGGTCTCGAGTAGCAACCTCATGGTCTCGAGTAGCAACCTCATGGTCTCGAGTAGCAACCTCATGGTCTCGAGTAGCAACCTCATGGTCTCGAGTTATGACCTTGTTAACAGCTGTTTTGTGATAATAACTGAAAACTCGAAATTTTAGGGATTGTGGGATAATGTTTCCTGTTTTAATGCTGATCTAAACTTATCAAAAGATTTCGAAAATAATAACTGAATATTTTTTTTAACAGTTTTCGAAATTTTTATTAGATAAAATTAAGATCAAAACAGTAAAAACACCCACTAATCTAAATTATATTCCAAATCTTAGGGAATTTTCGAGTTTTCTTAGAACATTATGATGAACCCTAACAAAAATAAGAACATAATCTGGGATCCGAAATCTAAATTTTAAGATTTTAGTTAACAGATTTCGGATACTAAGTTACCCATTACGATTTCGAGTCAATTTTGTCAATCATACTTTTCCGAAACAGTGATTTCGGCTCATTAGAACTCGAAATCAGCCGTGATTTTAATGACTTAAAAAACTTCCGTTTTCCAGATTTTTGATCCCAGAATAATGGATACGAAAACAGAACTGGTTTATCAACATATGCTCTGATACCACATGTTGGATCAGTTCTGTTTAAATGTAATGGAAAACATGAATAATACCTGTTACAGCAGACAGGCCAGCAGAGAATCCAGTCAGAGATGCAGCCATTGAGTTCGACATGATTGTCAGGATGATCTGGTTCCTCCTTAGGGTGTAAGTTAATGATGGTGATGAAACCGAAAGTAGGGTAGTTTTCGGTTTAGGGAGAGAGTCACGAATTTGATGTTAATGAGGGTTTGATTGTGTAATGTGTGTAACCCTTTAACTCTCTAATAAGCCCCTTATTTATACACCCAAGAGGAAACCCAATTAGTTAATAAGGGTAATATGGTCCATCAACAATTACCAACTAATTATTAATAGGTTATTAATATATTTTGATCTAATATAATATAAATGATTATATAGGCTACAAGATTAAATATTATATTTATATATTTAATCTCACATTTCATTAATAAACATCAAGTAGGTGACAAGGTGGTATGCACTATCCATCCTGAGGGCTAAATGTATGAGGGGACACGCAATCCAGTTGAGGTTTTTAGGGAAGCAGACCGCCAACACAATCAAGACAATTACAAGACAAATCACCAAGTAATCAAAAGTAGACGATCTCTCGACTTCTTGTTGATCATCCAGATAGAAACACGCAACTAAGATCGCAGACATTACACACACGATCAAATACGCGATCCAGTTGAGCTTGGGAGGAAGAAGTAGCCCCATCATAAGCGAGAATGGAGCAAGAAAAGCCGAGAAGCTACCAATGAACTTCAGAACGGTGTAATATATATCCCTCATATACCGATGCAAGCCCACGCCTACACACCAGAAAATCCCAGCCACGACTGCAACGACATATAGTGCGACAATGCCAAAGATTTTAAACACACTGTTATTATGATAAACAGACTGGTTTTTGTCTTCATACGTCCATTAAATTCGTATCCCCGCAAATTAATAAACAGATCATCACCGTGCGAAGCAAAAGAGCAGTGTAAGCTTGAATCCTGAGTGCCGACAGCTTAACAAGTTATTATCACCAACACTTAAATCTTGAAAACAGAAACTTTCGGTAGCTAAAAGAAGAAGGGACTTACCGTAGCAGGGCGGTGGGTGGATAGCGATGGTGATGTTGTTATGTACCCACCCATACAGTGTAGCAGTAGAACCAGTGAATCAATAAACACTAAAATTACGGTGTAAGTAAACTTGTTTTCATATAACATACAGCCTGAAAAAAAAAAAAACTATTCCGGGTCTTATAAACTCAAACCAGACTCATTTTATTGTTCTCAGCTCATATTCTAGGCAGTCAATAGTGGTAGGATATTAGTTATTGGGCCTTCCAAAACAGCGGTGTCAAATAGCGATCCAGAATAACGAAACCACTATTATCGGCACTATTGACCACTATTTGACCAAAATTGACAGTTATTTTAGATGCCTTGGTTGATGTGGACTCGGAGAAAGATTTCATGGCTTACAATTAGATCATGTTTCAAATATTGACACTTTTGAGTTTTGGCTTTTGATATTACTATTAATATGATATATGTTTTACGTTTTATACATGTCTGCATATATATAAATTCTGCATGATATAAAATTACTGATATCCCACCGCCTATCTCAAATACCGCCCTTGAATGCTATTTGATTTTGGACCGCTATAACTGCATAGCTCATATTTATACTTTAAAATGAATTACCTGTTAAAAAATTCAGCTATATACTACAGAAGTAACAGTATACTCATTACAAATTACAACCACATACGCCCGCTTGCGGTATACGCATATAATGTATATATGTGTGGGCGCTCGGTAGGGGGGGGATGGGGTTAGCTGACGAGCCATTTACCGGATTTCTAGGTTGTTTTATTCTAAAATTTGTCATTTTTTTATTTATTTTCCCGTTTTTAGTTTAGTTTCAATTATGTATATTTATTTTGATTTTAATGAAGTTTATTTTTTATATTAACATTTAATATTATTTAAATTAAAAAATAAAAACAAAGTTTGCGGCTAGAATAGGCGCTGTCACCACTTACAAGTTAATGGGTACTTAGTGCATTTTTTGATGTGGCGAATGATGGTTGGTCGGGACTTCCCCAGAGTGCCACTTCCTCACTAATAAATAAATAAAAAAGGAATCCAATTCCATTTTCACGTAAACATGATTTTTAATCAATAATAAATAGAAAACTGATTCGAGTGATCAACGAAAACGTGGTATTCACAAATCTTATATCAAAAGAAATATTTTATAATTAACTATAACTAGTTTTTTTACCCGTCGCGTGTTACGGTGACGCTGTATGTAAAATGATAACGTATAGACTACAATCGACCGAACTCGTTTTCGAACTTAATTTACGTAGAAATGTAGAAATGTATGATAACTCAAATTTATACTGTCAAATCAAAACATATAAAATTTACGTCAAAACATAGTCCACTCAAAACGTACGTAAAAGAAAACATTTTATAATTGACCCGACTCATCTTCAAACAAAAACTATGTTAAAGCGTATACGAACTCGAATTTACACCGACACATCCATAAAAAACGTAACAAATGAGTATTAGGGTAACCTCAAAACTTTAGAAACGCGAGGGGGTGAGAAAGTGACATTTACAAAGTTAGAGGGTTACCTTTGACATAATAGCAAAGTTTGAGGGTAGAATAGTTTCACTATGTCAAAAATGGCCTATGGCCACACTTTTCTCAAAACCGTTCTGCCACACATTAGAATAAATGTATGGCTAAAGGTCATTTATAATATTTTAAAACACTTTCAGCCACACATATTATTATTAATGTGACCACTGTATAGCAACTCAAATCCTTTAGCCACACTTTTTGAAAAAAATGTGACATTTACTAGCCAGTTTAGCCACAACTTAAAAAATGTGGCCAAATGTAACCTACTGTCACGGTATTTGTTTGATTTTTTAATTCATGTGACAAAAACACATTTTTTTAAAACCTTTAATCACACTTTCAATAAAAAAATGTGACAATCACATTTTTTTAAAACCTTTAGTCACACTTTCAACAAAATACTACTAACCGCCACAATAGATATAAGAATTCAAGTGACCAAAGATATTGTTATTAGTCATTTATAAATTTTTATATGTGGCCAAAAGTTATCAATCATCACACTTTAATTAATTTATGTGACCATCGATCTTTTCACTCTTTATCCCCTCCACATTTATTCCATCCCCAACCTCATTCCCGCTCCCACTCCATAGACGAACAAAAGCCACACTCTGATAAACCTCATTCCCATAGAAAACCCAAACTCCGATCGAATGGACTCATCTTCCCAACAAAAACCTAAACACTCACTTTGCTATTTATGAACCCATTTTTTTTCAAATCAAGCTCAACGACGGCACACTCCAAAACCCTAATTAATCAAATGGTAAAACCTCAATTTCATTCAACTCAATTTTGATTTCAACTGTTTTCGTTCAGCAAAAAAACCTAAATACTCTGTTGTGCACCTCAATTTGCGATAATTGATTGTTTCCGTTGCTGATACGGTTGCAGAAAGGTTCCAGAACTAACTAACGGTTTTTGTTAAATGGATGTATCGCCGTGAAAATTGATTGATCGGAAGTGTGAAAATGAGAACTGGCAGGCAACAGGTGACGCTCCAGGACCTTGTCGAGGAGGCGAAGAAGCGGAATGTTTTCCTGTTCATGTGCAGTGTTGGACTATCATACCTGATGTCTTGTAAGTTTTTTGTTTTGGAATTGTGTTCGGAAAATGTACTTATTTGGAATTGTGTTCAGAAATTGTCGTTAGTTGTTCAGATATTTTGGATATATATGTTTGTTCATACATTCAGGGCTGTAATTTTGTTTAGATCAAGACATGTTCGGGTTGAGCATTATGGTTTGGAAAAAAAAAAGTTTATTTTGGCTCATGATTCGAGGATTGCGTGTTTTACGCAGGCACATGATGTGCATATAATTGCTATTGGCAGTACCAAGGGACGCTGATTCAGATTTTGATACGTATGATGGGACTCTGTTGCAGGAGGTATGTTGGTATGGTTGGTTGATTATATTATGTTTATTGGGGATTATGAATCAGGAGTTCAGAACTAGCATTCTGCTAGAAACTTTGTTAAGGTTATGTTTGCATAACCACACACAATATATAGATTTTAGCATGTATAAATAGAGAATTGTATTTGAGGTTATATGAGAGGTTTCTAGTAGTCAATGATAAAGTTGGATGTATTTGGACCAAAGTTTTTCTGGTCAATCAGCCATTTGTCACCTTTAGAAGTAGCAATAGATTATACGGATATGGTATGTGGCAAATCTGACTTCACGTTTATAAAGAATTTTTTTTTTTTTTGTGACAGATTATATTATATGGATGGTATGTGGAAATTCGAACAATAAATGACATAAGCTAATCATAAGATGAATCTGAGTCACAGTTTCAGAATTCATTGTTTGATCGTTTCTCCTGTAGCTTCATTGGTTGTTATCCATGTAGCTTCATCACTCCCTTGTTGAGTTATAACAGGTCAAATGGGTTGCCTTTAAGTTATGTGAGGTCAAATGGTTTAGACTATAAGATATAAAATACGGTTAACAATCAAACTGGTCAAATGGGTAAAATGGCAAAAAAGTGTTGGCGGCACAACCCAACATTTACATTCTATGACTGATAGTTTTCTGTTGACATTTTGATCCGAGCCCATATTGACCCGTTGCCTACCCTCATATCACCACATTTACATTCTATGACTGATAGTTTTCTGTTGACATTTTTTCTTGGTTAAAAACTGATTACTTGAAATTCCTGAATGCATCATGGGCGTTCAGTTCTTAGACATCATTTGTATCAGTATAAGTATTTCTTTTTCATCTTGTATGTCGTTTTTTCTAACATCTCTGGCTCTCTAGCTCCAGCGTTTACTTTCTAATGATATTATATGTTTTATTGAACAGGCAAGAAGATTGCTACCAACTTGTAAAAGAAACACCATTTACCTCGCTATAATGTTTAGGAGTACGGGTGCAAACGAGCCTAGCTATTCGAGCTCGGCTCGAAAAAAAAAAGCTCGAACGAGCCGAGCTTAAACGAGCTTGAGCTCGAGCCCGAGTCTAAAAACAAGCTCATTTGGTAAACAAGCCCGAGCTTCGCTTATCGAGCTTAAGCCGGCCTGCGAGCCTAAACGAGCTTTCTGTTTATATATTTTTATTATTATTTTTATATAATAATAATTACCATTTATATAAATATAAAAAAATAACTAAATTATATGTTTAATAATAATTATAATTAATATAAATTAATTAATAAATACTAAACGAGTCGAGCCCAAGACGAGCTTGAGCTTGAAAAATTACCTTCGAGCCGAGCTCGAGCTTTAGAAATAAATAAAGCTCGAATCGAGCCGAGCTCGAGCTTTCATATGTTAAATGAGCTCGAGCTCGAGCTCGAGCTCGAGCGTGGCCGAGCTCGGGCTCGGCTCGAGCGCACTTAGGAGTAAGTGTTCTTTTCCCTTGCTCTGTCTCTTTTTTGCATTCTAAGCAGTAAGCACGCATCATTCTAGGGTTAACATCTAATATCTGATCTTATAAATTGATATAGCAATGTTATTCCAACTATATGGATTCTTTACCATACACATCTGATTTTTTATAGATATAGATAGTATGTTAAAAGATTGCATTGGAGTTATCATGTGACTACATTCAATTTATTTGTTATAATGCCATATTCAAGTTTAATACACCCCTAGCCATCTAAGTAGTTAATGCGGTAAAATATCGGATATCGGTCAAGGACTGATATCTGAGATATCGGTTATCGCAGTGAGATATCGGTGGGATATCGGTAATTATAATATCATGCTAAATTTATATATATAGCAATTTAACACTAACAATTCATTATACCCTCCTACCATTAACATTTTGCAACTTGGAAAACACTAACAATTGTAGCAAGTAAGAACTGACTAAGACTTAAAACACTAACATTTAACAGTAACAACTAACAATTAAGACTTAAAAAACTAATAGCAAAAACAAGAAGAAAGATGAACAATAGGACTTAGAAGAAAGGTACTGGTATCGAGAAAATCGGCGATTTATCGGTCAAATATCAGTCCAATATCGGTCAAATATCGGACAATATCGCTGATATTATCGGTACTGATATTCTAGCTGATATTTTGTACCGCTATCTCGGTAGGGGACCGATAACCGATATATCACTGATATATCGGTTGATATATCGGGATATTAACTACATAGCTAGCCATTGAGTTACTCAAATAACTGAATTCACCACTACACTTGAACATAAGAAAAAAAAATACATTCTCATTCTCGTATCATAACATTTTCTAATAATTCGTACAAATCTTCCACTCGTTAATAAAATGTATATAAGTTCCCCAAGTATCTTTTGGTGTTTCTAAAATATGTATAATTTTTGTTCTTGTGTAACTCTTTCAGATTATGGGAAGAGCAGAGGAATACTCTGCTGCGGACATGGCTTTCGCGGAGAATGGTCGAGTTATACACCAATGTAACACTTGTTCTTATTATTCACCGTTTAACGTATATTTTACGAAAAACAATCATGTAATTCAGATTACATAAACATTTGGAAATACGGGTTTATTAAAACTTTTACAATTTATAATTTATTCTACGTAACGTGATCGAATTCGTTGCTTAAAAATTTCAACGCGGCAAAGTGCGGAAGCATGTAACTTTATCGTGTTCGGTTCTTCGTTGAGCTTGATCGTCTTCCGGCATCCGTGGTGTACCTACATTTCATAAACATGAAATGCTTTAGTCATACGAGGTTCAAAACGTGTCTAAACGAGTTCGAGAAACAATCGATCACCAAAACAAAATTTTCAATCCTGGCCTCCACCGTAACTTACCGTGGAATCGTAAGTTACGGTGGCCTCTGGTTTAGTCTGTTTCTACCGTACAACAGTAGAAACCCACCGTATCATTTTCATCTCCACCGTAACTTACGGTGGCACCGTAAGTTACGGTGGGCTCTGTAACCTCCCAGTTTCCTTTTTGCCGTAATTGACACGAAATCTTTCGTATCTTTCAAACCGCTTGTCCGTTTAACCTACCGTTTCTTCCTACGTGATTGTAATTTGATTCTCCATTATATGGAGTTAAAATTCGACGTCTGGCTTAACAAAATTTAAGACTTTTAAGTCTTCGGCTTATTACCCTTTTTACCAAATTTTGACCCATTCGCGGTTTTACCAAACAAACGTATTTGTCTGATTCCCATGTCACATAAATCTTATAATTTCAATGTTATCTATCATATTGGGTTCAATTCACGAGTTTATGTATATTCTTAAACCCGTTTGTACTCAAATGCTTATTTTGACCCGTTAAGGGTATTTAAGCACTTCTCCGCATAATTCATAATTATTTATTTCTAGCTTCTTAATTTCGCAATATTTGTCAAATGATCTTCCACCACAACTATATTTATGGTGGGTTTACTATGGTAATCTATGCAAACCGAGTTTCACCCCTCAACTCATTAATTTACGGCAAGGACTCAAATAGAGCCGTTTGACTAACGTAATACATCTTTCAACTTCTATACTTGTCCTATGTATTTATTTAATCGTAATAATCATTTCCAAACAACTTTTAAAGGTTGTTTGTTCAATTTAGCCTCCAAGGGCATTTTGGTCCATTTTAGTCTTTTATTAACAATGAAGGACTTTTGAAAGTATATTTGACCCATAATCCCTCTTTTAACCTATGATTTTGTTTGAAAAGTCATTAAGCTTTCCAAACGCTATGTTCATTACTTAAAACATTTGGTTTACTTATCAAGTAACCAAATGTCCATTTTGACCTCTTCTAACACTCTTGAACCACATGTTCTAAATGAGTGTTACCCTATTTCACATACCTGGCGCAGATCAATCTATTGACCCGTTTTTAATACCTTGCTTTTATAACCGCTAATTCATAGCGTTGCTAATACCCATTTGACATTTACACCTGAAATAATATAGCTCGACAATAATCATTAGTCGTTATTGTCAAAGGGTGATATTTTTCACCTTTTGACCCATTTGGTCTAAGTAACCGATTATGTTGGCGAGATGATATTTATTACCATCTCATCTATATGACTCGCTTCGGTTTACACCGTGTGGTCATTTCACGTATTAATCGTTTTCTTAAAGCTCTTTAGTGTCACACCCCGATTTCCACGTGTCTCACCGGTGGGCCCGGTGGGGGATTACCGTGACGATGTTGGCAACAATATAGTCAAACCACACAATTATATAAATGCACAGCGGAAGCTTAAGATAAATATATAAACTTCAACCTCTGGTTGTAATATCAAATGTATTACAGAAGTTGAATATATATCCACAGCGGATCAAAATAATAAAATATTGTTCATTCAGATGCAGCATCGAGTTTGCGAGACTATGTACGATGCTTAGGACGCCTATACCAGCCCATTTCGTATAGTACCTGCACTTAATCTTTTTGGGGAAAATACGTCAGTTTACACTGGTAAATACATTCAACTGACACATTTGAAAATGTTTATTAAAATTGATTTGAATGCACAAGGCACAAACTCTTTTATAACTTGGGAAAATTATTAAAATCTTGTGAACGTTTTACATGTTCTTTTATGCGTTCAGTAGCCCGAGTCGTGCCGGGTTAAAGATTTATAGACACACCACATTGCGTAAAACCGTAGTATAAAAACCAACGGCTACGTCTTTTAATTTAATGTCGACAATATATACCGGGTGTACGCCTACACCGGGATGTCGATGGTCGTGGCCATTTCGTAAAATGATGCCAAGGATATCCGGGACAACGGTCATTAAACCCCCCAAAGGCTTTTAAGAAACAAAACTGTTTAAATGAGCCGATCATATTATTTAATTAACCACCTAAGCGATGGAAGAATATAATGCTCAATCAAGCGGTATTAATATACCGTAACCCAAGCCCATATAGGGGAAATAAGTTAAAGTATTTACCTTTGCAAGTATATTTCCTTAATTTGGATTAAATCACCGATAGCTTTTACTGGGGCTCCTAATCTGGAACGAAGGTTTTAATTAACCTCTTAGAATCCTAACGAGTCGTTATAATGGCCGTAGCCTAGACCGGTTGGTTCCGACATATATATATATATGGTTTAATCGCGCGAAAAGGCGAAAACCGACAATGGAGTGTGATTCTGACCCAACAAGTTCAGAGACTTGTTTTATATGGGTTTATGGTTCACACTCTGGATTTTGGGGTCCAAACAATATAATTTGACCCGTATCGGCTAATTTATGAAAACTAGTTTCATAAGCCGAGCCGTGCGTGCAATAGGCGAAACGGTTAACCATGAGAGTCGTACGCTTATTTCCTAAGTCGATATGCCTTAAAGAGGTTGTGGTATCAGTAGGATACCTTCCGTGATTTCCGTAACGAGTTTTAGTTAATATTACGCCCCGTAGGGGCTTTTCGGTCATTTTAAAGACTTTTAAAGAGCTTTTCGAGTTCTACTGGAAATCTGAGTTTCCCGAACAGCTTATAAAGCTTAAAATACTTTATTTATTATTTAAAATCAGTAGCAACTGGAATCGGGTCAAAAGACCTTGTAGAACTCAAGTTTTGGCCAAAAAGGGCATATTCGGTATTTACCGAACCGTAGCCATAACCGCAGGTTATGAGCTAGGTAAAAATTATTAAAAATCTTTAAAATTCCCAAAATATTATTTTAATACAGTGGGTAAAAGTTTTTGGTGTCGAAATCTTGGTTTAGATAGGCGTTATGCTAATTGCGCCGTTTATTACAAAAGTTTACTTTAATTGCGCTATTTAGCATAACTCTCATTCTAGACCTCGGGTTGACGTGAAACTTTAAGGACATGCTTATAATTTGATAAGCAAGGTTCTGGTCCGTTCACGTGTCCGAAATACTCGTTTTATTTTCAAAATGGCGTTACGGTCAACTTTTAGGCGATTAACGGAAATGCGCAAAAGACTCGGATAACTCATGAACCGATCACAGAGGTTTATACCATCATGTAACCTGGTCCTAAGAGAGTCCTAAGGCATATCTATACCTCACTAAAACGGGTCAGAACTGAAGTCAAAGCAAAAGTCAAACTTTTGCGACATTCGGCTCCGAACCGGGTCAATATAGCAAATGGTTGATTCAAACGAGCGCAAACAAGTTTATATGCTTAATATCATGTTTTATGAACATCAAAACAGGTTTCAAACGTATACATTACAGTTTATGTAGAAAACGGCAAAATGACTTTCTGTTGACTTTTTAAGTGCGCGTTTGACTCGATATTCGACATAGTTAGAGTGGTGATCAGAGGGAACCCTTTTAGGGGTTTATTACCCACATAATTACCTACTCAAAACTACTTTTGATCCGTCATAAGACTGAACCATTTGCAAGTTATTGTAATGACAACCGTTAGTTACGACGGTTGTGTTTATAAGCTATAACTATGGAAATGCAAGACCATATTGATTGTGAACGACTTACAGAAGTTATTTCTTGCTTAGAGAGCAGAAGGGAATGTTAGAGAGCTCTTAGAATGATCAGATAGAAGTGTTTGTGTTGTGGTGAATGTTATGAACCAATGTGCTTATTTATAGTGTTCACAAGCCCTCAAGATCATCACAACTCAGTCTACATTTGATCATGGATCATGGGCAGGTGTCCCTAAGTGATATGGGTCGAGTAGGGGGCACCCATGCTCCATTAATTGGTTGTTTGGTCGTTCAAAGACTCCAAAAGGCAAGATGTTACAACTTTCTGCATCTGGGCGTTTTACGCGGCCCGCATGGGAGTTCCATGTGTTTATAATGCGGGTCGCCTGGGATTCAAATAACAGGCGCGTAAAACAGGAGGCTCGCGGCCCGCCTCAACTTAACCTTAACCATCACGCGGGTCGCGAGAGGCTTGGTTTCCAGAAATTTTAAATCTTTTGAAATGATTACGAAATCTTGGTAATTAATAACGAAATCTTTCGTAATTATTAACCTGCCCTTTCGGGTTTGAAGGGGTAACTTTGCGGTTTGGCCCTCGGTTATTTACCGATAGGGGCCTCGTGTTATTTACCCGCATTATTAAGTCCCCGGTTAGTTTATTAATTTATTCAGAAAGACTTAACTTTCATTATTGACGCTTTTAACCCTTCTTCTACGAATTCGATCGTAACTTTCTCGTTTCATAACGAAACTTCGCGAAATTTATATATTATATTTTAGTGAGTGTATAATACCGTTACAAGCCTTGGGAACGTCAAAGGGTCACTCAGAGGTATAATTAAACATGTTGACACAGTTAACACCTGTAGCTCGTAATCTCTCACTTTCTTCTGCGTTTCGCTCCCGTACGATCTATGATTCATTCGTTCGAAGGTTCAAGCATTATTTAGGGTTACTATACAGTATAATTACCCTTGTTGACATCTATAACCCTCGAATTTACATACTTTCAAGGTTTGTCAAAATTTGTCCTTTATTTAATATCAATGCCACGTGTAAACAAATGACACGTGTTAGCACATTATTGGACACAAAAATTCGAGGTGTTACATCCTCACCCCCTTAAAATAAATCTCGACCCGAGATTTACTCAAATAAATAGGGGTATTTTTCTTTCATTGTGTCTTCGACTTCCCACGTATATTCGGGACCTCTACGAGCATCCCATTTGACTTTTACAATCGGTACGTGCTTTCTTCGAAGTTTCTTTACCTGTCGATCTTCAATCGACAAAGGTTTTTCTATAAACTTTAAGCTCTCATCTATATGCACATCTGTGTGTGGAATCACCAATGATTCATCGGCGAAGCACTTTTTGAGATTGCAGATGTGGAACACGTTGTGAATTCCATTGAGCTCTTCAGGCAAGTTCAACTTATAGGCGACCGATCCGACACGTTCAATGACCTCAAAAGGTCCTATGTATCTCGGACTCAGTTTGCCCTTCTTGCCGAAACGCATCACCCCCTTCCAGGGTGATACCTTAAGCAACACTTTTTCACCTACTTCGAAGTGAAGATCCTTACGTTTTGGATCAGCGTAGCTTTTCTGCCTATCACGGGCAGCCTTGAGACGTTCCCAGATCTGGACAATCTTGTCCGTTGTCTGGAAAACAATCTCTGGTCCTGATAATTGGACCTCTCCTACTTCCGCCCAACAAACAGGCGATCTACATTTCCTACCGTATAATGCCTCGAAAGGCGCAGCCTTTATGCTGGTGTGGTAGCTATTATTGTAGGAGAATTCGATCAGGGGTAGATTCTTATCCCAGTTACCGCCTAAATCGATTGCACATGCACGAAGCATGTCTTCTAGCGTTTGGATAGTACGCTCACTTTGACCGTCCGTCTGTGGATGGTAAGCCGTACTAATGTTTAAACGCGTGCCCAAAGATTGCTGGAAACTCTTCCAGAAATGTGACGTGTACCTGGTATCCCTGTCCGAGATAATAGTCACAGGTATGCCGTGTAAGGCTACAATCTTATCAACATAAAGTTGGGCTAACATATCGGAGCTATACGTCTCCTTGATGGGTAGAAAATGAGCTGATTTAGTCAGCCTATCGACTATGACCCATATTGTATCGTTTCCTTTCCTGGTTTTTGGTAACTTGGTTATGAAGTCCATAGTTACACATTCCCACTTCCACTCGGGAAGTTCAGGCTGTTGTAGCAAGCCAGACGGCTTTTGGTGCTCGGCCTTGACTTGAGCACAAGTCAAGCACTTTGCTACGTGGGCGGCTACAGACTTTTTCAAGCCTATCCACCAATAGTTTGCCTTTAAATCTTGATACATCTTGTCTGCACCAGGATGGACTGAATACCTGGAACTATGGGCTTCCTGGAGGATAACATCTCGTAGTCCTCCATAAATCGGAACCCATATACGTCCGTTCAGTCTAAGGATTCCATCCTTGCTAAGAGTTAACTGCTCCTCAGTTACTCCTAACTTTTCATTAGGATAATTAGCTTCCAACACAGCCTCTCGCTGTGCAGCTAAAATCCTTTCAATTAAATTGTTCTTGACTTCAATGCTCTTGGCATTGATCCGAATAGGTTTTACCCTTTCTTTCCTGCTTAAGGCATCAGCAACCACATTCGCTTTGCCGGGATGGTACCTGATCTCGCAATCATAGTCATTCAAGGTTTCCATCCAACGGCGCTGCCTCATGTTCAACTCCTTCTGGTTGAACAGGTGCTGGAGGCTTTTGTGATCAGAATAAATCACAAATTTAATACCATAGAGGTAATGCCTCCATAATTTCAGTGCAAATACAACGGCACCCAACTCCAAATCATGGGTGGTGTAATTCTTTTCATGCACCTTTAATTGCCGTGAAGCGTAGGCAATAACCTTGCCCTTCTGCATAAGCACACACCCCATGCCTGTGTGTTCTGTACCCTCAGGTAAGGTCAACACAGGTGCGTTGCTCAGCTTTTGCTTCAGGATTTCGAAGGACTCTTGCTGCTTTGGGCCCCAAATAAACTTTTCTTTCTTCTTGGTTAGGGAAGTCAAGGGCGCAGCAATCCTCGAAAAATTTTCAATAAACCTCCGGTAGTACCCTGCTAATCCTAGGAAACTACGAATTTCGGTAGGTGTCTTTGGCTCTTGCCAGTTCATGACTGCCTCTACCTTAGCGGGATCCACTTGGATACCACGCTCACTCACAACGTGACCTAAAAACTGAACCTCTCGTAGCCAGAATTCACATTTCGAGAATTTGGCGTAGAGTTTCTCACGTTGTAGTAATTCGAGAATGCAACGGAGGTGCTTCTCGTGGTCAGCTTGGTTCTTGGAATATATAAGGATATCGTCGATGAAGACTATGACAAATTTGTCCAAATACGGCTTGCAAACGCGATTCATGAGGTCCATGAACGCAGCCGGTGCATTTGTGAGCCCAAAAGGCATCACTAGGAACTCGTAATGACCATAGCGAGTCCTAAATGCTGTCTTATGTACGTCCTCATCTCTGACCCTTAGCTGATGATAGCCCGACCTCAAGTCGATTTTCGAGAAATAGCTTGCTCCTTGCAGCTGATCGAATAGATCATCGATCCTTGGCAAAGGATATCTATTCTTTATGGTAACTTTATTTAGCTCTCGATAGTCGATGCACAACCGCATCGATCCGTCCTTCTTCTTTACAAATAGGACTGGTGCTCCCCAGGGAGATGAACTAGGTCTGATAAAACCTTTCGCCAGCAGTTCATCCAACTGGGTCCTCAGTTCTTTCATTTCCGTCGGAGCTAATCTGTAAGGTGCTCTTGCTATCGGAGCCGCTCCAGGAATGATGTCTATTCTGAACTCCACTTGTCTATCTGGTGGCAAACCAGGTAGTTCTTCAGGAAAAACCTCGGGGTATTCAGAAATGACAGGAAGATCCTCTACCTTCGGCTTAGGTTCTTCAATTATAACCTGAGCCATGTAAATTACACAGCCTCTGTTCAAACACCTAGAAGCTTTCAGCATAGATACGTCTTCGGGCAATCCGTACTGCATATCTCCTCGAATGGTAAGCGATTCACCACCCGGAGTCTTTAATACTATATGCCTTTTGCCGCAAATGATTTGGGCCTGATTATGGGATAACCAGTCCATGCCTAGCACAATGTCGAAACCCGCTAATCTGAAGGGAAGTAGAGATAAAGGAAAAGAATGATTCCTAATGGACATTTCACATCCTTCTAGAACAGTCGAGACGGTTTCTATCGTGCCGTCTGCTAACTCTACTTCGTATTTCGCATCAAGGGTTTTGATAGGCATATTTAGTAGTTGGCAAAATTTCTGGTCTACAAAGGATTTATCAGCGCCAGAATCGAATAGTACTCTTGCAAATATATTATTTACGAGAAAAGTACCTGTAAGCACGTTGTCGTTCTGGACCGCTTCCTTTGCATCCATGCGAAAAACTCTCGCATTTGACTTCTTTGTTTCTTCCGCCTTCTTGGCATACTTAGGGCAGTTACTCTTGATGTGCCCTTTTTCATTACAACCATAGCAGGTTGCATCCTTGATTTTCTTGCACTCCATAGTCTTATGATCCTTGGACTTGCATAGTCCACAGGAAAGAGTCTTTGATTGCGACTGTGAATTTGATGCAAATCTGCACTTCCCAGAGTGGGGTTTCTTGCAGATTTTGCAGTTGGGCCTTTCACCAGCTTGCCCATCTTTCTTTGCCTTCGACCCTCTTTTGCCTTCACCGTTTCCACAGTGCTTCTTCCCTGATCTTCGTGAGGTATCATCCTCACGTTTTCTCTTCTCAGCCTCCTTGTTCCTTAGTGTCCTCAGACGGACAGCGTCTAAGGTGAGAGACAAGGAGAGGTCAGTAACTGACCTGAAGGTCGTCGGCCGAGAGGCCTTTACACTCGCCTTTATCGCAGGCTCCAAGCCCCCAATGAAACGTGCAATTCTTCGGGGTTCTGGTGTCACAAGGTATGGGACTAGGCGAGACATCGTATTGAAGCTCGTCAAATATGCCTGGCAGTCCAGGTTCGTCATCACCAGTGACACAAAGTCAGCCTCGATCTTCTCAACTTCATGCTGAGGGCAGTAGTTTTCCTTAATGAGAGCAATAAATTCCTCCCATGTCATCTTGTACAAAGCAGACTTACCAGATGCCTGCACCAACGCCCTCCACCATGCCAGGGCCTCGCCCTTAAATGACTGGGACACATACTTCACCACATCCCTCGCTGCACACCCGCTGATGTCCACAATAGTGTCCATCTCATCTAGCCAGGTGATACAATCCACAACACCTTTTTCCCCTGTAAATTCCCGGGGCTTACAGGATACAAAGTATTTGTAGGTGCAACCCTTAGCATTTGATGCATCAGTATATTCTCTATCGCGATGAACGCTGTTCTCAGTGGACGAGTGTTTGTCGTCATCTTTCTTGGGTTGAGAGGGTGGTTTGGAGTGTGTCTTTGGTTTAGAGGGTGGTTTTGATACGGTTCTGCCTTGGGACTCAGTATATTGACGATCAAGAGCTGCCTGAACAGCATTGTCAATCAGAGCCTTTAGCTGTGCGCCTGTCAGATGCACTGGCGCATTGTCGTATTCATCATCATTAGTTTGGCTATTCTCTCCGTTGGGATCCGCCATTGTAACTTGAATCTGTTACAGAAGATAACAAAATTTTATTCAGGAGATTATTATATAATTGTCTTTTATGACAATTTGTCAACCATGGTACAGAGACCATATTTGGTTAACTTATTATTTCATTACATATTAGGATTTGAATATATCCTATTTCAGCTATATAAATAGTATTGGCGGCATAAAGCCTAATCACGAGGATGTTTTATAATTTTAGCCGAGATTTCAGAGAATCAAAGGCATAGAGATTTGAACCGTAGTTCTTTTATCTCCTTCTGACAGGGAGTCATAGACCACCACTGCCTTTTGTCGTTATAAGACAATTATTACGGCCCATAGGCACTACACCTCTAATGGATGTTTTAATATGGTTGGCCCGTAGGCACTACATCTCTAATGGATGTTTTAATATGGTTGGCCCGTAGGCACTACATCTCTAATGGATGTTTTAATAAGGTTGGCCCGTAGGCACTACATCACTAATGGATGTTTTTTTTATATGGTTGGCCCGTAGGCACTACATCTCTAATGGATGTTTTTTAATAATACTGGCCCGTAGGCACTACATCACTAATGGATGTTTTAATAATACTGGCCCGTAGGCATTACATCACTAATGGATGTTTTAATAAGATTGATCACCTTCATTGGTGATTTAACCCACGATTTATAAATCGTTTAGTTGGGTTTTGAAATCCTTAAAGGATTATTGTATAAGAATGACGTGCGTGATTTTAACGAATCACATCTGCCATGATTGTTAACATGCGTACAGAGGTTAACAGGGAATCAGAATCTTTTCAATTAGGTCGTACCATCTTGACTGGATCTTAAAAGACACCAAGCTAGGTTTCACCTTTTAAGATTCTTTATCTAGGCAGATCAATATAAAAGGAATGGTTTTGATTTATTTTATACATATTAAACCAAAACTCATAACATACATTCCATAATCTCAAATACAATTACATATTGCCCTAAACGGGTCTTTCAATTAGTACATACCTCCTTAGAGATATAAAATAAGTGACAAGTCCACGCAGGGACTAACATAAGATAAACGTCCATGCAAGGACTTAAAAGATAAGTCCACGTAGGGACTGAAATACGATAAGTGTCCACGCAGGGACTTATTTCAAGGTAGAAATTAGTACAACTATTAAGGGCTAATGGTCACGTTTCTTCTTTTTGCCCTTTAGTAGGTTCGCCAAGCCCTTGAGAAATCCTCGGTGGCTCTTTTTCTCTTCCTCGAACTCTCTCTCCACACGATCTAGTCGATGGAGTATCTCTTCCTGTTCAGGAGGAGAGAAACGTGGTTGTGGCGCTTGTTGCGGAACTGGGGGTCTGGGAGGTATTGGATACCCATGAGCTGAGTAGTCCGGTGGTCCCATGTTCCCATGAGCTCCGTCAGGGTAGCGCGCATTATATCTTGCCGACACCACATATGGGTCGCGCTCATAGCCGTAGTTGTATTGTGCTTGTGACGGTTCGAACGGGTTGTAAGCCGTTGGACCCGTGTAAGCAGGTATGGGTTGGTCATACCCAAATGGTGGCGAATTAGGTGCAGCTGGTGCGGAGTTCGCCTCCTGTATAGGACTTGAAGGTCCTTCTTCTTGTAGTGGCGGATAGTGGCTACTACTAGAATGTCGAGGAGTGCTGAAGTGGATACCCCCTCCTCCTCGTGTAGACATACGAGCATTTGTCCTCCTACGCCTTGGCGGATCAGGTATTACTGGTTGCGCCGGTGGCGGAGGTGGTGGCGTAACTGCCACAAAGCGTGAATCCTCAGAGGGATCCTGTGGATGTCTCGGTTGTTGAGATGTCTGTTGAGGTGGCGTGTAGTACCACTCATGTCGGTCGAACAACGCTTGGAAACTGTCTGGTCCCTGATAGGGTGTGCCATGGAAGGATTACCCATCAGAGACTTCTATCGGATGCGTGGGCGTACCACGAGCAGGTTCAGTTGGATCAGTATCTTCATCCATATGGTCCTCGGAGAAATGATCTTGTGGCCCTAATGGAACAAAACCTGAAGGTTCCTGTATGTAGTCAGCTGGATTAAACTGACCTATGTAGTAGGGAGTAGGGTCGTCGTAATTTCGGTGCGATACCGAACGTTGTAGAGGTATGAAGGAAGGTTGTGGGTTGTTGGGATCATTCTCTGAGTTTGGTCCAAAGGAGTGCCGATAAGATGGCGTCGAGCTGTGTGAGGTGGAATGCCTCGCGGGTTCGTAAAGATCTCTTCGTCGTTGTGGCTCTTCGCTCCGTGTCATCGAAGGATGTCTTGTACCAGATGGTCCAGCTTCGTTATCGTGATGTGTCACGACTTCTCCTCTGCCTCTTCTTCCCCTTCCTCTTCCTCGGAATATAACAGGTGGCATTTTCCTGCTTTTTAAATCTTTAAATTCCAATAATAAAGGAAAAGACAAAATTGGAATAACAATTCGAATTTGTCCTAAGTTCTTGTCTAGACTCAAGTATGTGCAATTGTGTCATTGAGATTAAACGCAAAAGGATAGTGTTTAATTCACTCAATGTTGGCTCTGATACCAACCTGTCACACCCCGATTTCCACGTGTCTCACCGGTGGGCCCGGTGGGGGATTACCGTGACGATGTTGGCAACAATATAGTCAAACCACACAATTATATAAATGCATAGCGGAAGCTTAAGATAAATATATAAACTTCAACCTCTGGTTGTAATATCAAATGTATTACAGAAGTTGAATATATATCCACAGCGGATCAAAATAATAAAATATTGTTCATTCAGATGCAGCATCGAGTTTGCGAGACTATGTACGATGCTTAGGACGCCTATACCAGCCCATTTCGTATAGTACCTGCACTTAATCTTTTTGGGGAAAATACGTCAGTTTACACTGGTAAATACATTCAACTGACACATTTGAAAATGTTTATTAAAATTGATTTGAATGCACAAGGCACAAACTCTTTTATAACTTGGGAAAATTATTAAAATCTTGTGAACGTTTTACATGTTCTTTTATGCGTTCAGTAGCCCGGGTCGTACCGGGTTAAAGATTTATAGACACACCACATTGCGTAAAACCGTAGTATAAAAACCAACGGCTACGTCTTTTAATTTAATGTCGACAATATATACCGGGTGTACGCCTACACCGGGATGTCGATGGTCGTGGCCATTTCGTAAAATGATGCCAAGGATATCCGGGACAACGGTCATTAAACCCCCCAAAGGCTTTTAAGAAACAAAACTGTTTAAATGAGCCGATCATATTATTTAATTAACCACCTAAGCGATGGAAGAATATAATGCTCAATCAAGCGGTATTAATATACCGTAACCCAAGCCCATATAGGGGAAATAAGTTAAAGTATTTACCTTTGCAAGTATATTTCCTTAATTTGGATTAAATCACCGATAGCTTTTACTGGGGCTCCTAATCTGGAACGAAGGTTTTAATTAACCTCTTAGAATCCTAACGAGTCGTTATAATGGCCGTAGCCTAGACCGGTTGGTTCCGATATATATATATATATGGTTTAATCGCGCGAAAAGGCGAAAACCGACAATGGAGTGTGATTCTGACCCAACAAGTTCAGAGACTTGTTTTATATGGGTTTATGGTTCACACTCTGGATTTTGGGGTCCAAACAATATAATTTGACCCGTATCGGCTAATTTATGAAAACTAGTTTCATAAGCCGAGCCGTGCGCGCAATAGGCGAAACGGTTAACCATGAGAGTCGTACGCTTATTTCCTAAGTCGATATGCCTTAAAGAGGTTGTGGTATCAGTAGGATACCTTCCGTGATTTCCGTAACGAGTTTTAGTTAATATTACGCCCCGTAGGGGCTTTTCGGTCATTTTAAAGACTTTTAAAGAGCTTTTCGAGTTCTACTGGAAATCTGAGTTTCCCGAACAGCTTATAAAGCTTAAAATACTTTATTTATTATTTAAAATCAGTAGCAACTGGAATCGGGTCAAAAGACCTTGTAGAACTCAAGTTTTGGCCAAAAAGGGCATATTCGGTATTTACCGAACCGTAGCCATAACCGCAGGTTATGAGCTAGGTAAAAATTATTAAAAATCTTTAAAATTCCCAAAATATTATTTTAATACAGTGGGTAAAAGTTTTTGGTGTCGAAATCTTGGTTTAGATAGGCGTTATGCTAATTGCGCCGTTTATTACAAAAGTTTACTTTAATTGCGCTATTTAGCATAACTCTCATTGTAGACCTCGGGTTGACGTGAAACTTTAAGGACATGCTTATAATTTGATAAGCAAGGTTCTGGTCCGTTCACGTGTCCGAAATACTCGTTTTATTTTCAAAATGGCGTTACGGTCAACTTTTAGGCGATTAACGGAAATGCGCAAAAGACTCGGATAACTCATGAACCGATCACAGAGGTTTATACCATCATGTAACCTGGTCCTAAGAGAGTCCTAAGGCATATCTATACCTCACTAAAACGGGTCAGAACTGAAGTCAAAGCAAAAGTCAAACTTTTGCGACATTCGGCTCCGAACCGGGTCAATATAGCAAATGGTCGATTCAAACGAGCGCAAATTTATATGCTTAATATCATGTTTTATGAACATCAAAACAGGTTTCATAACGTATACATTACAGTTTATGTAGAAAACGGCAAAATGACTTTCTGTTGACTTTTTAAGTGCGCGTTTGACTCGATATTCGACATAGTTAGAGTGGTGATCAGAGGGAACCCTTTTAGGGGTTTATTACCCACATAATTACCTACTCAAAACTACTTTTGATCCGTCATAAGACTGAACCATTTGCAAGTTATTGTAATGACAACCGTTAGTTACGACGGTTGTGTTTATAAGCTATAACTATGGAAATGCAAGACCATATTGATTGTGAACGACTTACAGAAGTTATTTCTTGCTTAGAGAGCAGAAGGGAATGTTAGAGAGCTCTTAGAATGATCAGATAGAAGTGTTTGTGTTGTGGTGAATGTTATGAACCAATGTGCTTATTTATAGTGTTCACAAGCCCTCAAGATCATCACAACTCAGTCTACATTTGATCATGGATCATGGGCAGGTGTCCCTAAGTGATATGGGTCGAGTAGGGGGCACCCATGCTCCATTAATTGGTTGTTTGGTCGTTCAAAGACTCCAAAAGGCAAGATGTTACAACTTTCTGCATCTGGGCGTTTTACGCGGCCCGCATGGGAGTTCCATGTGTTTATAATGCGGGTCGCCTGGGATTCAAATAACAGGCGCGTAAAACAGGAGGCTCGCGGCCCGCCTCAACTTAACCTTAACCATCACGCGGGTCGCGAGAGGCTTGGTTTCCAGAAATTTTAAATCTTTTGAAATGATTACGAAATCTTGGTAATTAATAATGAAATCTTTCGTAATTATTAACCTGCCCTTTCGGGTTTGAAGGGGTAACTTTGCGGTTTGGCCCTCGGTTATTTACCGATAGGGGCCTCGTGTTATTTACCCGCATTATTAAGTCCCCGGTTAGTTTATTAATTTATTCAGAAAGACTTAACTTTCATTATTGACGCTTTTAACCCTTCTTCTACGAATTCGATCGTAACTTTCTCGTTTCATAACGAAACTTCGCGAAATTTATATATTATATTTTAGTGAGTGTATAATACCGTTACAAGCCTTGGGAACGTCAAAGGGTCACTCAGAGGTATAATTAAACATGTTGACACAGTTAACACCTGTAGCTCGTAATCTCTCACTTTCTTCTGCGTTTCGCTCCCGTACGATCTATGATTCATTCGTTCGAAGGTTCAAGCATTATTTAGGGTTACTATACAGTATAATTACCCTTGTTGACATCTATAACCCTCGAATTTACATACTTTCAAGGTTTGTCAAAATTTGTCCTTTATTTAATATCAATGCCACGTGTAAACAAATGACACGTGTTAGCACATTATTGAACACAAAAATTCAAGGTGTTACATTTAGCCTATCATGGCTTACGCCTTACAGTGACTTTCACAATAAATAGTTATGGTCAACGCATGACCAATTTACCGTTTTAATTTCTTTTAAACCATCAACACGGTTTCTTGTCATGCTCGACTACCTTGTTCCGTACGTTTACACGACGGAACATCATACTTAAATTATGTATTTATCTTATTCGTAACTAATACGATAAGAGAATATTCTAACATATAAGACTAGTGTAAGCTATACTTACCTTGCATCCGAATTATGCTTTTTCCTTCATTCTTGATTCGTTTGACCCGCTTCCTTCCCCAAGCCTTTCACCTAGCTCGTTGAGCATCAAACTATTTTCAACATTTACAAGGTGGTTAGATTAGTCATTAACAATCACGACTATTCCACCTTACTTATTTTCTTTGTCGAAACTATTATTCGACTTCATCACTAGTTAGTTTGACTTTCTAAAGTCAACTACCTTTAATCATATAATATGCACGATTAAGGCAAATCAACATTATGATTGGAACCCGTTTTATCCCATTTCTCATGTAATTAGTCAAACTTGCCAACTACGCGTTTTACTTGAATTCCAACACTTTACTTCTCATTTAGGCATTTTAACAAACACCTAATAGGCATACTTCTACACCTTTGCTAACTAGTTCATAACTAGTTATTTTTACCAAGATTAACATCAAAATTCAAACTTTCATGTCTAGTGTTCATGAACTACACTTAGTACTAGTATCATCACATCAATATTCATCAATTTAACACTCTAATTCAAGTGTTCATCTTCTTGTCATAAAACCCACTTAGCACACATATGGGTAATCATCAAATTTCTATTTTTCAACACTAGTTTATCAAATTATTAACTAGGGTTGTTCCTAAACATGGATTTCATCACAATAACACTCATAGATTCAACATTCATTCCAGAATTTTGATTATGATTGTTCATCAAAATTTCAAAGTATCACTAAATCATAAGATTCAACATACCTTGTGATCCCCACGACTTGGTGATCATTAATATGTGTTCATGCATCCGATTTGGGCCAGATTTGACCTTCAATTTGATGGATTTGTTGAAGTTAGGGTTTGAGCTCCCTAAAGCTCTTCCTGGTCGATCCTCACACACGCACACACACTCTTGTGTTTGTGTTTGTGTTTTATTTTTAAGTTTATAATTCATTTTCAAGTTACCCTGCTTTGGTCCCTCGTGTTTGGTTAGTTATTAATTAGGTTACAACCTAAATTACTTTCAATAATATTCCCACTTATTAACTAGGTTTTACCTTTCTAGTTAACTTAGCGGGTTCGGGAATATTTATGACTAAGCTTATTTTAGGTCCCGTTAACTCGGGCCTTTTATCCATTTTGTTTCCTTAAAAGCTTTTATTCACCTTTTAGTTAATATTAGGATTATTTATTTAAGTCCTAATATTCATCGGGTCAAATTTTACCACTAACGGTATTTTACCAAGTCATTAATATTAACGTGGTTTGATTACCAAACCCGTTTTTGGGGTGTTACAAGTCTACCCCCCTTAAAGAGGTTTCGTCCCCGAAACCTTTTCTTATATAATTTATCGAGTTTAACTCCATGCATTTGCTCTCGATAATCAATTAAGCATTTCTCATACTTTAACCGATTGTTAGTATTACCAGAAAGGTATGGTAATATCCTTTTTGTTATTAATCATCTACGTATCTTACATGACATAGTGCGACTTGAAACAACGTAATCTCGTTATTTCCACTAGTTTAGTTAAATTAGCGATCCCCATCGCTTTCATATATCCTCGAATTCTTTATGAATCCGTTACTTTGGCCCATTTAAAGGTATTTAATGAAATCTGTCACTTTTCGCAACGATTTCTTTTGTTTTCAATCTTATTTATTCGGTTCATTTATACCGAATCCACCGCTTACAAGCAAACCAAATTTATTTAAATGACCTTGACGGGTCTCACTAATTAGACTTATTAGTCCAGTTACTTTTTACCGCTTGCTTGGTTGTAATGTGATTCTACTTCACATTACATTTCTTGACCGTGATTGTGTTACATCATGTTTAATTTATATCAAAATTTCATTTTCGAAAATATCACTTGTCGAATATATCGTCTTGCGCCTATCAGTGTCAAGACTAGTATCTTTCATGATTACTATTTAAATTCCTATCAGAATTTATGTTTGTAAAAACATTATTTCTTACTAAAACCGAAGTTTTAGTTTTAGGATCTTCTCTTTAACCTTTGTCAATTATCCATACCAGGATATTGACAGTCCATAATTTATTCTTATTTGGTTATATCCCATTACCGGGCTCATTATTCTCTTGCATTTAACGCTACCTTTATCTGGCTAGCGCTCATTTGTGCTATTCGGCGTTATATTGTATTCAATATGTTTGACCTATTAATGTGAAATCCATCACTTATAAACAATCAACTTTATTCTTTATTCAACCCATTCGACTTCGAATAGTTGAACATATTTACTCACAATTTCTATAAACGAGATTTTATAGTCATAACTCGTAATCCAGGTTACTTTGATTTTTCAACCCGCGTTCACGTCTCTTGGTTTACGCATGTGTTTGATTCTTACCCATCCACCGGGTGTTTTACCGAAGTCGTTATTATTGCAACCCTCCCGGTATGCATTAAGACCTCGCTTCATTTTTATATTCCGACTTTGTCTTTAAGTTTGACGTTTTACAAAAACGACCCGTTAAGGGACATATTTGCATTTTCCGGGTTCGAGTGTAAGTACACTCCCTCCCAATGCTTGTCTAAATCATTTTACATGCTTGCGTTTTCTGGGTTCGAGTGTAAGTACACTCCCTCCCAATACTTGTCTAAATCATTTTACATGCTTGCGTTTTCTGGGTTCGAGTGTAAGTACACTCCCTCCCAATACTTGTCTAAATCATTTAAATGCTTGCGTTTTCTGGGTTCGAGTGTAAGTACACTCCCTCCCAATACTTGTCTAAATCATTTTACATGCTTGCGTTTTCTGGGTTCGAGTGTAAGTACACTCCCTCCCAATACTTGTCTAAATCATTTTACATGCTTGCGTTTTCTGGGTTCGAGTGTAAGTACACTCCCTCCCAATACTTGTCTAAATCATTTTACATGCTTGCGTTTTCTGGGTTCGAGTGTAAGTACACTCCCTCCCAATACTTGTCTAAATCATTTTACATGCTTGTTTGTCCCTTCATTCGGGCTCATTATCCTGATGTAATACGCTTCCGTCACTCGGTTGTGCGTTTACATTACTATCAAACATTTTGCTTATCTGATTCATTTGGGTACTTTTTAATTGGTCCCATTCACTCCGCCCTTACTACATAGGATGTAAATGTGTGCGCTATGAGAAACTCGTGGTATCATATGCCACTACTTACTTGGCCAGAGTAAGCGATTTAACACATGACATACACGACCTTCTTATAGTTTTCACATCACGTCCTATGTAAGTAACGCCTCTATTCAGTTTTCTTGGAAATAATATCCTGGATATGTATTTCTATTCAGGTTTTCCAAGTTTCTAATTTACCTATGCAACAATCATTCTCTACGTATTTGTTGCATCCTTCTATTTGTGCAAATAAATTTAAATGTGCACCTGGTAAATGCTTGTCATAACGGGCTTTCTTGCCATTACTTATTTGCGATTGTTACGCGATTTAGATCCTTGATGAGTATGCTCTTCTTGTCATATCTCGGACCATTCCATCATCATACCCACAATTCATTCAACTCTCGTCATCTTCAGACGCGAGTGTCCTTCAATTAAAACATTCATAAGAGTTAGTAATGTCAACTTCAATAATTGCTCGTATTATAATACAAGACTTTTTCTACAATACGCGTCAACGCGCGTATTTTCGTCAACCTTATTAACCATTTTAATTTGGGGTAACGTGCATCACACGATAGCCCTATGTGTTGTTTACAACACTTTAATACGCTAGACCATTAGCATACATGCACTTACCGGATTTGCGATCAAGCCTCGACCGAACACTATTCTTTGTCAAGAGCATAAGGTTTAAGTCCAAGCATGGTTCCTCCCCACCATACTCGAATCTCTTAAACCAAGGCTCTGATACCAACTTGTAACACTCCTTCTTATTATTCACCGTTTAACGTATATTTTACGAAAAACAATCATGTAATTCAGATTACATAAACATTTGGAAATACGGGTTTATTAAAACTTTTACAATTTCTAATTTATTCTACGTAACGTGATCGAATTCGTTGCTTAAAAATTTCAACGCGGCAAAGTGCGGAAGCATGTAACTTTATCGTGTTCGGTTCTTCGTTGAGCTTGATCGTCTTCCGGCATCCGTGGTGTACCTACATTTCATAAACATGAAATGCTTTAGTCATACGAGGTTCAAAACGTGTCTAAACGAGTTCGAAAAACAATCGATCACCAAAACAAAATTTTCAATCCTGGCCTCCACCGTAACTTACGGTGGAACCGTAAGTTACGGTGGCCTCTGGTTTAATCTGTTTCTACCGTACAACAGTAGAAACCCACCGTATCATTTTCATCTCCACCGTAACTTACGGTGGCACCGTAAGTTACGGTGGGCTCTGTAACAGCCCAGTTTCCTTTTTGCCGTAATTGACACGAAATCTTTCGTATCTTTCAAACCGCTTGTCCGTTTAACCTACCGTTTCTTCCTACGTGATTGTAATTTGATTCTCCATTACATGGAGTTAAAATTCGACGTCCGGCTTAACAAAATTTAAGACTTTTAAGTCTTCGGCTTATTACCCTTTTTACCAAATTTTGACCCATTCGCGGTTTTACCAAACAAACGTATTTGTCTGATTCCCATGTCGCATAAATCTTGTAATTTCAATGTTATCTATCATATTGGGTTCAATTCACGAGTTTATGTATATTCTTAAACCCGTTTGTACTCAAATGCTTATTTTGACCCGTTAAGGGTATTTAAGCACTTCTCCGCATAATTCATAATTATTTATTTCTAGCTTCTTAATTTCGCAATATTTGTCAAATGATCTTCCACCACAACTATATTTATGGTGGGTTTACTATGGTAATCTATGCAAACCGAGTTTCACCCCTCAACTCATTAATTTACGGCAAGGACTCAAATAGAGCCGTTTGACTAACGTAATACATCTTTCAACTTCTATACTTGTCCTATGTATTTATTTAATCGTAATAATCATTTCCAAACAACTTTTAAAGGTTGTTTGTTCAATTTAGCCTCCAAGGGCGTTTTGGTCCATTTTAGTCTTTTATTAACAATGAAGGACTTTTGAAAGTATATTTGACCCATAATCTCTCTTTTAACCTATGATTTTGTTTGAAAAGTCATTAAGCTTTCCAAACGCTATGTTCATTACTTAAAACATTTGGGTTACTTATCAAGTAACCAAATGTCCATTTTGACCTCTTCTAACACTCTTGAACCACATGTTCTAAATGAGTGTTACCCTATTTCACATACCTGGCGCAGATCAATCTATTGACCCGTTTTTAATACCTTGCTTTTATAACCGCTAATTCATAGCGTTGCTAATACCCATTTGACATTTACACCTGAAATAATATAGCTCGACAATAATCATTAGTCGTTATTGTCAAAGGGTGATATTTTTCACCTTTTGACCCATTTGGTCTAAGTAACCGATTATGTTGGCGAGATGATATTTATTACCATCTCATCTATATGACTCGCTTCGGTTTACACCGTGTGGTCATTTCACGTATTAATCGTTTTCTTAACGCTCTTTAGCCTATCATGGCTTACGCCTTACAGTGACTTTCACAATAAATAGTTATGGTCAACGCATGACCAATTTACCGTTTTAATTTCTTTTAAACCATCAACACGGTTTCTTGTCATGCTCGACTACCTTGTTCCGTACGTTTACACGACGGAACATCATACTTAAATTATGTATTTATCTTATTCGTAACTAATACGATAAGAGAATATTCTAACATATAAGACTAGTGTAAGCTATACTTACCTTGCATCCGAATTATGCTTTTTCCTTCATTCTTGATTCGTTTGACCCGCTTCCTTCCCCAAGCCTTTCACCTAGCTCGTTGAGCATCAAACTATTTTCAACATTTACAAGGTGGTTAGATTAGTCATTAACAATCACGACTATTCCACCTTACTTATTTTCTTTGTCGAAACTATTATTCGACTTCATCACTAGTTAGTTTGACTTTCTAAAGTCAACTACCTTTAATCATATAATATGCACGATTAAGGCAAATCAACATTATGATTGGAACCCGTTTTATCCCATTTCTCATGTAATTAGTCAAACTTGCCAACTACGCGTTTTACTTGAATTCCAACACTTTACTTCTCATTTAGGCATTTTAACAAACACCTAATAGGCATACTTCTACACCTTTGCTAACTAGTTCATAACTAGTTATTTTTACCAAGATTAACATCAAAATTCAAACTTTCATGTCTAGTGTTCATGAACTACACTTAGTACTAGTATCATAACATCAATATTCATCAATTTAACACTCTAATTCAAGTGTTTATCTTCTTGTCATAAAACCCACTTAGCACACATATGGGTAATCATCAAATTTCTATTTTTCAACACTAGTTTATCAAATTATTAACTAGGGTTGTTCCTAAACATGGATTTCATCACAATAACACTCATAGATTCAACATTCATTCCAGAATTTTGATTATGATTGTTCATCAAAATTTCAAAGTATCACTAAATCATAAGATTCAACATACCTTGTGATCCCCACGACTTGGTGATCATTAATATGTGTTCATGCATCCGATTTGGGCCAGATTTGACCTTCAATTTGATGGATTTGTTGAAGTTATGGTTTGAGCTCCCTAAAGCTCTTCCTGGTCGATCCTCACACACGCACACACACTCTTGTGTGTGTGTTTGTGTTTTATTTTTAAGTTTATAATTCATTTTCAAGTTACCCGGCTTTGGTCCCTCGTGTTTGGTTAGTTATTAATTAGGTTACAACCTAAATTACTTTCAATAATATTCCCACTTATTAACTAGGTTTTACCTTTCTAGTTAACTTAGCGGGTTCGGGAATATTTATGACTAAGCTTATTTTAGGTCCCGTTAACTCGGGCCTTTTATCCATTTTGTTTCCTTAAAAGCTTTTATTCACCTTTTAGTTAATATTAGGATTATTTATTTAAGTCCTAATATTCACCGGGTTAAATTTTACCACTAACGGTATTTTACCAAGTCATTAATATTAACGTGGTTTGATTACCAAACCCGTTTTTGGGGTGTTACAACCAACTTTTATTTCTATGTGACAAACCGTGTTTTAAGTGTCAACGAATGTATCGACAAACAATAATTTTTGGTATATGCATATTTGTTTATTTAATATGAACAAATAACAACAAATTAACTACACCATGAGAAATAAATCCTGAAATCAAACCGCAAGTAACGGTTCGGTTTCATCTTTTATCGGTTCATTTTCAATTTTCAACAATCAAAACCGTTACTAACGGTTCGGTTAATAGACCAAATTAGGCCCTAACGGATCACATCGAACGATAGTAGATCATATATATCTTAATGAACCATATTGGGTCTTAACAGATCATAAGGAACAATAGTAGTAGGTCATATAGGTCTTAATGCACCATATTGGGGATTAATGGATCACAATGGACGATAATAAATCTTACAAGTCTCAATGAACCATATTAGGCCATAAATAATATTAGGGGTGCTAACGAGCCGAGCACTAGCTCGAGCTCGGCTCGTTTATTAGGTGGTGTAAACAAGCCGGGTCGAGCCTGAGCTCGAGCTCGGCTCGGTTCGAGCCTACTTCTTTGAGCTTGAGCTCGACTCGTTCGAGCTTTTTACCGAGCCGATAATAGAGTAACTCTCGAGCCGATCATGAGTAACTCTCGAGCCTATGGGCTTGTTTACACCCCTATGTATTATCTATTAATTCATAATTAATATACTAAATAAAAATAATATAAATAATAATTTTTTTACGCTTGCGAGCTCAATAATTAGTGAAGTTCGGGCTCGGGCTCTTTTACCAAACAAGCTTATTTTTTGGTTCGAACTCAGCTCGTAAATAAACTTTAAGCTTAGCTCGGCCTCAATGGATCGCAATGTACAATAGTAGATCATTGTTGTCTTAACAGACTATATCAAGATTTAATGAATCATAATGGACAATACTAGATCATACATGTTTTAATTGACTATATTGGGTCTTAATGGATCATAATGGACAATAGTGGTTCAATGTTGTCTTAACGGACTATATTGGATCTTAATGGATCACAATGAACAATAGTAGACCATTGTTGTCTTAACGAAGCATATTGGGCCTTAATGAATCACAATGGATTATAGTAGATCATACATGTTTTAATGGACCTTATCTAGCCTTAATGGATCACAATGGACAATAGTAGATCATTGTTGTCTTAACGGACTATATTGGGTCTTAATGTATTACAATGACAATAGTAGATCATACATGTCTTAATTGACTATATTAGCCCTTAATGGTTCACAATGGACAATAGTTGATCACTGTTGTCTTAATGGACTATATTGGGCTTTAATGGATCATAATAGCCAATAGTAGATCATTGTTGTCTTCACGAACTATATTGGGTCTTAATGGATCAGAATGAACAATAGTAGATCATACATGTCTTAATTGACCATATTGAGCCTTAATGGATCACGATAGCCAATAGTAGACTATGTACGTTTTAATGGACCCAATTAGGTCTTAACAGTCCGTCAATAGTTTTCATGATATACATATTTAATCCCTTATATTTTCTTTTTGTTTTTTACCGTTAACTTTTTTAGGGAAGTTTGTGTCTCTAATTATATTTTTTTTGTTAGGAAAAATTACAAGTTTTGTCCTTTATCTTAATACCACTTATCAGGCGGTATCCTTTTTAACGAATTTTGAAAAGTTTTGCTCTTTACAAGGAATTTTGTTGCACGTTTTGTTCTTTAGGCTTAACTCAGTTAGATTTTCTTGTTAAATCTTGTCACCCAAGGGTATTTTAGTCTTTTTACCCATTTATTTAATACTATTTAAAAGAATAAAACAAAATATTTTAGGGTTGACTCTTGAAATAAATGGGTAAAAAAACTCAAATACCCTTAGGTGACAAGATTTAACAAGAAAATCTAACTGGGTTAAACCTAAAGGACAAAATGTGCAACAAAATTCTTTGTAAAGGGCAAAACTTGTCAAAATTCGTCAAAAAGAACACCCTCTGATAAGTGGTATTAAGATAAATGACAAAACTTGTAATTTTCCTTTTTGTTATATATTATGACGAACCAAACTACCATACGAACAACATCTGTACTTGTATTCATGTTCTGTTTTTTTTCTCAACGTTCTTACCAGTATCGTCACGAAGCGAACCTATTCCAAATGAATAACTTGAGTACTAGTATTGGTAAAAGCGTTTTCAGATTCTACTACTACTAATTAAAACTGGTTTAAATTAGTCAAAAAGGAGTTGTATATGCACATGTATCCGTTTTTATATCCTTTGGCCGTTATATTAAATGCTCGTATCCTACAAATACCATTATGAACCAAATTGATGTGGGGCGAAAAACCGTCACGAATCTTTAAAAAACGCACTTGTTTATTAAAAATTTTAAAAAATGGATTCCCTCTTTTAAACATTTTCACATCCAAAAAATTCCCTCCCAACCCAATTCTTCTTCCAATTTCAAACTCCCCCTAAATTTTTTTCTTGTTGGGTTCGAATCACCGAACAGGTTAGTTTGTATCATATTTGGGTGATGAAATTATTATTATTATTATTGTTAGTTAATAACATAACCGAGCAATAGTGTTTTAACGGTAACGACAGTTAGCGAGTTTTTTTATTTTCAAATTCTTTTTTTTTTGCCTTTGGTTCGATTTATGCTGTTCGTCATAGGACCTGCTCATATCATCACCACCACATCGTTCCCATCATCCTTGACGACAATGTTCTGCCGATGCTTCAACCCAACCGCCACCACAGTCATCGCCAGCACTGCCGCTGGTAACGTTGGGTTGAGATGGAACTGAAGGTAGGCGACCAGGGAGAATGTCCATGAATTCGATTGCCAACTGCAGGTGCCGATTTTCGGCGAACTGGTGCTATTCTGGTGAAAGAGGTGAGATCTGGTTGATGTTGTATTTGTTGGAAGTGGTGACCGACGGTGTTTCCTTATAACATGGCGGTGGTGGTTGATACGTTAGACAACGATACTCGGCTGCTAGGGTGATTTCGGACAACCGGTGGAATTTTCTGGTAATATTCTGACAAGTTGTTGCCCGGGTCTCTGGCCAGGAGTCGCGACACGGTGTTGAAGGTCCGATGGGGATGATAAAGAATTTATGGTTTGCGAGTTATATTTGGATGCAGAGAGAAATAGTAGCTTGGGTTTAGTTGATTTTGGGGTTTTGAATCAGAAGACTAAAAGTACATGATCTGTAGGGAGTAGCAGCAACTTTTGAAGATAATTTTTTTAACATCTCCAGATTACTATATTAATATAATGATTAGGTTAATTTATGACATTATTTTTGCGGCCATGTGTTTGCTTTAGTATAGAAAAATCCAAAGCTAAAACATTTCGTTAGCAATGAAGAATTGTAATTTCTTTTGTGAAATGGAAATGATAAATTCATTTGATTAAGGTAGTTTTATTATAACTTTGGATTAATAACCTTAGTGTTGCACCAATCTATTATAGCTTGCTACCCACATCCAACATTCCGCTATAAATTGAAAAAACAGATAACGTATCGGACCGGAAAACATCAGAATCAGAACCGATATTCACTTTTATGGCTTCCACTTCCGATAAATTGACATTGTATCGCTATTGTACTGTGTCGAATCGAACATCAGTATCCGTTCATGTAATTAATACATAAACCCATACTGTGACGAATCAAACTTATACCATCTGAACAACATCAGTAGTGATATCGGTATTCAGTTTCATAGTTTTCCATCAATGTAAAACACCTCTTGATTACTATACCAAATGTCTGTATAACCAATAATAACCGAAAGTCCGCCGTAAACGCGGAAAAACCCTCTAGTTGTAATAAACTTTTAATGAATTCAGTTTCGGTAAGTGAGTTGTGGATGTTTCTCCAAGGTGATTCGATCACACTCGCTAATCGCTAAAGCTACCAGTCACCACCACTTCGAGTGACTACCATCACACCAGCGCAGGTAAGTTCCAATTCAGTCTTCACATTGCATTTTGAATCTGATTTAATGTATTTATTGCTTGAGCTTCATTAGGGATTTTGATAGTTATTGTTCTTTGCACTCTCAAATTCGTAGTTTTTTTGGTGTTTTGTGCGCAACCTATTAGATGAAATGCTACGTAGAGTCTGACAATTAAAATATTATTTCTGGTCTAAATATTCATTGTGTTATGATTCTTCACTATAACCTGTTCAAACATGTTTAATATTTAACAGTAAGCTGTTAAAAAATTGTTTGATAATTTTAGAAGTTGTTTAATAATCTTGCTGATATCTATTATGATGACCTAATTTAACAAAGCCGAATAGTTTTCTCGTAACTGATAAGTTCATGTGAATGAGGAAGGTTGATTAGTTAACTGTTAATCTTTGACATTATATTTATATCAGTTGTTTATGATTATGAATTTCTAGTGATATATATATATATATATATATATATATATATATATATATATATATATATATATATATATATATATATATATATATATATATATATATATATATATATATATTATCCTTCTTCCAGTTGCGAAGTCCGTCCCAAAAGTCGTGATATAATTTGGTACTGGTGGGAATGGGCAAGTGGGTTGGGTAATGCATCATTAAGAATTTGGTTCTGATTTGATGATGCTATGCTGATGTTTTATTATCAGGCTAGTGAACATTTAGGTGATATGGCTGAAGCAATTAATTTGACTAGAGACGGCTGTGAAGAGTGCTAAACCTTATGTAGTTCCTCCTTCAGAGAGCCTTCCTCTTGTTGATGGTAATGTTATTTAACACTTTTAGGCTAAACCTGTTTGCTAATGTGGCTCTGATTCTAGTTTCATTGTCTTGAATCGGTAATAATATCCAACACTACTGAAATATATGTATGTTGCTGCTCATCATCTACGATGCTCTTGGGTTATATATATGTCAAACACGTTACGCTACAGTATAGTTGAATTCTTATTGTTTAGGTGATAGACACAGCACTGTCATGTGTTTATTTGTATCACACACACATATATATAACACTATTAATAGATGCTGATTGTGAATATGGGATTTCATGGGGTGTGTGGACTGTTGGACAATGCATTATGAAGGGAGTCTGGCTGAAACAGGTGAAGTTTTTGACACTACACATGAGGACAATACAATTTTCACCTTTCAACTTGGCAAGGGCCATGTGATTAAGGCAAGGGCTAGACTAGAGTAAGTTATATATCCAATTTCATACACTTGTTCTTATATTAGCATCCTTAAATGGATCACGTTTAATTACTGCTAAGCTGAACTTGTATTTGCTTGCTCAAATGGATCATATTTAATAACTAGTGAGCTGAAGAGGCAAAGGGAAATGGCTGCTACACATAAGGAAGAAGAGAAAAAGAAGTGTGAAGAAGCAAAAGCAGAAGTGCTAAGCAGTGAGTATATGGAATGCTTCTCGTATTCAAGCAGTGAGTATATGAGCTCCAAGAAAACAACCTAGAAATAGCTCTTAGTTTTTGTGTACATTTGTTTCCCTTTGAAACTTTATTGATAGGTTTTGATTAGAAGTTTGCCTAGTTAGTATTTAAATTGAAAACTTATGTATGGATTTTAGGATATTATTGTTACTATCATATAGTCTCTTAGATTATCTCATGTTTACTTCAGTTTTTATTTTACAAAAAATTGAAAATAAAATAAATATTTACATGAAAATGGCTACATAGAACCATAATAAATATGTGTGACCAAAGGTTAAATAATAGTCACACTTAAAATTACAAAAATCATGTGGCTTTACATAACTATTAGCCATACTATTGTCACTTTGTTTTTTGTTTGTGTGACGAAACGATAGTAAACGTCATGGGAAAAAAGTTACGAGTGACTGAAGGTGTGACAATAGCCACACTTAATATTACCAAATTTTGTGTGGTTCTATATAACCATTAGCCACACCATAATCACTTTTTTTCTTGTTTGTGTGACGAAACGATAGTAAACGTCATGGGAAAAAAAGTTATGAGTGACTGACCACACTTAATATTACAAAATTTTGTGTGGTTCTATATAACCATTAGCCACATCATAATCACTTTGTTTCTTGTTTGTGTGACTAAATGATACCAAACGTCATGGGAAAAAAAGTTATGTGTGACTAAATGTTATACAATAGCCACACTTAAAAATAAAAAATAAATTCATGTGGCTTTACATATCTTTTAGCCACACCATCCTTATTTTCTTTTCTATGTGACGTAATAATAGCATACGTAATGGCCAAAATGAATATGTGTGACTAAAGGTTAGATAATAGCCACACTTAAAATTATAAATTTTCATGTGGCTTTACATAATCATTAGCATATTATCATTACTTTGTTTTTTTTTATGTGACGGGATGATAACAAACATCATGAGAAAAGTAAAATATATGTGACCAAATGTTAGCCATTAGCCACACTTAAAAACACAAAACTTCATGTGGCTTTACATAAACATTAGCCACACTATGGTCACTTTTTTGTGGGACAAAGTGATAGCAAACGTCACGTGAAAAAACGAATGTGTGACCAAAGGTTAAACAATAGCCACATTTAAAAGTACAAAGTTGTTTTGTGTGTCTAGAAATAGTTTTTAGCCACATTTATAGTAAACTTATGTGACTAAATAATAAAACAGCCACACTTATAGTGAGTTCATGTGGTTGTTGCTACCATTTAGTCACACTTAATGGATGGAATGCTTGATTACAACAACTCTTTTTGCCATATTTTTTTTAAATTGATGTGGCTAAAACAAACTTTTATGTGACTATATAATAGAAACCACCACGTTTACAGTAAATTCATGTGGCTGTTGCAACCTTTTAGTCACACTTATTGCACATAATGCTTGATTCCAGCAAGAAACAATGGTACCCTTTAGCCACACTTTTAAGTTGCTATAGCCACTAAACGTGAATGTGACTGTATGACACTTATGATGACTCGACCTTTGGTCACACTTGAGCTGGAAAAAAAAAAGTGTGACGAAAGGTGTATTGTCACACTTTTTTTGTGTGACCATAAGCCTTTTTTGACGTAGTGTTTGCACGACAAAAGTATGAGTGTTAAAGAGAAGTTAGAAAGTGTGGAGGCTTTATTGTGAAGTTAGAGAGTAGAGGGTTATTTTTGTCAATTGTTAATTGAATTTTGTCAACTTAGACAAGTAGTGAGGGTTTTTATTGACAAATAAGAGTCATGGTCACCGACCATGCTCTTTAATATATATAATTAACAAGGAAAAATAGACGTGCTTCGACGGGTTTGTTAAAACGGGAAAAAAAATAGACGAAAAAAAGTTGAACCTCACACGCACGTTACGTCGTGTTAACTCGCAAAATTTAAAACGAAACGTAAAACGGAAAAACTTGCTTTAGATGAAAAGTATAGGGATCAAAGTTGAAAATAAAAAAAAGTGTTGGATTAATTGTCTAAGATGAAAAGATTTAGATTAATAGTAAATAAAACCAAGGGATTAAAATGCAAAAGATGAAAACATATGAGTTGAAAGTGAAAAATCAATTTTTTTTTTTAAAAAAAACTCTCCATGTTTGAGTTACAACTTCTTAAGGCAACAAAATGTTGCTAATTTATATTATAGAAATTAACATTGAATTTTTTTTTGTAAAGTTGTATGCAGGTTCATTTTAAACCTATATTGACAAAAATATTAGTGATAACATATTACGATGTCTGATACGGTTACACGGGTAACTGACCTATTAATACACAAAATTAAATAGGATTTAATGTGTGTTATAGATACAAAATCTGTTAACTTCGTGTAGGTTCCTGTGTGTTATCTTGTTTGTGTAAAAATTGCTAATCCTATACATAGCTATCAGGAATCTTAAGTAGGGGTGTTATATGAGTCATGTTCTTGGGTTGGCGGGTTCAACCCGACCCGAACCTGAAAATTTAAGACGAACCTCGACACGACACGACACGACACGACACGACACGACCCAAACCCGATAACCATGTCATACATATGAACCCGAATATTTATGGTCGATTGGAATAGGACCTATTCAACCCAATTTTATTTATTTCACAAGTTTTTATATTAAAATTAATATCTTACCACAAAAAAACATAAATTTATATAATACAATTACATTTTAATTTCTCTTTTTAAGTTATATTTATGGCATAAAATTCACTCCCAATTTAATTTGTAACATAAAACGTATTATAAAAAATAAATATAATATAAATGAGTTAAACGGGTCAATCTACCAACCCGACCAGATTGACACGAACCGACCCGTTTAGTTAAACGAGTTCACGAGTTCCACCTGAAACTGACCCGTACTCATTTAGACTAAACCCAAACACGTAAATTTCGTGTTAGTCTTGTGTTTCGTTTTGAAGTCATGTAAGAAATTCACACCCCTAATCTTAAGGCCAATATGAGCCATTAATACATTATGTCATGTTATAACTTATTCAACATAATATATCTCATTATAACACAATATATGATTTAATATGTACATTCAAATCTTAACCACATAATTTAATTTTTATTAAGAATATTAAATATGAAACTCGTATATTTGTTTATATATGTGTCAACCAAAACCATTTTAAAGGTGAGTGTAGTATTGAAATCGTATTCAAACTTGCAGGCTAATATGATTTAAATCCCTAATACACCAATATAACTAACACGTGGATGTTGTTGAGACAAACTTTCAATCCCACAGCCCGTCACGTTAGCATCTCCTCCTTCACCCACCAACCTTATTCGCTATAAATACAAGCTCAAAGCCTTCCTTTCTAAGTCGTTAAAAAATACTCATTTTATTACACTTGCTTTATTGGACATTTGAACAAATTAAAAGCTCGTGTGTTTTTAAGAAAAAAAGATACATGAGTGTTTATATAATTACATATCTGTTTGTGATGATTTTTTTAGAAAATATTCGGATCAATTTGGTGCAGGTATGTTCATAGATTTGGTTGTTTAGCATAATTGGTCCTGTTCTTGTATGTTTGTACTAGGTTATTACCCGGGATTGCTTCTCGGGCTCGGGAAAATTAGTTATATTAATTATTATTTGTTATTAATACGACCTCATTACATCAAACATCTCATTGGATTCAACAACAATGTCTTCAAATCACCAGATTAGATCATGAACCCATATTAAAGGTCAAATAAAAGCACAACAGGACCATATGAATAACATCATTTTCACTTTTACTTCAATGCACTTACATGATCGGGTGATTTGGGATTTTGTAAAAAATGTTTGTTCTTGTACTTCTTTACAAAATTACATAGAATTCAAGAAAACGAAGCCAAGGAGCCTAGGGAAGGCCGAGCTTCGTGCTGCGACTGTGGTTAACGTGAAGCCAAGGAGAAGCATTCAGAAATAAAATGAAAAAGAAACTCCTTTTTATTAAAGCTCGTTTTCCTTAGTAATCCTTTTAAAGGCATATTTATCCTTCTGTCCCTTCAAGGACAGCATCACTCCTTAGAAGTCCCATTTAGGGCAACCATGTGCCTGTATGAATTCTAGTGGGACGGTTAGATTTAAAATAACGTTCCTATTATAGGATCTGCCATTATTATAACATGGCAAAATCTAAAAAGGACAAGACCTAGCTTAAGTGTCATATAAGACAGGGCCAAGATGGTATCTCCATAATTAGATTCAGATCCATAATTAACATCTCAACTTAGGATTGTTCTGCGTTTAATATTAAAAGAGAATCTTCGGGGTAAAACCTAGCCACGAGTCATTATAGACATAGCCAAGATGGTAGAACCTGTCCAAAAGATTCCAAAAGTTTGGTTAACATCTGAAAGTATGTTAACATGCTGGGAAAATTGTGATGCAGTATAAATCACACAGGCCATCTTTGAAAATTGGGATTTATTTAAAACTCCCTGTAAGTAAAATAGCCATCCCTTAAGGATGAAGTGCCTGCGGGTAATAAATAACGTCCTCTGGGACTAAGAGACAGTAGAAGTCTGCAACTCACTGTCAAGAAAGGGTAATGAACTGTGATTCAGACCCAAATACCTCGATTCTGTGAAAATCCTGGTTATAAATTAAACTTGTCTACGTGACTAGGCTTTTTGTGCCATAGTTATATTTTAAATAAATTTAGGATAATTATAATGAAAATCCTGAATAAAATAAATATCATTCCTTTCCTGCCAGTATTTATATTAAAAAGAGTCTCAAAGGGTATAACCTAGCTTGAATGTCGTTAGGGACCTGGCTACGATGGTAAGACCTGTTTAAAGAGATTCAAATCCTTGTTAAACACCCGAAAACGTGTTAACACTCCTGACAATGGGTGATGCGATGAAATCACACTTGTCATTCTTGTATTAGAAATCTTCCAACCCTTCTTTTAGCCTAAATGGTCAATAGGAATCATGGCTAATAATCATCGAACATGATGTATATGTCAAAACATCCTTTTTAGATGTATGCCTACGGGCAAAGATGCATTCATGATAAAGATAGTTATTCATAACTTCCTGTCAAAAGGTAATGAGTTATGAAATTTTCCGATCCAAAGGAATCATTGATTATGTTTTAGATTGTCCTTGTGACAAGGCTTTGTGCCATCTAAAGAATCCTTTAAAAAAAAAAGCCTTTGTGCTGTATAAAGTGTCTGTACGACATTGACAGTTGTGACTTATATCCCCTGTCTAATAAGAAGGATTAGATTTTGTGTGAACGCCAAAGATGGTTTATTTAAAAACCTAGGCAAAACATAATCAAATAAATCTTATACTATCTATTGGCCTATATGGTTTGTTCGCACCATGGCTATTTAATTATCAAGTTCGACAATTCCCATATGATTAAATAAATTATTACCACTTAGTTTGTAGCCTTCGAAGCATCATCATGGCCGACCCCTCCGAAACTCCCAATCATCCAGTTAATCAGAATGATGATGCAAGACTGAATTTAACAGGCACCGAGTTACAGGCTATGATAGATGTAGCCATAAACAACGCTGTGGACCGTGCGTTGAAGGATCATAAGCGAAAGTCCGATGACACCCCAAATAAAGGTTGCAAAAAGGGTAAGGCCGGTTCAAACCAGTCCAAGCCAAAGAAGGCAAAACCCAAATGCAGTAACTGCAAAAAGCAACATTTTGGAAAATGCACGACAGACCCACGTGCTAAATTGTGTGGAATTTGCAAGACCAAAGGCCACAAGACGTTGGATTGCAAGAAGCTGGAAGATGCAACCTGTTATGGTTGCAACGAGAAGGGGCATATCAGGACTAATTGCCCAAATAAAACCAAGAAGCCTGGGGAGGCTAAGAAGACCAACGCTGAAAACTCTCAAATGGATGCTCAAGAAGCTAATCAGGATGACGACATTACAACAGGTACTTCCTTTATCAATAACGCTCATGCTAGAGTATTACTTAATTCAGGTTCAGATAAGTCTTTTGTGGACAATGGATTTTGTAAATCTTTAAATCTGCCTGTTAAAAACTCTAAGCGTTAAGTATAAAGTAGGATTGGCCAATGGTACCCTAGAAACTGCTTCAGCAATATTAGATGGATGTTATTAGGAACCATTCTTTCCCACTGTCCTTGTTTCCATTGAAATAGAGGGATTCGATATAGTGATAGGAATGGATTGGTCATCTTATAGCTAAACCCATATTGTGGGTAATAAGAAGCAAGAGGTTATCAAGACTTTTTATGTTAAGCCCTTGGCAATTCAAGGAAGAAACATGATAAGGACTGCCTAAGCACTTGTTGAAATTGGTATTTAATACCAAAGCTTCGAGTATGGAAAACTCGGAAAGGACAAACAACAGTCGCGATGCTAGAGATGCGACAAGTGTTAATGGCGCAACAGATGTGAGCCTCAACGTTAATGAAGTTAGTCTCCAAAACTGAAATTAACACAGCTGCTTGAAAGGATATAAGAAAAGTCATGAAAAGTTCTCAAAACCTGCTCATCGTAAGTCCAGTAAGGATCTACCTCAGCTACTCATGTTATATAGATTAAGAAATAGCCAGTCAAAGCTAAGACTGCCTCAAAATTGTTAAAGATTCTGCAGCTGAGTTTAAAAGGATTAAGAATAGAGGCGTTTAACCCTCCTGATGAATGATTAGAGGCAGTTCGCATTAATAATGATATTAGATAAACCCCCATATTGTGATTTTAATACTAAGAATTTCGTTTGGTTTCGGGTACTGATAAGTTTCTCATAAAACCATAAGCTTAGCAAACTTTTAGAAAATATTCCGTAAGAACCCCAGATATTAAGTGTAAGGTAAAACTTACAAGCGAAATCATAAGAACCGTTTCTTCTGTTCCCATCAGAAACCTTCAGCCGTAAATTTTTGAAGTATCTTCTCTATAGAGGAAGTGCGTCGGCATATACAGTTGATATCTCCTTGATCTCAATCGATTGCGAATACCAGACAGTATGATAAAAGCGCCATATGAGGATTGATGTATCTTAATATGTTCCATAGATTGCTTCCATGCCTGATCAGTATGGAGGTTTAATGCATGGGACCACAAAGATATCCCGATGGTCATATGGTACTAAAGTCAACTAATGGTATTCAAAGAAGATATCCAGAATGGAAGTTTTCATGCAAATGTTCCCGATTAAGGAATTCGTGGACTTATAACATGAGTGTGTCATTTATTTGACACGAGAAATAATGGGTAAACTGGAGCCTGAAATTTGGAAAATCTCTACAACCGCCTTGTATCTTGAATTTTCTTCTCCTAAGATTACCCTGTTACCTCCTGAGAGGCAAGTAGAGTTAGGATTTATATCCCATTTAGGGCTGTATTAATATGAAATCTCCAAGACGGCTAGTACCATCATTGGATGAATCGAAACCCTGATTAAGTAAGTTTTGAAATAGAGGATTCTTATAGCCTAACTCAATATTCTGAGGATTCAATGTAGTTAATTAAGAAAGACGGTTCATTTTGCTTATGCATTGATTACCGCAACCCTAATTAGACAACAATTAAGAATTTCCATCAGCCGCCCAGGATCGTCGATTTATTCGACTGACTTAAAGGATTAGCTATCCCTTAAGGTTAGTTGTAAGCAGTGATTGGAATAACCATCTCACCTTAAGATTAGCTTTTCTATAATAGTTGTTATATAAGTATCAAGGCTGCTCCTTGGGAGACCTTGTATAGATGAGATGTTAAACATCTATTGTTAGACAGAAAATTGGTAAGTCCAATTAACAGGATCTGAAAGTTGCCTTGGAAACAACGAATAAGATCGTGCAAATCCATAATCATTTATAAGTTGCCAGTATTCGGCAGAGAATCAAGGATTCATGGAAATAGCAAACCTCCTAAGTTCTTGTTAAGAAATAAAGTTCAACAAAAGATATCACCCTGGAAAGGTGTGCCAATCTATTAATTGTTAGGCTAGTTAAGCTCTGAATATACGAAATCATTTGAAGGAATCGAATGTATCAAGATCAAATAGCTTATAAGCTAAAACCTATTTAAGGAGCTTGGCGGATCTCGCAATACGTTACACATTAAGGATTTAAGGATGTGTTTCACCAATAAGTCAAGAAGCATTAACTCATATGATAGGCAGATCTATGATATGATGAGAAACCTGTATCGATTAAGGACCGACAGGTTAAGAATACTCGAAAGGGATACATGTACCTAAGATAGAGGTCAACTTGGGAGCTTGGAAAGACTCCAGACATGCTATGAAAGATTAAGTCCGTTATGCGACAAAAGAAACTTCCATCATTTTAGCAAATCTCGAGGTCGAGATTTCTTTTAAGGGGGTGAGGATGTAACACCTCGTAAAAATCACGTCCAATGATGTATTGACACGTGTAATAAACCCTAATAAAGTCGAACAGTGAAATTTAGGGACTAATTTTTCGAAAAATCGAAAACTTTGATTTTGAAAGGACTGGAAGTGTTAGCATACCTAAAATAAGTTTCTAAATAACCTCTCACGATGGGGATGTTCACAAATGTGCCACTTGATGATAAAGTGTGGCCGTTTGCGTAATTAATTGAAAGTTTGCGCAATGAAGGGTTAAAAGAGTCAACATGTTAATTCTTACCTCTGAGTGACCTTTTAACAAACCGGGAGCTTCATGATATTTAATTATACTCTCGGGAATGCCAAGTAATGGCCAACAAGGGTTTTTATGCCTATAAGTAAAGTTACGCGCAACTTTGCAAGTTAGAGGGACTAAAAGCGTCAATATGTTTAATTACACCTCTGAATGGCCTTTTAGCGAACCCGAAGCATCGTGATGTTTAATAATACTATCAAGGATGTCTAATATGGATTAAATGAGGCTTCAATGCTAATAAATGATGAAATGCGCAAGTTGCGCAATAGAGGGGCCTAAAGCGTCAACTTTTGAATCTACGCCATTCGGTGACCATTTAAGCGAACGAGAGCACAGTAATATTTAAGTATATGCTTGGGAATGATTAATATGGGCCATGGAAGGCTTAGATGTCATTAAACGGCATTTCGCGCTACTTTGCGCAATTAAGGGACTAATTGCGTCAAACTGCAAAAGGAGGTCGAATCGTATGGTAACAGACCTTCCGGAATATGTTCATAAGTTAAAAATACCCTATTTATCCTTTATATATCTTAGGTATAGGATTAAAGGTGTTTGGTGCGCAAAAATAAACTTTTATGTCATGCAAGGACTAAAAGTGTCAAAAAGTGCACAAGTTTGCACTTTTGCGCATATCTCGCATTCTGAATATCCCCGGACACCCAAAAATTTATGTAAGCACTAAAATATTTTATTTTAGTGATCGCCATGATAAAATTCCATTCGTCGCGTCGTTTGAATCGTTTTTCGCGTTCGTCCGTGTTCCGTCGTAATTAGCCGAACAACGTGACCGTACGACCAAACGAACCGACATCATTTTATAGCCTTAAAAATGGTTTAACGGGCCTCAGACGCATCAGAAAGGGGCTAGAAGCATGCAGGGACCAAAACTGCCATTTTAGAAACTTGATTTCCAGCTATTACCAGCTGTTACAGCTGTTTTAATCAATTGCAAATGGTTTTCTTCAGTCCTTGGGCAGCCCATAGATTGCTAAAACAAGGGGTAAAGGTGTACGGTCCAGATGTGATCACGTTTATCAAGAAACGATCCTAACGGTCCTCAAAAACCTATATATACCCATTGAATTTGGCTCTCATTTGCACCATTTCCTTCAAATCTGCTATGATCTCTAATTTGTGAGGGTCTTGAACTCTTTTTGAGAACCTCCTTCAGTTCATAGGACCTCTTGTAAGTACCCTTTCGTGCCTAGTTTAAATTTCTAGCGGTTATAGCCGAAAGGTCAAACGTTTCGATAAACGCTTTGACTTTTAATCGGTTGAGCCATGGTTCGGAACGAACATGGCTACGTGACCGTAATTAGGTAGGTGATTAACCCTCAAAAGGGCGCCTCCTAATTACCACGTTTACTTAGTTTAATTGTCGGGTCAAATTAAAGTCAAACGGGTTAGTTTTAAATAAAATGCATAACTATTAAATTAGAAGTCATAAAATCAGTTTTGCCACATTAATAACTTGGTAAATATTAGTTGAACATGTCTAAGCATGATTCAACCCGACAATTCTAAGTATAGGCCCGGTTCGGAGCCGAAAGTCGCGAAAGTTGACTTTTGCTTTGACTTTCAGTTCTGACCCGAATTAGACTTATTTAGATATGCCTTAGGATTCCTTTAGGATCATGTTATGGGTTAGTGTAACCCTCTGAGGTTATACAACCTGAATCCTTAGTTATCTTATTCATTTGCAAGTTTGCGTTATATGCCGAATTGTTGACCGTTATGCCCTTTTGACCTTAAAACAATATTTTTGAAAATGTGAGAGGATAGAAACCTTCACTACTGAATTATAAACTTGTCCATAAAATCTGACATCAGTTTGAGGTCCAGATTAGGAGTTATGCTCAATAGCGTAATTAGAAGCTTCTTTAATAATTAAATAGCGTAAATTGCATATACCCTATCTAAACCCAAATTTTTGTCTAAAACTTTATACCTACTGTATTAAAATAATATTTTGGAAGCTAATGCCGGTTTTGCCCTTTTAAGCCATAAAATGAGTTTTATAAATCCGATTGACCCCAAACCTTTTTCTACTGATCTAATATATTAAATATATTATTTTGAGCCTTCTGGAATTTTAAAAATATCAGCTTTCTTTATAAAACCCGGAAATGGCTCCAAATCGCCTTTTTTAAGCGTTTTTAGCACATAAGTATGCACTAGAACCTATTTAAGCATATGGGATTGAAACCTACTGATCTATTCAGTAAAATTTTATATTTTAACAGTAGGAGGATAACTTAAACTCAGAATTTCTGTTTTGACCTTTTAGGCATTTGTGAAATTACCAAAACGCCCCTACGGTGTCTAGAATGATTAAGATTGATAAATTTCACATAAGGATTAATACCCTACTGTTATAACTTAGTAAATTAAGTTTATTTACTGATTTAATCAGACCTGTAACTCAGTTTATTATTTAAACCCTTTTACACCCTTTAAAATGACCAAAATGCCCTTATGAGGCATAAATTGGGTTTAAAACCATTTGGGGCATGATGGAAGATATCATTCCAATATCACAACATGTTTATGGCATATTAACTTAGGAAACTTGTATATGACTCTTATGGTTACTCGTTACGCACTTTATGCGTTCGGATCGGCGTAGGTAACTAGTTTACCCATTATAGCCGAAACGGGTCAAACCATATCATTTCGGTCTCAAAATCCAGAATGTGATTAAGTTACCCATATTAAACAAGTATGCAAGCTTGTTGGGTCAAAACCACATTCTAAAAACGGTCTTCGCCTTATCGTGCGTTTAAACCGTGATCTTCATTTAAGAACTAACCGGTCTAGGCTTAGGCCAAATTAAAGACCCGTTAGAAATCTAATAGGTTATTAAAAACCTTCGTTCCAGATTTAGGAGCCCAGTAAAAGCTATCTGTACTTGCTTGGTGGTATACGACTGGGATTAAATTTATATTTAGCTCAAGTAAATACTTTTAACTTATTTTCCCTTATACGGGCTTGGGGTACGGTATATAAAATACCGCTTGGTCGGGCAATTGACCCTAACTCATTAGTAGTTGGGTATTATCAATGTGACCTGTTTGAAAATGTTGTTTTGTTTGTATAACGCCTTTGGGGGCTTAATGACCATGTCCCGGATATCCTTGGCATCATTCAAAGAATGGCCACGACCTTAGCATACGGGTGTAGGCGTACACCCGTAGTGCATTAAATAAAGTATAACAGTCGGTACGAGAAGAAATCTCGCGGCGGAACTATACTATGTGGTGTGTCTATTAAACTTTAATCCGGCACGACCCGGATACTGAACGCTAACAAACATGTAATTCTTTTACAAGATTATAGGCAAATAATTGTCCCAAGTTATAAAATGTTTTGTGCCACGGGCATTCAAATCAATTTTTAAAACCTTTTCAAAATGAGTCAGTGAAATTGTATTTACCAGTGAAAACTGACGTATTTTCCCAAAAAGACTAAGTGCAGGTACTACGCGTAATAGGCTGGTTTCTCTTAGCGTCAAATAGAAGTCTCGCAAGCTTAGATGCCTGAAGTCTGTTGAACAATATTTTATTTTATCTTGCGATCCGCCTGTGGATCTTTTACTTTCCGTTTGTAATACTTGGATATTACTTCATATCGGATTGTAATATATTTTGCTTCCGCTGTGCATTTAAATTGTGTGGTTTGACTATGATGATATCAACTACGTCACGGAACCCCCACCGGGCCCACCGGTGACACATGGTAAAATCGGGGTGTGACACCGGCCATCCTCTAGCAAATACAAAGTTGGTATCAAACTTAGATGCCTCAACATTCCAATAAGAACCCTTATAACAGATTCGATATTTGCCACTTGGTGGGCTGTTTACGTAAAATTGTTTAATGAAACAATCTTCGATTACCTGCATAAAATTAAAAATAATGAATATTATACGTGAAGTATGTAACTTATGAGAATAAGTGTTGACACGTTTAAGGTGCAAAAGAATTGAAGTTAAGATCAATAGTCATACCGTAAAACCAAATCTTGCATAACGATTAAACGTGAAATAAGATTCACCACACATGCCATTCACAAAACATGAAAGTTCAAGCCCAAAATCTCCTAACGGTATAAAACCAACAAAGTATCCCTTGGCAGATTAAGATCTTTAACAACACTGTCCCAACCATCAGTTATTACTGGCGTTGAATTTTGTGTTCTAACTCTCACAACCCATTTTTTACCAGACTCATGATAGATTCGCAACTTATTTTTTTCCCAACAGTCTCCCCACTTTTTATTAGCAAAGGTTATAGGTACATCCTGTATGTAATTTTTAAGTAGTGTAAGAAAATATAAACCATAACAACTGTTAAATATATATTTCAATAAAAATAAATTATGTATATAAAAACATGTCATACCACTTTCAATGATTCTGGGTTATCAAGAAACTTCACAAATGTAGTATACATGATAAAACCTGAATCAGTAAAGATGTTAAAAGATTGAAATTAAAAAGTTGGCTTCGAAGATGAACATGAACTTTTTGTATTAACAGAGTATCTACTGAAATTAATCATAGAAACAGAGTATGAGTGAAAATTTTTCTGCAAATAATGACTTACGGTGATCTGCAAGTGATTACAAATAAGTATCTTAGTGAAGGAAACTTACGGTGATGATTAAGAAAACTCCGTTTAATTGCTCAAATTGAGATGACGGGTGATCTACAAGTGATTACATATAAATCAATGCATCAATAAACGGTAAATCAAAATGTTACGAATACCAAAAAATAAATCAGACCAATTGAGGTTACCTTGGTGTTGTGCAATGAAGAAGGAAGAAGATGATGCGACAATTATATGGCAAAAGAAGAGATTTAACTATATTATTACTCAAAAAAATCACATATTAGTTTTTATGCAGTTGCTGTACACCAAACATAAAACTTGGAGGCATGTGAAATCACCTCGATGTCCATGACAACAGCACCTTCTTAAAAAACAAAGTAAAACTGATTGTAAGATTAAAACATTCGATGACTTACAGTACATGGGTCCGACTGATCTCAATCATGCACTAAAATTCCTCTACTCATCTGAGATTGTCTTCCGCTCCACCATCTTAATTCGTCTCTCTCTAACTTCAATCATAAAGAAAAGGGAAAAAATCAAATACATGACTAAAACAACCTCATTGAAAGTGGGACTGTAAATTAGTACCATACCGAATAACAAAAAGCGATGACACCTAAACTTTTGGGCTGGTATCACCTATCAACAGACCTGAAAACAAAATCAGTTTCTAAACAATGACTTCATGAAACTGAAAATCCTTAAAGTAAACACAAATTAAGTAACAACCAATCTTAATTCACAAGCTGCAAATATAAAGTTGCCACATGAATAATAAAGTAGAACTTGCTGCAAGAATAATAAAGTGTGAAAACAATCTCAAAAACTCCTCTGTAATTGAGTAGTAAAGCTACTCAGTTTAGTTAACTACATAAACAATCCAACAATGAATTTACCGTCCTTCTCCTTCTCTTTCACATTTCCATCTCCCCAAAAACGATCCGGCAGAGGTTACTTCTAATCAACAAACTCTATAAAATAATAATAATAATAATAATAATAATAATAATAATAATAATAATAATAATAAAAATAAAAATAAGCATAAAATCTATATATTCTTCTTGGATTGCTAGAATAATAGTATGAAAGTTGGAATAAAAACAGAGGATCAAGAAACATAGGAGCATCCAACATTACTAACATGGGTGAATAAATCAACAAAACAGATTGTGAAAAACAAAAACTACAGACATATCAAAATCAATCTACTCGTAATCACATGATACAACAATGCAAGCATCTGAATAAACAATAATAAATGAAAGACAAAATCAAAAGCTACAAACAGAGTTATTCATATATATATACACAAACACACACAATAATAAAAACATTATTACAACATACCAGTGTCACCGATTAACAGGAGCTTGTACAAAAGGGTTCGTCGTGTACGATAAGAAACCCTAAGAGAGCTTCTTCTTCTTCTGAGGGTACAAAAGGGTTCATCGTATTTAGAATGAGAAAATAGATAAAAGCAAATAAAGTTTCTGAATGAGAAAATAAATCTTACATGAATATTCTGTTCTTCAACTACTCGACGGTACATGATTTAAGGTTTCAAATGCAGATGTATCAAATAGAAGTAACCTCTGCCGGACGTTGTTGAGGAGATGGAAATGTGAAAAGGAGAAGGATGAACATCAGAAAGAAAGGGGATCTTGTATAGAAAGGTGAAGGAGAAGAATGAAGTAGGGTTTGTGAAAAGGTGAGAATAAAGGGGAGTGGTACTGTTGGGCGGGAAAAGGGAAAAAAGGATGCCCTAATCTGACACGTGGCCCAAATAACTTTCATTTATTATATATAATAGATTTCAATTTTTAAGGATTTTTTAATTAAGAAGTTAATTGATAATTAAGGACACACCGAAGATTTAAAAACATTGGAAATTATAGCATATATATATATATATATTATTTATATATTAGCTACTCATGTTAATATGTTCTTGAATATCTCTTTCTTGATTTAGGAAAGAACAAGTAAAGATATGTCGTTTGTGCTATGGAATTCGCATGATGTATTTACAGGTACACATTTAATTTCCACATAATGCTTTCAATTATATATACACACACTAAAGGGGTGTGCACACGATTATATATATCCTAGTAGGGTGCCCATACAATATGCAGTGGGTAATACAGAAATCGGTAAATCACGTAACATTTTAATTTCTAAAATTTAAAAAGAATATACCAATACCATACTCAAATTAATGCAGTGGGGAGTAAAATGATCATTTTATGGTTACTTTTTTAAATATTAAAGTATAAAAAAGTTACAAACATTTAAAAATTGTCGATAATAAATAAAAAGAAAAAATAACATTGAACGAAAAGCATACATAAAATCGTTGAACCACGTATGTCAGTTGCGACATGTTAATGCGAAAAAATAAGACTGAAATGTAAAAATAGAAAAGAATAACTATGTCGATCTAATACCACGCGCGTTGCGACGAACCTGTCAAACAGGGAAAATAGACGCGTTGTGAGGGTCCTGTCAAACAGGAAAAAATAGTCGAAAAAACTTTGAAACCCACCCGTACGTTATAGCATGTTTACTCGCAAAAGTATAACAAAACGTAAAACGAAAAATTGAAAAAGATGAAAAATACATGGATCAAAGTTGAAAATAAAAATGTGTTTGGGTTAAATAGCAAAAGATGAAAACTTTTAGGTTAAAAGTAAAAAAAAAACAAAAAGGTTAAAATGCAAAACATAAAACCTTTGGGTTAGAAATGAAAAATCAACAATTTTTTTTGAAACACTCCCCATGCTTAAGTTACAAACCATAATGCACAAACATTTTCTTAATTTATAATATGGTAATAGTTGGCCGAAAAGTCAACAGTATGCTTAAAAATATATAGCATATGTTTTAACAAATTGTATTACTTAAAACTATGTATAATAAGCTTTTTGTTCTGGGAGAGATAGAGGCTAGTTGTCATTGATGTGTTAGTAAGATATGATTTATTTGTGAAAATAGGTACGCATTTATGAAAGGCTCAAACTATCTACACACTTGGTGTGTAGATAGCCATCCCAAAAAGTGATTTTTTGTCCTATATGCACACCCTGCAGTGTCGAGCTGTGGACAAAGCGCGGCGTTTTGGTCCGGTCAACCAGACAAAGACTGTCAGGTGTCTGACGGGTCTGTTGACCAGACCAAAACGCCGAGCTTTGTCCGCGTTTTGGTCCTGACAACAGACCCGTCAGACACCCGCCAGTCTTTATCTGGTTGACCGGACCAAAACGCCGCGCTTTGGCCACAACTCGACACTGGAGGGTGTGCATATAGAACAAAAAACACTTTTTGATGTGCATATAGGCATATTGGTGTGCCAATAGGAAACCCTTATGAAAAAGAAATTTATCCTTTTTGGTATTTATTAAAATAACTTTAAAAACTAGTACCTATTTTTTGTATATTTCTTTTTGTATGGAAATTTAATATTTGTACATCATATTAAAGTATTTGAAATAATATTCACCAATTTGATTGGTGGTGTCTTATTAATATTTTTTTGTGTATAAAAATAAATTTAACTTTTTTTTTATAAAACCTCACATAAAAATAATAAAATATGGGTGTTAAATATTTTTGATAATTTATGTGATATATTTTAAAGTGTATGACAATATGTGAGGGCCATGTAAAAGGTCCGACCTTAGAGCATCAGTAAGATTGTCGTTATTATGTGTGTTAAAGGTCAAGGGTTCGAGTCATGGAAATAATCTCTTGCGTATGCGGGTGCGTTGCATACCGGGTTGCTTTTTTTGTTTTAACATAAAAAGTTTTGGGACACATTTGAATTTCATCCGATCACTCTTTTACCAAAAGAGTGCAATGCACATGTAGTGTTAAATTGATGTAGCAACTAGTATAAGACGTTTCAATAAATGAATCCTCACAACCTATTTTAGAAGTGTTTGTATTTGTTAGTTTTAAAAACCTAATATTTGTTATGTGTTTGTGTTATTATATTTTACCCATAGTGTATTATCTTTCTTTCTTTTCTCCAAAATACAAATGAACCATAAAGGTAAGCCCTATATTAATGTTCTTTATAATTCTAGTAATTTATTATAGATCTTTCGATTATTGTATGAGTTGTACAATAGATGGGATTGAATTGGGGAATACGCAGGTTTCGTCAACAAAAACGAAAAACAAACAGATAACAGAAAGGAAATACCGGTTGAACATGTGAGGAAAGAACACGAAGTCAAGAAGACAGTGAACCAGGAACGTATGAAACATGGTGCCGGGTCGTCGTATCGAGATACTCTTGCAAAGAATATTCCGGTCAAAAACATAGATACGATTATATTAGCACATAATATTGATGCATTTGTTTAATGCCATGGTAAAGGAGTTGTTGGCAGGGTGTTGGACTTTCAAAAGCTTGTGGCATTGAGGAAGTGGCTAAGGGAGAAGGGATACAAAGACGTCATGATTAAGTATATCGGAGGTATTTCAGTTATGCTTGTTTTTTATTGTGCGGAAGCGGCTGAGCATTTTGCTAGTAATAATGGGATTTGGAAGGATTGGTTCTTGCGGATTGATGTATGGAAAGGTCAAATGCTTGCTTATGAAAGGATCGCATGGATTAAAATTTTTGGTGTACCATTAAATCTTGCTATTAATCCCTTGTTCAATGCTATTGGTGGGAGGATTGGTGCAGTTGTTCAACCGACACAATTAACTGAGGAAGACGATGATCTTTTGTATGTATGTGTTGGCATTCTAACCGGGGAAGGTAGTAGGATCATTCGTTCAATGTCGCTTAAATGGCAAGACAAGACAATTCGGGTGTGGGTCGAAGAGGAACAAAGGGAATGGTTACCGGATTGATTAGAGGATGAGATTGTAGATGAGGCACTTTCAATGAACGACGGCATCAATGTTAACATGGTCGACAAACAGGTAGACAATGGCAAAGGAGATCCCAGTGAAGATGCAAAGGTTGATGACATGGCTGATTCTGGTAATGTATATTTGGTAAACAGTAGTAATATGGAAAGTCGTAATGGTGACAAATTTGGCACTAATAATCAACCATCTTTGGATGGCAAGGATTCAAATTTGCATATTAAAAGGGACAATTTCTTTCGTTATTCTTTTGGGCACATTTCTAATGGTGATAAGGTGGGCCTTAAGAAATACAAAAAGGTGGATAGGAGAATAAGGGCCCAATCTATTTCACCACAAGAACAATGTAGGCCTAAGAAAAGACCAAGAAGTGATGACCCATTTGGGTTAAATCCCTTATTGGGTATTAATGATGATTCAAGTGGGCCAAGTAAGGAGGAGACTGTTTTGTTGGCTGAGGAAAATAGAGAGGTAGAAGAATATTTAACACCGGACTTGAACCATAAGCTTCATACTGAGTTTGCTAATACTGATGCGAACGATGAACAACAGTTTTGGCATACTGAAGAGGTTGCAAAGACGATTGAACTGGGTCAGAGACTTGGTGTCAAGAGCATTGGGGAATTCAAGAAACAGGTAATGGATTTGACTCATCATGAAGGCTTTCAATCGGTTCTTAATGAATTTTTTAACTTTAAACGTCCGTGGGTTGGGGGTCCAAGCGAAGAAGGCTTGGTTTCGGGATATACGTAGGGAGCAACAGATAGGTGTGTTTTAATGCAAGAGACTTTGTGTCATAATTTGGTTGAAAGGGATCTTGAGGATTTTTGGGGTAATGGAGGGTTTGAATTCGGTTTTGTGGAAGTCACAGGACGATCTGGTGGTCTGGTGACAATATGGGATACAAACGTTTTTGATTTGCTGGTCAAGGAGAGGAATCAGAATTATATGTTATGTTCTCGTTCGATTAAAGGAAGTGGAGAGTTAATTAATGTGTTGAATGTGTACACGCCGCAAAACGAGGTTGATAAACGGCAATTATGGATGAATATTGTTGATATTATCACAGCTAGAAATGGTTTATGGGTAGTGGGAGGGGATTTTAACTCAGTCCGGTATGAGGATGAAAGGCGATATTCCAACTTTAATGCGGCAGCGGCTGGAGAGTTCAACACTTTCATTGAAGACGCGAGGTTACATGAATTTATGCTCCAGGGGCGCAAGTTTACTTTTTCGGTAGGTAATAAATTAAGCCGAATTGATAGATTATTCGTTTGTTGGGATTTTTTTTGTAGATGGGCGTCTGCTGTATACAAAGTTTTGCCAAAAGGTCGTCCCGATCATTGTCCGGTCATCCTCAAGACGTTTTCAGGTAACTTCGGGCCAAAACCATTTCGGTTTTTCAACTCTTGGTTACAAAGGGACGATTTCGAGGGGGTGGTGTTGAAGGCAAATAATGAATTTCGTGGACATGGTTGTCCTGATGTGGTGTTATTAAAAAAACTCAAATGGTTTTGAAAATACATCACAAAGTGGAAGGAAATTATTAAACAAAAAGATCTTGAGGAAGAATTGATTTTAAATAATGAGGTTGAAGATCTTGATATAATTCGGGAATAAAGGGATTTGGATGAAGAGGAAGAATGGGTTTGGGAGGAGAGTGGAAGACGAATTAGAGAATTAGAAGAGTTCAAATATAAAGATCTGCAACAGAAATCTAGATGTAAATGGGCAACAGATGGGGATGATAACACGCGGTATTTTCATGGTCTCATTAACAAAAGAAAGGCATCAAACAGTATTCCAGGGTTGATGGTTAATGGGAATTGGGAGACGAAGGCGTCTAAAATTAAAAAAGAAGTTTTTCAATTTTTCAAGAAGAAGTTCGTTGAGGAAATGAAAGTTAGACCGAAACTGGTAGGTCATGAGTTGACGGTTGTCTGATGATGAAGCGACCTTGGTGGTTGCACCTTTTTCAAAGACGGAAGTCAAGGAGGCGGTATTTGGTTGTGGTAATGATAAGGCACCGGGACCAAACGGATTTAATTTTATGTTCATAAAGAGGTTTTGGAACATTCTTTCGCAGACTTTATGAATATTATGAATGAGTTTTATGAAACCGGGTCCATAAGTCGAGGTGTTGGCTCTTCATTTATAACTTTAATTCTTAAAAATTCGGCCCCTTCGGGATTAGGAGATTATAGGCCAATAACTCTCATTGGGGTGATTAGCAAGGTGATTTCTAAGATCTTAGCGAATAGGCTCCGAAAGGTTATGGGGAATATCACTTCAGAAACGCAATCTGCTTTCTTGAGTGGTAGATTTATTTTAGACGGGCCGATGATGATTAATGAGATATTGGCTTGGGCGAGGTAGATGGGCAAGGAGATGTTTATATTTAAAATTGATTTTGAAAAAGCATATGATAATGTGCATTGGGGGTTTTTATTAGATATGCTTCGTCGGTTGGGGTTCCCGATTCGATGATGTTTATGGGTGGAGGGTATCTTGATGTCGGCGAGGTCGTTAGTGCTTGTGAATGGAGCTCCTACATTTGAGTTTGACTGCAAGAAAGGAATTCGACAAGGTGATCCGTTATCGCCTTTCTTGTTTGTCTTGTCATGGAGGCGTTCTATAGCTTGTTCAGGAAAGCTAAAGACATTGGGGTTTTTGATGGTATTCGGCTTCCTAATGGTGGCCCCGAGGTAAATCATTTTTTATATGCAGATGATGCCATGATCCTAGAAGAGTGGTCGATTTATAATTTCAACAATCTGAAGAGAATGTTGCGATTATTTCATATATGCTCGGGACTTCGAATTAATATTCATAAATCCATCTTATATGGTATGGGGGTGGGGTTGGATGTTACTCAAACGATGGCTGCGGGTATGGGTTGCAAGGCGGGTAATATCCCTTGTATATTTAGGCATAAAAGTTGGTGCCAATATGAACCAAGTTCTTAGTTGGCAACCGGTTAAGGAGGTTTTCCAGGCGCGGTTATCCAGATGGAAATCACAAGTTCTCTCAATTGGTGGAAGACTAAATCTAATCCGTTCGGTTTTAGAAAGTCTTCCCACTTATTATTTTTCCCTCTATAAAGCACCGAAAAAAAAAATCAATGATTTAGAGGCGATGATGAAGAAGTTCTTAGGGGGGGGGGAGGGGGTAGTGACAGGGTTAAAAAGTTACATTGGGTTGGATGGGATAAGGTCACGGTGGCGAAAGGTAAAGGCGGTCTGGGTGTTAATGGGCTAGAAAATTCGAATCAAGCTTTTGTGTTAAAATGGTTGTGGAGGTATAGGAGAGAGAGAGTAATGCTTTATGGAAAAAGGTTGTAGATGCGGTCCACTCATCGGCTCGTAATTGGGATCTTTATCCAGTTCAAACATGGTACAAAGGGGGTTGGTATAATATTGTGAAATGGGGAAAGCAATCGAAGGTGGCTGATGTCGGCTTTAATAGTCTTATTAGAGTTGATATTGGAAATGGTGATTTGATTAGATTTTGGATGGATCCTTGGTTATGCGGGCAACCATTAAAGGTGCGCTTTCCTAATCTTTACAGACTTGAAACTGACAAACATTGTAAGGTGTCGGATTGGGTATTGAAGGCGGGAGGCGCTAGGAGTTTTGGGTCGAAATGGCGGCGCGATCCGACATCTTTAGAAGAAACTTTGGAATTGATGGATTGTATTAATATGCTTACGACTGTGATGCTTTCTGAAAAGAAAGATTCATGGTTGTGGCATGGTACCGGCTCAGAGTTCACAGTGGCAAATGTAAAAGATTGGATTACTTCGACAGACATATCAGTTACGGCGGCTCAATTTGACTGGTGTAAGTGGTTACCTTTGAAATGCAATGTTTTTATGTGGAGAGCGATGCTTCAAAGACTACCGACCAAAGCAACTTTGATCAAGAGGAACATCCAAGTGGAGAATAATTTGTGCATCTTTTGTTAAGATAGCGAGGAGACTGCAGAGCACATTTTTACAGGTTGCATGTTTTCAACTTTACTGTGGCAGTTTATAGCAAAGTGGTGCAGGTTTCCGGTTCTATATATTTGCGACTTAAAGGATCTCACGGGTCTTTATAAAAACACAAGACTCAATGCGGCGACAAAGTATATGGTTCAAGGTTTGATGATTATAGGGTGTTGGAGAATATGGAAGGCTCGGAATGATTGCATATTTAATAACAAGAATACAAAAATTGCGGAGATCATTTCGGATGTGAAGACGTACGGCTTTTTATGGTACAAACATAGGAATAGAAATAGAACATGTACTTGGGAAGAATGGTGTAAATGTGATATGATGTAAGGTTTTTGGGCCGCTTGGTCTCCGCCTTGGGGATCAAGCGTGTCGTTTCTTTTTAATGAAGTTTAATTTTCAAAAAAAAAAAGGAGCTTGATTATTTTGTCATACAAATAATTACTCTCCAGATTTCAATATGACCCACATCACCCTTTTGTTGGAATCGGTGACCTCGGAATTATAGTTGTGAAATTGTAATAAGGTTGCAACCGTTGTTAACAAACTCAATTGTCAATAGTCGATAAGGTATTGTGATTGGATATCGATTGAAGAATGAACTTTTTAATTTCTCTAATTGTGTTCTTCTATCTTTGTTTCTATCTTCTTATATCGTAACTACACGCCAATGAATACGAGTTTAAATGCTAATGCTAATGTCAACCTCATATTACCACCCCACCAAGTATTTTAATGCAATCATTAACAAACATGAGTTAGTCATTGTAGAATGATCCATGATAACAATATACATTGGAACATTAGTTAGTTTCTGCAATCGGGTTTTTGGAGCCCGTCTGTGGTTTAAATTGCCAGTCCTACATAGCTATTAGGAATCTTAAGTAGGGTGTTAAATGGGTTATGTTCGTGGGTTAACGAGTTCAACGTGACCTAAACCTAAAAATTTAAGACGAACTAGAACACGACCCAAACCCGAGAACCGTGTCATACATATAAACTCGAACATAACCCGAATATTCTTGGTCGATCCGAACACGACCTGTTCAACCCAATTTTATTTATTTCGAAAGTTTTTATAGTTAAATTAAAATCTTACTATAAAAAACACAAATTTATATAATACAATTACATTTTAATTATGAAATCATATGTTGATTTCTCTTGTTAAGTTATATTTATGGCATAAAATTCACACCCAATTTTATTTATTAATAAACATATTATAAAAAAATAAAATATAATATAAACTGGTTTAACGGGTCATCCCGCTAACCTGACCAGATTGACACGAACAGGTTCACAAGTTCAACCTAAAATTGACCCGAACCCATTTAGACTAAAACTAAATCCATGAATTTCGTGTTAGTTGGCTGTTGTGTTTTCAGTTGTGTAAGAAATTCACACCCCTAATTTTAAGGCCGAAGTCAATAATATATTATTTCATGTTATAACTTATTCAACATTATATATCTCATTATAATACGACATATATCTTAACCACATTAATTTATTTTTTTATTAAAAATATTAAAGATGGAACTCGTATATTTGTTTATATACATGTCAACCAAAACCATTTTAAAGGTGAGTGTAGTATTGTAATCGTATCCAAACTTGCAAGTCAATATGATTTAAATCCCTAATATACCGATATAGCTAACACGTGGATGTCATACAGCTAACACGTGGTTGTGGTTGAGACAAACTTTCATTCCCTCACCCCGTCACGTTAGCATCTCCTCCTTCACCCACCAACCTTTTTTGAAACGTTTTTTTTTAAACGTATCACCCACCAACCTTATTCACTATAAATACAAGCTTAAAGCCTTCCTTTCTAAGTCGGTCAAAAATATTCATTTTATTATAGTGTCAAATTAAGTAGAATTTGTCTAAGTAGAATTTGTCGAGCATTACAACGGTGCATACAATTGCTTTATCGACCTTTGAACAAATTAAAAACTCGAGTGTTTTTAAGAAAAAAAGGTACATGAGTGTTTATATAATTACGTATCTGTTTGTGATGATTATTTTAGAAAAATATTCGGATTAATTTGGTGCAGGTTCGGATTAATTTGGTGCAGGTATGTTCATAGATTTGGTTGTTTAGCATAGTTGGTCCTTTTCTTGTGTGTTTGTATTTCAAATTTTAAGGATTTTTTAACTAAGAAGTTAATTGATAATTAAGAGCACACCAAAGATTTAAAGACGTTGGAAATTATAGAGCATATATATATATATATATATATATATATATATATATATATAGGGTAGGGTTCCAGCGTGAACAATCTTCCAAGAGTGAACTGCGTGAACAGATATAGACGTTTGATTTCCTTTTTAGTTATTAAGGGTAGGATTGTAATTATATAAAAAATTAGATTTAAATCATTATTTTAATAATTGAATTAAGTTACATCTTTCCTAATTTAAATTCATTATCCACATTATGTTTATTTATTAATAAGATAATTATCAAAATAAACAACAAATCACCAGATTTCAATTTTAATTTTTATTTCAGATTTAATCACCAGAATTCAAATTTTGATTTTTAAAATCCACGTAACCTTCATATTTCAACGGTATACACATGTGTACTTGGATAAATAGAACAGTACACATGTGTACTCAGCATCGTACATATGTGTACAGTAATTCACAGGTGTACATCAACATTCAATACAAAAAAAATTCTAAGATAACACAAAAACAGGCGATATACACATGTGTACATCGCATTAAAAAGATGGCAAAATTAGAATACACATGTGTACATCGTATTTAAAAAATAATTATTTTAATAATTGAATTAAGTTACATCTTTCCTAATCCTTGATTTGATTTGTGAGAGATTTATGCAATCAATTTAAGATGATAATTGATTACTTGATTTGTGAGAGATTTATGCAATCAATTTAAGATTGAAATTACACATATACCCTTTTTGTATTTAATTAAATGAAAAAAATTAACCAAATAATTACCATCATGCCACTCACTTTAATCTCAAGATCATAAAAATCAAGGGCCCAGATCAGTTCACGCAGTTCACTCTTGTGATTTTGTTCACGTTTGAACCCGATCCTATATATATATATATATATATATATATATATATATATATATATATTAGCTACTCATGTTAATGTATTCTTGAATATCTCTTTCTTGATTTAGGAAAGAGGAAGTAAATATCTCTTTCTTGAATTCGCATGATGTATTTACAAGTACACATTGAATTTCCACATACTGCTTTCAATTATACACACACACACTAAAGAGGTGTGCGCACGATTATATATACCCTAGTAGGGTGCCCATGCGATATGCAGTGGGGAATACAGACATCGGTAAATCATGTAACATGTTAATCTCTAAAATTTAAAAAGAATATAGCAATACCATACTCAAATTAATACAGTGGGGAATAAAATGATCATTTTTATGGTTATTTTTTTAAATATTAATGTATGAAAAAGTTATAACCGTTTAAAAATTGTCGATGATAGTTAATATGCTTAAAAATATATAGCATATGTTTTAAGAAATTATATTACTTAAAACTATATATAATAAGCTTTTTGTCCTGAGAGAGATAGAGACTTGTTGTCCAAATTTTGATTGATGTGTTAGTAAGATATGATTTATTTGTGAAAATAGGTACGCATTTATGAAAAAGAAATTTATCCTTTTTGGTATTTATCAAAATAATTTAAAAAACTAGTACCTATTTTTTGTATATTTCTTTTTGTATGGAAATTTAATATTTGTAGATCATATTAAAGTATTTGAAATAATATTCACCAATTTGTTTGTTGGTGTCTTATTAATATTTTTTATGTATAAAACTAAATTTAACTTTTTTTTTTTTATAAAACTTCACATAAAAATAATAAAATATGGGTGTTAAATATTTTTGATAATTTATGTGATATATTTTAAAGTGTATGACAATATGTGACGGCCATGTAAAAGGTCCAACCTTGGAGCACCGGTAAGATTGTCGTTATGTGTATTGAAGGTCAAAGGTTCGAGTCATGGAAATAATCTCTTGCATAAATGCAGAGCAGGGTAGTATACACTAAACAGGTCTAAGTTGCTCTAAAACTTGGACCCGCGTATGCGAGTGCCTTGCATACCGGGTTTGATTTTTTTGTTTTAACATAAAAAGTTTTGGGATAAATTTGAATTTCATCCAGTCACTCTTTTACCAAAATAGTGCAATGCACAGTAGCGTTAAATTGATGTAGCAACTAATATAAGACGTTTCAGCAAATGAATCCTCCCAACCTATTTTAGAAGTGTTAAGTGTATTTGTTAGTTTTAAAAACCTAATTATTTGTTATGTGTTTGTGTTATTATATTTTACCCATAGTGTACTATCTTTCTTTGTTTTCTCCAAAACACAAATAAACAATAAGGGTAAGCTCTATATTGGTGTTCTTTATATTTATTCTCCAAAACACAAATAAACAATAAGGGTAAGCCCTATATTGGTGTTCTTTATATTTATTTTCTTTAACTTTCATAAACAAACATGGGTTTCTTTTTAATAGAAATCAAATTAATAATTTTAGTAATTTATTATAGATTTTTTGATTATTGTATGACTTGTACAATAGATGAGATTGAATTATTTTATTTAGAAGCTTGTTTATTTTGTCATACAGGTAATTACTCTCCTGATTTCAATATGACCCACATCATCCTTTTGTTGGAATTAGTGACCTCGGAATTAAAATTGTTCATTTCCGGTAAAATCTCATTCGTTTTTATTGGTTTGATATCCTTATCATATATATTTGATATTATCTCATTTCCGATTTTTCATATTTGAAGTGCTAAAAATATTTCAAGTAAATAAAAATTCATATCATGTTGCACATTTTAACAGGTTGATCAGATAAGCAATACAACTTGGAAAAAGAAGATGCGTGATTATGCTCCAAGTTGCTAGCTAGTTTTTGGACGGAGCTATCATATGCATAAAGCTGTGTTTCCCCTGCCAACATCAACTATACGCTTCAAGACACTATTACAATAGATCTATTTTCCTATATCAATGTTTTGTGTTCCTTAAAGACATGACCATTGTCACGGCCCTAGCCCCGGTTTGACCCGGTCAAGAGCCGCGGGACAGGAATCCCGTGGTATTTAATTTAAGCGATAGCGGAAGTCTTTAATACAGGATCTTTTAATTCTAAAATGCCCGTTTATTTTATTTCATAATTTAGGATAAAACCTTTGTAATTTACAAGAAGGTGATTTCACGAGGAAGTCCTTATTTCACAAGACATGTTTCTTTATTTATTTATATTGAGCCACTTCCTTAAGCTTGTAGTGCTTCACGACACTTTTCTTGGATCACAACAGATCACCTGAAACATGTTTGAAAAAGGTTTTGTCAGCGGGGAAATACTGAGTGAATCACTCATTTTACTTAAAACGACTCATTGTTATAATTTACAGTATTAAGAGCGATTACAATGTTTCTGTTTATCAACCAACTACCCACAGTATTTGTCACTCGACCAGCCATCGGTAGCCCTGTGCCCAATGGTGTCTGTGACTATGGTCATATCACCCCTTGGCTAACTTTTTATCCAATGGTGACGGTTATCAAGTAATGTATACAAAACCCCACATACCGACTGTAATTTGGTGATTACAAAGACTTAATCCCTGTAATTATAACTTTGAAAATAACTTTGGAGTTTTGTAAAACAGTTGATAAAAAGAGAATGACTCACATTGCAGATTTATGCGGGCGGAGTTTAATCTACTGATTACAATGCACACCAACTGGGTTAGTAACTAATACAACATTTACGACAATTCACGAAATTAAAACCCTCACAACAAATGACAAAGTGCGATACTTAAACATCCATCGAATTAACGACGAATGACAAAGTATAAACCCAATTTGAGCAGCACTTAAACATTCGTTGGACAATTTCAATCGATCGGACGTTGAATCGTAATAGCAATCGAGTTAATACCCGGTATTGTGGCAGCACCTCACTATATGACAATATTGATTTGGACAATATATTTTTGTTTATTGAAAGTTTCGTCGACACAGAATGAAAGCCCCTGAGCTAGGCTATTTATAGCCTGATTTTGGGTTTTACGCGGCCCGCGTAAACCCACACATACACCTTACGTGGCCCGCGAGGCCGCCTAGTCTAGGCGTAGGTCTGGTTGGTCACTAGTAGGCCCCCAGATAGTCAACACGTGGTCCTGGAATACTTATCCGGTCAAACATGAGTTGACGCGGCCCGCGTAAGTTTCCCTTGACAGCTTACGCGGCTCGTCTGAAACCCTAAACTTATCCGGTTTGATCATTAAGCTGTAGCGGCCCGCGTAAAGTTAAGCTACCCCTTACGCGGCCGGCCTAAAACCCAAATTTTCTTGTTTTTCTTGGTTTTTCATGTACAGTAGGGTTTTAGGGGTCCGGTTTACATCTATAGGTTAGTTAGGGACATTTTTGAAGGTCCTTACATCCTCCCCACCTTAATTAAAATCTCGTCCTCGAGATTTATTGAAATAAGTGTGGATATTTGTGCTTCATCTCTGATTCCAGCTCCCAGGTGTATTCGGGTCCTCTTTTCGAATTCCACTTGACTTTGACCAGCACCAGCCGTTTATGTTTAAGAAACTTGATCTTTCTATCTTCTATCTGTAGAGGTTTCTCCACAAAATTTCAACTTTTCATTTACCTCTATCTCTGGAAGAGTTACTACCAGGAATTCGTCTGATAAACATTTCTTGAGATTCGATACATGAAACACATCATGTACTCCGGCTAGTTCTTCTGGTAGTTGTAAATGATACGCAACTGGTCCTATTCATTGAATTACTGGGAATGGTCCTACGTACCTTGGACTCAGCTTTCCTTTCTTACCGAATCGTACGATTCCTTTCCAAGGAGAAACTTTTAAAAGTACCTTGTCTCCGACTTGAAACTCGAGCGGCTTGCGGCGATTGTCTGCATAGCTTTTCTGACGATCTCGAGCCGTTTTCAGTCTTTCTTTGATTTGAGTTATCTTGTCAGTGGTTTCTTGCAGGATTTCAGGACCTGATAACTGACTTTCTCCTATTTCTGCCCAACAAACTGGAGTTCTACATTTACGTCCATATAGTGCTTCAAATGGGGCAGCTTCGATGCTTGAATGATAACTATTGTTATAGGAGAATTCAATTAGGGGTAGGTGATCATCCCAGTTTCCACCAAAATCTATTACACATGCCCGGAGCATGTCTTCCAAAGTTTGTATCGTTCTTTCACTTTGTCCGTCTGTCTGGGGATGATAAGCTGTACTTAAATTTAGTCGGGTTCCCATTGCTTTCTGAAAACTAGTCCAGAAATGGGAAGTGAAACGACTATCTCGATCTGATACAATGGAGAGTGGGACTCCATGTAAAGATACTACTTTATCTACGTACAACTTGGCTAACTTTTCCATGCTAAAGGTTTCTTTTATGGGTAGAAAATGAGCCGATTTGGTTAATTGATCCATAATTACCCAAATCGCATCATTACCTTTTCTGGTTTTGGGTAACTTAGTAACAAAGTCCATTGTTATGAGTTCCCATTTCCATATAGGCATTTCTAACTGCTATAGTAGACCCGAAGGTTTCTGGTGTTCTGCCTTTACTTGTGAACAAGTAAGACACTTAGATACATATTGAGCTATGTCCTTTTTCATTCCTATCCACCAGAAATTATTTCTTAAATCTTGATACATTTTATTGTTTCCTGGGTGCATGGTATACCTAGATTTATGAGCTCCTTCTAAAATCTTATCCCTTAATTCCCCTTGCTTAGGTACCCAAATTCTTTTCTTGTGGAATCTCCAAATTCCGTCCTTTCCTTGCTCTAGTTCCTTTATATATCCTTTCATTCCTTCAGCATCGTCTTTAATTGCTGTTTCTTGAACTTTCTTCAATTGTTCCATTAAATCTGACTGCAGATTTAATCTAAGAGCACGGACTCGCTTTTGTTTTTCATGATATTTACGACTTAAAGCATCTGCGACTACATTTGCTTTTCCTTCGTGATATTGAATATCACAATCGTAGTCACTTAAGATTTCCATCCATCTTCTTTGCCTCATGTTTAATTCTTTTTGCCCAAATATGTATCTTAAACTCTTATGATCTGTATAAACAGTGAACTTATTTCCATACAGATAATGTCTCCAAATTTTAAGGGCAAAAATTATGGCTCCTAATTCTAAATCATGAGTCGTGTAATTTTCCTCGTGCTTCTTCAATTGTCTTGAAGCATACGCAATTACTCTTTTGCGTTGCATTAGCACACATCCTAATCCAAACTTTGAAGCATCACAATATACTTCAAAATCTTCAGTTCCTTCTGGCAAGGCTAAAATTGGAGCATTTGTCAATCTTAGCTTTAAAATCTTAAAAGCTTCTTCTTGTCTAGGTCCCCATTCAAACTTAACTGCTTTACAAGTAAGCTTAGTCAAGGGTACAACTATCTTAGAGAAATCTTTGATAAATCGTCTATAGTATCCAGCTAAACCTAGAAAGCTTCTAATTTCCATAGCTGTTTGCGGGACCTTCCATTTGGTAATTGCTGCTATCTTAGAAGGATCTACGTGAATACCTTCATGATTAACCATATGCCCTAAAAATTGCACTTCTTGCAGCCAAAATTCACACTTTGAGAATTTGACGTAAAGCTTTTCCTTTCTTAACAAAGTTAAGAGTGCATGCAAGTGCTCACGATGTTCTTTCTGGCTTTTGGAATAAATAAGTATATCGTCGATAAAGACAATTACGAATTTATCCAAGTATGGTTTACAGATTCTATTCATCATGTCCATAAATGCTGCAGGTGCATTCGTTAGTCCGAAGGGCATAACTGTAAACTCATAATGACCATACCTAGTTCTGAAAGCAGTTTTAGGTATGTCTTCTTCTTGTACTTTCAACTGATGATAACCGGATCATAAATCTATCTTAGAAAAATACCTAGCTCCCTGGAGTTGATCAAAAAGATCGCCAATCCTAGGTAATGGGTATCGATTCTTAATTGTAACCTTATTCAGTTCCCTATAATCGATACACATTCTCATTGATCCATCTTTCTTTTTCACAAACAACACTGGTGCTCCCCATGGGGATGAACTAGGTTGTATGAATCTTTTACTTAGTAATTCATCTAACTACTTTTTCAATTCTAGCATTTCTGTGGGTGCTAACCGATAAGGTGCTTTGGCAATCGGTATAGTTCCAGGAATTAGATGAATCCTAAATTCTACTTCCCTGTCGGGTGGTAATCCAGGTAGTTCTTCTGGGAATACATCAGAATATTCTGAGACTATTGGGATTTCCTTAAATTCCTTACTTTTTGTGTTAATGATTACTGAAATCATGTACACTACTTCTTGTTTTCTTGAATAACTAGCCAACTTCATTACTGAAATGAATTTCAGTGGTTTTCGAGGTCTATCTACGGTAATTAAAATTACTTTTCCTGTGGGGGGTACAAATTTCTACGGAATTCTTATCACAAAGGATTCGAGCATGGTTGGCTACTAACCAATACATTCCTAACACGACATCGAATCCGGCTAATTTCATAGGTAACATGTTTGCAGAAAATTTATGGCCTAAAAGTTCTATCTTTCCTTCTTGCAAAACTTTATCTATATTAACCGAATTTCCATCTGCTGTTTCGACTGTAAAAATCTGCCTAAGGTTGGTCAATGGTAAATTAAGAGCTTGACAGAATGAAGTATTGATAAAACTTTGGTTTGCACCAGAGTTAAATAACACTTTTGCATACACATTGTGAACCAAAAACGTACCAGCTATCACATCTGTAATAAGTTCTGCTTCTTGAGTAGTCAGCTGGAATGCTCTGGCATTCTTTTTAGTAGCTCTGTCGGCCGTCTTAGCTTTATTGTCTGCTGGTTTGGCTAACTTAGGGCATTCTGATTGGAAATGTCCCGTTTCTCCACAGTTATAGCAGATTCTTGTTTTCTTTCTGCAGTCTTCTTCACGATGTCCTACAACTTTGCAAAAGTTGCAGGTTACATTGCATCTTCCAAAATGTTTCTTTCTACAATTCCTGCAGAAAGGCGGATTTGAGAATTGCCACGTTCCTCTTTTCTTAGTATTGCTGTTATTACCCATACGAAATCCTTGGGTAATTTTCTGAGCTAACTCTTTCTTCCGATTTTCTTCCCTTGTACGTACCAGTTCGTCAGTTAGGGTGTTAGCTAATTCTACCGCATCGTCAATAGTGCGTGGTCTTGCAGCTTTAACGATATTACGGATCTCTCCAATTAATCCCCAAATATAACGGGAAATAAGCACCGATGCTGGCGAAGCCAGGGTTGGTACCACTCTCGCATATTCGAAGAATGTTGAAGTATATCCTCGACAATCTACACCTATCATACGATGGCTCAGGAACTTATTTGCCATTTGTTCCTTTTCATATTCGGGACAGAATTTTCTTTCCATTAGCTGCTTAAATTCTTCCCAATTCATGGCATAAGCCACATTTCTTCCTTTGGCTTGAAGTACCATATTCCACCATTCTAGCGCCCCTTCTTTGAAAAGGTGCGACGCATACATAACCTTATCTTCTTCGGCACATTTACTTATCGCAATTACTGCTTCGGTTTTCTCTAACCAACGCAGTGTTGTAGTTGCCCCTTCATTGCCTGCAAATTCTACTGGCTTACAAGCAAGAAATTCTTTATAAGTGCAACCAGGCGTTACAGCTTTCATTTTCTTAAGAAGTGGGGCTTGCCGCGGATCATTGTTATGATTATCATGATTGCCGCCTCCGTTTACACTATTACTGAAATTATCTTCCTGAGTACGTTTACTAGGAATGATTTGTTGAGGTTCAGCAGGTTTCTGGGCAGCAGCCAGAATTGCTGGAATAGCATTGGCTATCCCTTGAGCAACGATATTCTCGATATCTTGTCTAGTCATAAATTGATTTTCCTGATTTTGCTCAGATTGATTCACTTCATTAACTAGTTCATTACCAGTGTTTTCCATCTGGTAATTATTATAAGTATAAATTATTAGTGTCAAATAATCAATAATTAAACAAAACAATTTGCACATAAGCACATAAAGTTTTACAACACACGTATAGCCGAAATTGTCGATTTCTCGACTTTCATTTTTTTTATAGATTATATTAGGCATCCGTACACACTGTTATCTTACAGAAGTTTTATTTCTATTTTACAGAGTTATATTTTTGTTACTACGGTTATTATACACATACAACCTCCCAACCCTACTATTCTTTTGTCAGCTGGCATTTTAGTAGCGACGTTCCCTCTCGTCGTATTTCCAGGAGATTTGTTCTCCTATTTCCCGGATCCTATTCCCTGTACCTATCAGTTCCTCGCCAAAATGGCAAAGTTCAGCTAAGTTTTCATTACTCATCGGTGGGTTTGGAATAGGTTTTGGGTCGAACTGAGGGAAAAAAGTATAAGGGTTACTAAGAAGGTTTTGAAACTGACATTCATTAGTCCACCACTCGTCCATTTCTCCTAAAGGTTGTGTGTGGATTAGAGGGTCTGGAATAGCTGGCTCCAAGTTCATTGGGAGTTGGGTTTCATCAGGATAAGGGTAGAGATTATTGTTGATAGGTCTAATGATATCACAGCTTGCCAGTAAATGATCTAATTCTTCCTGAAATAGAAATTCTTTAGTTTGCTTAGAACTTTCCCTAATTTCTATTCCCGGTTGCCTAGAACTTTCTCCGATTTCTATCCTTGTTGTCTTAGAATTCTCTCCAATCTCGATCCCTTTTCCTTTATCCATAGGATTCTTTATTTTAGGAATTTTCTTAGTTGCTGGTTTCCTCCTACGCACTTTCCTCCATCCTACATATCTTCTTTTCTTAGGCTTTGCTTTTTCCGGAGGTGGAGCTTTAAATTCCATAGGTTCCTCCAAATCAGCAACGTAACCAGTGAAGTCATTGGAAACTTCTATTGGTACATGATAGAGATTGAGATTCTGAAGGGCTTCAGATAACTCATTCATGCGTGTGATTAATTTAATACAAAAGGTACTGAAACTTGAAGTACACTAGGGTTTATCGTGATTTATTTATTTACAGAATAACTTTTTAGAGTTTCTGGCTTGTAGGTAATATAGGTGCTAATACTGATTCAAGGTCCTGATAGTTTTAAAAGCTGGTATTTACTGCTACCGTTGCTAACATATAAAGATCTGCCCATTTTTCATCTAATTTGTCTTCCCAAGGTGGATTATTGCCTATTTCCTGGGTTTCCGGATTAAACCTTACTTCCTTTGGTTGTAATTTCTTTCCTTTCTCCTGACTTTTTCTAATAATCAAACTTCTTTTATTGGGAGAAAGTGGCTTTTCAAACTGGGCTTTACGGACAAATATTCCTTCATCAATATCTGCTGGGTATTTTGAGGAAGTTCCTTTTTCCTTAGGTGAAGTATCTAATTTATGATAGATAGCCGAAAGTCTTTGTTTACCCATACTGTAACTAATAATTAGTCAGTTAATAAAACACATAATCACAGAATGGCAATCAGTAAAATTAAGAATTTTGTTGAATACTTAATTGGCTTAAATCAGTGGCTCTGATACCACCTTTTCCTGTCACGACCCTAGCCCCGGTTTGACCCGGTCAAGAGCCGCGGGACAGGAATCCCGTGGTATTTAATTTAAGCGACAGCGGAAGTCTTTAATACAGGATCTTTTAATACTAAAATGCCCATTTATTTTATTTCATAATTTAGGATAAAACCTTTGTAATTTACAAGAAGGTGATTTCACGAGGAAATCCTTATTTCACAAAACATGTTTCTTTATTTATTTATATTGAGCCACTTCCTTAAGTTTGTAGTGCTTCACGACACTTTTCTTGGATCACAACAGATCACCTGAAACATGTTTGAAAAAGGTTTTGTCAGCGGGGAAATACTGAGTGAATCATTCATTTTACTTAAAACGACTCATTGTTATAACTTACAGTATTAAGAGCGATTACAATGTTTCTGTTTATCAACCAACTACCCACAGTATTTGTCACTCGATCAGCCATCGGTAGCCCTGTGCCCAATGGTGTCTGTGACTATGGTCATATCAACCCTTGGCTAACTCGTTGTCCAATGGTGACAGTTATCAAGTAATGTATACAATACCCCACATACCGGCTGTAATTTGGTGATTACAAAGACTTAATCCCTGTAATTATAACTTTGAAAATAACTTTGGAGTTTTGTAAAACAGTTGATAAAAAGAGAATGACTCATATTGCAGATTTATGCGGGCGGAGTTTAATCTACTGATTAGCCTGTTTAACCTAATTTAAATAACAATGCACACCAACTGGGTTAATAACTAATACAACATTTACGACAATTCACGAGATTAAAACCCTCACAACAAATGACAAAGTGCGATACTTAAACATCCATCGAATTAACGACGAATGACAAAGTATAAACCCAATTTGAGCAGCACTTAAACATTCGTTGGATAGTTTCAATCGATCGGACGTTGAATCATAATAGCGATCGAGTTAATGCCCGGTATTGTGGCAGCACCTCACTATATGACAATATTGATTTGGACAGTATATTTTCGTTTATTGAAAGTTTCGTCGACACAGAATGAAAGCCCCTGAGCTAGGCTATTTATAGCCTGATTTTGGGTTTTACGCGGCCCGCGTAAACCCACACATACACCTTACGCGGCCCGCGAGGCCGCCTAGTCTAGGCGTAGGTCTGGTTGGTCACTAGTAGGCCCCCAGATAGTCAACACGTGGTCCCGGAATACTTATCCGGTCAAACATGAGTTGACACGGGCCGCGTAAGTTTCCCTTGACAGCTTACGCGGCCCGTCTGAAACCCTAAACTTATCCGGTTTGATCATTAAGCTGTAGCGGCCCGTGTAAAGTTAAGCTACCCCTTACGCGGCCCGCCTAAAACCTAAATTTTCTTGTTTTTCTTGGTTTTTCATGTACAGTAGGGTTTTAGGGGTCCGGTTTACGGGTATGTTTGGCATGAAGCTTTTAGGAGCTTTTAGGAGCTTCTAACTTTAAGCTCTTAAGAAAAAGCTCCTACTTAATAAAAATTCTTGTTTGGTTGAAGGAGCTTTACGCTTTTAAGTTAGGAGCTTGAAGCTTTTGGTTGAACGCTACTACTAGTAGCGTTTAGAAGGAGCTACAAGCTTTTAGGGAAAAAATGAGTATTTTAACCTCTCAAAATAAGAAACTTTTTAATGCACCAACTTTCTAAATTTTTAGTTATGTCCATTTTGGTAATTTTATGCATTTTATTAAAAGCTCCAGCTACTCTACCAAACACCAAATATATCTAAAAAGCTACAGCTACTAGCTACCAGCTTCCAGCCACCAGCTACCAGCCACCAGCTACTTTTGCCAAACATACCCTACATATATAGGTTAGTTAGGGACGTTTTTCAAGGTCCTTACAACCATGATCCAGAATATTACCATCTTCACAAGCATTATGATGTGGGATATAATGGCCTAAAGTTTATATCTTAAGGACTATAATTGTCAAATTGTAATAAGGTTCCAACCGTTGTTAACAAAAACTTAATTGTCAATAGTAGATAAGGTATTGTGATTGGATATTGATTGAAGAATGAACTACTTAATTTCTTTAATTGTGTTCTTCTATCTTTGTTTCTATCTTCTTATATCGTAACTACACGCCAATGAATCCGAGTTTAAATGATAATGATAATGCTAATGCCTACTTCATATTACCACCCCACCAAGTATTTTAATGCAATCATTAACAAACATGAGTTAGTTATTGTAGAATGATCCATTGGAACATTAGTTAGTTTCTGCAATCGGGTTTGTGGAGCTCGTCTGTGGTTTAAATTGCCAGTCCTACATAGCTATTAGGAATCTTAAGTAGGGGTGTTAAATGGGTCATGTTCGTGGGTTGGCGGGTTCAACCTGACCTGAACCTAAAAATTTAAGACGAACCAGAACACGACCCAAACCCGAGAACCGTGTCATACACATGAACCCAAACATAACCCGAATATTCATGATCGATCCGAACACGACCTGTTCAACCCAATTTTATTTATTTCGAAAGTTTTTATAGTTAAATTAAAATCTTACTACAAAAAACACAAATTTATATAATATAATTACATTTTAATTATGAAATCATATGTTGATTTCTCTTTTTAAGTTATATTTATGGCATAATATTCACACCCAATTTAATTTATTACATAAAACATATTATAAACAAATAAAATATAATATAAATGGGTTAAACGGGTCAACCCGCCAACCTGACCAGATTGACACGAACAGGTTCACGAGTTCAACCTAAAATTGACCCGAACTCATTTAGACTAAAACCAAACCCATGAATTTCGTATTAGTTTGTCGTTGTGTTTTTAGTCGTGTAAGAAATTCACACCCCTAATTTTAAGGCCGAAGTCAATAATATATTTATGTCATGTTATAACTTATTCAACATAATATATCTCATTATAACAAGACATATGATTTAATATGTACATTCAAATCTTAACCACATTAATTTATTTTTTTATTAAGAATATTAAAGATGGAACTCGTATATTTATTTAATATATGTGTCAACCAAAACCATCTTAAAGGTGAGTGTTGTATTGTAATCGTAATCAAACTTGCAAGTCAATATGATTTAGATCCCTAATATACAGATATAGCTAACACGTGGATGTGATACAACTAACACGTGGATGTGGTTGAGCCAAACTTTCATTCCCTCACCCCGTCACGTTAGCATCTCCTCCTTCACCCACCAACCTTTTTTCGAAACGTTTTTTTTTTTTTTTTTGAAAAGTATCACTTACCAACCTTATTCGCTATAAATAAAAGCTCAAAGCCTTCCTTTCTAAGTCGGTCAAAAATATTCATTTTATTATAGTGTCAAATTAAGTAGAATTTGTCGAGCATTAAAACGGTGCATACAATTGCTCTATTGGCCTTTGAACAAATTAAAAGCTCGTGTGTTTTTAAGAAAAAAAAAAGATACATGAGTATTTATATAATTAAGTATCTGTTTGTGATGATTTTTTTAGAAAAATATTCGAATCAATTTGGTGCAGGTATGTTCATAGATTTGGTTGTTTAGCATAATTGGTCCTTTTTTTTTCTTTTCTTGTGTGTTTGTATTTCAATTTTTAAGAATTTTTTAATTAAGAAGTTAATTGATAATTAAGGGCACATCGAAGATTTAAAAACGTTGGAAATTATGGAGCGTGTATATATATATATATATGTATATATATATATATATTTTATATATTAGCTACTCATGTTAATGTGTTCATGAATGTCTCTTTCTTGATTTAGGAAAGAGGAAGTAAAGATATGTGGTTGCTTTTATGGAATTCGCATGATGTATTTACAGGTACACATTTAATTTCCACATACTGCTTTCAATTATATACACACACTAAAGGGGTGTGCGCACGATTATATATACCCTAGTAGGGTGCCCATGCGATATGCAGTAGGGAATACAGACATTGGTAAATCACGTAACATGTTAATTTCTAAAATTTAAAAAGAATATAGCAGTACCATACTTAAATTAATGCAGTGGGGAATAAAATGATCATTTTTATGGTTATTTTTTTTAAATATTAATGTATGAAAAAGTTACAACCGTTTAAAATTGTCGATGATAATTAATATGCTTAGACCATGCGTAGTGGTAAGGGTGAATAATGCCCCCACCCTTGGGGAATTTCCGCCAGTCCAGTCAGCAAGGGGCATTATTGGGCGTTTTATAAAATGGGTGTAGTGGGGATGTGTGTATTATGTTAAAAAGGGGTTTAAAGAATTAAATAAAACAAAAAAAAACTAACAAAAAAAGGGGATTGGTCAAGAAAAAGTGGGATACATCTGATTGGCCATCCAAAACCCATTTGAGCGTGTTTTAAATAACGTTGGAGGGGGGATTTCCGCAAGATCACGCCGGATCACGCCGGCGGGGGTGGGGAGGCGGCATTATTGGGCGTGTTTGGGGGGATCACGCCGGAAATATTGCCCACTACGGGTGGTCTTAGAAATATATAGCATATGTTTTAAGAATTTAAAACTATATATAATAAGCTTTTTGTCCTGGGAGAGATAGAGAGATGTTGTCCATATTTTGATTGATTTGTTAGTAAGATATGATTTATTTATGAATAGGGCTTTTCCAATGGCACACCCCCTGTCTATCTACACACCTTTTCAATTCAATACGCATCGTATAGGCCTATACGATGCGTATTGAATTAAAGTAAAAAACATGGCAGACTGACAGGTGCAGGTTATGTCTGACGGCGGGCTTGATACGCATCGTATAGGCCTATACGATGCGTATCTATCCGCTGTTTTTTTGAATTTATTTTTTGTTGTGTTGTGTCGAATGCGAACCCGAGAAACGAAAGGGATTTCGAGCAGTTGGTCGATGATATGATTGATAAAAGAAGCGCTTTTATCATGTGTCATATTACATGTGTTATGGTGAGATTTTTTAAGTTTGCACAGTGAGAGAAAAGACCAGCACCTCTGTCAGTATTGTCCTTTAAATTCGCATAAACATATATTCGTTTCATAACCTCCTCCTATAAATTAACCACAACTCACCCGATACCTCTTCTTTGGATCACACATGATAAAAGCGCTTCTTTAGACAATCTTGGATTATGTTCTGTTTCTTCAAGATTTACGTCTGGTGTCCAAGTTTGATCACATTTGACTTCATTGGCGGCAGTCCAATGACTTTCTTGAGTCACATATCCGACAATAGGGCCCACGGATCTTATGCCCACCCGAGACCAACCTCTGAATCATCATAGAAGACGTGTCGGGTTCTTCTGCTAGTGGTCGGGCTTCCAATGCTCACATAGGGTGATAAACAACGCTGATATCATCATAGAAGCGTTGGGATTCAAGGGTTTATGAGTCAAAGTTAACATTCAGATTCAGAAAGCAGATGATTTTGTACTTGGTTTATTCTCTTTTAATCTATTAGAACGATTCTTGTTTTGTCACGTACATGCGTTTAATTCCCAACATCCTTGTAGTGTTTAGAATGTTTGAAGGAAATGTTGGTTCAATACCACCGGTTTCTAACTTTGTGCTTGCATCCACCACAGTGAATATTAACTTTGTTGGAATCTACGAAGAAACTGTTCGATTTCACGGTGAGTGGAGAAATTAGCGACGGAGAAACTGTTTGTATTTGTGGATTTCGGTTGGTTCAGAAACTTAATAAGAGAAACAACTAAAAAAGCGGTGAACGGTATTTAACGTACACACCGCATTCGGTCATCTTTCCAAACTACAACACACCCGATACGTCTTCTTTTGGATCACACATGATGAAAGCGCTTCTTTAGACAATCTGGGATTATGTTCTGTTTCTTCAAGATTTACGTCTGATGTCCAAGTTTGATCACATTTGACTTCATCTGCGGCAGTCCAATGACTTTCTTGAGTCACATATCCGACAATAGGGCCCACGGATCTTATGCCCACCCGAGACCGACCTCTGGATCACACATGATAAAAGCGCTTCTTTAGATAATCTGAGATTATGTTCCGTTTCTTCAAGATTTATGACTGATGTCCAAGTTTGATCACATTTGACTTCATCTGCGGCAGTCCAATGACTTTCTTGAGTCACATATCCGACAATAGGGCCCACGGATCTTATGCCCACCCAAGACCGACCTCTAGATCACACATGATAAAAGCGCTTCTTCCGACAAACAATCTTGCAATTACATCTTCAATCGAGACTGCATTATTAATTATAATGAAGCAATGAAGATTGAATGTGCAAAAACGCAACCATTTTTTACTACGGAAATCGATGGCTATGAGAAATACAAACCTGACATGAACCACAATGGACTCAGACTCATACTACCCTTGTCGTTTCGTATTTTCTCCTTTTCTAATTCTCGAAGAATCTCGTAACGTATGACACATGATAAAAGGGGGAAATCTAATGGAACACCTGTTTGAGAGAAACTTCTTCGAGCTAACCGCCTATATCTCATCCTTCTGTTGTTCAGTACTTCCGAGACGATTCAGGTTATTTCAGTTATTTCTGTTGATTCAGTACTTCAACGTATTTTAGTTGGTATCGAATATACCCAAAGAGATCTGAACCAACCTAAATCCACTTCCGAGACGATTCAAGTGAGTCCTATGAAGCAAGTGTCAGTCTATTCAATTGAGAGGAAACATTGCATGCCTTGAACGAGTTTAGAACACTATCCTCAACCGGGCTTTGAAACCGGACGGAATCTACGAAGAAACTGTTCGATTTCACGGTGAGTGGAGAAATTAGTGACGGATGCTAAACGATGTTCATCTTCATTATCCTTTGCTTTCTGCAATTCAAGCAGGCACGGATGCTAAACGTACTGTTATTACATCCGAGACGATCCAAGTGAGTCCTATGAAGCAAGTGTCGGTCTATTCAATTGAGAGGATTCATTGCATTACATCTCCATTGAAAATAAGTGGTTGTAATGATGGAACCCTTGATTTGAAAAAAAACATTTTTGAGAAATTTATATTTCAATACGCATCGTATAGGGCTATACGATGCGTATTAATCGATGATTTTACTGAAATACCCCTGGTTTTCTGATAAATTCAGGGGTATTTTTGAGAAAATTTCAAGTTTAATACAGATCGTATAGGCCTATATGATTCGTATTAAGCTGATATACGATACAACATAGGCATGTACGATCGTATATGGCATTATTTCAAATTTAGTGTTATCGTGTTTCCCTCGGTTCGACGCGTATACGTCTCGTTTTTTGCCGAACTTTCGCATATTTTGTCGTTTTATTACATATACTTTCAACATAAGTAGTTTCGGTGTTGTTCGGTTGCGTGCGAATATCTTATTCTATTGATTACGTACAGTTTTGTTTGAAATCCACTTGAACTCCATAGTGCCGTATTGTACGTATACGTGTGTGGAAATATCGTTAGTCGCGTACTTTCACGTATTTTTGCGTATTTTGACGTATTCTAACATATTGTTGCGTATTTAATAGTATTTTAACGTATTTTATCGTATTTTTACGTATTTTAGCGTAATTTAGAGTATTTTAGGGTATTTAACGTATTTTAGCGTATTTTAACGTATTGTAGCGTAGTAACGTATTTTAGCGTATTTTAACGTATTTTAGCGTAGTTTAACGTATTTTAGCGTATTTTAACGTATTTTAGGGTATTTTAACGTATTTTTACGTATTGTAACGTATTTTAGCGTATTTTAACATATTTTTACGTATTGTAACGTATTTTAGCGTATTTTAACGTATTTTAGACAACAATAGATAATGAACGGATTGTTGGACTTCTTGTTCCTAATATACGCCTCAATTCATCTTTTTTACTCTTTTCTTCGATTTCAACAAATAGTACCGCAACCGTTTTTTACTATAGAAACGGTGGCTATGCGAAATACAAACCGCAATCGTTTGTGACTATGGGAAAAACAAGTTTTCTTTTTGAGCTTGATGGATGTCTGTTATCTCAATTGAGGTGTGCATTGTTTAAATCTGAATATAACTAGATATTACGTGTAACTTCATTAAACCAAGAACAAAGCCTATTTTCAAAACACATGTGTTCGCATCAGCGTTGTTTATCACCCTGTGTGAGCGTTGGAAACCCGACAAACAGTCTTGACAACTGTGACAGCTTATCTATATGTGTGTGTCACATCCATCATGTTATAGCAATCGATATCATTAACTACCAAAAGAATGCATACACAAATAAGTTGTTTAAATCTGAATCAGTTGTTAGGGTTTCGTTTCTTCATGCTCCAACTATTTGTGTATGCATTCTTTTGGAGAACTTATCGTGTGTTGCAGTTTGGAAAGATGACCGAATAGAGATCTGAATAACAAACTGTGGAGAACTTGTTTGCGTTATCCATCAACAAAAGATAAAAATACTCTAAAATTAACAAGGCAGTCTCTTTGTTGCATTATCCATCAATTTGTCACTTTCAAATTCAAATCAAACGTTCATGTATCACAAGGAATGACTGATCTAAGGCAGAGAACCTGATTCGGATACACAAATTCGATTTCAACAAATCTTTCAAGGTCTTAAGTGATGGACAATTGGTTAAAAGATGTAGAAGAGTTTGTGTAGAGATCTTTACAGTATGGTTTCTCGACAAATGAAGTATTAAGAGATGTTAGTTTCTTGACAGTATGGTTTCTCGACAAATGAAGTATTATCTGACAAAACTCAAAACAATTGTAATCTTCCCAGTAATCATCCATAACAAGGGTGAGCTCGTGTATCGGGCCCACGGATCTTATGCCCACCCGAGACCGACCTCTGAATCATCACAGAAGACGTGTCGGGTTCTTCTGCTAGTGAGTCCTATGAAGCAAGTGTCGGTCTATTCAATTGAGAGGAAACATTGCATGCCTTGAACGAGTCTAGATCACTCGTAATCCTCAACCGGCTTTGAAACCGGACGGAATCTACAAAGAAACTGTTCGATTTCACTGTGAGTGGAGAAATTAGCGACTGAGAAACTGTTTGAATTTGTGGACTTCGGTTGGTTCAGAAACTTAACAGGAGAAGCAACTAAACAAGCGGTGAACGGTATTTAACGTACACACTGCATTCGAAGATCCTTGCATTAGACATAATTTGCTGTAATTTGTGGATCAACAGAAATAACTGAAATAGTTCTCTTTAATCTATTAGAACGATCCTTGTTTTGAGAACCTGATTCTGTTGTTCAGTACCAACAGAATGCATACACAAATAGTTCTAGTGGACGAAGCAAATGAAACCGGAGCTGTTGTTCAGTACCATCAGCGTTGTTCACTACCAAAAGAATGCATACACAAATAGTTCTAGTGGACGAAGCAAAGAGACCGTTCTGTATCTGAATCAGGTTCTCAAACAAACCGTGAAATCGAACAGTTTCTTCGTAGATTCCGTCCGGTTTCAAAGCCGATTTCAACTTCCATTGATCAAATAATAAAAACCCTAAGAATGCATACACATGTAGTTCTAGTGGACGAAGCAAAGAGACCGCCTTGTTAATTTTAATGAAGCAATGAAGATTGAATCTGCAAACCGCAACCTTTATTGATCTGGAATTGGAGAACCCTTGTTAACAAGAGTATGTTGTTCCAAGAACAATTCCAAGATTATTGATGGTAACAAGAGTATGTTGTTCCAAGATCAATTCCAATTGCAGTTGATGAAACCGGAGCTGTTATCTCGGTTGTTCAGTACTTTCGTGAAAAAATACAATGCTCATCTTCGCTACCCTTTGCTTTCTACAATTCAAGCAGGCACAGATGCTAAACGTATTGTTATTACATTCGATATGATTCAGGTGAGTCCTATGAAGCAAGTGTCGGTCTATTCAATTGAGAGGAATCATTGCATTACATCCCTGTTGAAAAACATAATCGATAAATTTAGGGAAAATGGGGTTGAAAGATGATAACCCAATAGTGGAGGATCTCATTCGACAGTTTCGATAAATTAAGGGGTATTCTCAAATAATGTTTTCTAAGATGTTTGAAGACCAACAAATGTCCAAAGTGTTACTTCTTCGTTCACGTGACGGAAAGCTACCGCGTGACAGGAAGCTACCTTGCAAAAATTAAAAAATTAAATCGACACCCTCAATACGCATCGTATAGGCCTATACGATGCGTATTACTTTTTGGTAGGGGACAATGACAGCCTTTGGCAGGCATAGCAGTTTGAACCCACCTCAATACGCATCGTATAGACCTATACGATGCGTATTGAGGGTGTCGATTTAATCCCCAAGGTGTGCCAATAATACAACCCTTATGAAAATAGGTACGCATTTATGAAAAAGAAATTTATCCTTTTTGGTATTTATTAAAATAACTTTAAAAACTAATACCTATTTTTTGTATATTTCTTTTTGAATGGAAATTTAATATTTATAGATCATATTAAAGTATTTGAAATAATATTACCAATTTGTTTGGTGGTGTCTTATTAATATTTTTTATGTATAAAACTAAATTTAACTTTTTTTTTTATAAAACCTCACATAAAAATAATAAAATATGGGTGTTAAATATTTTTGATAATTTATATGATATATTTTAAAGTGTATGACAATATGTGAGGGCCATGTAAAAGGTCCAACCTTGGAGCAGCGGTAAGATTGTCGTTATGTGTGTTGAAGGTCAAGGGTTTGAGTCATCGAAATAATCTCTTGCATAAATGCAGAGCAAGGTAGTATACACTATACGGGTCTTAGTTTCTCTGAAACTTGGACCCGCGTATGCGAGTGCCTTGCATACCGGGTTTGCTTTTTTTTGTTTTAACATAAAAATTTTTGGGATAAATTTGAATTTCATCCGGTCACTCTTTTTCCAAAACAGCGCAATGCATAGTAGTGTTAAATTGATGTAGCAACTAATATAAGACGTTTCAACAAATGAATCCTCCCAACCTATTTTAGAAGTGTTAGTGTATTTGTTAGTTTTAAAAACCTAATTATTTGTTATGTGTTTGTGTTATTATATTTTACCCATAGTGTATTATCTTTCTTTCTTTTCTCCAGAATACAAATGAAGCATAAGGGTAAGCCCTATATTAGTGTTCTTTATATTTATTTTCTTTAACTTTCATAAACAAACATGGGGTTCTTTTTAATAGAAATCAAATTAATAATTTTAGTAATTTATTATATATCTTTTGATTATTGTATGGCTTGTACAACACATGGGATTGAATTATTTTATTTAGGAGCTTGATTATTGTGTTATATTATTGTTGTATGCAGATAATTATTGTGTTATATTATTGTGTTATATTATTGTTATATTATTGTTGTATGCAGATAATTACTCTCCAGAATTCAATATGACCCATAACACCCTTTTGTTGGAATTGATGACCTCGGAATTAAAATTGTTCATTTCCGGTAAATCTCATTCGTTTTTATTGGTTTGATATCCTTATCATATATATTTGATATTATCTCATTTCCAATTATTCATATTTGAAGTGCTAAAAATATTTCAAGTAAATAAAAATTCATATCATGTTGCACATATTAACAGGTTGATGTGCTAAGCAATACAAATTGGAAAAAGAAGATGCGTGATTATGCTCCAAGTTGCTAGCTAGTTTTTGGACGGAGCTAGCATATGCATAAAGCCGTGTTTCCCCTGCCAACATCAACTATACGTTTCAAGACATTGTTACAGTAGATCTGTTTTCCTATATCAATGTTTTGTGTTCCTTAAAGACATGACCATGATCCAGAACATTACAATCTTCAAAAGCATTATGATGTGGGAAATAATGGACTATAGTTTATATCTTAAGAAGTAGGACTATAATTGTCAAATTGTAATAAGGTTCCAACCGTTGTTAACAAAAACTCAATTGTCAATAGTAGATAAGGTATTGTGATTGGATATTGATTGAAGAATGAACTTCTTAATTTCTCTGTGTTCTTCTATCTTTGTTTCTATCTTCGTAACTACACGCTAATGAATCCGAGTTTAAATGCTAATGATAATGCTAATGCCAACTTCATATTACCACCCCACCAAGTATTTTAATGCAATCATTAACAAACATGAGTTAGTCATTGTAGAATGATCCATGAAAACAATATACATTGTAACATTAGTTAGTTTCTGCAATCGGGTTTGTGGAGCCCGTATCTGGTTTAAATTGCCAGCCCTATATATAGCTATTAGGAATTTAAGTAGGGGTGTTAAATGGGTCATATTTATGGGTTGGCGGGTTTAACCCGATCCGAACCTGAAAATTTAAGACGAACCAGAACACGACCCAAACCCGAGAACCTTGTCATACATATGAACCAGAGCATAACCCGAATATTCATGGTCGATCCGAACACGACCTGTTCAACCTAATTTTATTTATTTCGAAAGTTTTTATAGGTAAATTAAAATCTTACTAAAAAAACACAAATTTATATAATACAATTACATTTTAATTATGAAATCATATGTTGATTTCTCTTTTTAAGTTATATTTATGGCATAAAATATACACCCAATTTAATTTATTACATAAAACATATTATAAAAAAATAAAATATAAACGGGTTAAACGGGTCAAACCGCCAACCTGACCAGATTGACACGAACAGGTTCACGAGTTCAACCTAAAATTGACCCGAACCCATTTAGACTAAAACCAAACCCATGAATTTCGTGTTAGTTTGGTGTTGTGTTTTCAGTCGCGTAAAAAAATTCACACCCCTAATTTTAAGGCCGAAGTCAATAATATATTATGTCATGTTATAACTTTTTCAACATAATATATCTCATTATAACACGACATATGATTTAATATGTATGTTCAAATCTTAGCCACATTAATTTATTTTTTTATTAAGAATATTAAAGATGGAACTCGTATATTTGTTGTAGGAAATAGGTTCACCTTTTGTAAAATATAATTACAAAATATATCGTAACGAGACTCTCGTTATTCTTAGGAAATATCATGGTACAATACTGGTTGCAATAACTAAATAAAAGAATATAAATATAATTATATATACCAATCTTAATTCAAGCCGCATCTCTGGTGGGTCCTTCACGCGCACTTGATAGCATCCTAGACTCGAGTATTCATCATCTTGAGTCTTGAAAAATACTCCTTGACTGCAACAAAGAGCACACTAAAACGTTGACGAATTTGGTTGAGGCACGTGTTCAACACGCTTCCCTTAAAACAGATTGCGCGCCTCTACTAAAGATGTCTGTCTCCCAGGGTACAACAGCCGAAGCAGTCTGTACTGCCGGAGATGGCTCACAGGCCCAAGGTTACATCCGGTAATTGTAGTGTTAAAACTTGTGGAAAATTATGATACAAAGGTGATGAAATCGTATAGAGAAAACATATTTCTCTAAGTACCCATCACATGGGTCTCCAAGTATTTGTTCTTTCCAAGAACTCTCCATATATTCATGTATATTTCTTGTATCCCTTCTCTTGTATTTTTCTAGCATTTTTCTCTATCTCAAAATGAGGCACAAAGCCTACTATTTTTACAAGAGATGTGGGTTATGAAAAGTTTCTCTTAAATGGGGATTTATTAGAGACATAAAACTCGAGTAAAGTTTCACTTAATTAGGTATTTAATTAGAGAAATAAAAACTCTAATAAAAGCTAATCAAGTGACATAAAAACTCTACTCAAGAGTTTGTCACCATGAAGAGTCCTATAAATTATCACTAAATTAATTTCCATTCACATTATTCTAATTTTCCAACAATCCCCCACATGAATGGAGATTAATCAAAACACACAAAAATCCAATGGAACCTCGACAGTTGAGTTTTGCATACGATAGGTAGGTGTTACCCTTTGAACCTTCGCTCATGAAATGCACTTAGCCCACTAGCTCTGAGTAGATCTCGATGTCTTTGAACTCGTCTGCCGTTTGTGTAGACGACAATACACTTCACACAAGACTCTCCCTAGCCGGGTCATCTCCTCATAGTCGTGTCCAATAATGGTCGTGGAACACTTTCCTGGTTCTGCGAGAGCTCTAGGAATTGTGCCCTCAATTCCATTCGAAGCGACCCCACTTCTCTCTAACATAGGTGATTCTCCTTAGATCATTAAAAGCATTGTGGTTACCGTGATCTATCCAAATCATTTACCACATATTATGCTTAGCCTCACACTTGTCACTTTTAGGAATGGACTAGGAAGTTTATTAATCTTTATAATAAACTACCTTATTAAATGCGTAGGGTTATTCCCCCACAGTGACCTCGCTTATTCATACAATTAGGTTTTCCTATTGAACTCAATTCTTGGGATCTCCAGTCTACTGAGTTAGGTTTCCATCATATGAACTTCATTTTTTAAGGGCTTCAGTCCCATTCCACAACTTGATCTCTAATAAACCTTCAGGTTGTTGGATCCATAACATTAGCAAATAACTTTGCGTATTTGAGATCAGTTGTCATGATGTGTTCTTAACTCATAAGTTAATTTTGCCTATTGTCAACTTCTAAGACTATAACCTCAGTGGCCATCTGAATCTGGTTATAACATATGTCTTCGTAAGATACGTGTATCATTTAAGGCAAACACATCTCCATTATACACTACGACCTTTGTGTCCTCCACTTAGTCGTCTATTTGCAATGTTAGATTGGATTACAAAATCCTTATTGCTAAAAACAAATGCAAGACACCCCCCACAATTAAGTGTTATTGGATAACATTTAGATGTGTTAATGAGAACCATTTCTACATACCCTTACAGGGTTGTTTCTTAAATGGTTCCTCCCCCACATTTCTTGCCATTTGATAAACATTTCCGTAACACCACTTATGGCGACATTTATACACATATGATTGAACAAGACCAACCTTATTGTATCAGTGAATTCAACTCATATTGCATTAGCTTACACAAGCTTCTGTCATAAGTTTGTCACCAACTTAGAATAATTCTAATTTAACATCTAGAATAAGCTTAGACAATGAGTTCTCCTCATTAGCTTTTCGAACAAACTTTTAAAAGTTACATGTCATTTCCTTATAATGAATGAAAATTCTCTCTCAACTTTGTCCATACACAAATTCTTTTTGTGTTCATACACATTTGAATGTTTAGAGTTAATTAGTCTCCGTCAAGACCCATAATTAACCAAGTACTAGTCTAGCATGCTTTAGACTACAATACTTTAGCATGTGAACAGAAGATGCATCATTCTGATTCTTCACAGCCCTAAGGATATCATAATATCACTTTGCAACATTCATCCCTTGTTAAGAGAAAATAATGAGACTTATTCATAATCCTAAAACATCAATATTTAGGAAGGTCTCACAAATTATTGTATATAGCACAAAGCTAAATTTCATCATTCATTTAAGGAACATAACTTGATTACCTTTGATCTCCAACAATCTACCATTGACTCGTAAGTACTTAAACATAAGTCTTAATCCAAGTCACTTGTTGAACACATTCATCACCAACAAGATGAATGTTTCTTGTCTACAATCACTATTATGTGTGAGATAGAGTTAACTAGATCGACACTCAACAACATGACATTCATAATTTTGCCATAAGTGATTTGCACACATCTATTGTTATTCATTAGGAGATATGTATATTTAGGATGCTCTCCTAATGAATGTAAAATCTCCATATAGATCTAACAATAATCAAGTGGTAGACGCATCTACTTATAAATCTCGCAAGATTTATTAAAGGTATACAATAACATATAGTACTTTTACTTTCATATGTTAGAATTCACACTTGTGAATTTTTCAATGACTTCTAATGAAGTATGCGACATGAATGTTGTTAGTGTATTTCATCTCAATACACTCACTACGTTCTTTCATTACTCATTCATGATGTGGTTATACATTTGATGTTTCATCTTTGACTTTTAATCAATGTAACAACTCTCAAGTTGTTTATGTCCAAGTATTTTTCATGTGCTATCCGTTTAAAATCATATTCTTTTAAACAATGTATAACCGACGATATAATTATTTTCCACAAAAATAATTTATACGTCACAACCATTAGTGATTTATTTCTTTGTAAAAAATTGCATGTGTTATCCGAAGATATTGAACACAAAACAATAAAATTAATACATTGGAAACTAAATCATAAGTGGCAATCACTTTTGAAATTTAAACGGAAGCATAGACAATATGTAGACATCAAATAGCAAAGTGCTTTTATCTTCAACACTTTATAATCTGACCGAAATCTTCTCAACAATATTGTCCCATGGCGTGTCTTGAGGTACTCCCTCAATAAGACTCCATGCATTTGTAAGTACAAGTTGCCCATTTCATCTTGAAACTTTAAACTTGGACAATTATGCTTAAAACAACACCAAGTTGTTACAAATACTACATTTAAGTAGTAAACTTGAACAATTAAATTTGTTCACAACAACACCAAGTTGTTTTCACCAAATAACATTTTTTTAACACACATGTTAAAAAAAATGTTATAACAAGCACATTATAGAATCGAACGTTTACATAAAACGTTTTCCAAAGATATAGTTTATAAAATAAACTGTTTCTCATCAGTTTTAATGCACACATAGGCAATTAAATGTTTACATAAAACATTTATGTCCATTATGAACAATCTCTAACCTCGTATTCGTGATACACATTTTCTAACACACATGTTAGCAAACTTTAAGTCATTATATATATAACATGACCAAATTAAAGCATCAAATTTCATCACTAAAACTCTACTCAAGAGTTTCACCATATGAAGAGTTAAGAGTCTCAATAATTATAGACTTAAACTCTAATAAAACTCATCAAATGTTATCATTAAAACTCTACTCAAGAGTTTCACATATGAAGAGTTAAGAGTCTCAATAATTATATATTTAAACTCTAATAAAACTCGTCAAATGTCACCATTAAAACTCTACTCAAGAGTTTCACATATGAAGAGTTAGGAGTCTCAATAATTATATATTTAAACTCTAATAAAACTCATCAAATGTCACCATTAAAACTCTACTCAAGAGTTTCACATATGAAGAGTTAAGAGTCTCAGTAATTATATATTTAAACTCTAATAAAACTCATCAAATGTCATCATTAAAACTCTAGTAAAAGTCTCACTTTATTAGAGAAATAAACTCTAATAAAAACTAATAAATTGACTTGAAACTCTCCTTAAGAGTTTATCTTCAATATGAAGATTCTAGTAAATGATTTTAATTTCATTAAATTCATATAACTACCACACCATCACTTTATGGTGATTTAATTCCTTGAAGCCAATCAACCATTAACTTCAATGTATGACATTTTATTTCTAAATCATACAAAGCATTAAAACAATGCTATAACAAATTGCTTATATAAAATGTCAACATAAAACATTTCAAAGCATTTGTATTTTAACCATTTTCAACAATCATGTTAAAATGAAAGAAATTCTAACGCGCACGTTAGAAATATTAACATTTCCACAAAATGTTAATTCGACTTGCTAAAACACATATATGGTTCAAATAAATAAGTCATTTCTAATACACCGTTAGAAACTAAACAATTAAAAAATTGTTTCAAACTAACGCGTTTCATGAACGTTTCTAACACACATGTTAGAAGACAAATGATTACAAAAATCATTATAAGACTTATTTGTTCATATCAATCCATGGGTGGATGAATAGTCTACTTTAAATAGAGACTTAATTAGAGACATAAAACTCTAATCAACTAACATAAAACTCTTATTTAAAGTAATAAAAAAACTCTACTTATGAGAGTTTAACGTTTACAAAAAACATATGGTTTACACCAATAATTCCGGTCTAACACACATGTTAGAGAATTTAACGTTTACAAAAAACGTATGGTTGACACCAATAATTCCGGTCTAACACACATGTTAGAGAATTTAACGTTTACAAAAAACGTATGGTTTACACTAATAAACCCGATCTAACACAAAAGTTAGAAAAATTAACGATTCCCAAAATCGTTTAAAAACCAGATGGTTGAACCAAAACCATTCGTTTTGTACCGCGGTATAGGATTTAAGATTGTATCTCAATCTCAAGAAATCCAAACACAACAAGTTGTACCACATACATATTTCCCAAAAGCAAATATTTACAAGATCATAATCTTTAAAATATATATATTTTTTTTATTATTATAAATCCTTTTGTGAACCCAAAATCCTTATAAATAAGGTTTTAAGATTGTAGCAACAATCTTATGAAATCTGTTTTAAGTTTGTAGGAAATAGGTTCACCTTTTGTAAAATATAATTACAAAATATATCGTAACGAGACTCTCGTTATTCTTAGGAAATATCATGGTACAATACTGGTTGCAATAACTAAATAAAAGAATATAAATATAATTATATATACCAATCTTAATTCAAGCCGCATCTCTGGTGGGTCCTTCACGCGCACTTGATAGCATCCTAGACTCGAGTATTCATCATCTTGAGTCTTGAAAAATACTCCTTGACTGCAACAAAGAGCACACTAAAACGTTGACGAATTTGGTTGAGGCACGTGTTCAACACGCTTCCCTTAAAACAGATTGCGCGCCTCTACTAAAGATGACGCGTCTGTCTCCCAGGGTACAACAGCCGAAGCAGTATGTACTGCCGGAGATGGCTCACAGGCCCAAGGTTACATCCGGTAATTGTAGTGTTAAAACTTGTGGAAAATTATGATACAAAGGTGATGAAATCGTATAGAGAAAACATATTTCTCTAAGTACCCATCACATGGGTCTCCAAGTATTTGTTCTTTCCAAGAACTCTCCATATATTCATGTATATTTCTTGTATCCCTTCTCTTGTATTTTTCTAGCATTTTTCTCTATCTCAAAATGAGGCACAAAGCCTACTATTTTTACAAGAGATGTGGGTTATGAAAAGTTTCTCTTAAATGGGGATTTATTAGAGACATAAAACTCGAGTAAAGTTTCACTTAATTAGGTATTTAATTAGAGAAATAAAAACTCTAATAAAAGCTAATCAAGTGACATAAAAACTCTACTCAAGAGTTTGTCACCATGAAGAGTCCTATAAATTATCACTAAATTAATTTCCATTCACATTATTCTAATTTTCCAACATTTGTTTATATACGTGTCAACCAAAACCATCTTAAAGGTGAGTGTAGTATTGTAATCGTATTCAAACTTGCAAGTCAATATGATTTAAATCCCTAATATACCGATATAGCTAACACTTGGATGTGATACAACTAACACGTGGATGTGGTTGAGACAAACTTTCATTCCCTCACCCCGTCACGTTAGCATCTCCTCCTTCACCCACCAACCTTATTTTGAAACGTTTTTTTTTTTTTTTTTTTTTTTGAAACGTATCACCCACCAACCTTATTCGCTATAAATACAAGCTCAAAGCCTTCCTTTCTAAGTCGGTCAAAAATATTCATTTTATTACAGTGTCAAATTAAGTAGAATTTGTCGAGCATTACAACGGTGCATACAATTGCTTTATCGGCCTTTGAACAAATTAAAAGCTCGTGTGTTTTTAAGAAAAAAAAGTACATGAGTGTTTATATAATTACGTATCTATTTGTGATGTTTTTTTAGAAAAATATTCGGATCAATTTGGTGCAGGTATGTTCATAGATTTGGTTGTTTAGCATAATTGGTCCTTTTCTTGTGTGTTTGAATTTCAATTTTTAAGGTTTTTTAATTAAGAAGTTAATTGATAATTAAGGGCACACCGAAGATTTAAAAACATTGAAAATTATAGAGCATATATATATATAGTGCATGGTTCAAATGAAAACCACTTTTATTGTGAAAACTCGAAAACTAACTAAAAAAAGCCTAAAAAACACACAAATTTTTTTTTATAAAAATTGCTGGTTTTTATATATTAAAAAAAACTTTTTTCAAAAAAAAAAAAAATTTGTAGTACACATGTGTAATACTACACATACACATGTGTAGTATTACACATGTGCACTACACAAATTTTTTTTTTTTGAAATTTTTTTTATATAAAAAGACCTGCGAAAATTATTATGCAAAAAAAAAAATTTTTTTTTTTGGTATGTTTTTTTGAATTTTTTAGTTAGTTTTCGAGTTTTCACAATAACTAGTGGTTTTCAATTGAACCTTCCCCTATATATATATATATATATATATATATATATATATATATATATATATATATATATATATATATATATTATATATATATTATTTATATTGGGGATGGTTCAAATGAAAACCACTTTTATTGTGAAAACTCGAAAACTAACTAAAAAAACCCTTAAAACACACCAATTTTTTTTTCAATTTTTTTTATAAAAATCGCAGGTTTTTATATATAAAAAAAATTTCAAAAAAAAAAAAATTGTAGTACACATACAAATGTGCACTACCAAAAAAAATTGAAATTTTTTTATATACATAAAGTTGCGAAAATTGGTATGCAAAAAAAAATTGATATGTTTTTTTGGCTTTTTTTAATTAGTTTTCAAATTTTCACAATAACTAGTGGTTTTCATTTGAACATTCCCCTATTTATATATTAGCTACTCATGTTAATGTGTTCTTGAATATCTCTTTCTTGATTTAGGAAAGAGGAAGTAAAGATATGTCGTTGCTGCTATGGAATTCACATGATGTATTTACAGGTACACATTTAATTTCCACATACTGCTTTCAATTATGCATCACACTAAAGGGGTGTGAGCACGATTATATATAGGGTGCCCATGCGATATGCAGTGGGGAATACATACATACATCGGTAAATCACGTAACATGTTAACTTCTAAAATTTAAAAGGAATATAGCAATATCATACTCAAATTAGTGCAGTACGAAATAAAATGATCATTTTTATGGTTATTTTTTTAAAATATTAATGTATAAAAAAGTTACAACCGTTTAAAAATTATCGATGATAGTTAATATGATTAAAAATATATAGCATATGTTTTAAGAAATTGTATTACCTAAAACTATAGATAATAAACTTTTTGTCCTGGGAGAGATAGAGACTTGTTGTCCATATTTTGATTGATGTGTTAGTAAGATATGATTTATTTGTGAAAATAGGTACGCATTTATAAAAAAAGAAATTTATCATTTTTGGTATTTATTAAAAAAATTTAAAAAAACTAGTACCTATATTTTTGTATATTTCTTTTTGTATGGAAATTTAATATTTGTAGATAATATTAAAGTATTTGAAATAATATTCACCAATTTGTTTGGTGGTGTCTTATTAATATTTTTTATGTATAAAACTAAATTTAACTTTTTTTTTATAAAACCTCACATAAAAATAATAAAATATGGGTGTTAAATATTTTTGATAATTTATGTGATATATTTTAAAGTGTATGACAATATGTGAGGGCCATGTAAAGGTCCAACCTTGGAGCACCGGTAAGATTGTCGTTATGTGCGTTGAAGGTCAAGAGTTCGGAAATAATCTCTTGCATAAATGCAGAGCAAGGTAGTATACACTAAACGAGTCTAAGTTGCTCTAAAACTTGCACCCACGTACGCGAGTGCCTTGCATACCGGGTTTGCATTTTTTTTTTTTGTTTTAACATAAAAAGTTTTGGGATAAATTTGAATTTCATCCGGTCACTCTTATACCAAAACAGTGCAATGCACAGTAGTGTTAAATTGATGTAGCAAATAATATAAGACGTTTCAACAAATGAATCCTCTCAACCTATTTTAGAAGTGTTAGTGTATATGTTAGTTTTAAAAACTTCATATCTGTTATGTGTTTGTGTTTTATATTTACCCATAGTGTATTATATTTCTTTCTTTTCTTGAAAACACAAATGAACAACAAGGGTAAGCCCTATATTAGTGTTCTTTATATTTATTTTCTTTAACTTTCATAAACAAACATTGGGTTCTTTTTAATAGAAATCAAATTAATAATTTTAGTAATTTATTATACATCTTTTGATTATTGTATGGCTTGTACAACACATGGGATTGAATTATTTTATTTAGGAGCTTGATTATTGTGTTATATTATTGTTGTATGCAGATAATTACTCTCCAGAATTCAATATGACCCACAACACCCTTTTGTTGGAATTGGTGACCTCGGAATTAAAATTGTTCATTTCCGGTAAAATCTCATTCGTTTTTATTTGTTTGATATCCTTATCATATATATTTGATATTATCTCATTTCAAGTTATTCATATTTGAAGTGCTAAAAATATTTCAAGTAAATAAAAATTCATATCATGTTGCACATTTTAACAGGTTGGTCTGCTAAGCAATACAACTTGGAAAAAGAAGATGCGTGATTATGCTCCAAGTTGTTAGCTAGTTTTTGGACGGAGCTAGCATATGCATAAAGCTGTGTTCCCCCTGCCAACATCAACTATACGCTTCAAGACACTGTTACAGTAGATTTGGTTTCCTATATCAACGTTTTGTGTTCCTTAAAGACATGACCATGATCCAGAACATTAGTACATTACCATCATCACAAGCATTATGATGTGGGAAATAATGGCCTAAAGTTTATATCTTAAGAAGTAGGACTATAATTGTCAAATTGTAATAAGGTTCTAGCTGTTGTTAACAAACTCAATTGTCAATAGTAGAAAAGGTATTGTGATTGGATATTGATTGAAGAATGAACTTCTTAATTTCTCTAACTGTGTTCGTGTATCTTTGTTTCTATCTTCTTATATCGTAACTACACGCCAATGAATCTGGGTTTAAAATATCATTCTTTGTTTTGTTGTGCACGAGCTGTTGAATGATGCGCAAATGCGACATCAGTTTGTAGTAGTTAGTTTAATTTGTTTGCAGTGATCTAGTTGCTAGCTGTCATTGATCCAAATTTTAACCATGACCCCTATAAGTTTTCTAGAGATCTCTAAAAAGGTTTAGTGCCCTCTTTTGACTTTCAAAAGATCTCTAAAAAGGTTTAGTGCCCTCTTTTGACTTTCAAACTCATGTTTTATTTTGTCAAAATTATTATGCTGTGAATGTACCTATCCTCTGTTAGTTATTTACAAATTTATTTAAACAACAATAATTCTTAGAAGCAAAGAGAATGGTAAAAAATGAACTGGTAAATAAGTTCATTAACTTAAAACTTAATGTCATAGACAAGTTTTTAAAACTTACCTATTAATGGTAAATTTGGATTTGCAGGAAACAAAAAGAATGGTAAAAAATGCAGAATCAACATGTGGATGAGCTCGTGCTAGTCTATGGTATACTTTCGGGCTATACAAGCCGATCATTTCTTTGTTTTAATTTAAAAACTATTTTAACGGGTGATGGATAATAAAAATCATTACACTTTTAGGAAAGCAGTGAGTGAGAGCCCTCCTGTCTGTCTACACGGCTACACTTAAGTGGCTGTCACTTTTTAGTGAAACCATAACACTTGGTATAAGAAATTGAACTTCTCAATAATTGACATTTTTGTTAATAGAAAAAAAAAGTAGAAACCGGTTGTGAATCGAAGGTAAGCTTTGTTAAGCTAAGGGGTAACAATTCTTTTACCCTTGAAATAACCTTTGTTGTAGCTTGTATGAATCTAAATATAAAACCATCTAAAACAGATTATTTTAAACCATAATGTTTTCATCCAAAACATTAAAAGCTGATTTCCATAACATATCCAAACACACCACAAGTGCTAAATGGCAAAAAATTTTCACTGAATTTTAAACCTTAAAAACCTAACCATTAAGTCGTTATAGTTGAAACTAGGGGCGTTCTTCAAATCGAATTTTGGGTTCCTAAAATTAAATGAATTTGGTTATTCGAATTTAGAATTTTTGAACTTGGAGGTTCAAAAAAAGACCGATGCGAATTCATGTTGATGCAATTCGAACTAACAAAAACATAGTAAAATTAAATATCCTCTTGACCTTCCATTCTCGAACATATATTAGGTTGCTAACCTACTCGAATTCGATTTGGTTCAGTTTTCAAGTTTTTCGACCCCTGGTTGAAACAAACTGACCCGCTAAAACACCCACCGGGAAACCATCGACATTAGAAATTTCAAACAAGAACCCAAATCAAGAGGGTCTACCAACCCGACCATGAACAGTAACATTTATTTTACAAACCACACCACACACCATTTCAACAACAAACCTTGATCATCTCAGGTTCTGTTACACTTTATTTATTATTACACGCGTACCAGTCATTTTTTAATACCTACATACCTCATTTGTATTCGACTTTCAAGCTGACAAATAACGGTTCATCCAGGACTGGAAACGAGACCATGCCAGCTCAGCAGCAGCTTCATTATCATCGTTCATTCCCATACCCTTTCTCCTCTCGATTCCTTCAGGGGAAGTATTCATAAACGCATGTGCCACTCCAGGGTACACATGCACCTCATACGGCTTCCCTGATGCCTTCAGTTTTTCCTCTAGAGCTTTAGCAGCCTGACAATATAAGCCGAAAACTTAAACCGGGTTTTAGATTAATCATGCACGATGATTTCACATTTTTGGTGACATGTTCATACCTTAACGTCTGAGAATCCAACGAAATTGTCAAGTTCTCCGAAATGAGCTTGTATGGGTACTTTAGTGTTTGCGGGGTCTGCAAGCTCGGGAGGAGGAACTCCGTAAAATGCTACACCGGCATCAATCCCGGGGACTAAAACGGAACTTGCAATAGTAAGAGCACCACCCATGCAATATCCGGTCACACCAACCTATATCACCACATCAACGTCGTGTTAACAACCGTTGGGAAGCAGAATTCAGCATGTTCTCAAAAGAATGGTCAACAAGAGAAACAACAATAGGTTAGTCCAACTCTTTTGGTCATCAGTAAGGGAGTAAACAGGCGTAGAGGCTCGAGAGCTACTCGTGATCGGCTCGATTAAAAGCTCAAACGAGACAAGCTGAGCCTTAACGGGCCCGAGCTCGAGCCTGAAATACAAAGCTCATTTAGGCTAGCCAGCCTAAACGAGCCCAAACAAAATTTTAGTTTTTTATATATTATATAATAATAATAATAATGATGATGACATCGGCAAGCCGAGCTCGAGTCGAGCTTTGGCAAAGCTCGTTTAAGCGATATTGAAGCGAGCTAGAGCCGAGCTTTTAGCTCGTTTCGAGGTTGTTCTCAAAATAGCTCGAGCCGAGCTCGAGCTTTGGGTTTACTCGCAAGCCAAGCTCGAGCTCAAATAAGTAGGCTCGAACCGAGCCGAGCTGGAGCTTGAGCTTCATAAAAACATGACAAGCCGAGCTCGAGCCTAGTCGGGCTCGGCCGGTTCACACCCCTAGTTATCAGTTAACCGAACAACTGAAATTTAGAATTAATAATAGCAACCCATGAAGAAAACTATTTTAGTAAACAATGTTAGACCTTCTGTGAGCCATTGGCTTTGAGCCAGTTAACCGAAGCCTGGATATCCTTTACAGCACCTTGCCAGTCAAGACCATCCATCAAGTGTTGTGCTTCTGCAACATCGAGACCGACCTTTCCTCGGTACAAACTGAAATCAAGAACGGAGAAGATCCATGAATAACAAACAAGAAATTCTACACATTTTAAGTTAGAGCTGACAATTTTTGACAACCAGCTACCGCGACATGACTCTACACAAAGTCAAACGGGTTAGGGTCATAAACGGGTCAACATGTTCATGACATGATTAAAAACATTACTCAGGAATAAGTGCTTTGTAGCCCGGTTCAAGTTGCGAAATTTTTCGGGCATGATTCTTAATCTCAAAATCAACTCCCCACCACTCCTGAATAACCACAATTCCAGGTGCATCATCTTTACCAACCACATATGCATCAAATGTCTGCAACAACAACAACAACATAAGCCAAATCAACACATCTACTTTTAAAATTCGTAGTATGTTTCCGCTGCACAATTGGCCTAAATTAATCATAATCTCTATCAAATTCAATAGTATGGACCTGTTATACACTTTAATTGAACTATTTACGTTCTCAATTAAGCACAATTACACCATATGAATCACTATATTCATCAAATTCGAAGACAGATGAATAAAATAAGGTGAATAGATGTAGGAAATGAGGAGAACTTACGATGTCGTCTCTTTGGATCTGAATTTTCTTGATGTCGGAAGTAGCCATTGATCGAATTTGAAGACGAGTGAAAGAGGGAGTGAGATGTGTGCGAAGGTTCAGTGATTTGGAGACTAGGGTTTTAAACAAGACTGCCATTACGGGGTGTCACTGTATTCTTTCCTTTTTTACTTTAAAGGGTGCAAATAAGCTGAGCGGTTCGCGAGCTATTTAAGAAAAAGCTCGAAAAAAGATGAGTCGAGCTTGGTTAAAGCTCGTTTATTTCGAGCGCGAGCTCTAGCCTTAACGACATATAAAGCTCGTCGAGCCTTATCGAGATTAGGTGTAATATTAGTTTTTATTAATATTTAATAACATTTATCTATTACTTAATTTTTTTAGTAAACGAGCCGAGCTTATTTAAACTTATTTACGAGTCGAGCCCAAACCTAAAAATAAGCTTGTTTAGTAAACGAGCTCGAGCCGAGCTTCACTTATCGAGCTCATAAGCTTAAACGAGTCTATTATTTATATTATTTTTATTTAATATATTATATAATAGATAATAAATGAGCCGAGCTCGAGCTCTCATTAGTTAATCGAGCTTGAGCCTAGTCGAGCTTGGACTCGGCTCAACTCGTTTGCACCCCTGTTTGCGACTTTAGTACGCCTTGTGCGTTTGAGGGCATGTTTGGGTAAGTTTATTGAAACAACTTATTGACTTATTGGCTTCTTGGAAAAGTCAGGATTTTGTGACTTATTGACTTATTGGTTTTTCCCCCTCACATACACCCTCTTTACCAAACATCATTTTAGAGCTTATGACTTTTCAAAAAGCCAATAAGTTAATAAGTTGTTTCAAAAAGCTTACCCAAACATGCCCTGAGTACCTATTTGGTTAAATTACTCATAAAACCCAATATGGCTTATTTAGGAATTTATTGTATCTATTAAGAACTAAGACGCCTCAGTACAACCTAATACATATGTTTAGTACCTAATATGACCTAAAAAAGGTCCACCATGGCTCATACATAGCTATCATCATTACAACTAATACCATTTGTTTCATACCTAATATGACCTAAAAAGGCCCACCATGGCTCATACATAGCTATCCGGAATCTTAAAGTAGGTGTGTTAAATTAGTCGTGTTTGTGGGTTAGCGGGTTTAACCCGACCCATTGAAGAAACAGGTTGTGTAGTCTTTATCTTTAGATGAATCGTTAGCTACTTTATCTTCATAGAGTAACAGATTGTGTAGTCTTCCATTGAAGTGATTTGAGGGTTGCAGAGATCACATCCACTGGTTATGAAGAGGATCCTATGCAACATCTTGATAACAAAAAGAGATTTGAGGTATTCAATCTTTGTGTTTTAAGTAACTTGACTTTATAGATTGCTATAGATTGGGCTGGGCCAATATTTTCTTAGAAAAGATAAATAAAAAATTTAAAAAAGGCTTTACTGAGTATAAATAGTTATTTATTTTTTAATAAAGTTTAGAATCACTATTCACTTTTATTATTTCTGTTTTAACAAATAATTATTATGTTATTTTAAAAGATATTACAAAATGATTTGTATTTTATGTGTAGAATACTATTATGCTACTAATACCTTGCCTATTATATATATTTTTATTTATGATGAAATTATGGTATGATGATCAAATATAACAAATAACAAGATGTAAACACAACAGACACGAGATGTAGCAAAAAAACAAGATGACAAATCTCTTATTAACCTAGACCAAAAGATTTACCCCTCAATAACCTAAAAGATCTTACAAATGTAAGATCTAAACAATACGGAAATACAGAAACATCTTGATGTGATGATCAGCTACAATAATCTCTCGAACACATATGAGAGTAGACAACGATACAACGAATCGCCCACAAACCCTAAGTTTATATAGAGAAAAGTGAAATGAAAATATTGGGGAATTATGAACGAATGACTGAGACCAAGCCGTTTATATGTCTGCGCAGCCAAAGTTACACATTAGCCCAAAAGTTTAGAGGATGATGATCGCAGTCCCATAGAATGTGCACTTTGCCCCCTCCAGCTTTTCAGCTGTACAAACTTTTGCAACAACTTAAACAACCTACTAACAACCAGGCCCACATGCCCAATATCATAACAACAACACATGAGCCCATCAGATAGAAATAAACCCAAATGAATGACCCAAAGCTATTATTTCAACAGCCCCCCTTCATTCATAGGGTTTAATTAAATACATTAACAAATCCAGTTTTTTTTGCAAAAAAAAAAAAAAAAAATCAAGTTGAGTAACACTCAACCCTTTCGTGAACAAATCTGCAAGTTGATTCTAAGAATCAATTTTTTCCGTACTTATAAACCCAGCAGACACTTCGTCTCTCAGAAAATACAAATCAATTTCAAAGTGCTTGGTTCTTTCATGAAAGACAGGATTTGCTGCTATTGATATAGCAGCATTACTGTCATAAAAAACTTTAACAGGCAGTTTACATGTAACTCATTAAGCATATTTACAATCCAAACTAACTCACGGGTGGCTGAGCACATTGCTCTATACTCAGCCTCTCCTGTTGACCTAGAAACTATGTTTTGTTTCTTGCTTTTCCAAGAAACAAGACGGTCTCATAAGAAAATACTAAACCCAGTTACTGACTTCCTGGTATCAGGATACTTAGCCCAGTCAGAATTAGTATAACAAGTCAATTGCAAACTGCTACTCCTTTTTAAACAAAATACCTTTTCCAGGACACGACTTTCGATATCTCAAAAGTCTCAAGGCAATTTTAAGATGAACAACCAAAGGTTTATGCATGAATTGACTTAAATACTGAACTGTATAACTAATGTCAGGACGGGTTAAAGACAAATAAATTAATTTATCAATTAACTTTTGATAACTTGTAATATCATCTAACTAATTTATTTCTTCACTAACCTTTTTGTTAATCACAAGACTCAACTCAATTAGCGTATTAACTGGTTTACACCCAAGATAGCCAAATTCAGCCAATAACTCCAAACAGTATTCCTTTGGTTTAAACATATACTAGATTCATTATAAACCACTTCTAATCCTAGAAAAACCGTAGAATACCTAAATCTTTAATTTGAAAATTATCGAAGAAGTTTTTTAACCCTATTGATTTCACTATTATTATTTCCAGTAATAATAATATCGTCAACATATACAAGCAGGACCACAAACATAGAATTTTTAGACGAAGTATACAAAGAATGATCACAACAACTTTGCACAAAACCAACACTAACAAGAACATCAGTTAACTTTTCATTCAATTTCCTCGGAGCTTGTTTTAACCCATATAACGATTTAACAAGTTTACACACCTTGTTTTCAGTTTTAGAATAGTAACCTGCAGGAAGAGTCATGTACACATTTTCAGATATTGAACCATACAAGAAAGCATTGTTAACATCAAGTTGAAACAAAGTCCACCCATTTTGTATAGCTAAACTTAAAATGCATCTAACTGTAACCATTTTCACTACTGGTGAAAATGTTTCACCAAAATCTAACCCTTCCCTTTGATTATACCCTTTAGCGACTAATCTCGCTTTGTATCTTTCTATTTCACCATTAGCTTTGTATTTAACCTTATAAATCCACTTACATCCTATGGGTTTTCTATTAGCAGGTAATCAACAAGTTCCCAGGTTTTATTATGAAGCAAAGCTTCCATTTCTAAGTTCATCGCTTCGATCCACTTAGGATCTTTTGAAGCTTCACTATAAGTACTAGGTTCAACTGTTTTATTCAAACTACTGATAAAGGAAACAGAATCAGTAGACAAGCAAGCATAACTAATCACTTTATTTATATCATATTTTACACTACTATTAAGAACACAATCCTGAAATCATTTAGGAGCAGAAATATTCCTAGAAGATCTTCTAAGACCAACTAGGTTTCCTTCAGATGGGTTGACCTCAGCATCTGACACAGCAGTGTCCCCTGCACCGCCAGACTCCTCCCTAACACTACTTTCTTCACTAGACTCTAAGTTAAGACCCAAGTCAATTGGTCCAGGAGTGGCAGTTGTAGAGGGAACTAGCTGCTGATCATCATTGACTGTGTCATGAGATCCAGTTATACCCTCTTCATCATCGGGAGTTTGAGATACTTTAGGTGTGTATATTTCATACAAATAAAAAAAATACATGATTTAAACTTTTATCAACAATCACTTGATCAATTTTATCATTAAGAAGTTTAGACTTGAAAGGAAAAACATGCTCATAAAACTTCACATCTCTAAAAAAAATTCTCATCTAAACTCCACAGTTTATATCCTTTTTTAACATTTGACTAACCAATTAAAACACACTTATCAGCATGATAAGCAAATTTATCAGACTCATTTAGAACAGTGCTAAAGCATCAACACCGAAAAGACCTCAGATGGGACAACGAGGGTTTAAAACCGAACTTAAGTTCATACAGATTCTTTCCTACACAGAAGACGGAAGCTTGTTGATTAAATATACAGTAGTTAATACACAATCACTCCAAAATCTTAGAGGTAGACCCCCCTGGAACATCAAGGCTTTGGCTATATTTAAAAGATGCCTATGTTTTCGTTCTGCTACACCATTTTGTTGTGGTGTATATGAACAAGAAGTTTGATGTATAAGTGGAGAGTTCAAATGAAAAGAAATTATAAATTAAGAATAAAAAGAATAAAGGGTACAAAGGTAATTTGAATAAATCATTTAATGAGCCTATTATTTATTTTTGCTATTCAAATTAATGAACCCTAATCATTAAATGAGTCATCCTATAACATAGTTTTGCATCTTACACAATAAAAACAATCATGCACAGAATCCTATATATTCAACGTTTCCTACACTATAAAAACAATGTTTCCTACACCATAAAACCAATGTTTTGGTGTAAGGTACATAATGTGTAGGACCACAACACTTTAAATAATTTTGCGACTTATAATAAAATGTGTGTAGAACACAACACTTATAAATAATTTGGTCACTTCTAATAAAATTGGTGTAGGACCAACACATTAATGGTGGTGAGGAGGAAATTATGGTGACATTAATAAGATTTGAGTAACCCTTTATAATATTTATTAGTATTCTACATAAAAATGTCTATCGTACCCTTATTAATTAAAACTAGACAAAAATTATATCTTGATTCACAACCATTGATCAAAAAAATATAGGGCCTAGATTAATTTATTTTTCTTCTTGCAAGAAGATTTTTCTCAAATGAACCTCCCCCTGATGTATAATACCCTTTTCTTTACAAAAAAAACATTCATCTGATTGTTCATAAATTCAGTTCCGTTATCACTACGAAACACTTTTATTTTTGTTTTAAACTGAGTTAAAACAAGTTCATAGAAATCTTTTAGATTTTTGAAAGCTTCCATTTTATTTTTTAAGTAAATAACACCAAACTGATCTAGAATAATCATCAACTACAGTTAAAAAATACTTGTACCATTCATAAGTAGTAACTCTATAAGGACCCCATAAGTCTAAGTGTATTAGATCTCCATTACTCTTAGACTTATGATCAATTAATGGAAAAGGTACCGTAACTTGTTTAGACTTGTGACAAATTTCACATGGACCATGTTCAACAGATTTAATACCTACACTATCCCTTAACACAGCCAGAACATGATCTGAAGGGTGTCCTAACCTACTGTGCCACATATTGGACTTTAAAACACTATTAAAACACATATTCACAGAATTACCATGCCTACCAACAAAGTATAGCCCATTATCTTGACTACCAATCACTAGGATTTTCTTTGATTTCAAATCCTGTAGCATGCAATTATTCTCATTAAACAAAACAACAATGTTATTATCTTTAGCTAATTTATGCACAGAAAGCAAATTACCACTATACCAGGAACATAAAAAACATCTTTTAAAACAACATTGTTAATCAGTTTTAACTCATCAATTTTTAAAACAGTTACACTAGTTCCATTGGGATGACTAACTTTTAAATCACATTAAGAAACATCAATACAATTAATCATATCTTTATCAATTTTAATCATATGTTGATTTGCCCCCGAATCAACTACCCAACTATAATCATGTTCAAAACTGACAACACTAGAGTAACTAACAAAACTATTCACATAGCAAGACTCACCTCCTATATTAGACTTCAACTGATCTCCCCCAGATTTCTCACCAACCAAACTTATCATCTTAGAAATCTGCTCAGGAGTAAAAGGAAAAGTATATGCAACAGAACTAGAAGGAGTAGTTGTCTGATTAGATTTATTACCTACATTGTTTCTAGCAGACTGAACAACAAACCTTCTTTTCATACCAGGAGGATAACCAATTACATCAAAACAACGATCAACTGTATGACCTTACATATTGCAATTAGTACATTTTAAGTTTGGGTTAAGTCCCCTAAAGTTCCTTCTTCTAGGGTCAAAGTTTTGATTTGACTGGTTAGACTTAGACACAAATGATATAGACTGACCCTTTGACCCACCACTAGAGAGTCTACGAGACTCTTCTCTAGAAATCAAAGCATAAGCTGCTTTGACAGAAGGAAATGGTTCTCTTGTCAACAAGTTTGTCCTATAAGTTGATACACATAATCAAGACCCATTAGGAACTGCATTAGTTTTATTAATGTTGAAAATCATTGTAGTCTTTGGCTGCTTGACAATAACATGAAGGCATATGTACCATTGCATCAAACTGCTTCCACATTGTTGTCAATTTGTTATAGTATTCAGCTACAAAGCTACCATTTTGTGAAACACAGTTAATTTGTTTATATAAGTCATAGAAAATAGAGCCATCTACCTTATCATATATTTCTTTCAAGTCTGTCCAAACTTCAGAAGCAAGTTTGGAAAAGACTTGACCTAAAAACAGCCCCTCTGAAACAGAATTTAATAACCAAGTTAAAACCACAGAATTGCATCTATCCCATTGGGAAGCCAATACATCATCATCTTTAGGTTTTTCTACCTTACCGTTTATAAATCCATATTTATATTTAGCTTCTAAGGCTTGCTTCATAGCACTTGACCAAACAGCATAATTTTCAGTACCATTTAGTTTAGTCCTAACTATGGTCAAGCTACTAGATTCACTTGGATGTAAATACAAGGGGTCTCCTATATCCAGTTTACTAATTAAGGTCTGTGAGGTACCTTCACCATCACCCATGATAACAACACACCAAAGACAGACAAGTAGCAGGTAATGCATAATACAAGTAGATGAACAACAATAGAACAGGAGTTATCAAAGGATAACCAACACAGAAATAAGCCACCGAAAACAGAAAACAGAACCCTAAGGCGAAGCTGAGTTAGGGACCAGATTCCAGGGTCATCACTCTAAGGTGCCTGGACAAGCCTTTACTCGGGAGCCACAACTATACTCAACATGCCTAATACACAAATCAAGGACAAGAGAATCAAGAACAAACACACAAAAAAAAGTAACACCGAGTAGACATAGACGAAACAAGTAATCAAGTAAACCGGTCCTCACTACCCCAGTATCAACTATAATATTCAATCAACAAGAACGGTCCTCACTACCCCGACATCAACTAAACAACAGCAAGAAGAGAAATAAAAGAAAGCAGGAACGATCTTACAGTGGGTGCAAAATACTCTAAGAAATATCAGAACAATAGTTTTCAAGAACTACTAGATCTGATATATACAAGCCTCAAATAACACTTCTGGTTATTTTGCCCTGAACCTTCTAGGGTTTCAGGGACTAAATCAAAGAGTAGATCTGACAAGACACTTCGAAACCCTAAGTTAGGGTTTCGTCCCACTATAACAGTGTCGCAACCCCCGTCTGTGACAACTGTGCTCTGTAAACGACATACGATGTAAAACAATATCAATTATTAATAAAACGATGTGTTTTGGTGTTATTACGTGTGTATTTGTGTTTGATGATTTTACGATTTGATTCGAGTTCGATTTCAAGCTTTAAATCGCTTTCTAGAAAGTTATACGCAAACTGATGCGTAAACGTAATCAGTTTAACGTGACAAACACTCCGGAATAGTGACATAAGATTAACATACCTTAAATAACCCTTACATAACTTAGAAATAAGTTTTGGATGGTTTGGTGTGTCGAAAACAAGTTTATTCGATCGCAGGGACTATTTGTGTCAAACTGCGAAACTATGCCGATCCGTATGATAACGAACATTTCGGAACTTGATCATAAGTTAAACACACCCTAAATATATTTTACATAGCTTAGAAATAGGCTTTGAGGGGTTCGGTATGCGAAAATAAACTATTTGATCAAATAGGGACTAAAAGCGTCAAAAAGTGCATAAGTTTGCATTTTCGCGCATATCTTATGTTCTGAACATATCCGGACATCCAAAAATTTTTGTAATCATTAAAATATTTTATTTTAGTGATTGGAATGCAAAAATACCATTCGTCGCGTAATTTGGATCGTTTTTGCGTCCGTTCGAGTTTTCGTCGTAATTAACAGAATAATGCAACCGTACGACCAAACGAACTGACATCCGAGATGTTTTTGAGCATATTGTAAGTTCCTATACTTTAACTTCATTTTAGAGACTTGAAATGGGGTCAATGGGGCTTAACGTGCCAAAAATCAAGTTTTATGCATGCAGGGACCTGTTTTGACAATTCAGGAAACTTGGAACTGAGCTCCCCCGAGCCACGCGCCACCCCAGGGACTCCCTGCCGCGCCACGTGACAGGGACCCAAACTCAGCATTCATTTTTCAGCAACCAGCTCCATTTCCAGGTACTTCTGTGTAAATTTCTCAATACTATGGCCTGGTTTTCAACTTCCATTGTATTGTAATACCATGTGCACAAGTGTAGGGTCAAGATTACAACTTCCTAACACTTGTAATGATCCAATTGATCCTAACTTCCTATAAATAGCAAGGGATTCTCATTTGGGTTCTTCACATTTGATCTCAATTTCTTTCTCTAAGTTGAAGCTCTCCTCGTGAAGCTTCATACCTAAGAATTTTTTAGTTCAAACCTTCATTGCTTGGACCCTTTGTAAGTTTCTTTCATGCTTTTTCATGCTTTTCAAGCATGAAAGTCAAACAGTGTTTGACTTTCTGCTTTGACCAGTCTTTGGTCAACACAAAGTTCGTTTGAACTTTGCAACGTGAGCGTAATCCCGATAGTTATAGTCCCTTGTGACTATACCTACTGATTACCACGTTGATTAGTCGAAGTGACGAGTCAAAATTTCGGTTAAAATACGTGTTTATGCGTATTTTGCATCGAAGTTATTTTCGGGTATCAAAACACTTTGTTTTGATATCAAAACATGTTTTCAACTTAGTTAAACATGCTTTAACATGTTTAACTCGTCACTTTTAGTCTAGTGCTAGTTTAGAGTCGTAAGTCAAGCGGTCTAAACCATCGCTTAGACTTTCGAACTAGACCCGTTTGGTCGATCGTTAGGATCCGACCAAGCATATATTGTGACCATAGTTGTATAGGGAATAACCTTCTGAGGTTATACCTTATGGCCACTTAGTTTAATTAGTTGTATGATAGGTAGTTTATATGCCTTAAGTAAATGACCAAAATGCCCTTTTCTTGCATAATTGGATTTTAAGCATATGTAACTTAACTTTTGTCACCTAAACTGATTATGCAACATATTTAAACATGTTTAGGTATATAATACTTGTCATAGGACTAGTTCGGCGTCTCAAACGCGCATTTGCGCAAACGACGCGTTAAAGTAGCATAAGCTACCTTAATGGGTCGTAACGGGTCGAAAGCACTTAGGATAGGTTCCGATTTAGAATGTAGGCTTTGTTAAACCATATCACATGAGTTCCAATACTCATTTGGTTTACAAGACCTCATTCTATCCGATCTTCTGATTTAGGTGTCGATTTATTAACTAGCGATCCGATTACTAGGTGCTATCTGATTTCCTTGGTTTACTCGAGCTTTGCTAGTTCATTTAATCAAGGATACTTTGCACTTCGATGTGAGTACATAGTTCCCCTATTTTACTGTTTTCCATTGTTTTGGGGTGATTCATATGTGTTAAACGATTTCAATACTTTTAACGATGATTTCGAAAACGAATACTATGGTTTATATTAAACAAGAACGATTTCGATAATGTGAACGAACTTGTTGGACGTAGTTACATAACGAATAACATTCATTAACATTGATCAAGCCGACCAGTATTAGGTTATGGTACCATAGAATCCGACAAATCCCGTTATCGGACTGCACCCATGGTTATGTGTGGGGGTTTTGTGGATAACGAGTGAACCTGTTAATTGTTAACTTACCCTATGGTGGTTTGTTAATACGAGTTGATCGATGGACGAGTTACGAAGGTTTGAATGTATTCCACGAGACGACCAAAAGTAGTTTTCACAATTAAAACGAGAACGATTTGAACGAGAACGATTGGAATGAATGAACGATTTGAACGATTAGAACGATTTAAACAAGTTAAACGAATTAAATGAACGATTGGTTTTGGTTAGTGTTTAGATAATGGGACGAGTATAATATGATAAAAGCATGGTAGATACGCCGCTGGTACTTCTTATATATAAGTGCTTTTATCGTATTATATTCCGTGGCGTTATTTAGTTCACTTGGGCGAACGATTTGAAACGATGTCACACAAACGATGTTTACGAAACGATATAAACCATACGAGTTTTATTACGAGAACGATTTACGATTTGGGTTACTTAAACAAATGTTTTGAGTTAAGATTCATGGCATCGAGGTTTATAAACTATAACCAATCTGTTTTGACTTGGTTAATCATTTTACAATACAAATGTTTTACAAAACAAGCTTTCTAATATCGATTAACAAAGTGGTACGAGTTATTTAAACAAGTAAACGAGCCATGAATCTGACACTCACACAAAACCTATGTGCTCGCCGACATTTCCTTGCTGACTTTATTTTTACATATGTTTCAGGTGGTGTCGAATGACGTTGATAACAAGTAGGATGCATGCTCACTTAGGACTAGACGAGGCCTTAGTGACTTAATAACGATGATAGACGATATGTAATCTTGTTTGTTTAGTTTCAAAGACAATGCTAATGTTTAATATTTAATAAAACGAAACATTTTGAATCGATGGTTGTGAAACAATAATTCTGTTGCTCCACTCCCCGACGTTTCCGTCGTGGTTTCGTTGTTTTAACGCGGTCGGGGTGTGACACCGTCCCCTAACAACCCGGGAACAGGCGGCCACAGCCAGTTTTGGTGGTATCGGTGTTTATCATTTTGGCAGCGGAAATTACATCAGGACCATAGTTAGGAAATATTTTATCAGAGTAAAATCCCACACTTTCATAATATTAAACACGTGAGAGAAATCCCAAGTTTTAAGTACACACATTTTCATAGGGATAAACCCTATTTTATTTAGTAAAACATCTCTTTATTTTAGGTAACTTTATAGCCACTTTTTCAAGCCTTCAGTGCTGTCCAGCTGGCTTTTATTTGGCTTTTACATTTTGTTACCTGAAACGCGTTTAAAAACATTTTGTCAGTGGGAAATACTGGTAAGTAAATCTCAGTTTAATCAAGTTAAGTAAAACCATTGTACAGTATTGAGGGCGGTCGCACAATTACATTTGTTTCCATCTACTTTAATTACCACCCATGGTACTGTAAACCCGACTTGTGGTCATGTTACTCCTCGCAAGGTAGTAACAAATTTTGTATACAAAACCCCAACATACCGACGATAATTGTAGAATACAAATACTCAATAACTGTTTAATATATTATTAATTGTGTGTGGTTTTGTAAAAACATTTTGCAAAGAAAAAGATTACTCACATAATTGCTGTCTTAGGTTTTCCTTTAGGGTTTCCTGGTGATTATCTATTAAATACACAAATGCACACGCGTTAGTATAATAACCTAATATTTACATTAGTGATACCCTCCCCGAGACGGCATTCCAACGACTACATCGGGCTGAACATCGACAGCCGTTACAGAACCCTAGATCAATCGGACAGCATATCTAATACGTAACCGGGGTTATGATACTTACAATAGAGCAGAACTTCATTATTTAGGGGGGGTATTATGCCCGGAATTATAATAGCTATTCAGAATATTGAGAGAGAGATCGAGAAAATGAGCGAATTGAAACTGAGGCTAAAGGCCTCTATATATAGTGTCTCCTCGCCTTCCGTCGCGGCCCGCGTAAGAAGTAGCCAAGGGCTACGTGGCCTGCGACCTAGGGGGTCTATGGCGTAGCTTTGTCCGGTCAGCAATCTAGGTTCGACAAGTGGCGTGACACATGGCAGCACCGGGCTGTGCCTTGACGACTTGCTGTCGCGCCCCGCGTAGGAGGTAGCCAAGGGCTACGCGCCCCGCGACAACCCCTTTAAATTTTGTTTTTATTTTTATTTTATTAAATTAAAGGTATTCGGGGCCCGTTTTCGCATACGGGGTGTACTTAAGGACATATTGGGATATTTTAATTATTCTTAAGGTGTCGAAAAATTTAGGAGGGTTGTTATATCCTCCCCCACCTTGTTTAGAGCTCGGCCTCGAGATCTACTAGAACAGGTGTGGATATTTCTTTTGTATTTCTGATTCAAGCTCCCGTGTATATTCTGGTCCTCTTTTGGAGTCCCATTTCACTTTGACCAGAACTAATCTCTTGTGCTTGAGGTTCTTGACTTTCCTGTCTTCAATCTGTAGAGGTCTTTCTACAAATTTAAGTTGTTCATTTATCTCTATATCCTTAAGATGTACCATCAACGATTCATCAGCTAAGCATTTCTTGAGATTAGATACATGAAATACATCATGTATTCCTGCCATTTCCTCTGGCAGTTGTAGCTGATGCTATAGGTCCTATTCTTCTAATAATCTCAAAAGGTCCAACATACCTGGGGCTTAGGTTTTCCTCTTTTGATGGATCTTACAACTCCTTTCCAAGGAGAAACTTTCAATAACACTTTATCTCCTACTTGAAATTCCAACGGTTTGCGTCTGTTATATGCATAGCTCTTTTGTTGATCACATGCTGCTTTCAGTCGTTCCTTGACTTGGACAATCTTGTCGGTTGTTTCTTGTACTATCTCAGGTCCGGATAGTTGCTTTTCTCCAATTTCTGCCCAACAGACTGGGGTTCGGCACTTTCGTCAATAAAGTGCTTCGAATGGTGCAGCATTGATACTTGTGTGATAACTGTTATTGTAAGAAAATTCTATTAATGGTAGATGATCTTCCCAATTACCTCCGAAATCAATTACACAAGCTCTAAGCATGTCCTCAATTGTCTGAATTGTCCTTTCACTTTGTCCGTCCGTTTGAGGATGATAAGCTGTGCTTAGATTCAACTTGGTTCCCATTGTTTTTTGGAAACTTGTCCAAAAATGAGAGGTAATGCGGCTATCTCTATCAGAAACAATTGATAAAGGAATTCCATGTAATGAAACTATTTCATTTACATACAATTTAGCTAATTGTTCCATACTAAAAGTTTCCTTCATTGGTAGGAAATGAGCTGACTTAGTTAGCCTGTCTAGAATCACCCAGATTGTATTATTACATTTCCTTGTCTTGGGTAATTTGGTAACAAAATCCATTGTTATCAATTCCCATTTCCACACTGGCATTTCTAACTGCTGCAACAAACCTGAGGGTTTCTGGCGTTCAGCTTTGACTTGTGAACAGGTTAAACACTTAGAAACATAAGCTGCTATATCCTTCTTCATTCCTATCCACCAGAAATTCTTTCTTAAATCCTGATACATCTTATCACTTCCAGGATGCATCGTATACTTAGACTTATGGGCTTCTTCTAGTACACGGTGACGTAGGTCTCCTAATTTAGGTATCCACATTCTCTTCTTATGGAATCTCCAAATTCCATCTATTCCTTGTTCTAATTCCTTGATCATTCCTTTTAATTTTTCAGTATCATCCTTGATTACTGATTCTTGTGCTTTTCTAATCTGTTCATTTAAATCTACCAGCAGATTTAATTTAAGAGAACGTACTCTTTTTGGCTTTTCATGATACTTTCGACTTAAAGCATCAGCTACCACATTAGCCTTTCTTGCATGATACTGGATGTTACAATCATAATCACTAAGTATTTCCATCCAGCGTCTTTGCTTCATATTGAACTCATTTTGCCCGAAGACATACCTTAAACTCTTATGATCGGTGAAAATGGTAAACTTACTACCATAAAGGTAATGTCTCTAAATCTTAAGGGCAAAAATTATAGCTCTTAATTCCAAGTCATGGGTTAAATAATTCTCTTCATGACTCTTAAGTTGCCTAGATGCATATGCTATAACCTTTTGACGTTGCATCAATACACATCCATAACCTAACTTAGAAGCGTCACAATAGACTACAAAGTCTTCAGTTCCTTCTGGTAAAGCTAGTATGGGTGCATTGGTTAGTCTTTTCTTAAGAATTCTAAAGGCTTCTTCTTGTTTTGGTCCCCATTTAAACTTAACAGATTTACATGTTAGCTTAGTTAAGGGAATGGCTATTCTAGAAAAATCTCGAATAAATCTCCTATAATAACCGGCCAATCCTAAGAAACTTCTAACCTCGGTTGGAGACTCAGGGGTTTTCCATTTGGTAATCACCTCGATCTTGGTGGGATCCACATGAATTCCTTCATGATTAACTAAATGTCCAACAAACTGTACCTATTCTAACCAAAACTCGCACTTTGAAAACTTTGCATAAAGTTTTTATTTTCTAAATAAACTTAGAAGTGCGTGCAAATGCTTTGCATGTTTCTCTTTACTCTTAGAGTAAATAAGAATATCATTTATAAAAAAAATTATGAATTTATCCAAATAAGGCTTACATATTCGGTTCATCATGTCCATAAATGCAGCTGGGGTATTGGTTAAACCAAATGGCATGACAGTAAATTCACAATGGCCGTACCTTGTTCTAAATGTGGTTTTAGGAATGTCCTCTTCCTATACCTTTAATTGATGATATCCTGATCGTAAATCGATTTTAGAAAAAAATCGAGCTCCTTGTAATTGATCAAATAGATCATCGATTCTCGGTAGTGGATACCGATTCTTAATCGTGACTTTGTTCAATTCACGGTAATCAGTGCACATATGCATAGATCCGTCTTTCTTTTTAACGAATAAAATCGGTGCTCCCCACGGCGATGAACTTGGCTGTATGAATCCTTTTTCCAACAATTCATCTAATTGCTTCTTTAGTTCCTGCATTTATGCGGGTGCCAAACGGTAAGGTGCTTTGGCAATTGGTGTTGTTCCTGGTAGCAGGTGGATTCTGAATTCGACTTCTCTGTCTGGCGGTAATCCTGGTAATTCTTCTGGAAATACGTCTGAAAACTGAGATACTACTGGAATATCTTTCAGTTCTTTTCCTTTAGTGTTAGTGATTATAGAAATCAAATACACTAATGATCCTTTTCTTATATAACTGGCTGTTTTCATCACAGAGATGAATTTCGTGGATCTAGATGGCTTATCTCCTTTATTGTGATCTTTTCACCCCTCGGTGAATTTACTTGGATTGACTTTTGATCACATAAAATACTGGCTTTATTGGTTATTAACCAGTCTATTCCTAATACAACATCAAATCCTGCCAGATTCATTGGGTAAAGGTTTGCAATAAATTTTTGATTTAAAAATTCTATTATTGCTCCCTGCAAGATTTCAAAAATCCTAACGGTTTCCCCATTTGCTGTCTCTACTAGACATTCTTGTGGGAGTTTAGTTAATGGTTGATTGAGAAGTTTGCAAAATGAAGTATTAATAAAAATTTGGTTCGCACCAGAGTCAAATAATACTTTAGCAAAAACATCATTAACTAAAAACGTACCGGCTATCACGTCCGGAATCATCTTGACTTCATCTGCCGTCAGAACAAATGCTCTAGCATTTTTGGTAGTCTTATTGCCCATGGCTGGAACTAGTTTTGGACAATTCGGCTTTATGTGACCTTTTTCTCCACAGTTGAAGCACACTCCATTGTTAGGTTTCCTCCTACAATCTTCTTCCTTGTGCCCTGGTATCTTGCATAAATTGCAGTAAGTGGAGCATTTTCCTGAATGCTTCTTCTTGCAGGCATTGCAGTAGGGTGCAGAGGTAGAACCTACATTTTTCCCACGGTTGGAATTTCCATAACGAAATTCTTGGGTAAGCCTTTGAGCCAGGTTTCTCCTCTGTTCTTCTTCTCGTGTACGAACCAATTCATCAGTCAAGGTATTTGCTAGTTCTACAACTTCTTCTATAGTCTGGGGTCTAGCTGCCTTGACTACATGCCTAATCTCACTGATTAATCCCCAGATGTAACGCGAGATTAATACTGGTTCTGGTGAGGCAAGGGTTGGTACTATTCTAGCATATTCAAAGAATAACGTAGTATAACCCTTACTATCTACTCCAGTCATCCTAAGGTTTAAAAACTTATTTGTTATCTGTTCTTTTTCATTGGGAGGGCAGAATTTCCTTTCCACCATGTTCTTAAATTCCTCCCATTCCATATTGTAAACCATGTCACTTCCCCTGGACTGGAGGATAGTGTTACACCATTCTAAGGCTGAGTTCTTAAACAGATTGGAAGCAAACATTATCTTATCCTCTTCCGCACACTTGCTTATTTTTAAGACAGCCTCAGTCTTTTCTATCCAGCGTAGAGCTGCAACGGCCCTTTCATTGCCCGAGAATTCCATTGGTTTACATGACCAGAATTCTTTACAAGAACAACCATAAGATATGGTTCTTCTCCTTTTGGGAATGGGCACTTGAAGTATGGGTCCATTGTTTACGCTATGTTTAGGTTCAGTTGGTCGCTTACTGCCATTGTTACTTTTATTATCGGCTTCCCTAACTGTTTTTATTATATATGGCATTGCATCTATTATCCCTTGTGCCACTATGTGTTGGAGGGCACTGTTATCCACTTGATTTCCATTGTTATCGTTGTTCGGATTATCATTATTCGGGTTATTGTCGTTCTGGTTATTATCATTCTGATTTTCCTAGTTCACTTCGTTGTCCATCTGAATTTTAAACATTTACCATATATTAATATCACAAGATAATATTTAATACAACCAATCACACAACACGCATGTTGATCAAAAACGTCGAACATTGCGACTTACTCTTTCTTATATATAATATGCATCTAATACAAACCGATACTGGAATTTAAAATTACAATACTATTATGCATCCATAGTTATCGTCTAGATTTTTTTTCAAACAAACACACATATTATATTATTATTATTATTATTATTATTATTAATATTATTATTATTACTACTACCACCACCATCACGGATATGGGTTCATCTAGAACTTCATATTGCGCTCGTCATACTTCCAGACGAGTCGCTCTCTAACCTGCCTCATTCTCTCGCTGCTTTCTAAAATTTCCTCTCCGAAGGTTCGGAGCTCTTGCACATTTTCTGCATTCATTGGGGGTGCATGTGCTGGGACTGGGTTTGGGAACTGGGGCATAGGTTCCTGGTACGGATATGGATTCTCTAAAATTTCCCTATTGTATTCATCATTATCATAGTAGGGATCTAGAGGGTCCAAACCTGGGTAGGCTACTAGATTCGGCATGGGTTTATCTTCTGGTATTGGGTAACGCTGCTGGTAATCCCTATGTTCATCTAACCACGGGTCGTAGTCTAGGTCTAAGGGATTGGGTGCTGGTATCCTAGGTATCTCTTCTGGGTTAAAATCATGCTTTTGGATTTGATTTTCTAGGTTGTTTTCTATTTCCATTGGCTGAGTGGGAAACAATGGTAATGGTTGGGGTGCTATGAGTTGCTCCAGGTTAGGTTCGGCAGCTGTGGTTGCTAGGATATGGAAATTGGCTAAACTCCTATTAAGCATATCCTGTATGTGGGCATCGGTCTCTCTTTTAGCGGCTGCTAGGGCTCGCCGTTGTTGCAACTTTTTCATTCTTTTCCTACGTTCATGCGCTCCCCTACTGAACCATCCTCTCTTTTTAGGAGGGAATGACTCTTCAGACTGAGCCTTAAACACGAATATCCCATCTTCATTGTCAGCTGAATACCCTGAGAGGGCAGGCTGTGAAGAGGTGCCTTCGCTCCTAGGTGAGCTGGACAACTGACGGTAGGCGTCGGAAGGTCCTTGGTCGCTCATACTATAAACTAACAAATAGTTAAATAACACACAATAATAAAATACAATTATGCACGTATTTCCGTAGAAAATTTCCTAACATATTGAATAATATCTTGGTGTCAGCAGAACACCTGTGTGGCTGAATCAGTGGCTTAGCTCTGATACCACCTTCTGTCGCAACCCCCGTCACCTAACAACCCTGGAAAGGGCGGCCACGACCAGTTTTGGTGGTATCGATGTTTATCATTTTGGCAGCGGAAATTACATCAGAACCGTAGTTAGGAAATATTTTATCAGAGTAAAATACCACACTTGCATAATATTAATCACGTGGGAGAAATCCCAAGTTTTAAGTACACACATTTTCATAGGGATAAACCCAATTTTATTTAATAAAACATCTCTTTATTTTAGCTAACTTTATAGCCACTTTTCCAAGCCTTCAGTGCTCTCCAGCTGGCTTATATTTGGCTTTCACATTTTGTTACCTGAAACGCGTTTAAAAACATTTTGTCAGTGGGAAATACTGGTGAGTCAATCTCTGTTTAATCAAGTTAAGTAAAACCATTGTACTGTATTGAGGGCGGTCGCGCAATTACATTTGTTTCCATCTACTTTAATTACCACCCACGGTACTGTCAACCCGACTTGTGGTCATGTTACTCCTCGCAAGGTAGTAACAAATTTTGTATACAAAACCCCATCATACCGACGATAATTGTAGAATACAAATACTCAATATCTGTTTAATATATTATTAATTTGTGAGGTTTTGTAAAAACATTTTGCAAAAAATAGATTACTCACATTGCTCTCTTAGGTTTTCCTTTAGGGTTTCCTGGTGATTATCTATTAAATACACAAATGCACACGCGTTAGTATAATAACCCAATATTTACATTAGTAATACCCTCCCCGAGACGGCATTCCAACGACTACGTCGGGCAGAACCTCGACAGCCGTTACCCTGGATCAATCGGGCAGCGTATCTAATACGTAACCCGAGTTATGATACTTATAACGGAGCAGAACTTCGTTATTTAGGGGGGTATTATGCTCGGAATTATAATAGCTATTCAGAATATTGAGAGAGAGATCGAGAAAATGAGTGAACTGAAACTGTGGCTGAAGGCCTCTATATATAGTGTCTCCTCGCCTTCCGTCGCGGCCCGCATAAGAAGCAGCCAAGGGCTATGCGGCCCGCGACCTAGGGGGTCTATGACGTAGCTTTGTCCGGTCAGCAATCTAGGTTCGACAAGTGGCATGACACGTGGCAGCACCGGGCTGTGCCTTGACGACTTGCTGTTGCGCCCTGCGTAGGAGGTAGCCAAGGGCTTCGCGCCCCGCGACAGCCCCTTTAAATTTTGTTTTTATTTTTATTTTATTAAATTAAAGGTATTCGGGGCCCGTTTTCGCATACGGGGTGTCCTTTAGGAGATATTGGGATATTTTACATATTGGGATATTTTAATGATTTTTAGGGTGTCGAAAAATTTAGGAGGGTTGTTATAGACAGGTGCACCTCCAAATGAACAGATCTAAGCAGATCTGCCGTCAATAAATGTTTCCGAGAACAGAAACCGTAGAAACAGATACAACAACAACAATCAGTCAAAAAACACTCAAATACACAACGAAATAAGAACAATCGATCATCAACAGGAGCACATTGGCTCTCATACCATGATCAAATTATGGTATGATGATCAAATATAAAAAATAACAGGATGTAAACACAACAGACACAAAATATAGCGATAAAACAAGGTGACAAATCTCTTATAACCCAGACCAAAAGATTTACCCCCCAATAACCCAAAAGATCTTACAAAAATGTAAGATCTAAACAATACAGAAATACAGAAACGTCTTGATGATCATCAACTGATGATCATCTACCAATCAACTACAACAATCTCTCGAACATATATGAGAGTAGACAACGATACAACGAATCCCCCAAAAACCCTAAGTTTATACAGAGAAAAGTGAAGTGAAAATATTGGGGGAATTATGAACGAATGACTGAGACCAAGCCTTTTATATGTCTGCGCAACCAAAGTTACACATTAGCCCAAAACTTTAGAGGATGATGATCGTAGTCCCTTAGAATGTGCACTTTGCCCCCTCCAGCATTCGAGCTGTACAAACTGTTGCAACAACTTAAACAACCTACTAACTACCAGGCCCACATGCCCAATATCATAACAAAAACACACGAGCCCATCAGATAGAAATAAACCCAAATGAATGACCCAAAGCTATTATTTCAACAATTTATTACTATTATTATTGTATGCTTTTCTTGTCTCAGGCATGTGCTCTTTTTTGCGCCTAGGCATTGGTGCGTCATTTGCACCTTAAGCGCGTCTCACTCCTTTGACTACTTTGGGTCACATAACCATGTTTGGTTAAATATTGCTACCCAGTATAATTATTTTAAACCTAATATGACTTTAAATGGCCCACTATGGCTCATTCAGATATGACTCTTAAGGCCCACTATGGACAGTCAAATTTAAACTACATTCATTTAATTTTTATGAAGAATATCACAGGTGGAACTCTTATTTTTGCTTTCATACGTGTGAAACAAATACGCAAGTCAATATTATTTACATCACCAATACACCAATATGACTAAAATGTGGATATGGTTAAGATAAAGTTTCAACTCACAACATGGCGCTTTAGCATTTCCTCTCTCACCCACCAACCTTTCTCCCCTATAAGTACAAGCTTTAAACCTTCCTTCCCTTCCAGGTCGGTCCAAATGGTTCATCTTCTTAAAGTTTGGGAGCATAAATTGTTGTCCGGCGTGCAAGAATATAGTTGTGCATACACTTGCTTCGTTAGCCTTTACACAGATCAATAGCTATTGCGTTCCTAAACAAAATATGTGAGTATTTATATAAATACATATTTGTTTGTGTAGAGCTTCTTATTTGTTTAGAAAATTCTTTTTGATTGATGTGGTGCAAGTTCGCTATTTAATTAATTACCATAGGAAAGATTTATTACTTTCAAAGTGTTTCTGGATTTACTTCTTTAGCATAATTGTTCCTTATTTGGCATGCCATGTGGTTGATTCAACTTTTTAGCATATTCTTATCAATGAAGAAGCAAATTTATAACTAAGGGCAAAACGGACATTAACATACATAGGAAAATATCTAGCACAAATGTAAATCTATTTTTCTTGTTCTTGAATATATCTCTTGATTTAGGAAAGGAGTTCTTAAACAAAAGGTACACATTTAATTTTCTCTTAAATCCTTCATTCTCAAAGGAAAGATAATTGAGAACCGTGAAAATCATTCTGGACCATTCATTTTATCTATGACTTTTTTTTTGAATTATACATACACATATGTGTTTAAAATTGAAAAAATAGTAGGGTACATATATGTTTATGTTTGATAATGTATATATATGTATAAATGATTGTACATATATGAATATAAAGGAAGAGTATGGTTTTGGACATGTTTTTTAATGTACATATGTGTACATACAAGTTTAAAATTGAAAAAAAATTATTGTATACATATGTTTGATAATGTACACATATGTATAATTAAAAATTGATAATGCACACATACGTACAATTAGAAAAAACAACCAAACACGAGATTTGCCGTCTAACAAACATTTTTTTTTTTGCTTAGAAAAAATGAGTGGTTCACATTGGTTCTCATGGTTCTCAATAATCATGTGACTCTTAGGATTAGGATTATATGAGAACCATTAGGGAAAATGAGAACCGTGAGAACCAATGCAGAATAATGATTTTCACCAAGCAATTATTTTTCGGTAGTCACACATCTTCTTCTTTTTTTAATGCACACATGTGTGCATAAGTGTTTAAAATTGAAAAATAAGCGTTGTACATATACGTTTGATAATTACATTTGTACATATATGTATATAAAGGAAGATTGTGGTTCTAAACATGATTTTTTAATTATTGTATACATATGTTTGATAATGTACACATATGTATAATTAAAAATTGATAATGCACACATACGTACAATTAGAAAAAACAACCAAACACGAGATTTGCCGTCTAACAAACATTTTTTTTTTGCTTAGAAAAAATGAGTGGTTCACATTGGTTCTCATGGTTCTCAATAATCATGTGACTCTCTTAGGATTAGGATTATATGAGAACCATTAGGGAAAATGAGAACCGTGAGAACCAATGCAGAATAATGATTTTCACCAAGCAAATATTTTTCGGTAGTCACACATCTTCTTCTTTTTTTAATGCACACATGTGTGCATATGTGTTTAAAATTGAAAAATAAGCGTTGTACATATACGTTTGATAATTACATTTGTACATATATGTATATAAAGGAAGATTGTGGTTCTAAACATGATTTTTTAATGTACATATGTATAACTAAAAAAATTGCTTGGAGAAAATGAGTGGTCCATACACACACATACACACACACACACACACATATATAGGAAAATTGGTTTTTAATAAACCAACCTTTGTCCCATTGGTAAATAATAATCTTACCTACGTAATTGGTATACAATAATCCTACCTATCAACATGTTGGTACTCAATGAACTTCTGTTAATTTTTTTAACTGAAGTTAGTTTTTAAGTTTTATTTATTACACAAACAGTCACTGTAGTTGTAATTTACTAGTTTTAACTATTTTAAAACTAGTAAATTACAGTCCCTTAAGGTTTTTTTTTTTGTTTTATAAAATAGTTAAAACTAGTAAATTACAACTACAGGGACTTTTTGTGTAATAAGTAAAACTTAAAAATTAACTTCAGCTAAAAAAAATTAACGGAAGTTCATTGAGTACCAACATGTTTATAGGCAGGATTATTATATACCAATTACGTAGGTAAGATTATTATTTGCTAACTGGACAAAGGTTGGTTTATTAAAAACCAATTTTCCTATATATATATATGTAGGGGTGGGATATGGGGAAAACGTCTAAAAGTGTGAAAATGGTGAGAACGATTTTGGTGTTGACATGTGACATTGGTGCTAACTAAAACTAAGGGTAATATTGTCAAAAAGTCCATGCACATGCCACTTACATGCAAAAAGCCATCCACATGCAAGTCACATGAATATTCCACCATCCTTTTTAAACTCTCGTAACTTTTTTATACGTGATTATTTTTTTTAAATTACACCATAAAATCGAGTGTTTTATTATCTTTCAAACGAGTATACTATTGCTACACTTTTGAAATAAAAAAAATGACATGAACTGGTTGTTCCAATAAAAGTGCCAAAAAACACCCGGGTTAAAAAAATGCCATGAAAACCTAGTTGAAAATGCAATAAAACACATAGTTCAGAAAAAAAACCCCATGAAAACCGAGTTGAAAACGCCCTAAAAACACTCCGTTCTAAAAACGTCATAAAAAACTAGTTGAAAACGCCATAAAAACACCCACTTCAGAAAAACACTATCATACCAAAAGGTCCCTCATGCTTATGAAGCCTACAAAAGGCCATCTAAGCTAAAAATGAATAGGCATCCTTATGGTTACCATCATTTAACAGGAGATGGTCCTCAGCAGTGGTTACAAAAATCTGACCAAACCACTGTCCATTCTCCTGGACTTGAGACTGACCTGTCTGTGACCCCATCCAAAGCCATTTTGGCTTTGGAGACCCACCTAAACTAATTTGTTACTTGATGTGCAGGGAGCTTCTGCATGCTTATATAGTTTATGGTTGTAGATAGTGGAGGCTCTAGGCACATGACTAGATGTAGAGCCCTACTCAAAGATTTCAAAAAACATAGAGGGGGTGATATATCCTTTGGTAACAATTCAAACGGGAAGGTGTTGGGTCAGGGACCGTTCAGGCTGGGAAACTCAAGTTTGAAAATGTCAATCTTATTGACAATCTTAAATTTAACCTCCTTAGTGTTTCACAAATGAGTGACAAGGGCTATGGGTCATTCTTCACTAAGGAAACTTGTAAGATTGTTAGGCCATAAGTGGTTTAAAGAGATTGAAGAAATCATAGCCGGGAGCAAAACACAACTTGTTGCTCATAGGAGTGGCAATGTGTATGGGGTTGATATGTTGAAAGATAACCCAATGGCTGATACTTGTCTGTTCTCAGCTGCCTCTACCAAAGAGACTGAATTATGGCACATAAGACTTGGGCACACAAATCTGAAAACTATCACCACACTCTCAAAACAAGGCTTTGTAAGAGGTCTCCCACCAAAAGTTTTTACTTGCAATGCGGGAATTTGTTTCCTGTTTAAAAGGTAAACAACATAAAAGCTCATACAAGTCCATTGAAGAGTCCAAAACAACCCAGTGCTTAAATGTTGCACATGGACTTGTTTGGCCCTGTAAAAATCATGAGCTTGAAAAAGAAAAGATATTGTCTTGCAATTGTAGATGATTTTTCTAGGTTTACATGGACTTACTTTTTACATTTTAAAGATGAGACTGCAAGTATTTTGCAAGACTTTGTCAAACAGGTTGAAAAGCAATTTGATCTGCTAGTAAAAGTCTTTAGAAGTGATAATGGAACAGAGTTTAGAAACAAGGAGTTGGATGAGTTCTGCGTGTCAAAAGGGATTGTAAGGCGGTACTGCATCCCAAGAACACCAGAACAAAATGGGGTGGTTGAAAGGAAAAACAAAACTTTGATTGAAGCTGCCAGAACAGTGCTTGCAGACTCAGGTTTACCCTTAACTTTTTGGGTAGAGGCTGTAAACACTGCTTGTTATGTGCAGAACAGAGTTTTAATCAACTCCGAGCATCAAAAGACTGCTTATGAAACTCTGTTCAAGATCAAACCACTGATCTCATACTTTAGAGTCTTTGGCTGCCCATGTTTTATCTTAAACTTAAAAGACTCAATTTCAAAATTTGCAGCCAAAGTGGATTGTGGTTATTTACTGGGATACTCAACCACTTCCAAGGCCTACAAAGTGGTTAACACAAGGACTAGGTGTGTGGAAGAGACCTTGAATGTTAAGTTCAATGAGCTTTCATCATTAAAAATCCCAGCAAATCCTGCTGAACTGTTTAACCTTGATAAATTTACATTTGAAGATGTGTCTATTAAGACTAACCCTGCAGGTATACCATAATCTTCCTCACAAGATCATGGATTTGACATTGTGATTCCACAATACAAAGTCACTTCCACCACTAGAGAAGCATATGTTCAAAACAGCTGTCAAAACTCTGCCACTGCTGCATCAACAGTTGTTGATCAAACCTCTGCCACTTCATCAAATCCAACCTCTTTTGATAAAAATCCAACATTTGTGGATAAAAGCCAACATTGGCCACATCCATTCCTCCTATACCTCCACCTCCATCTCCAACAGATGTTGGCTCTTCAAAACTAACTGCCAACAGATGTTAGCTCAGATGATTCACATCTGCAGCCTTCACCATTCAATGGCATTCTTCCATATAAGGGGGATCTAATGTTCCTTAAATCTCATCCACCAGGACAAATCATTAGCAACATCAGTCAAGGGGTTCTTACAAGAAGTCAATCCCAAAGCATCTGTCTTTTTGTTGGCTTTCTATCTCTCATCCAACCAATCAAGTACCAAGAGGCATTGAAAGACAATAGTTGGGTAGAAGCTATGCAAGAGGAGATCCAACATTTTAAAAGACAACAAGTATGGGAACTTGTACCACTACCTAAGGATTTATGTCCAATTGGCACAAAGTGGGTCTTCAAAAACAAAACTAATGAAAGTGGCATTGTTGTCAAGAATAATGCCAGGTTAGTGGTTCAAGGCTTTAGACAAGAAGAGGGCATAGATTATTATGAAACCTTTGCTCATGTGGCAAGACTTGAAGCCATCAGACTGTTCTTAGCCTTTGCTGTCAACCATAGCATCAATGTGTACCAGATGGATATAAAATGTACATTTCCATATGGAAAGATTCAAGAGGAGGTGTATGTTTGTCAACCTCCTGGTTTTGAAGATGCCATTTATCCTAATCATGTCTACAAGCTCAATAAATCTTTGTATGGCTTGAAACAAGCACCAAGAGCTTGGTATGAAACTCTTTCCACCTTTCTAATTTCAATTGGGTTTACAAGGGGTAAAATTGACAAAACTTTGTTTTTGAAATGGAAAGGGAGGGATCTGACGATTCTCCAAATCTATGTTGATGACATCATCTTTGGATCCACATGTACCTCCATGTGTGAAGAGTTCTGAAAACTCATGACATCAGAGTTTGAGATGAGTGCCATGGGTGAACTCGAATGCTTTCTTGGTCTCTAAGTTAAGAAATTGCAAAATGGAACATTCATTCATCAAAGAAAATATGTAAAATATCCTTTAAACAAAATTGAGATGAATGATTATAAAGCATGCAGTACACCCATGGCAACCATAAAGCTTGTCACTACTGATGAAAAAGATGACTTGGTTGATCAAACTTTGTATAGAAGCATGATTGGGTCTTTATTGTACCTAACTGCATTAAGGCCATAAATCATGTTTGCAACATGTGTCTGTGCCAGATCCCAGTCAGCACCTAGGAAGTCTAATCTCATTGCTGTGAAAAGAATATTCAGATACATAAAAGGTGCTCCCACACTTGGTAACTGGTATCCTGCTAATGGGAATATCAAGCTTTCAGGTTTTTCAGATAGTGATTTTGCTGGTTGCAACACAACAAGGAAGTCTACATCAGGAGGGTGTCAATTTCTAGGCAATTATTTAGTATCTTAGCAAAGCAAAAAGCAAGCAGCTGTTTCTACATCCACTGCTGAAGCAGAATACATTGCTGCTGCAAGCTGTACAACCCAACTGCTGTGGCTTCAAAACCAGTTACTGGATTTTGGTGTAACTGCTCTAAAGACTCCTCTCATGTTGGATAGTCAAGCAGCTGAAAACATCATTAAAAATCCAGTATCCCATTCAACCACCAAGCACATTGACATCAGACATCACTTTGTGAGGGATTGCTATGAAAAATGTTTGATTTCTCTACATCATGTTCCAACTCAGGATCAGCTGACAGATGTGCTAACAAAAGCATTAGACACATCTACCTTTGAAAGCTTGATCTCTAAGATTGACATGCTTAACATGGATTAAAAGGCAAAACCTTGTTTTCCATGAATAAAAAGCATAAAAATGTTTTCAGAAAATCAAAAATCCATCCTTAAAAATAGCTTAAAATGAAATTTTTTTCATGAATCCTTAAAAGTCTGTCCATAACCACTGTTGTTTCAAACCTCTGATTGACTAAAAATTCACCCACTGCTGAAAGGTATCTTCTGTTTTCCATTTACCACTGCTTATGGACCACTGTTGATTAAACAACTGTTGGTCTCAACCACTGATGTCTATCCAATGATAGACTAAAATCAGCCATTGTTCATTCACTGTTCCCAACCACTGTTGTTGCCCAACAGTGGTTTCCAAACAACTGTCGTCCACTTTTCCAGCAGAGTTTACCACGTGGACAGATGTTAGCCATCAGATCTTTGAAACCGCTGCCACGTCAGCATTCACTTTTTCACTTTATGAAACCCTGTTTAATCACCAAACAGAGCTTTTACTCGCTGTTTCGAATTCAAAATTCTTTAAAGCGGTTACCATCTTCTTCTTCATCATTTCTTCTTCAACCTCTCGCAAATTCCAACTCCGACAATGGCTCTAATAATAAAAACTTTCATAACTACCTACCCATTTTTGAGAAAACCGAAAAAAACACTACTTACCATTCAATAATTGATGTTCTTACATCATCCAACTAAAAAGCAATTCTTACTGCCAATGCACCAACTTATCAAGATACACTCCGTGATTTCTGGGAAAATGCTAAAATTGAAGAACAAAAGAAAGAGCCCTATGCTATAACTTCAAAAGTCAGAGGTGAACTAGTCGCAGTAACCCCAACTACCATATCAACAACATTTGGGTTGAATGACTTGGCAGGTAAGACACCTTTTCCTAAAAATGATCTTCATGCAGAATTGATTGAGAGGGGGTATGATGGACAGTTAAAGGGAGTTACAATGTATAAACCAAATTTTCCTCCTCCCATGAAATTCTTTATCCATACCCTCCTAACATGTCTTTCTGCTAAAATCCTTGTTTCAATGAAATACCTTTGAGAATCCAGTACTTGGGCTATGTAATTTTAACAAAATCTGATTTTAACTACTCCCAAGCACTGTTTTTAGATTTGGTTTCAAATGTGAAGAACATTCAAAAAGGGAAAAATGCTGCTTTTCTTATGTACCCAAGACTATTAAGCTACTACCTGCAAAAACATGTTTCTAAAAAGGCTTTTGAGCAAGGTGAGCTTATAAAATAAATAGTCTTACTTCTGAAAATTTTACTCATCTTATGACCAAAGAGTCAAATGTTTCTAAAGCACAAGCAAAGGGGGATGAGCAAATTTTAGACGAGTCCACATCTTCTCCTCAAACCTCTGTTGCTGAGCCCACTGCTCTTGGTGATCACAACACCACAACCACTGCTGTGAAACCCACACCAGCAAAACCCAAAAAGAAAACCACTGTCAAATCCAAAAAGCCCACCAAATCCACTAAAATGGGTCCTCTAGATGATGAGATCCTAGAGGTTAACCCAGTGACAACACAAATGTCACTTGAAACCACTGCTACTACTTTAACACAGCATGATCTCAACCCTAGACCAAACTTCTCATGAATCCTCACAAAAGGATCATGTTGGAATCACAGGGACACCACATCATGAAGCATTACTTTCATTTGAAAGTATGCTTAAAAGCCCTTCTCCCGGGGCAATGTCTCTTTCAGCACCACAACCTTCATCTGCAATTCCAACAACCATAATACCACTATTTGAAATAATTGATATTCAGACCCAAAACAGTCTCTCTCACCAACACATTACTAAGAGTATAACACAACAAATGACTGTGTCTGAACCTATTCAATCTGCTAACCCCCAAACAGTTGAGGAGGATACACCCCATGAGTTTTACAAAACTCTTGGTGGGATTTCAAGTGGAGCAACCACTACAACTGGTGAACCCATTGGATTTCTGTTGGACAATGGTTACATAACTAAGACTCCCTTGAAGGCAACCACTGTTGAGGCTACTACAGTAACCTCTGTTCCAGTGGGAAGTCCCCAGAACCAAGAAAAAGGGGCATTTGTTTATGATCACATGGAGACTTCTCTTGTTATCAAAACAAATACAACCACCTCTGGTAGGAATTCAAATGATCCTATTAAATTAGGTGATGAATTAAGATACAAGGATTTAACGGATAGAATGTCTTCAGTTGAAAACTCTGTTGGTGAAATGAAAGACATGATGAAACACATGTTGGAGAATTCTAAATGTAAGCCTAGTACTCAGCAAATTACCCAAGAGATATGGAATTATGTGCAACCAATCCTTGCTGCTCAAAGGGAATTAGCTGAACTCAACCACAACAAGCATATTGAATTGAACAGAATAATGGTTGAGGCTAGGTATAAGGATACTCAGGCAGACATCAGGGGTATCAAAGAATCCTTGCTCAAGCTCACTGGCTCCTCCCCTACACCAGTCTTTGAAAAAGACGATGAAGATGATGCCAAAAAGGGGGAGAAAGATATTATGAGGAAATCGGAACCTGATCCAAAAGTGAAACCAAAATCAAAGGTCCAACAAAACCTAAGGTCTGCCAAACAAACTTCTGCAAAAACTTCAGAAACTTCAGATGTTGGAAAGAAAAAGGGAATTGATGAGACCCTAAATATCCAAACTGATGAGAAGATTTTAGAAAAGCAGAAGAAGCAAGATACAGAAGAGAGCAGAAGAAGAAAGAACATGAGGAGAAGATGAAAAGAGAAAACATTGGTACTTCACGAAGAAGGAAGTCTTTTAGAAATAATAGACCACCAATAGCCACCTTTCCCAAAACATCTGCTACTCCTAAAATGCTTGTATCCTCTGCTTCACCAAAAACCAAACCTTATAACAACCCTCCTAAAACCCCTCAACAAAACCCTAAACGTCCCTAATATACCTCGTATACGCGTTAAAAGGCCTAAATAACCTTTATATTAATAAAAATCAAATAAAAACAAATCTCTAAGTCGCTCACGGGTCGTGACCCGGTCTTCATAAGCTGTCGCGTGGCGCGACAACGTGACACCAGGCGAACTCCTAAGCCATCACGTGTCCTTGAACGTGTTAAAGTTAGGCCAATGACTGGCCAAGGCTAATGCTTAGCCAGTCTACCTCGCGGGCTGCGAAGGCCAGCCCTGTAACTCTCGCGGGGCGTGAGAGACCCCTCGACCAGCCTATATAAGGGTCTTCAAGCCTCAGTTCACAATCGTTCAAAATCTGAATTCTCTCCCAATTCTCTAGGCAATTATAATACTAGGGTATAATACCCCTATAAAGCGAAGCTCTGCCTCGTTGTAAGTATTATAACCCCTATTTGTTACCCTACACGATCGATCTAGGGCTCTGTAACGCATGTCAAGGCTCTGCCTGACTCAGTCGTTGGAGTTCTGTCTCGTGTTACACCCGATTGATCTAGGACTCCGTAATGCATATCAAGGCTCTGCCTGACTCAGTCATTGGAGTTCTGTCTCGAGTGTACGATTAATGTGATTTGGGTTATTTTACTAACACAAGTGCATTATTTAATTTTAATAGATAATAACTAGGAGATTCACCAGGAAGCTTTAATTTTACCAAAATAAACAAAGTGAGTACATCTTGCTTTTTGTCACCTTTTTGTAAATCTTTTTATGAATCATTGTCCAAACATTTTACAAAACCCTAAATGTTTATCCAGATACTTACAGTGATTAAGTGTTTGTAATTCTACAATTATCATCAGTATGTGGGGTTTTGTATACATTACTTGAAACTCATTACTATTGCGAATAGTAGCATGACCGCAGGCACGGGGGACAATGGTTGCCCAGTAGCAATACTGTGTTGATTAATTGGATAGATACAAGCATTGTAAATCTTAATACTATAAAGATTATAAAACTGTTTTTATTAAACTGGGATGCACTCGCCAGTATTTCTTGCTGATAAAACCTTTTTAAAACGCGTTTCAGGTAACTTAATGTGAAGCAAATAGAAGCCAGCTGGAGAGCACTGAAGGCTTAGAGTTGTGGCTATAAAAGTTACCAAATAAGAAACGAAGTTTATGTTTTCAATAATTAAGGTTTATCCCTATAAATGTATTGTCAAATGAACTTGGGTTTTATCTCATTTATTATTATAAAAGTTTGGTGTTTAACTCTGATAAAAATATTTCCTAACTACGGTCCTGATGTATGAATTCTGCTGCCATATTGTTAAACACCGATACCATCTGACTGGTTCGCGGCACCCGCTCTCGGGGCAGGGGTCGGGGGCTGTGACAGAAGATGGTATCAGAGCTACAGCCACTGGTTTAAGCCAATGAAGTGTTCTGCTGACACTTAAAATTGTGTTAGGAAATAACTTATATGATTATGTGTAAATATGTATATTATTATTTTGTGCTATTTGATAATTTGTTAGTTTACAGTATAAGTGAGCAAGGTACAGCCGACGCTTATCGTCAATTAGCTAGTTCCCCAAAAGATGAAGGAACCTCATCTCAGCCAAACCCTTCAGGATACTCAGCAGATACTGAGGAAGGAATATTTATCTTTAAGGCACAGTCTAAGGAGCCTTTCCCTCCTAAAAAGAGAGGATGGTTTAATAGGGGAGCACATGAGAGGAGGAAGAGGATGAAGAAATTACAACAACAGAGAGCATTAGTCAGAGCTAATAGGGAAGTGAATGCACAAACCCAAGAAGCAGTCAATAGGCCACCGTGGGAAGAGGAACTTGATAGACGGTTGGCAGATTTCCATATGCTAGCCACTACCGCAGTAGACTCTAACCTAAACCAAATAGCTGAACCACCACTGTTACCCTTATTCCCAGATCACCAAATGCTAGAACCCGATCAAGGAAACCAATTCCTGATACCTGCTTTCAGCCCCAATGAGTTACCTAGAATCCCAACCCAATCCCTTTAGAACGTGACCCGTGGTGGGATGACGATAGATCATTTCAGGAAATGGTAAACAACTCAGACCCTTATGAGGAACCCATACCTCATTACCCTGACCTAGTAAACCCACCAATGAGTCGAGAATATGTGCAGGAACTCCGTCAGTATGGCGAAAATTTAGTGGATGAAGGAAATAGAATCCGACAAATAGGAGAGAACTAGTTTGGAAATATGATGAGCGGGAAATGCAGTATTGGATGAATGACACCTAGAATAACATCTAGATATTTGTGTAATTTTGTACTTTGATAATATATACATATATATATTATACAGACTAAAAAGAATAGACTAAAACAGATATAGATGCATAACTACTCGTATGTTTTATTTTCAATAGTAATTTGTAATTGATGCATATGTATAAATATATATAAAAAGGGTAAAGTCGCAATGTTCAACGTTTTTGATCTATTTGTTTGTATGATTGTTTGTATTAAATCTTATTTGGGGATAATACCTGATAAGATGTTTTCAATTCAGATGGACAACGAAGTAAATCAGGAAAACCAGAATAATGATAATAACGAGAACCAAGTGAATAATAGCGCCATCGAACATATAGTCGCACAAGGAATTATAGATGCTATGCCTTATATTATCAAGACAGTTAAGGAAGCAGAAAATAATAAATCTGTAACTAGAATTAACTGAACCAAGTCATAGTGTGAACGAAAATCACCAACCCCTGATCCAAGCTCCAATTCCAAAAAGAAGAAGAACCGTTTCTTATAGTTGTTCTTATAAAGAATTCGTGGCCTGCAAACCAATAGAATTCTCATGCAATGAAGGAGCCATTTCAGCATTACGTTGGGTAGAAAAGACTGAAGCAGTCATAAAAATAAGTAAATGTGCAGATGATGATAAGATTATGTCTGCTTCTAATCTATTCAAGAATGCAGCTTTAGAATGGTGGAATACTATTCTCCAGCTAGAGGAAGTGACAGAGTTTATAATATGGAATGGACCAATTTTAAGGAAATGGTTGAAAGAAAATTCTGTCCTCCCAATGAAAAGGAACAAATTGCCAATAAATTCCTAAATCATAAAATGGCTAGAATAGATTGCAAAGGTTACACTACCATATTCTTTGAATATGCTAGGATGGTACCAACCTTAGCCTCACCTGAGCCAGTATTAATCTCCCGTTATATTTGGGGATTAATTAGTGAAATTAGACACGTAGTTAAGGCAGCTAGACCTTCAACCATAGAAGAAGCAGTAGAACTAGCCAACACCCTGATTGATGAATTAGTACGCACACAAGAGGAAAACCAGAGAAAGAACCTAGCTCAAAAACTTACCCAGGAATTTCGCTACGGTAATTCCAATAGTGGGAAAGGTACAGGTTCTTGCTCTGCTCCTTACTGGAAGACTTATAAAAAGAAGCATTATGGGAGATGTGCAAGGTATTGTAATTTCTGCAAGAAACCTGGACATAAGGAAGAAGAATGTCGAACAAAAGCTAGCAATAGGCTATGCTTCAATTGTGGAGAAGCCGGTCACATCAAACCGAACTGTCCGAAACTAGCTCTAGTAGCAACCAGCAAAGCTAAGACAAATGAAGGACCTAAGAAGAATGCCAGAGCATTTGTTCTGAAAGCCTAGGAAGCTAAGATGATTATGGATGTGATTGCTGATACATTTTTAGTTAATGACAGTTTTGCCAAAGTATTTTTTGACTCTGGTGCAAACTAAAGTTTTATCAATACTTCTTTCTACCAACTTCTCGACCAACCATTTACCAAACTTCAACAAGACTGCCTAGTATAGATGGCAAACGGGGAATCCATCGAGATTAGTGAAATCTTGCAGGGAGCAAGAATAGAAATTTTGAACCATCATTTCTCTTCTAACCTTTACCCAATGAATCTAGTCGGATTCGATATTGTATTAGGAATGGATTGGTTGGTAGTCAATCGTGCCAGTATTTTATGTGATCAAAATTCAGTACAAGTAAGTACACCAACGGGTGAAAAGATCACAATTAAAGGAGATAAGTCAACCATATCAACAAAATTTATCTCTGTGATAAAAGCTGCAAGTTATGAAAGGAAATGAGGAATAGTATATATGATTTCGGTAATCATTAATACTAAAGGAGAAGAATCAAAAGATATTCCTGTAATATCTAAATTCTCAGATGTTTTTCCAGAAGAGTTACCTGGATTACCACCAGATAGAGAGGTTGAATTTAGAATTCACCTAATATCAGGAACGGCACCGATTGCCAAGGAACTGTATCGATTAGCACCATCAGAGATGCGGGAACTAAAGAAACAACTGGACGAACTTCTTGATAACGGTTTCATACAACCAAGTTCATCACCGTGGGGAGAACCGGTGTTGTTTGTTAAAAAGAAGGATGGATCGATGCGTATGTGCATTGATTACTGAGACTTGAAGAAAGTTACGATTAAAAATCGGTACCCACTACCGAGAATCGATGATCTGTTCGATCAACCTCAAGGAGCTCGATTCTTTTCTAAGATCAACTTACTTTCAGGATATCATCAATTGAAAGTACAGGAAGAGGACATTCCTAAAACTGCTTTCAGAACAAGGTACGGTCATTATGAATTTACCGTTATGCCATTTGGTTTAACCAATGCCCCAGCCGCATTTATGGACATGATGAACAGGATATGTAAGCCATACCTGGATAAATTCATACTTGTCTTTATAGATGATATTCTAATTTACTCTAAGAGTAAAAAGGATCATGCAGGGCATCTCTATACACTTCTGACATTGTTGAGATAAGAGAAGCTTTATGCTAAATTCTCAAAATGCGAATTTTGGTTTCAAGAAGTGCAATTCCTTGGACATTTAGTTAATCATGAAGGATTCATGTGGATCCCACAAAGATCGAGGCCATTACTAATTGGGAAGTCCCTTAATCACCAACAGAAGTAAGAAGTTTTCTTAGACTGGTAGGATATTATAGACGGTTTATCCAAGATTTCTCTAGGATAGCCATTCCATTAACCAAACTGACCTGCAAATTAGTTAAGTTTGAATGGGGACCAAAACAGGAAGAAGCCTTTAGAATTCTTAAGCAAAGATTAACCAACGCACCCATACTTGCATTACCCGAAGGAACTGAAGACTTTATAGTCTATTGTGATGCGTCTAAGTTAGGAGATGGATGTGTGTTAATGCAATGTCAAAAGGTTATAGCCTATGCCTATAGACAACTCAAGAAACATGAAGAGAATTACACGACCCATGATTTAGAGTTAGGAGCCATAATTTTTGCCCTTAAGATTTGGAGACACTATCTTTATGGTAATAAGTTTATTGTCTTCACATATCATAAAAGTTTAAGATATATTTTTGGGCAAAAAGAATTAAATATGAGACAGAGACGATGGATGAAAATTCTTAGTGATTATGATTGTGATATTCAGTATCATGCGGGAAAAGCCAATGTAGTAGCTGATGCTTTAAGTCGAAAGTATCATGAAAAGCCAAAATGAGTACGTTCTCTCAGGTTAAATCCACAAGTAGATTTGAATGAGCAAATTAGAGAGACACAGAAAACGGTAATCAAGGACGATGTTGAAAGTTTAAAAGGAATGATTAAGGAATTAGAACAAAGATCAAACGGAATTTGGAGATTCCATAAGAAAAGGATCTGGATACCTAAACAAGGAAACCTACGCCACAGAATTCAAGAAGAAGCTCATAAGTCTAAGTATACGATACATCCCAGAAGTGATAAGATGTATCAAGATCTAAGAAAGAATTTCTGGTGGATAGGAATGAAAAAGGATATAGCAACCTACATTGCTAAATGTCTAACCTGTTTACAGGTTAAAGTTAAGCATCAAAAACCCTCAGGGTTATTACAGCAATTAGAAATGCCAATATGGAAATGGGAATTGATAACAATGGACTTTGTTACTAAATTACCCAAGACTCGAAAAGGTAATGATACAATCTGGGTGATTGTAGACAGATTGACCAAATCTGCTCATTTCTTACCAATGAAGGAAACTTTCAGTATGGAACAGTTAGCCAAGTTATATATAAATGAAATAGTTTCATTACATGGAATTTCTTTATCTATTGTATCTGATAGAGATAGCCATTTTACTTGTCATTTTTGGATAAGTTTCCAAAAGGCAATGGGAACCAGGTTAAGTCTAAGCACAGCTTATCATCCACAAATGGACGGACAAAGCGAAAGGACAATACAAACAATGGAAGATATGCTTAGAGCCTATGTAATTGATTTCGGAGGAAATTGGGATGATCATTTACCATTAATAGAATTTTCCTACAATAACAGCTATCATACTAGCATTACTGCTGCACCTTTTTAAGCACTTTATGGACGAAAGTGCCGAACTCCAGTCTGTTGGGCAGAAATTGAAGAAAAGCAACTATCTGGACCAGAGATAGTGCAAGAAACAACGGACAAGATAATTCAAGTCAAGGAGAGACTAAAAGCAGCACGAGATCGTTAAAAGAGTTATACAAATAACAGACGAAAACCTTTGGAATTTCAAGTAGGAGATAAGGTATTGTTAAAAGTTTCTCCATGGAAAGGAGTAGTCAGATTCATTAAAAGAGGAAAGCTAAGCCCCAGGTATGTTGGACCTTTTGAGATTATTAGAAGGATAGGACCAGTAGCTTATCAGCTACAACTGCCAGAGGAAATGGCAGGAATACATGATGTGTTTCATGTATGTAATCTCAAAAAGTGCTTAGCAAACGAATCATTAGTAATACCTCTCCAGGACATAGAGATAAATGACAAACTTAAGTTTATAGAGAAACCCATTCAGATTGAAGATAGAAAGATCAAGAATCTCAAACACAAGAGACTAGTTCTGGTCAAAGTAAAATGGGATTCTAAGAGAGGACCAGAATACACATGGGGGCTCGAGTTAGAAATGCAAAGGAAATATCCACACCTGTTCCAGTAGATCTCGAGGACCAGATCTAAAACAAGGTGGGGAGGATATAACAACCCTCCTAAAACCCCTCAACATAACCCTAAACGTCCCTATTATACCTTGTATACGCGTTAAAAGGCCAAAATAACCTTTATATTAATAAAAATCAAATAAAAACAAATCTCCGAGTCGCTCGCGGGCCGCGACCCGGTCTTCATAAGCTGTCGCGGGGCGCGAGAATGTGACACCAGGCGAACTCCTAAGCCGACACGTGTCCTTGAACATGTTAAAGCTAGGCCAATGACTGGCCAAGGCTAGTGCCTAGCCAGTCTACCTCGCGGGCCAGCCCTGTAACTCTCGCGGGGTGTGAGAGACCCCTCGACCAGCCTATATAAGGGGCTTCAAGCCTCAGTTCACAATCGTTCAAAATCTGAATTCTCTCTCAATTCTCTAGGCAATTATAATACTCGGGTATAATACCCCTATAAAGAGAAGCTCTGCCTCGTAGTAAGTATTATAACACCTATTTGTTACCCTTCACGATCGATCTAGGGCTACGTAACGCATGTCAAGGCTCTGCCTGACTCAGTCGTTGGAGTTCTGTCTCGTCTTACACCCGATTGATCTAGGACTCCGTAATGCATGTCAAGGCTCTACCTGACCCAGTCATTGGATTTCTGTCTCGAGTGTGCGGTTAATGTGATTTGGGTTATTTTACTAACATGTGTGCATTGTTTAATTTTAATAGATAATAACCAGGAGATTCACCAGGAAGCTTTAGTTTTACCTAAATAAACAAAGTGAGTACATCTTGCTTTTTATCACCTTTTTGTAAATCTTTTTATGAATCGTTGTCCAAACATTTTACAAAACCTAAATGTTTATCAAGATACTTACAGTGATTAAGTGTTTGTAATTCTACAATTATCATCAGTATGTGAGGTTTTGTATACATTACTTGAAACTCGTCACTATTGCGAATAGTAGCATGACCGCAAGCATGGGGGACAATGGTTGCCTAGTAGCAATACTGTGTTGATTGATTAGATAAATGTGAGCATTGTAAATCTTAATACTGTAAAGATTATAAAACTGTTTTGATTAAACTGGGATGCACTCGCCAGCATTTCTTGCTGATAAAACCTTTTTAAAACACGTTTCAGGTAACTTAATATGAAGCTAAAAGACAGCTGGAGAGCACTGAAGGCTTAAAGTTGTGGCTATAAAAGTTACCAAATAAGAAACGGAGTTTATGTTTTCAATAATTAGGGTTTATCCCTACAAATGTATTGTCAAATGAACTTGGGTTTTATCCCATTTATTATTATAAAAGTTTGGTGTTTAACTCTGATAAAAATATTTCCTAACTACGGTCCTGATGTATGAATTCCGCAGCCAAATTGATAAACATCGATACCATCTGATTGGTTTGCGGCACCCGCTCCCGGGGCAGGGGTCGGGGTTGCGACAAACCTTCACCTTAAAAACCACCACAAAAGAAGCAGAAAATAGCTTCAAAACCATCCTTACCCACTAAACCAACAGATGCTGATGCAAGCATCAGCAGATGTTAGGCAAATAGCTATTGAGACACCAGTTGTCTCAGCAGAGGTTAGCCTATCCTCTTCCACAATTCCTTTCAATACACCACCATCAACACAACCACCTCCAACACCACAAAGATTTCCTTCACAACCACCTTCTTCACCTAAACCACCTTCTCCACCTAAAGTTCCTCTACCACCCAAATTTGCTTATGCATGAAAAAGAAAATTTGTTGTGCCTGAGGATGATAAGGAGATTCCGTTACCAATCCCCTTATCATCTGTTCCTATTCAAATCACTTCATCCTTATCACTTCCACCTATAAATCCAATTCTAAATCCACCCACTGGTTCACTACCATCTGTCATTCCCTTAGCTGCTCAATATCCTCTAGAACTGCTTGCAGTTCAAAGTGAAATGGAATCTTTCTACAAAATAGATCGAGGATCCATCCAAAGAACTTTCCCATCTCTCTATGGTTTCAGACAACCTCAGAACCTGGATGAATATTTGAAAATGAAAGCAAGACAAGCAGAGGTTATAGTCAGAGAAGAAAGCAAATGGTTAGGTGACAGGAAATACCAAGGTCTGTTATCACATGAGCTTAACAAAGTCAGAAAGCTTGAAGACTTTGCTAAAGACCTTAGTAAATACATGTCTGAGCAGCCTTTGGATACTGAGCTTGAAAAGGAACTGAAGGTTGATTACATAGATCACATAATGAAGCACAAGCCTTATAAAGCAACCAAGTCTCAATTCAAGGACTGGTCAACAGATGCTCTCTTGGAAGAAATTGATAGAATTACAAAAATGAACAATGATCCTCTGGTCAAGAAAACTCCACCAAATTGGAAGAAATCCAAACAAGCGGATCCAGATGAAGCATTAAAGTTCAAGAGAATGAGAGCATAGCTTGTTGCTACGGATTACGGGTCTGCAAGATCAATAGCTAGATGGTCAAAACTAAATGTTGAAGAGACCTACAAAAAGCTAGAAGAACTTAGAGCAAAATACCCAATTTTTTTCTCAAAAGTCAGTTTATCCTCCACCCACTACTAGCAGGCCTCAATAGAACCAAGCCTCCAAAAAGCTTCTCTTGTCATCTACTTTACCCACAAATGCCTTGAATCAATTAAAAAGGCAAAGGCATACTGATGAGGAAGATGAGTAGAGGTTTGAAGAATATAGAAAAGAGGCTCTCAAATTTCAGATTGAATCTCACACTGATGATGCTGTTGATCGACTTACTGCTCACTTAATAGAAACCATCAAAAGGTTGGTAAGCAGACATCATTCACCAAACTCATCAGAAATAACTCTTCTCCTAAGAAACCTATTTGATCCAAAAATACTAAAGTGGAAGTCATCCTCAGACACCCATGTATTGATTTTGCTCAGATCAAATGGAGATGTTGAAAGGATAAGCAGGAAGGATGCATATGGTCTGAGTGCAGATGACCTTCAAGATCTTTTGAACCTTTAACTAGAAAGGGATGAAGAAGATATGGATTCCTTGGACTTTGAACTACAATTCAAAGGGCAAATCTGGAAAATGCTGTTGAGAAAATAAAGTTCAGAAATAAAGAAGGGTTTTGGCATCATCTGTTCTAGGGGGAGATTGTTGGCTCATGTGGATCCGACCTTGAGAACAGATAATACAAAGCCAAAATACTTCTGCAACAATTGATCCAAAATAACAGTGCTTTGGATTCCTTCTTCCTCCATTGACAAAAGCATTCTAACATCTCCTACTTCTAAGGTCTACTTAATACTAAAGTCTGCTGATTCACTAAAGTCTATTGAAGCTAAACCATTGAAGAATTCAAAGGTCTGATGGAAGTCAAAGGTCTGATCACCCTCTGAAGAAAGTCTGCTAAAGCTTTATCAGAGGATAGAGCCCATCAGAGTTTAGAGTCATCAGTGTTTTGTAATCAGTGCTTTATTAATGTAACAGTGTTTAGCTAGCAGAGTTTAGAGATTATTAGTATTGTTAGATGTGATTGTCTAGGTGACGTCAGCAAAGATTCCACAGTGGTTAGGTTTGTACTATAAATAGACAGTGCATGTACTATTCTATTAGATCACTTCACTTACTTGCATTTTGTACGAACAAACACTGTGATCTCAGGCTGAGGGGAGATTGCAATTCATGCATACATACGTGAAGCATTGTGTAAAAACAATCATTCAATAAAAAGTATTCATGATGAAAGCAGATCTACCATTGTTTGTGTTATAAAGTTTTCTTCATTCCACTACATATTATTTATCTTATTATCTTCTTCCATTGTTCTTCTTTAAAACAAACACAAACAATTCACACTCAGATTCTAACAGTAGGCTATGTGTAGGTAAAAATATATGGTCTTTTTATGTATATATAGTACATATGAATGTAAGAAACATAAAATTCAAAAAAATATGAACCTTAAATCACAGAAGAATTTAGTGATTTAGAGTTGTTCTTTTTGTTCTCACAATAAATAGTGTTCTGTAATGATCCCCATCCTATCAAACGCTATAACTTTAATAGTTTATTAATTAACTTAAGTAACACAAATATAAGAGTTAATTACACCGTTAGTCCTTGTGGTTTATGCAAAGTAACAACCTAAGGTACTAATGGTTTAAAATAACAATATGAGGTATTAACTTTTAATTTTGTAACAAACTGGGGTACTAACACTAACCTTTGTTTATTTTTAACTGATTTCAAGGGTATTTTTGTCCTTTTACAAATAATAATTAAATTCTGGAAACTTTGAGGGATCATTTGTGTAAATCAGTTTCTTAAAGTATTCTGCAGGGACTCTTTGTGTAATTTCTATAAAATTAAAACAAAATCTTGCCCATTCTTCTTCTCAGTCTCTCTCCCTCTCTTCGTGTACACCAAATCAAGAACACCATGTCCCTTTACATTCATTTGCTAACCGATGAGCTTAAATCCATCGTCTCGTCGTTCATTTGATTACCGATGAGCTTAATTTCAAAATTGCCTCTCTGTTGAAACTTAAAGACCTCTCAAACAACGGCACGTGTTCGTCAAACATCACTTTTGGTCCACCGGTGGGGACTCTCAAACGCGCAGCCGAAATCACGAACAAAACATGGTTGTTTAAATACAGATTTGGCTCCTTTACAAACCTTAGCAAACACACTTATATAATCCCACAATGACGTCCCATCGTCGATGGCATGATTGACAGCAAACCTAATGAAACGCCGTCGTGAAGCACTGAAGCTCCTCACCTGAACGCCCAAAATCGGCTTGAAATGACCTTCGTAGCTCGTCATCCTGTCATCAGTGAAAAACTGTTTGACGGAATCAGGAATGTGAAATGAAGAAGAGACAACTTCTAGCTGGTGAACCCCAAACCAAATTCTCTTCCGCCTTTCTATTGTTTACTCTGCTAGTTGATTTTGTCATTAAAAAACCAGCAACAACCCAGCTCCACTTTCTGCAAATTTCAACAATTTGAACAATACCTTGGAGATTTTAAGGATAATTTTACATTAACTTATCTGTTAAGTGACAATTATTACTGATCTTAATGTTTCTGGAGAAATTGTTTCAGGGTTATTTGAATTTCGTGGAAAAGATTTTCAAGATTTATTGTTTGGTGAATCAAGTTTTTGTTTTTCTAGAGGAAAAATATTTACTTTTTATGTTTCGTGTTGGTTATGCAGGTGTCAAAAGATTGAATTTTACATTCTCATAGGTATATATTTGTATTTTATAAGAACAGTCCCTCTAATTAAATCAATAAATTGCATAAATAGTCCTTGATGTTATAAAGGTCCTTTTGGTCATTTCATAAAAACTTAACAAAAAAACTAACATTTGTTAGTCTTAGTACCCAAGGTTGTTATAAAATTAAAAGTTAATACCTCAAATTGTTATTTTAAACTATTAGTACCTTAATTTGTTAATTTGCATAAACCACAGGGACTAACGATGTAATTAACTCCAAATATAATTATCTCATTAACAAATTGTATTTAGCATATAAATTTCATATTTACATAGATGTCAGTAAAAAGTTACCATGTTGCTATTATATTAATGTTTTCTAATCTAATTTCTAATAATTGAGCTAAAATGTTATTTTATTATGATTAATATATTAATATATTATTTTATAGTATTTAAATGATATGGTTATAATAATAATAATAATAATAATAATAATAATAATAATAATAATAATAATAATAATAATAATAATAATAATAATAAAACCTTTATATCTTCTAGCATATGTTTCTTCATTATAGTTCTAATTCCTTTTTAAAATAAAAAAAAATTTAGTTAACTTATAGATAACAATTTTCCTTGTTTTGTCTACAAATCAGATTTTAAATTTACTACCTAATAGATTATTACAAAAACTTTGAGACTTTAAGACGTGTGATACCATATTTTACCTCACAATCTTTTTTTTGGTCTGAACCCTTATCATTATTCAATTAAAGGAATGCATTTATGAGTTTTCCTAAAAATAAAATTTAAACGACTAGTAAACCATATTTTCCATATATTGAAAATGATTTAGTAAATTTTTATATAAGTATCAGTCAGATTATTATTTAACTGCATTGTTATCTAAGTTTTCAAATTATGTAGTATCAAACATATAATGTTAGTAGCCAATAACAACATATAATTATAATGATAAAATGATAAGAATATAGAATCATAGTCTTTATCTCAAATTTTTATAAAATTACAACTGTTCAAATTATAATATAAAGTAATGTAATTTCAAAACATCCAAAAATTAGTATATACAAATACATGCGTATGTGAGTGTCATATATTTTTTTATCCACATTGTTAGATATGAAATATACTAACAAATATAAAAATATGTAATGTGTATTTCCATTTAAACATGACATTTAGTTCCAATAATGTTTTATTATTATTATTATTATTATTATTATTATTTTATTATTATTATTATTATTATTATTATTATTATTATTATTATTATTATGGTCATTTTTGTTTAAAACATGCATTTTTATAGATGGATAAAATGTTTTTATATTTATAAATATGGTAAACATCAATTTTTGATCATACAAGACATAAAAAAATTATTCAGATCTTTAGATATTTGAAAAGTGTCTCCAAAAAAAATGATATTATAATTCTAAAATCTTCATTACTAACTATTTGATTTTTTTTATTTATTCATCCATGTGATACACAAGGGTTATAACCTAGTATAATAATAAAAAAGTTACAATTAACAAGTATGTAGGACCGGTGACTGATCTAGAAGAATAGTTTAGGGGTATCCCAATTTTTTTCCTAAAGCTGTCCATGAGAATTTGAGGGACCTTAGGGCCCTGTATGGCTAGTAAAAATAGGGCCTTAAAATTTTCTTTTACCTAGGGTCATTCTTGTGCGGCTAGTATATACACGCACATAATTACTAGGTTACAGATCCACAATTTGAATAAAAAATATTAAACACCTAGTAATAAGATTTAGAAATTAAAATATGATATTTTGAGATAAGATATAATTGAAATTACGTATTAATTAGGTATAGATACGTGTGTTGTGACTATTTTTAGAAACATAAATTTTAATCAACCTTCATTAATCCATATTTTATAATATAGTGTTACTCTGGAATAAATTAAGAAAATGAATTTTATTTTTACATTTTTAAAGCATATGTTGATTATCTTTTTTTATGAATGGGTGTACTACACAAATGAGAATATTATTTATATTTTGTAGCACTTTAAATATGTATGTTATTTAGAAGTTTCATAGATATTATTTAGTAAATGGCAAAATATTAAATAAAGTTTGACTATTCAACGCCTAGTAGTGGGTTACAACCGCGCTTCATGGCGATGCAAGCCAACGTTTATTTCATCAATTTTTAACAAAATATAAAAGAAACGTAGACGTAATGATAAAAATATTTTAGTATTGATAAACCCCAAAAAATATAATTGTGATTATTTTTATAAATCTATAAACTTCATATCTTTAACTTTTTTAGTCTGTAATATTCAAACATTTAAGCTATGTAATAAAGCTACTTAAAATTTTTGATAAACTTGTAAGTAAGAAACTCCAGTGTTGGATTTAATAAAAAAATTCATGATCCACACGACAGAAAAGATTTGATATCTTTGATCCGCAAAATAGAAAACATAAATTAATTGTATATATTCAAAAAGAACTTACACTTGTCAATTACTTTTCATTAGGACTTCTGAACTTGTTGCTTTTTCACTGATTATACCAATGCACATTGCTCATATTAATATAATGATAACTAATAACTCATCTTCTTCAAACAACTTGTAGCTCCAACTCTTGGTCGACCTCAATTTTGTTTCCCTCAACCAGAAAATATCATTTCATCTCATCTTCACCTAAGGGATATCCTAATATTTGCATAAGAGTATCATCATAAATAATAAAACAGAGATGAAAAAAAAAGTTGCACTTCACCAAAAAGTTGAAGGGTATTCCGGGCTACCCTTTTCTTGCCTCCCACAAGAAAATCAGACCCTGTGTAGGACAAAATTTGCATTAAAAAATCGGTGGTGTAGCCTAGATGGGCCAAAACTTGAAATGGAAAAAGAGGTAGAGTTGGTGACTTTTTATTAAACATATGTATTGTGTTTCAAGGTAGGAAACCAACATGTTTATATCTTATAAATTGAAAACAACCCACGTAGTTATAGAGGATAGATCGGGATATGTTAGAATATTGGGATGCTTTTGGGTCTAATAATATTGGATAATAACAAGGGGTTTAATATGGCTTTTTATATAGAACCAAAACTTAACTCAACCCATGAGGTTGTTAATTAGAATCAAATCTTGTAAATCATGGTTTTTAAAATTGAAAAACTAGATAATTATAATTATTTAGGGTAAATTACACTTTTCTTTCTTTATGTTTGTATCGAATTGCAATGGATGCCGTTTAACTTCAATAATCACACTTACAATTCTTTATTTGAAAAACCCATTGCACCCTAGGTCCTTTTACACTAACCCGGTTAATATTTTTAATTAACTCTAGTCATATACATGGCACATGAGGGCAATTTGGTAATTTTACACATTAAAAAGTACATTATAATAAATAAAATAAAAACACTTTAAACCAATTAATTAATTAGTTAATATATGTATATGTATGTATCATTTAAACATAACCTGCACCACCTAAACCACAACCATCTCTATCTCCACCATCAACACCACCGTCCCAACGCTACCACCCCAACCCTCCGGCAACCACGAGCACAACCACCCACTTCGCAACAACCACCACCATCAACCATCTCTATCTCCACCGTTACCACCACCGTGTAGGATCTGATATGGTGTTTCTTTCAAAGTTTTGGATCGGTAAGCTATAATAATACGTGAATCCTCAAATCATTTCGGTATGCTGCCGTCCCTATATCCCCAAATCATTTAGGATTTCAGACCCTAATCGACTAATTTTGGATTGGTAAGCAATAATAACAGTTGTTTGGATGTATAGCTGTGTGAATATATTAGTATATTTCTTTATGGTTCTTTTTTAAATTTTTTGAACGACAAATTTGGATCACTGACGGACCACTGGAGTATCATTGTGCCACCAACGGAACCACCCGATCATATCCATCTCCACTAGACATAATGTCTATACACCAATTCAGGAGCAAACCCAATAAATATGGGAAAACCCCCCTTGTGGGAATCGAACCCAGGACCTATTAGTCCTAAAGTCTTATCCCATCCCCCCAAGATGCCACTAGGCTATAAAGCCATGGACGGTTCTTTTTTAATTAATCTCTTTGTTTTCTTTGGTTCATTTGGTTATCTGTGTCCCTTTTTGTGCCTTGATATTCTCACCCGGTTCTAAAATTGTTTTTGATGAGGGTGTCAGCAACGGAAGTGGTGGTGGGTGAACACGACCAAGCTTGGTCAAACGTTGTTTGGTTACAACTCAACTCGGTCAATGGGCAAACTTGGTCAAACACACTACGGACATGAAAGGTTTATAATGGGGAAGGAGACACAGGGGTAAAAAGACTTTATTGCTCCCACATGGGTTGCACATGACCAAGCTTAATGTTTAAAACAAACCAAGTTAGTGCTAAAGTACCTAAGATGCAATGAGTTTTTTAAATAAAGGATTGTGACTGAAATTATTGAAGTTAAAGGGAAATTTCATTGCAATCCCATACAAACATAAAGAACGAAAATTGTAATTTACCCTTATACAAATCTGTGTCGTGTGTATGTATATATAATTATTTATACCGCAGGTGTTCGTGATCTCTAAAACCTTAAGATATACGTGTCTAAGTAAAAAATCGAAAAGATTATTTGAAGTCATGAATTATCAAATGCACAAAAATAGACCTATGTGTAAATAATTTATAAACACATGTCTTGATTTCCTGATTGATTTATCACAGGCGTTCATCTCCATCACATCGTTTACCAGAAATCCCTAGATTTTTGCCAGGTGCCACACAATAACAAGGGGTAGTAATGCTTATACGATTCCGAATCAATCAGCGAAGTCCTTCCTTGAGTTCTCTGGGAGCTACTAGCCTGACAAAAGACAGATATTGCTCAGTAAACTGAATAGTTGATACATAGATTTTAAGAAACTAAGGGTGAACGGGGCACTCCCCTCTTAGGGGAGTCCCCTCTCTTATGCATGGCCAATCAGCACGCGCCACGTCAACTCCCCTCTTAACTCCCCTCACACCCTCAATTTGATGGCGCCACTGCCCTCTTAACTCCCCTTGTTTTTTTTATTCAAAAAAAAAAGAAGAAAATGTTTTGATTGGTTGAAAAAAGGTGGCCCACCATCTCTCTCCCTCCTTCAATTGGTAAGCTCTCACCGATCTTGCTCCCCTATGTGGCTCCCCTCGTTGATGGCGGCGGTGTTCCCGCTAGGTGACTTGGGTCACCGAATGGGGTTACCGAGAGTGCCCCGTTCACCCTAAGAAAGGGTAAAAGTGTGACACCTGGGTCACTGCGACCTTCAAACGAATACCAAGCCAATGAAATATTATATTTCATACTTGGGATCTGTATAAATATGTGTATCTTTTGCAAATATCAATTCTTGTTCAATTTCAAACTCTACATCGCTTTTTGGAGAATTATACGCAAACTGGTGCGTAAACATACTCAGTTTAACGCGACAAATACTCCGGAACACCAACATATACTTACCATACCTTAAATAACCTTTACATAACTTAGAAATAAGTTTTGAAGGCTTTGGTATGACAAAAACAAGTTAATTCGCCTACAGGGACTAAATTCGACAAACTGCGAAAGTATGACGATTCGTACTAAAACAGACATTCTGGAACATGACCATAAGTTAAACACACCTTAAATATCCTTTATATAGCTTAGAAATGGGCTTTGAGGGGTTCGGTGTGCTAAAATAAACTTTTGGGTCATTCAGGGACTAAAAGTGTCAAAAAGTGCATAAGTTTGCACTTTCGCGCATAACTTACGTTCTGAATACATCCGGACATCCAAAAATTTATGTAAGCACTAAAATATTTTATTTTAGTGTTCGGCATGAGAAAAATCCATTCGTCGCGCAATTTGGATCGTTTTTCGTGCTTATGCGCATTCCGTCGTAATTAAGCGAACATCGCGATCGTACGACCAAACGAACCAACAACCGGCATATTTTTGAGCATGTTTCATGTACACAATGTTTAAGCATCATTTTAGGGCCTTAAAGTTGGCTTAACGGGCCTTAAACATGTCGGAAATGGCTTTAAACACCAACAGGGACTGAAACTGTCAATTTCCAAAGTTTGTTGCAGATCAGGACACCCAGGCAGGGCGCATAAGCCCTGTCTGAATCTTAGCAGGCCGCGTGGCCTCCCCAAATATGCAGAAACTCGTTTTCACAGCTGTTAGCAGCCTTTCAACACTCCAAAGGGCAATGCCTCTTGCAAATCTCTAGGGTTGGGGTCATAATGTGATACCATAACATTTCGACACTTGTACGGATGAGATTCGAGCACGTAAATCGATAAACGATCCTAACGGTCTTGCATATCCTATAAATACCCCCCCCCCATTCTTGCGAAAACCCACAAATCTGATGTAAAAGCTCTAAGTTGAAGCCATTGCTTCATACCTGAGCTACTGGATCAAGATTAGCTTTCGGGGACCCTTTGTAAGTGTTCTTTTGTTCTTTTATCCCTTTTCGAGTCCTAAAGTCAAACTATGTTCGACTTTTTGCGTTGACCAGTTTATGGTCAACACGAAGTTCGTTTGAACTTCATAACGTGAGCGTGATCACGATGGTTATAGTCCCTAGTGACTATACCTACTGATTACCACGTTATCTAGGCTCAGTGACGAGTCGTAGTTTCGGCCAAAATGCGCATTCTTGCGTATTTTGTAACCAAACTACTCATAGGTATCAAAACCGTTTGTTTTGATACCAAACCTGTTTTCTAAACTTAGTTAAGCATGTTCTAACATGCTTAGCTCGTCACTTTTAGTTTAGTGCTTATATAGGGTCGTAAGGTAAGCGATCTAAACAATCGCTTATACTTTCGAACCCGACCCATTTGGTAGATCTTTAGGATCCGACCAAACGCATTAGGTGACCATAGTATATAGGGAATAACCTTCCGAGGTTATACCTTATGGTCACGGCGTTTAGATAGTTGTATGATAGGTAGTTTATATGCCTTAGGTAAATTACCAAAATGCCCTTTTTACGGCAAAATTCATATTAAGCATATGTAACATAACTTTTGATATCTAAACTGATTTGGATACAATATTAGACATGTTAAGGCATATTTTACTCATCATAGGGCTAGTTAGGCGTTCTAAACGCGTTTCACGCGAACGACGCGTTAAAGTAGCATAAGCTACCTAAACGGGTCGTAATGGGTCGTAAGCACTTAGGTTAGATTTCATTTTAGTATGTAGGCTTTGTTAAACCATATTACACGAGTCTCCTTACTCGTTTGGTTTACAAACCCTCATTCTATCCAATCCTCCGATTTAGGTCCGGTATACTAACATAGTTACCTATATTGGGTGCCGTTTGACATCCGTGATCTCTAGCATTGTTTGGTTGTTACACAAGGACTTCTAAGCAATCTCAAGTGAGTACATATACCCCTCTTTTACTGTTTTCCAAACTGTTTTAGGGTGAGACACATGTGCCTACTTGCTACTTTCATGCTTTTCATGCTTTCATATCATATGCTTGTTATGTTCATTAGTACATTATAGTACACGATTTCATTACATTTTATGCTATGTATTTCCATTGTGTGCATACTTAGTACATCGTTTTACATTACATTTCATGCTATGTATGTCCATTGTGTGCATACTTAGTACATCGTTTTACATTACATTTCATGCTATGTATGTCCATTGTGTACATACTTAGTACATCGTTTTACATTGCATTTCATGCTATGTATGTCCATTGTGTGCATACTTAGTACATTATTTTACATTACATTTCATGCTATGTATGTCCGTTGTGTGCATACTTAGTACATTGTTTTACATTACATTTTGTTGCATATGCTCATCCAGCATATGAACCCATTATATTACATTATGTGAACCATTTGTATCTATTGAACCATGTGAACCATTCGACAATAGACATTTGACTATACCTAAAAATTTTACAATTGTTAAACATTACATCTTGATGGTTTGGTTTGAGTAAGTATTTAAGTAACGAGGCGTGTGTAATATGATACAAGCATGGTGGATACGCCGCTGGTACTTCCTATATATAAGTGTTTGTATGGTATTACATATCGTAGCGTTATTTGAATCATTTCAATTTGAGACATGTAACATTTTATACAAATAACATACTTTTCACAAGACATTGTTTTACAAACAACTTATCTTATACAAACTCATTTTACTTGGTTATTCGTTTAACCTTACATTTATTTATACATATCATCTGATCTTATCGTTTTTCAAATGATTTACAAGACAAAGCAAAAACAAGGTTCATGACTAAACATTTTCTCAAACATAAGTCATGAATTCTATTTCCACAAAACCCATGTATCTCATAGGCATTTTTATGCTGACGTACCTATTTTCACATGTGTTTCAGGATATGATGCATAGGACTTATTTGGACACACTTAGGCGGACTTGGGCCTTAGTGACAATAAAAGATGCAAGACTAGTTATTTATGTTATATTTCTTTGTTTGTCAAGACATTGTAACTCTTTTAATCAATAAAACAATATTTCAATTTCCATGTGTTATAAAACAATGATTCTGTTACAACACTCCCCGACGTTTCCGCCACGTTTTGTTGTTTTACGTGGTCGGGGTGTGACAAAAAGTTTAGTGTAGAACACAAAAGAAACCTGTCCAGCAGCAATAGGTGATGATATAAGGAGGCTCATTTTCCATTTGTCATAACCTTTTCCCACACAACTACCACTCTCGAACTTCCAAACCCTAGATTGTCAATTCATTTTGTATGTAATCAAACTTGTTTGTGTGAATCGAATACAAATCAATGATATTTAGATCTTGCGTATACATTTGGTAGATCCATCAGTGGATTCCACATACTATGGATCTGAATTGGTTAAATGTGTTCTTAAGTTTTGTGAAGAAAAAGATAACATCCTGGGCTTTTAAATTTAATTAATGGGTGGAGTTTAAGAAACCTTCCTACAACTTTAAGCATAGTAACAATTTCAATTGAATTCTTTTGTGAGGTGTCACCGGACCTTGATCTCAGGTTGTGTTTGGTTTATTTAACCATGCAGTTTGCTCGAAACTACTCAGCTTCTCTTTGCAGTGGACACTTTTTCTAGTTGTGTGTGATACTTACCAATTTCATATTAGCACATAAAAAACTTCAAGTGTAAGGAGTAATGTAGCTAGGAAAGGGGTATTTTTTTTAACATTTACAAACTACTATTATTAAAAGAAGCTTATGTGAAGGTGATATAATAAAAACCATATATGATACGTATATATCAAATAAATAAAAAACAATACCAAAATAATATAATTGCGAGAAGCTTCAACAAATTGACAAGTAAATAAATAAGAATGAGATTTTACCATATATGTACATTTATTTCCGAGATCACCAATTCCAACGACGGATTCTTTTCATGGTCAAATCTGTGTAAAGAAGATCTGATGACAATTATTCAAATATAATGTTTTACTTAAATTTTTATTACTATATGATCCAAACAATAAATTCAAATACCCAAAAAAAAAAACAGAGAAACGGATTACAATTTAGGTACTAGTTTCTTAAGTCATTTAAATGAATACCAAAAAAGATATGTTTTTACATAAATTCTTACTTTTTTATTTTCGCAAATACATCTTATTTAATTCACACTTTTAGCAAAGTTGAGATCATGTTCAGAAAGCATAAAGAACTAAATATGAATGTGTACATGTGGCATAATAAAGAATACATCTTTGGAATTCGACAGTAGCAACATCATATGTTTACTTCTTTTCTGAATCAAATAGATATTCAAGAACACAAAAATAAGTATTTAGATAGTGTTATACCCTTAATCATCAATTCACTTATGGATTAGTCAGAACACCTAGAAGCTAAATCAAAGACATATACACACAGAAGAGAAGGAAATTTTGCTAAACAATTAGATCTAGAAACACATCAATTTTCAAAAGTAGCAAACCTTTCATCAGGTAAGAAATTAGAAATTAAATAGAGAACTTGCACGACATTGATCAAAAGATTTTATTCTAAACATATTAGGAAGATATACACACACAAATATGTACTTATAAAAACACTTATGTACCTTGTTTAGAAACAGAAGAGCTCTTCTATGTGCAAAGGTCGATAAAGCAAGTGTGCACCGCTCTATTCTTGCACCCGGTAGAAGAAGAAGATGGATGAGTTGGATCAACTTGAAGGGGGAGGGACGCCTTTATCATCATGTACTTATAAGGAGCATGGTTGGTTGGTGAGGGGGGGACGAGATGCTAAAATAACAGGCTGTGTATATCATATTATTTGAATACCATATAATTATACTATAAATGCTTTTAAGGTGGGTTTGGTTGATAGGTGTGAAAACAAATATACGAGTTTCATTTTAACATTTTTCATAAAAGAAAACGAGTTAACGTGTTTAGATTTTAATGTCCATCATATGTTATTTACTCACAATCTCGTTAGGCGCAATGGTAAGCAATTGAGTATTTTCATTTATCCCTTAGGGTCCATGAGTTTTCTAGGGGTTCTTTTTGATACAAGATGATGTTTATAGCGTAGTGATATGGTATGTCGATTGTATGGTGTTTATAATGTGTCTAGAAAGTTTAAATTAGAGTTTGGTTACATATGTTACACAATTTTCAAAGGGTTCCGCGAATTAAGCCCGATTCGCCAGGAATGTCTAGTGAATGGGAGCAACGAATGTGGCCATTTTCAAGTGGAAAAGTAATTATAAACATTTTCAAATTAATAATAAACTTTTTATTTTGAACAATAATTCCTAGATCTTCTTAGAAAAGTACACCAATACTTGCACCTTTAGGATTTGAACGCGAACATTTTAGTTGTGTAGCACACCACTTGTGGAGGAATGACCCGACTCGGTCATTCCGGGTCAGATACAACCCGTTGACAAAACACGAATAAGGAAGATATTTGAGCATATCTTCATTCGGCAATAGCAATATCTCTGGTAAATCAGGAGTCGCCTAACCGTCTTCCCAAAATATGGAGAAACCCTAATAGCCACCCATAACTATAAATAGAGGAGTTCATCACAAAGGTAAATTCATTCATACTCTTCTCAACTCTCTCTACTATTTTTCCTTACTCCCGCAACGAATACTTATTCTTATGCCGGAGGGTGGTTACAGGAATAACCCCATTCCTGTGACGAGTCCTAACGTTGTTCTGTTTTGCAGACTGAGGTTTGGATCACTTCTCATCCAGTTACCGAATCCATAGACGTGCTCAGGTACAGTTCTTACATTGGCGCCATTCGTGGGACCTGGCAAGTACTAACGGAGCCTATTACCACGATGAGTGCTCTGAACGACGGTTCTGCAAACTCTAGCATGACGTTAACTTCGGAAGGAGGGGGTATGACGACAGTAGGCGTCACAACAATGCTCACCTCCCCCGTGGTAACTAGGTCTTTGACCCCAGAATTTGATGCAAAATTACCCCCGGGTTACGAGCAGGGACAAGTGGACACAACGTCATCAAGAATGAGTCTTTCTCTCTCCAACAGTTACTACGGCGGGAATAACGTCTTCCGCGGATCTCACACAAGGAGTACCATTAAGCGCGGGTTCCTCGCTGTTCACACCGGCCGCGGGGTCTCGAAACCATTACTACAGGACGACAGCCGTTATACACGCGTGCAGACGGGACGTCATCCTACCTTTCACCCGGGAACAACTCTCTCCGCTGTATTCAGCGGCACTCACGGCGGCTCTCACAACAGCCATATCGACGACACCTTATCAGCCAGTGAGGATGCCCCGAGCAGCTTTAAACACCCCGATCACACCTGGAAACCAAGCTTATATTCCGCCGTATTACTACGTGCCACTGTATGGGTACGCGTCTCCTCCTGTGTACAGGGCTATAACCGAGGGAGACCAGATGACTCCGTGGGGATTCCAATACCCCCCGCACACATTCTGGCATGGGGGCTATACCCCATACGCTGTGAAGGGGCAAAATACAATGCCAACGGTAAACTCGGGCAGTACCGGACAACATTGAACTTCAGCCACGCAAGTTCCTCGGCACCGATCCAAACGGTAACACCCCCGGCCTCCCAGGGCGCGCCTGTATTAATACCGGTAGGTTCCGAAGAGGATGCCGAACTAACCAGGCCTTATAAGCCGGCGGAAGTTATGTTTAGGTCTAAGTTCTCGAGACGCATAGCTGAGGCTCCTATCAAGGAAAAGCCAAAAATGCCACCCACCGTGGGAAAGTATGATGGGACATCTGATCTGGATGACCACATCAATTCGTTCAGAAGTGCAGGGAAAGTCGCCCTATGGCCTATGCCAATGTGGTGTAAAATGTTCGTACAAACATTAGTTGGGTCAGCGCGAGTCTGGTGGGATAGTCTCACGGTGGGGGGAATAGATAACTTCGAAGAGCTGGTGACGAAGTTCTCACATAAATTCAGCCAACAGCGGAGGCATACGAAAGATAGAACAGAGGTTTTGCACATCCGTCGGCGAGACAAAGAAACAGTGGAAAATTTCTTGACCAGATTCAATAAGGAGAGCATCGCCATTCCTGGCCTAACCCAGGACCTGGCTTGCGGGGCATTCCTACAGGGAGTAAACGATGACGAACTCTTAGGAAATTACATGACAGAAATGGCATCCCCGACATGATCGAGGAGATCATGAGGATAGCCAAGGTTTATGTCCGGCAGGAAAAATCGATAATAGCCAGTTACACGGCTAACAAGAAAAAGGATCGTCGGGGGGGGGGGGGAATAAAAACCCAGAGCGGAAGATTCTCTCGAGAAACTCACGTCGAATCTCAGGGAAGGTATGATCAGCCTAGAAACACGTCGTCAAGAAGCGACTATTCCACGAGTGGAACAAAAACTGACTACCCTTTTTAAGCAAGACGCTCGTAGAAATCTTAGCATCTGAAAACCTTAAGCTTAATCCGCCTAAGCCCTTGAAAGATTCTACCGAGAAGGACTCATCCAGATACTGTGAGTACCATAAGGGGCGCGGATATGACACAAACGACTGCTACCAGCTAAAGAAGCAGATCGAATACTATGTTAAATCCGATAAATTAGCACATTTGGTCAAGGACATCAAGCAGGGGCCAGTAGCGATAAAGGAAGAAGAAGAAGGAACAGCTAGTAAAAAGTGGGAGATGAACATGGTATACGTGGAAGAAACAAGAGGAACAAAGCGGGGGTTCGAAATCCACGAACCATGGATGTCAGTTGATATCCGGGCGGGTCCTAGACAACGGGACACCCGGATAAGCACAGAGCCACTCGTGGTCACTACGGCGGTAGGAGACTATCATTTGAAGAGAATAGTGATAGATACTGGAAGTTTGGAAGATATCATCTACGAGCACTGTTTCAATCGAATGCAGCGAGAAGACCGGGCACTCCTCAGACCAATTCACGCCCCTATCAGGGGCTTCACTGGAGAAAAAGTGGATCCCATTGGCTGTGTCCTTATGCAAAGGGACAAGGTTATCGCGTACCAGCTCAAGGTCCACGAGAAGAACTACACAACCCACGAACTCGAACTCGATGCAGTTGTTTTTGCTTTAAAGATTTGGCGACACTACCTTTATGGTACCAAGTGTACGGTCTTCACCGACCATAAGAGCCTACAAGACATCTTGAGCCAGAAAGAGCTGAACTTGCGCCAACGCAGATGTGTTGAACTTCTCAATGACTACGACTGTGAGATACGCTACCACCCAGGCAAAGCAAACGTCGTTGTCGATGCTCTTAGCCGACGAAGCTGTTTACATAGTGTTCGTAATGTTCAAGCCCAACACAACCTCAAAGCTCTCATCCGCCACGCTCAACACGCTTGTTTTCTCGAAAGCACTTTGAAGGAAGAAAGAATTCTCAGAACTGAAAACCAATTAATGAATAAACCGAATGGTACTTTTCACTATCTCGACCACATTTGGATACCTAGTCGCAATAATCTCCAAGAGATTTTGTTGACTGAAGCCCACAAATCCCGATATTCCATTCATCCCGGTGCCGACAAAATGTACCAGGACCTCCGTTCCAGGTATTGATGGCCAGGAATGAAGAAGGATATCGTTCTCTATGTTTCAAAATGCCTAACTTGCTCAAAGGTTAAGGCCAAACATCAACGACCCTCTGGCTTACTCGAACAACTCGAGGTCCCGATATGGAAATGGGAGAGTATAGCTATGGACTTTATTACGAAACTCTCTCGCACGCCATCATGTCATGATAGCATTTGGGTTATCGTTGATCGTCTTAGGAAATCCGCTCACTTTCTACCGATACGAGAAGACTATAAGGTTGAACGATTAGCACGAATCTATACCGACGAAGTCATTTCTCGACATGGGACACCTTGTGACATCATCTCTGACCGCGATGGTCGATTTACTTCGCATCTCTGGGAGACATTTCAATCCGCTCTCGGTACTACTCTTAATCTCAGTACTGCATTCCATCCCCAGACCGACGGTCAGACTGAGCGCACGATTCGCACCCTTGAAGACATGCTTCGCTCGAGTGTTATAGATTTTGGTGGTAATTGGGATTCACATTTACCTTTAGTCGAATTCTTGTACAATAACAGTTATCACGCTAGTATTCAAATGGCACCTTTTGAGGCATTATATGGAAGAAAATGTCAATCGCCTATTGTATGGCACGAGATCGGAGACGCTCAAATCACCGGTCCTGAGTTATTACAAGAAACGACTGACAAGATCCTCCAAATATGAAACAATCTCTTAAAAGATCAGAGTCATCAAAAGAGTTATGCCGATAAATGCCGCAAGCCCCTTGAGTTTGAAGTTGGTGATCACTTACTCCTAAAGGTTTCACCTTGGAAGGGGGTGATCTGATTTGGCAAGAAAGGAAAGCTAGCACCACGATACGTGAAACCCTTTAAGATTCTGGAAAAATTGGCAAATTGGCCTACCGACTCGAATTGCCGGAGGAACTCAGCAATGTACATCCGACTTTCCATGTCTCGAACCTCAAGAAGTGCCTAGCTGAAGAAAACCTGCATGTCCCTCTTAAGGATTTGCAAGTGAACGAAACTCTACACTTTGTGGAAAAACCAGTAGAAATCACGGATCGAGAGACCCGGAAACTTCGACGCTCTCGCATTCCTATAGTGAAGGTTCGCTGGAAAGGCAAACGCGGCGCCGAGTTCACTTGGGAACTTGAAAGTGATATGAAAGCTAAATACCCACATCTCTTTGTTACGCCTACGCCTTAATTTCGGGACGAAATTCCTTAAAGTAGGGGAGGCTGTAACAACCCGACTTTCCGGGTCATTACTATCATCTGTCATTTCTCGCTTAATTACTTGCATTCCCGAGGTATCGATTATCGCAAAGGGTTTAAACTATACCTTTAACGCGTTTTAAACGCTTATTGCAATGCTTATTCAAAACGCAGTTATCGTACTAAAAGCTATTTATAACGCTTACTATTTAAACGCATTTTATCGGTTGTTTAAACTAAACGCTATCGCAACGCAAACTCAACACAATCTCAACGCAACTCGAAACGCGGATTTATGTTATGTGTGTTATTTATGTGATTACTTGGTTAAATGTTATGTGGTTATAAATGCAATGCTTACACGCTTATACGCTCACTCGTAACTCGATTAAACGCAACGAAAACGCTTAATGCACGAAACAAAAGTTGGAAAACTAACTCGCACAACACGGCTGTCCGAATGGACATCCGATCGAATGGACATCCGTCCGGATGACCATCCGATCGGATGGCTATCCGACCGGACAACCCATTCAACCGAACAACATCGCGCACTGACTTAACTCTCCTCTCATCCTATAAATAGTACCCGTACACGTCCCTTTCACTGATTTGACACTCCATCTGGCCACCTACACTCAAGTCGCTCTCAGCCACTTTTCATTGCGATTCAAGGCTATTTCGTAAGTATTTCTCCACAAATCTTGTACAATCATCATCTCTAATCACTTCTACGTCATCTTCTTCATCAAAATCACACACAAACACTTACTTTTTCTCTGAAATCATTGATTTGGACCTCTTGAAGGTGGTTTTCACCTGTTTGCTTATGCAAACTGTTGAGAAACACCATTTGATCAAGAACGATGCTAGATCTAAAGGGATTTCACATATTTTAACATAATCTCAACAAGATTCCAACACTTTTCAACTGTTTTCAAACTTTTCTTCAACTTCCTACACAAAACCGATGGAATCTAGACTCACTCAGACTCTCTACTCGTTCCTTAGTTGAGAGCCGGTTTGAGAACGGATTTCCACCAAAGAGATGGACCGATTTACGGGTCAGACATGAGATTTCACCAAGAGCAGTCGTTTGTCCGAAGGGGTGATTCCCATCCGATCGAATGGACTGATATTGGTATTTTTCCGTTGTTTGACACGTCATCACGTCGTCTCCATTAACGCAAAACTTGTTACTTAGAAAATTGTACCAAATTTCGAACAACAGACCATCTAATCGAATGGCCATCCGTTCGGATGACCATCCGACCAGATGACTTGCCCCTTTATAACTTTCAATACCTAAACGTTTTAACAAAACTTCGAATCTCAACGATTTACAAACAAACATACTCATTCGAATGGACATCCGTTCGAATGGTCATCCGTTCGGATGACCGTCTGACCGGATGACCATCCATTCGGATGGTTATCCCCATTCGTTTGGATCACCATCCGAACCCTCTTCCATTCGACACTCTGTTACGCACTGTTCAATGCTTACGCTTCTGATTTCCTGCTCAGGCTAACTCCAACGCGCTCCCTTCAATCCAATCAAGTTGTGTTTACTTGTTAAACACCTACTGTGAGTATTCTCGAACCCATTTCCATTTAACGCACTTTTGGGTGTTACATACGTTCTCTATCAAAACACAACAACGCGCAATGCAACTCTTTTAACGCTAATCGTCCTTGCATGCTATACGTGTACTTTGAATGCTTGTACTATACTATACAGTGTTACACTATACCGCCTCAAGTAACGATAGTACTATAGTTTAGACTCAACACCTGTCGTGGACAGGGGTTGCTAGGGATCACATCACTTTACTTCACATGTTCGCTGAACATGTGTCGCGCATATTCTACAACTCAGCCTCGTGGTTAAGTGTTAAAATTTTGTTTGGTAGTTACTTGCTTCGCCTATTACGTGATGCATGCTGGTTATGCGTAAAACGCTTTTACTACTATATGTTATGCAAACTTGTGTACTCACCTTTACATTTTATGTATTTACTTTATTCTAACGTATGTGACAGGGTGATAGGATGCTATGCTGTGTTACGCAGAATCGAGATAGGCAGTCTAGAAACTACACTAATAGAAATCTAGGTTGTCAGACTTACTTTGCTTTTGAGACACACTATCTGTAATAATTATTTGTGGAATGTTTGTTGATTGGTATGGGACAATTAACCTTTTAAATATTGCCATTTAATAGTTGTTATGGATTCTCTTGAGCAATCTGGTTCGCCTAGTGCCGCGCCCTGATGTTTCCGCCATCGGTTAGGATGTGACAATGAGAGCAGAGCTTGTTGCTATTGATTATGAGTCTGCAAGATCAATAGCTAGATGGTCAAAACTAAATGTTGAAGAGACCTACAAAAAGATAGAAGAACTTAGAGCAAAAGACCCAACTGTTCCTCAAAAGCCAGTTTATCCTCCAACCATTGTTGGCAGGCCTCAATAGACCCAAGCCTCCAAAAAGCTTCTCTTATCATCTATTTTACCCACAAATGCCTTGAATCAATTAAAAAGGCAAAGGCAGACTGATGAGGAAGATGAGCAGAGGTTTGAAGAATATAGAAAAGCGACTCTCAAATGCCAGATTGAATCTCACACTAATGATGCTGCTGATCGACTTCCTGCTCACTTAATAGAAACCATCAAAAGGTTGGCAAACAGACCTCATTCACCAAACTCATCATAAATAACTCTTCTCCCAAGAAACATGTCTGATCCAAAAAAACTAAAGTGGAAGTCATCCTCAGACGCCCACGTATTGACTTTGCTCAAATCAAATGGAGATGTTGAAAGGATAAGTAGGAAGGATGCATATGGTCTGACTGCAGATGACCTTCAAGATCTTTTGAACCTTCAATTGGAAAGGGATGAAGAAGATATGGATTCCTTGGACTTTGAACTACAGTTCAAAGGGCAAATCCGGGAAATGCTGTTGAGAAAATAAAGATCAGAAATAAAGAAGGGTTTTGGCATCATCTGTTCTAGGGGGAGATTGTTGGCTCATGTGGATCCCAGCTTGAGAACAGATGATACAAAGCCAAAAATACTTCTACAACAGTTGATCCTGAATAACAGTGCTTTGGATTCCTTCTTCCTCCAATAACAAAGGCATTCTAACATCTACAGCTTCTAAGGTCTCCTCAATACTAAAGTCTGTTGATTCACTAAAGTCTGTTCAAGCTAAACCACTGATGAAGTCAAAGGTCTGATCACCCTTTGAAGAAAGTCTGCTAAAGCTTCATCAGAGGATAGAGCCCATCAGAGTTTAGAGTCATCATTGTTTTGTAATCAGTGCTTTATTAATGTAACAATGTTTAGCAAGCAGAGTTTAGAGGTTGTTAGTACTGTTAGATGTCATTGTCTAGGTGACATCAGCAAAGATTCCACAGTGATTAGGTTTCTACTATAAATAGACAGTGCATGTACTATTCTTTTAGATCACTTCACTCACTTGCATTTTGTACGAACAAACATTGTGATCTCAGGCTGAGGGGGAGATTGCAATTCATGCATACCTGAAGCATTGCGTAAAAACAATCATTCAATAAAAAGTATTCATGATGAAAGCAGATATACCATTGTTTGTGTTATAAAGTTTTCTTCATTCCACCGCATATTATTCATCTTATTATCTTCTTCCATTGTTCTTCTTTAAAACGTAAACAATTCAAACTTAGATCCTAAGAGTAGGCTATGTGTAGTTAAAAATATATGGTTTTTTATGTATATATCATACACACATATGAATGTAAGAAACATAAAATTCAAAAAATATGAACCTTAAATCACAGAATTTAGTGATTTAGAGTTGTTCTTTTTGTTCTCGCAATAAATAGTGTTTTGTAATGATCCTCATCCTATCAAACCCTATAACTTTAATAATTTATTAATTAATTTAAGTAACACAAATATAATTATCTTATTAACAAATCGGATTTAACATATAAATTTCATATTTGCATAGATGTCAGTAAAAAGTTACCATGTTGCTATTATATTATATTATTGTTTTCTAATCTAATTTCTAATAATTGAGCTAAAATGTTATTTTATTATGATTAATATATCAATATATTATTTTATAATATTAAAATGATATAATAATAATAATAATAATAATAATAATAATAATAATAATAATAATAATAATAATAATAATAATAATAACAACAACAACAACAGCAACAACTTTATATCTTCAAGCATATGTTTCTTCATTATAGTTCTAATTCCTTATTAAAATAAAAAATTAGTTAACTTATAGATAACAAATTTTCTTGTCTTGTCTACAAATCAGATTTTAAATTTACTACCTAATAAAGTATTACAAAAATTTTGAGACTTTAAGACGTGTGATACCATATTTTACCTCACATTTTTTTCCGGTCTGAACCCTTATCATTATTCAATTAAAGGAATGCATTTATGAGTTTTCCTAAAAATAAAATTTAAACGACTAGTAAACCATATTTTCCATATATTGAAATTGATTTAGTTGATTTTTATATATGTATCAGTCAGTTTATTATTTAACTGCATTGTTATCCAAGTTTTCAAATTATGTAGTATCAAACATCTAATGTTAATAGCCAATAACAATATACATTTATAATGATAAGAATATATAATCATTGTCTTTGTAATGGGCGGATCTTAGAAGAGCTCTGGCAGGGCCACGGCCCGCCCAAGTTTTTCGGCCGTAGTGCTAATTTTTCGCATTTCGATCGAAATTTTTTATATATACTATGTTTGGCCCGAGCTTTCCCGGGCTTTTTTTAGTGCCCGTGTCTTTCGGCCCTGGCATGTTCAACAGGCAAGATCCGCCACTGGTCTTTGTCTCAAATTTTTACATGCGTATGTGAGTGTCATATATTTTTTAGCCACATTATTACATATGAAATATACTAACGAAAGTATTTCCATTTAGACATCACATTTAGTTCCAATAATGTTATATTATTATTATTATTATTATTATTATTATTATTATTATTATTATTATTATTATTATTATTATTATTATTATTATTATTATTATTATTATTATTGTGATCATTTTTGTTTAAAACATGCATTTTTTTAGATGGATAAAATGTTTTTATATTTATAAATATGGAAAACATCAATTGTTTTGATCATACAAGACAGAAAAAATTTATTCAAATCTTTAGATATTTGAAAACTGTCTCCTAAAAAATGATTTTATGATTCTAAAATCTTCATTACTAACTATTTGGTTTTTTTTATTTATTCATCCATGTGATACACAAGGGTTATAACCTAGTATAATAATAAAAAGTTACAATTAACAAGTATGTAGGACCAGTGGCGGATCTAGAAAAACAGTTTAGGGGTATCCCAATTCATTACCTAGAGCCGTCCATAAGAATTTGAGGGACCTCAAGGCCCTGTATGGCTAGTAAAAATAGGGGCTTAAAATTTTCTTTTACCTAGGGTCATTCCTGTTCGGCTAGTATATACATGCACATAATTACTAGGTTACAGACCCACAGTTTGAATAAAAATTACTAAACACTTAGTAATAAGATTTAGAAATTAACATATGATATTTTAAGATAAGATATAATCGAAATTACGTATTAATTAGGTATAGAGACGTGTGTTGTGACTATTTTTAGAAACAAAATTTTAATCAACCTTTATTAGTCCATATTTTATAACATAGTGTTACTCTGGAATAAATTAAGAAAATGAATTTTATTTTTACGTTTTTAAAACATATGTTGATTATCTTTTTTTATTAATGGATGTACCACACAAATGAGAATGTTATCAGGTATATTTTGTAGCACTTTAAATATGTATTCATAGATAATATTTAGTAAATGACGAAATATTAAATAAAGTTTGACTATTCAACGCCTAGTAGTGGGTTACAACCGCGTTCATGGTGGTGCAAGCCGACGTTTACTTCATCAATTTTTAACAAAATATAATAGAAACGTAGACGTAATGATAAAAATATTTTAGTATTGATGAACCCCAAAAAAATATAATATTTTTATAAATCTATAAACTTTATATCTTTAACTTTTTTAGTCTGTAATTAAATACGTATTCAAACATTTAAGCTATGAAATAAAGCTACTTAAAATTTTTGATAAACTTGTAAGTAAGAAACTCCAGTGTTGGATTTAATAAAAAAAAATTCATGATCCACAAGATAGAAAAGATTTGATATCTTTAATCCGTAAAATAGAAAACATAAATTGATTGTATATATTCAAAATAGAAAACATAAATTGATTGTATATATTCAAAAAGAACTAACACTTGTCAATTACTTTTCATTGGGACTTATGAACTTGTTGCTTTTTCAGTGAAATTAATATAATGATAACTAATAACTCATCTTCTTCAAACAACTTGCCGCTGCAACTCTTGGTCGACCGCAATTTTGTTTCCTTCAACCGGAAAATATCATTTCATCTCATCTTCACCTCTATACTAAGGGGTATCCTAATATTTGCATAAGAGTATCCTCATAAATAATAAAACGGAGATGAAAAAAAAAGTTGCACTTCACCAAAAAGTTGAGGGGTATTCCGGGCTACCCCTGCATCCCACAAAAAAATCAGCACCTGTGTAGGACAAATTTTGCATTAAAAAATCGGTGATGAAGCCTAGATGGGCCAAAAACTGAAATGGGAAAAGAGGTAGAGTTGGTTACTTTTTATTAAACATATGTATTGTGTTTCAAGGTAGGAAACCAACATGTTTATATCTTATAAATTGAAAACAACCCACGTAGTTATAGAGGATGGATCCGGATATGTTAGAATATTGGGATGCTTTTGGGTCTAATAATATTGGATAATAACAAGGAGTTTAATATGGCTTGTTATATAAAACCAAAACTTAACTCAACCCATGAGGTTGTTAACTAGAATCAAATCTTGTATATCATGGTTCTTAAAATTGAAACACTATATTATTATAATTATTTAGGGTAAATTACATTTTTCGTCCTTTATGTTTATATCGGATTGGATTACGATGGATGTCCTTTAACTTCAATAATCACACTTACACTTATTTATTTGAAAGACTCATTGCACCTTAGGTCCTTTAACACTAACCCAGTTAAAATTTTTAGTTAACTCTAGTCATATACATAACAGATGAGGGCAATATGGTAATTTTACACATTAAAAATTACATTATAATAAATAAAATAAAAACACTTTAAAACAATTAATTAATTAGTTAATATATGTATATATAATATGTATATGTATGTATCATTTAAACATAACCTACACCACCTAAACCACAACCATCTCCATCTCCACCATCAACACCACCGTCCCACTCCGGCAACCACGAGCACAACCACCCACTTCGCAACAACCACCACCATCAACCATCTCCGTCTCCACCATTACCACCACGGTGTAGGATCTGATTTGGTGTTTCTTTCACAGTTTTGGATCGATAAGCTATAATAACACTTGAATCCTCAAATCATTTTGCTATGCTGTGTAGGAAATAGGTTCACCTTTTGAAAAATATAATTACAAAATATATCATAACGAGACTCTCGTTATTCGTAGGAAATATCATAATACAATACCGGTTGCAATAACTAAATAAAAAGAATATAAATGTAATTATATATACCAATCTTGATTCAAGCCGCATCTCTGGTGGGTCCTTCACGCGCACTTGATAGCATCCTAGACTCGATTATTCATCATCTTGAGTCTTGAAAATTACCCCTTGACTGAAACAAAGAGCACAATAAAACGTTGACGATTTTGGTTGAGGCACGTGTTCAACACGCTTCCCTTAAAACAGATTTCGCGCCTCTACTAAAGATGACGCGTCTGTCTCCCAGGGTACAACAGCCGAAACAGTCTGTACTGCCGGAGATGGCTCACCGGCCCAAGGTTACATCCGGTAATTGTAGTGTTTGAACTCATGTGGTGGAAACAAGTAGAGAGTACTCATCTCTCTAGTTGGTGTTCAAGTGTTGATACTACTTCTAGTATTCTTCATGTATCAAGCAATACACTATTCTTGTTGTAACAAAAAGAAAGACACATAGCCTACTATCTCAACAAGACTAGTGAAAGGATTCACTTAATTATTCACTTAATTAGACATTTAATTGGAGACTTAAAAACTCTAATAAAACTAATTAAATACTTAAGAGTTACTCTTTTAATTACCACATGAATATTCTAATTAATATTTATAATTTCATTCAAATATAAATATATTTAATATCCATTCACCAAATTTCCAACAATCCCCCACATGAATGGAGATCATTCAAAACACTTAAAATTTCCAATGTAACCTCGACAGTTGAGTTTTGCATACGATATGTAGGTGTTACCCTTTGAACCTTCGCTCATGAAATGCACTTAGCCCACTAGCTCTAAATAGATCTCGATGTCTTTGAACTCGTCTGCCGTTTGTGTAGACGACAATACACTTCACACAAGACTCTCCCTAGCCGGGTCATCTCCTCATAGTCGTGTCCAATAATGGTCGTGGAACACTTTCCTGGTTCTGCGAGAGCTCTAGGAATTGTGCCCTCAATTCCATTCGAAGCGACCTCACTTCTCTCTAACATAGGTGATTCTCCTTAGATCATTAAAAGCATTGTGGTTATCATGATCTATCCAAATCATTTACCACATATTATGCTTAGCCTCACACTTGTCACTTTTAGGAATGGACTAGGAAGTTTATTAATCTTTATAATAAACTACCTTATTAAATGCGTAGGGTTATTCCCCCACAGTGACCTCGCTTATTCATACAATTAGGTTTTCCTATTGAACTCAATTCTTGGGATCTCCAGTCTACTGAGTTAGGTTTCCATCATATGAACTTCATTTTTCAAGGGCTTTAGTCCCATTCCACAACTTGATCTCTAATAAACCCTCAGGTTGTTGGATCCATAACATTAGCAAATACCTTTGAGTATTTGAGATCAGTTGTCATGATGTGTTATTAACTCATAAGTTAATTTTGCCTATTGTTAACTTCTAAGTCTATAACCTCAGTGGCCATCTGAATCTGGTTATAATATATGTCTTTGTAAGATACGCTAATCATTTAAGGCAAACACATCTCCATTATGCACTGCGACCTTTGTGTCCTCCACATAGTCGTCTGTTTGCAATGTTAGATTGGATTACAAGATCCTTATTGCCAAACTTTTATGATACAAATGCAAGACACCCCCACAATTAAGTGTTATAGGATATCATCCAGATGGGGTAATGAAAACCATTTCTACATACCCTTATAGGGTTGTTTCTAAATGGATCATCCCCCACATTTCTTGCCATTTGATTAACATTTCCGTAACTTCACTTATGACGACATTTATACACATATGATTGAACAAGATCAACCTCATTGTATCAGTGAATTCAACTCATACTGCATTAGCTTACATAAGCTTCTGAGCTAACCAAAGAAACACTTGCCATTGTCATAAGTTTGTCACCAACTTAGAATAATTCTAATTTAACATCTAGAAGAAGCTTAGACAATGAGTTCTCCTCATTAGCTTTTCGAACAAACTCTTAAAAGTTACATTTCTTTTCCTTATAATGAATGAAAAATCCTCTCTCAACTTTGTCTATACACAAATTCTTTTTGTGTTCATACACATTTGAATGTTTAGAGTTAATTAGTCTCCGTCAAGACCCATAATTAACCAAGTACTCGTCTAGCATGCTTTAGACTATAATACTTTAGCATGTGAACAGACGATGCATCATTCTGATTCTTCACAGCCCTAAGGATATCATAATATCACTTTGCAACATTCATCCCTTGTTAAGACAAAATAATGAGACTTATTCATAATCCTAAAACATCAATATTTAGGAAAGTCTCACAAATTATTGTATATAGCACATAGCTAAATTTCATCATTCATTTAAGGAACATAACTTATTTACCTTTGATCTCCAACATTCTACCACTGACTCATAAGTACTTAAACATAAGTCTTAATCCAAGTCACTTGGTAAACACATTCATCACCAACAAGATGAATGTTTCTCGACTACAGTCACTATTCTGTATGAGATAGAGTCAACTAGATCGACACTCAACAACATGGCATTCATAATTTGCCATAAGTGATTTGCACACATCTATTGTTATTCATTAGGAGATATATATATTTAGGATGCTCTCCTAAATGAAGGTAAAATCTCCATATGGATCTAACAATGATCAAGTGGTAGACGCATCTACTTATAAATCTCGCAAGATTTATTAAAGGTATATAATAACATATAGTACTTTACTTTCATATGTTAGAATTCACACTTGTGAATTTTCCAACGACTTCTAATGAAGTATGTTGACATGAATGTCCTTAGTGTATTTCATCTCAATACACTCACTACGTTCTTTCATTACTCACTCATGATGTGGTTATACATTTGATGTTTTGTTTTGGACTTTTAGTCAATGTAACAACTCTCAAGTTATTTATGTCCAAGTATTTTCATGTACTATCCGTTTAAAACCATATTTTTTTAAACAATGTATAACCGACCTTATAATTATTTTCCACAAAAATAATTTATACGTCACAACCATTAGTGATTTATTTTTTTTTTGTAAAAATTGCATGTGTTATCCGAAGATATTGAACACAAAACAATAAAATACATTGGAAACTAAATCATAAGTGCCAATCACTTTTGAAATTTAAACGGAACATAGACAATTTGTAGACATCAAATAGTAAAGTGCTTTTATTTTCAACACTTTAAAATCTGACCGAAATCTTCTCAACAATATCGTCTCATGGCATGTCTTGAGGTACTCCCTCAATAAGACTTCATGCACTTGTAAGTACAAGTTTCCTATTTCATGTTTAAACTTTAAACTTGGACAATTATGCTCAAAACAACACCAAGTTGTTACAAATACTACATTTAAGTAGTAAACTTGAACAATTAAATTTGTTCACAACAACACCAAGTTGTTTTTCACCAAATAACATTTTCTAACACGCATGTTAAAAAAAATGTTATAACAAGCACATTATAGAATCGAACGTTTACATAAAACGTTTTCCAAATATATAGTTTATAAAATAAACCATTTCTCATCATCTTTAATGCTCACATAGGCAATTAAATGTTTACATAAAACATTTTTGTTCATTATGAACAATCTCTAACCTCGTATTATTGATACACATTTTCTAACACACGTGTTAGAAAATTTAAGTCATTTTATATGTACCAAACATGATCAAATTAGAGCATTAAATATCATCATTAAAACTCATCAAATGTCATCATTAAAACTCTACTCAAGAGTTTCACCAAATGAAGAGTTAAAAGTCTCAATAATTATGTACTTAAACTCTACTAAAACTCATCAAATGTCATCATTAGAACTCTACTAAAGAGTTTCACCATATGAAGAGTTAAGAGTCTCAATAATTATAGACTTAAACTCTAATAAAACTCATCAAATGTCATCATTAAAACTCTACTCAAGAGTTTCACCATATGAAGAGTTAAGAGTCTCAATAATTATAAATTTAAACTCTAATAAAACTCATCAAATGACATCATTAAAACTCTACTCAAGAGTTTCACCATATTAGAGATTTTATTAGAGACATAAACTCTAATAAAAACTAATAAATTGACATAAATACTCTACTAAAAGTCTCACTTTATTAGAGATTTTATTAGAGAAAAAAAAAACTCTAATAAAAACTAATAAATTGACTTGAAACTCTCCTTAAGAGTTTATCTTCCATATGAAGAGTCTACTAAATGATTTTAATTTTATTAAATTCATATAAATACCACACCATCACTTTATGTTGATTTAATTCCTTGAAGCCAATCAAACATCAACTTCAATATATGACATTTTATTTCTAAATCATATAAAGCATTAAAACAATGCTACAACAAATTGCTTATATAAAATGTCTACATAAAACATTTCAAAGCATTTGTATTTTAACCATTTTTAACAATCATGTTAAAATTTAAGAAATTCTAACGCGCACGTTAGAAATATTAACATTTTCACAAAATGTTAATTCGACTTGCTAAAAGCACATATATGGTTCAAATAAATAAGTCATTTCTAATACCCACGTTAGAAACTAAACAATTAAAAATTGCTTCCAAACTAACGCGTTTCATGAACTTTTCTAACACACATGTTAGAAGACAAATGATTACAAAAATCATTATAAGACTTATTTGTTCATATCAATCCATTGGTGGATGAAAAGTCTACTTTAAATAGAGACTTAATTAGAGACATAAAACTCTAATCAAGTAACATAAAACTCTTATTTAAAGACATAAATAACTCTACTAAAGAGAATTTAACGTTTACAAAAAACGTATGGTTTACACCAATAATTCTGGTCTAACACACATGTTAGAGAATTTAACGTTTACAAAAAAACGTATGGTTTACACTAATAAACCCGATCTAACACAAAAGTTAGAAAAATTAACGATTCCCAAAATCGTTTCAAAAACCAAACGTTGGAACCGAAACAATTCGTTTTGTACCACGGTATAGGATTTAAGATTTTATCTCAATCTCAAAAAATCCAAACACAACAAGTTGTACTACATACATATTTCCCAAAAAATATTTATAAGATCATAACCTCTAAAAATATTTTTTATTCTATTATAAATCCTTTCGTAAACCCAAAATCCTTATAAATAAGGTTTTTAAGATTGTACCAACAATCTCACGAAATCTGTTTTAAGTTTGTAGGAAATAGGTTCACCTTTTGAAAAATACAATTACAAAATATATCATAACGAGACTCTCGTTATTCGTAAGAAATATCATAATACAATACCGGTTGCAATAACTAAATAAAAAGAATATAAATATAATTATATATACCAATCTTGATTCAAGCCGCATCTCTGGTGGGTCCTTCACGCGCACTTGATAGCATCCTAGACTCGATTATTCATCATCTTGAGTCTTGAAAATTACCCCTTGACTGCAACAAAGAGCACAATAAAACGTTGACGATTTTGGTTGAGGCACGTGTTCAACACGCTTCCCTTAAAACAGATTTCGCGCCTCTACTAAAGATGACGCGTCTGTCTCCCAAGGTACAACAGCCGAAACAGTCTGTACTGCCGGAGATGGCTCACCGGCCCAAGGTTACATCCGGTAATTGTAGTGTTTGAACTCATGTGGTGGAAACAAGTAGAGAGTACTCATCTATCTAGTTGGTGTTCAAGTGTTCATACCACTTCTAGTATTCTTCATGTATCAAGTAATACACTATTCTTGTTGTAACAAAAAGAAAGGCACATAGCCTACTATTTGAACAAGACTAGTGAAAGGATTCACTTAATTATTCACTTAATTAGACATTTAATTAGAGACTTAAAAACTCTAATAAAACTAATTAAATACTCAAGAGTTACTCTTTTAATTACCACATGAATATTCTAATTAATATTTATAATTTCATTCAAATATAAATATATTTAATATCCATTCACCAAATTTCCAACATGTTGCCCTCCCTAATTCCCCAAATCATTTCGGATTTCAGACCCTCATCCACTAATTTTGGATCGATAAGCAATAACAACATGCGAATCTCAATGGTAAGGTGTTTTCTCAAGAAAATTTAGGGTTGTAGGTGCTTAAAGACAACATATTTTGTTTTAGTTGTTGTTTGGATGTATAGCTGTGTGAATATTAATATATTTTTTTATGGTTCTTTTTTAATTAATCTCTTTGTTTTCTTTAACTAGCTTTTACAACCCGCGCGCGTTTCGGCGCAGTAAACCATGATGTCGACTGACACCGACATTCAGATTAAATTTGAGCCATCCGTGATGTCGGCCAACAACTACATTCAGATTAAAATCGCAATTGAGTATCGGCACTTGTGACGATAATATAAAGCACCAAAATTGATGGAAAGAAATAAACCCAAATCAATTTCTTAAAGAGAAACACCTACAACAACATCATTAAAAGTAAACTTCCAATGTGAACACACCTGATTTGGTTATATATGTGTACCATCAAAAGTAAACTTCCAACATGAACACATCTGATTTGTTCATAGGCTCAGATACCTCCCCATTGTGGTTGCAAATCATCATATTGCCACTCCATAACATCGAAGATAAACGATTTCTCTTATATAATCACGACCTATTTAATAATCTTCCTCTACGCCAAAACAACGAAGATAGACGATTTTCTTAAATCAGCACGACCTATATTTAACCGGATCTGAATAGATACCTAAATGTGCAAAATTTGAACAAAAAACCGTACACAAACCGGTAAATGCAACCCATGTTGTAAAAATTTATAAACTACATGTAATATGTAAATAGAGTGAAAATGATTACACTCTTAAAAGCCCTGTCTTCTCCTTCATTGTAGCTGATTGCAACAGGAATCATACCATCTCTTTGATTTTTGGCTCTTGTTTTACATGGATTTATCATGATCCACAACCTAGAAAGTAGAAACACCACCTTCAAGCCAACACGCCTGCAAATAAATGGCATAGCCTATATTTTTTTCTTTTCTTTTATTTTGAGCTTAATATGATACACAATGAAACTATAAATACCATCTGTTTTGGTAGTTTAAGGGATACGATTTTTTATCAACTTCTCAAAAAAGTTGTGACACAATAAACGGAAACAAAATGAATAGGCTCAGATACTTAACTGTGGATTAGGAACAAAACAGATCCGGATTAAACCATGGATGCAAATACCCAGTTGCATAGTCACAATATATGAACTATGCCATCTGGATTTTGCCCGGCCAAGGTACGACTCCGATCTTCGGTGTCCCATTTTATGTCGATCATCACAGCCTTTAAACAGATTTACAGAAGAGCACTAATACTAGAATAATGACCCACCACAGGTATCGCCACTGCCATAGTAACCGCATAAGCACAAAAACCAAAGCGACTCAGGTAACCACGATTGTACCATCATCGTCACCAGAGCAGTGGCAGAATACATCACGGCGGAACAACAACCTACAACCGTAGCGACAAACTAAGATTTTTGTTGATCAAAATCCCAAAACAAAATCAAAATTACTATGCTTTTAACAGTAAGATTGAAGTTAAAAAATAAAATAAACTAAACCAATAGACTCAGATCAAAACATCATCATCGTCAAGTTCCTCAATGCTATCATAAACAAAGTGCGGCTCAGTCCTGCCACACGGCTGCAACCGGAGTTGCCATGCCATGTGGCCGGAAAGCATCATCACCGACTACAATCAACAACAAAGAGATACCAAAAACCGTCATAAATAGCACCCGCATTAGTCGTACGTTGGCTCAAAACCAACACCCAATGGATTAATCGATAGCAACAACACAGTGTCATTAACACCGAAATCTGATGTTTCACACAGAGTTTGTAAATCCAAACCAAAACCACATTAACTCCTACACACAATTGTGTAGAAAACCATCGTACAACACAAAAGGCACACCAAAGGTAACACATTTTTCTCCAGCACAAAATCCAAACCCAGCAAAGCAACTAACCTCGTTATCAACCGTGAAAATACTGTTCCCAACCATCACAGATTAATAGATTTGTTACTAATCAGTTACATATACATAAATAAACATCGACTTCATCACCACCAGCGTAGTGCTACACCCACCGCCACTACACCAACGTCATCAAAACTGGCCAACGGCTTATGACTCTGTAGCAAACATATACCGTCGTACAAAGAAGTAGTACAATGGGTACACCGAAGCCGGAAAAGACGACGAGATGAGCGCCATAAGCCGGATACACCCACCGCCACCACACCGACCTCATCAACGCCGGTAACCAAAATCTCAGTGGACAAAGAACATCGGTGAGCGGCGGAGATGGGCGTTGAACGGCGGGACGACGAGATGAGCTCCATAGGCCAGATACACCCACCGCTACCACACCGACTTCATCAACGCCGGTAACCAAAAAACCCAGCGGACAAAGAACATCGGTGAGCGGCGGATATGGGCGTTGAACGGCGGGACGACGAGATGAGCTCCATAGGCCGGATACACCCACCGCCACCACACCGACTTCATCAGCGCCGGTAACCAAAAAACCCAGCGGACAAAGAACATCGGTGTGCGGCGGAGATGGGCGTTGAATGGCGACAAGTTGTTTAGAGAGAGAAACATATTCTCAGATTGTCAAGTAAAAGAGAGAGAGTACAACTTTGATTTTAAGCCCAAAATCAAAACCACACCGCCTCTAGCCACCGTTAAAGTTCAGACAAAGTTGATTGAAATTGATCGATGAATTCATCAGATTGTTCATATGATGAGGAGATGAGGGGGGAATTAGAAAGGCTAAATGATAACGTGGCATCATTAAAACAATTGTGATGATGAATCATCACATAGTCACTGTTCAATCAACTCTCTAACTATCATATATTAATTCATTTGGTTATCTGTGTCCCTTTTTTTGCCTTGATATTCCCGCCAGTTCTAAAATGGTTTTTGATGAGGGTGTCAGCAACGGAAGTGGGGGTTGGTGAACATGGTTTTTGATGACCAAGCTTGGTCAAACCCCCAGCTTGGGGTTGTTTGTTAGACCATGTGTAGTGGTAAATCAAAATAATGCCCTCACCATGGGGCATTATTCGACACGTGTCATCCCAGTCAGCATGGGGCATTACAGCATAAAGTGGTGTAGTGGGGCATTATTCCAATAACGCCCATGCAATCATTTCCCAATTATTTTTTTTTTAATTTAAAACATAAAAAACTTCATTAATTTAAAATAAAAATTACACTACTTGAAATAAAAAAAAACTGAAAAAACAGAAAATAAAAAAAAAAACGGAAAATAAAAAAACCGAAAAAAAAATAAAGTTAAAAAAAAGAATATTATCTAGAGTCCATATTTTTCTCGAATTTTTTGGCAACGCATTTGCGCAATGATCAATGCATCGCCTTGGAGGTGGTTGATAGGTTTGGACAAAAACTCAATGTCCTTTTCCATTTGCCTCACCTCTTGCATCTCGTTAAAGTTTTTGGTTTCGGCCACTCGTTCTTTCATAATCTCATAACGTTGGTGGCCGAGGTCGCGAATGTCTTGGAGACGACGGTTCATCTCCTCGAAATCTTCCTTTAACTCGAGATCGGAAGACGACTCGACCGTTTTTTTCCCGGTTCGCTTATCCTTTCTTCTACCGGAGGGTCGGGTCAACTCTTCTTGAAGTTCCTCGTCAACGTCCACCACCTCATTTAAATCGACATTGCTGGCATCCGATGTCGGAGTTGAAGGGTTAACGGAGGATGATGTTTTTGACCTTTTAGCTCAACGTCTACTACTAATCGTCATTGGATTAACTAGCGCCCACTTTGGACTTTTTCGTAGTAGATCCCAACACTTATAGTACGTGAAAGGGCATTTCGTCCTCTCGAACTCCTCCAAAGTCCTCGTTAAAACCCCGACGTCACTTTCACCGCTCGGGCGAGTATCGTAGTTACGTTGGTAAACTTCTTGGAACGCGTGAGACTTGTTGTTAATGTCGGTCCATTTGCTAGAAATGGAATCTTTGTCCCGATGTTCGCCTTGACTCCACGTGCTAAAAAAGAGTGCACGAACCCTATCCTAAAAAATGGGACCCGTTTGAAAGTTTGTTACAAATTAAAAAAAAAGTAAAAATATAAGTTGTATGTTAAAAATAAAAGTAAAAAATAAGAAAAAAATATAAGAGTTACCGGTTTCTTCGTCCTCCGAAATGTCGAGCCATGCCCGAGTCAACGTGAATTCCTCCTCCTTCGTCCATTTAATGGTAGTTTTTGTACGTCGAGGTTCGTCCTTATCCTTCTTCTTATGCGACCTTCTGCCGCATTTTGATTTGTCTTGCACCGGTTCGGGTTGCGTCTCCGGCATGACATCGACATCCGGTTCGGATTCGGCTTATTGTTGTGACGGTTGCGACCCGCTGGCTTGACCACAGCCGAAGGTGGGAGGCACAAACGGAGTGGCGCCACTCAAGTAAGCCGCGTATGTTAAAAAGCTCGGGTCCATGTCTTGAAGGTTATACGGGTTTTGCGGTTGGGTTGTGTTCGGGTTCGTGGGTCTTGCGGGGACACCAAAAGGGGGTCGGAATGGATGCATGATTGTATAAAAATAGGAGAAAGTGGGTTTTTTTGTAAAAAATAGAAGAAAGTAGGAGAGAAAGTAGGAGTTTTTTTATAAAAAATAGGAGAAAATGGGTTGATATATATATATAGTGGGTAAATTTTTGAATTTAAAAAAAAATAAATACATTTGACCGTTTGGCAACGGTCCAATCTCGCACCCCAATAAAATTTCAGCGTTTTAATTAAAACGCCAAACTGATTTTTTTTTTTGAAAATAACGCCCGGAAACGCCGGGTGTAATGGGGGACGGGGCGTTATCCGACGTTTTTTTTTGAAAAATTTTTAAATACCACGCCCCACTACGGGTGGTCTTATAACTCAACTAGGTCAATGGGCAAACTTGGTCCAACACACTGCGGATATGAATGGTTTATAAGACCGCCCGTAGTGGGGCGTTTTTTATAAAAAAAATTCAAAAAAAAACGCCGAAACACGCCCTCAGCCCATTACGGCCCGGCGTTTTCGGGCGTTTTCCGAGCCAAAAATTGTTTTGGCGTTCTTCAAATCACGCCGAAGCCCCCAAAACTTCATTTGTTTGCCCAATAAAATCTTGCCATGTGTGTATAATATTTGTGTGTGTATAATATTTGTGTGATTTTGGCAAAGATTTTTTTTTTGAAGTTTTAATTATAAAAGGAAGAAGAAAGTTGCAGGTTGTAACTCAAGAAAGAAAAGAAGAAAGCGATTTTAGAAAAGGATTTTGCACATTAAGTCCCTAAAGTTTGATTGTATTTAAAAAAAAAGATTTAAAGTTCAAAACCTTTAATATTTCAAGTTTCAAAAATGCTAAATCAGTCCCTAAAGTTTCAAAAATACTTTTTTCCGGGTTTTTTTTTTTATTTCTAGTATTTTATTTTTTTATTTAGTGAAGTATTTTATGTTTTTAATTAAAAAAAAATTAATTATGATATTATTGGAAGGGGCGTTATTGGGCATTATTATTCCCACTACGACACTTTTGCAATAACGTCCAATAATCCTCCCATGCTGACTGTACTGCCACATGGTAGTAAATGCCCCATAGTGGGGGCATTATTGAGCTAACCACTACGCATGGTCTAATGAGGAAGGAGATACAGGGGTAAAAAGACTTTATTGCCCCCACATGGGTTGCATATGACCAAGCTTAATGTTTAAAACAAACCAAGTTAGTGTTAATGGATCTAAGATGCAATGAGTTTTTCAAATAAAGGGTTGTGACTGAAATTATTGAAGTTAAAGGGCATCTATTGCAATCTCATACAAACATAAAGGACCAAAAGTGTAATTTACCCTAATACAAATCTGTGTCGTGTGTATGTCTATATAGTTATTTATACAGCAAGTGTTCGTGATCTCGAAACCCTTAAGATACGTGTCTAAGTAAAAATTCAAAAAAATATTTAAAGTCATTAATTATCAAATGCACATAAATAGACCTATACGTAAATAATTTATAAACACATGTCTTGATGTCCTGATTGATTTATCACAGGCGTTCATCTCCATCACATCGTTTACCAGAAATCCCTAGATTTTTGCCAGGTGCCACACAATAACAAGGGGTAGTAATGCTTATACGATTCCGAATCAATCAGCGAAGTCCTTCCTTGAGTTCTCTGGGAGCTACTAGCCTGACAAAAGACAGATATTGCTCAGTAAACTGAATAGTTGATACATAGATTTTAAGAAACTAAGAAAGGGTAAAAGTTTAGTGTAGAACACAAAAGAAACCTGTCCAGCGGAAATAGGTGATGATATAAGGAGGCTCACTTTCCATTTGTCATAACCTTTCCCACACAACTACCACTCTCGAACTTCCAAACCCTAGATTGTCAATTCATTTTGTATGTAATCAAACTTGTTTGTGTGAATCGAATACAAATCAATGATATTTAGATCATTGCGTATACATTTGGTAGATCCATCAGTGGATTCCACACACTATGGATCTGAATTGGTTAAATGTGTTCTTAAGTTTTGTGAAGAAAAAGATAACATCCTGGGCTTTCAATTTTAATTAATGGGTGGAGTTTAAGAAACCTTCCTACAACTATAAGCATAGTAACAATTTCAATTGAATTCTTTTGTGGGGTGTCACCGGACCTTGATGTCAGGTTGTGTTTGGTTTATTTAACCATGCAGTTTGCTCGAAACTACTCAGCTTCTCTTTGCAGTGGACACTTTTTCTAGTTGTGTGTGATACTTACCAATTTCATATTAGCACATAAAAAACTTCAAGTGTAAGGAGTAATGTAGCTAGGAAAGGGGTATTTGTTTTTAACATTTACAAACTACTAGTATTAAAAGAAGCTTATGTGAAAGTGATATAATAAAAACCATATATGATACGTATATATCAAACAAATAAAAAACAATACCAAAATAATATAATTGCGAGAAGCTCCAACAAATTGACAAGTAAATAAATAAGAATGAGATTTTACCATATATGCACATTTATTTCCGGGATCACCAATTCCAACGACCGATTCTTTTCCTGGTCAAATCTGTGTAAAGAAGATCTGACGACAATTATTCAAATATAATGTTTTACTTAAATTTTTATTACTATATGATCCAAACAATAAATTCAAATTCACCCAAAAAAAAAAAAAAAAAAGAAAGAGAAACGGATTAAAATTTAGGTACTAGTTTCTTAAGTCATTTAAATGAATACCAAAAAAGATATGTTTTTACATAAATTCTTACTTTTTTATTTTCACAAATACATCTTATTTAATTCACACTTTTAGCAAAGTTGAGATTATGTTCAGAAAGCATAAAGAACTAAATATGAATGTGTACCTGTGGCATAATAAAGAATACATCCTTGGAATTCCACAGTAGCAACAACATATGTTTACTTCTTTTCTGAATCAAAAATATATTCAAGAACACAAAAATAAGTATTTAGATAGTGTTATACCCTTAATCGTCAATTCACTTCTGGATTAGTCAGAACACCTAGAAGCTAAATCAAAGACATATACACAGAAGAGAGGGAAATTTTGCTAAACAATCAGATCTAGAAACACATCAATTTTCAAAAGTAGCAAACCTTTCATCACGTAAGAAATTAGAAATTAAATAGCGAACTTACACCACATTGATCAAAAGATTTTATTCTAAACTTATTAAGAAGATATACACACACAAATATGTATTTATAAAAACACTTATGTACCTTGTTTAGAAACAGAAGAGCTCTTCTATGTGCAAAGGTCGATAAAGCAAGTGTGCACAACTCTATTCTTGCACCCGGTAGAAGAGGAAGATGGATGAGTTGGATCAACTTGAAGGGGGAGGGACGCCTTTATCATTTTGTACTTATAAGGAGCATGGTTGGTTGGTGAGGGAGGGACGAGATGCTAAAATGACAGGCTGTGTATATCATATTATTTGAATACCATATAATACTATACATGCTTTTAAGGTGGGTTTGGTTGATAGGTGTGAAAACAAATATACGAGTTTCATTTTAACATTTTTCATAAAAGAAAAAGAGTTAACGTGTTTAGATTTTTATGTCCATCATATATTATTAACTCACAATCTCGTTTGGCGCAATGGTAAGCGATTGAGTATTTTCATTTATCCCTTAGGGTCCATGAGTTTTCTAGGGGTTCTTGTTGATACAAGATGATGTTTATAGCTTAGTGATATGGTATGTTGATTGTATGGTGTTTACACAATTTTCAAAGGGTTCCGCGAATGAAGCCCCATTCGCCAGGAATGTCTAATGAATGGGAGCAACGAATGTGGCCATTTTCCAGTGGATAAGTAATTATAAACATTTTCAAATTAAGAATAAACTTTTTATTTTGAACAACAATTCCTAGATCTTCTTAGAAAAGTACACCAATACTTGTAGGATTTGAACGCCAACATTTTAGTTGTGTAGCACACCACTTAACCACTTGGATGTCCCCTTTTGGACAATAAACATTTACTTGTATGGTTACTTTGTTATATAAAAGTTATAAATTAGTCATTTAGCTTTTTTTTTGGTTAACCATGAGAACCTTTTAAAAACTCACAGACCCAAAGGGGGATAACGAAAAATACTCAAATGCTTAGCATTGTGCAAACCCGAGTTTTTTAATTATTTAAAGTTTTAAATAACTAAAGGAATATAAATACCGTATTTAATAGGAGTTGAAGAAATTTTTGGTAATTGCCATAAGATGGACATTCAAGTCCAAAACATATTATTTTATTACGATGAATAATAAATATGAAACTCATATATTTGTTTTCATACTTATTAACTAAACCCACCTTAATGGTGTGCGTAATTTAAAGTCAATATGATTTACATGAACAATATACCGACATGATTAACACGTGCATTTGGTTGGAGCATTGTTGGTGCATGTAGGATCGTTTTCGGACCCGAACGAGTCAATCAGAAGAGTAATTCACCAAAACAAGAGGCGGAAACAAATGTTTCGGTGTTATCTCAGCCATATTCACTTTAAACTGTTGTATTATTGATAAGAATGTCCTTTACAATCACGACAACACTTCGGCAGCACTTCGTGCCAAACCGGAAGACAATAATAATGATTTCGCTCCAAGATAGACTATATATAGGGCTTGATATTCCACTTGAACATGCATGTTTGGTTCAAGCGGAATCACCGATAAACATCTCAAGCGAAATCATGCAATAACTGATCGAGCGGAATCAGGAACTATGTGGTATTTCGCTTGAAATGACAATGTCATTTCAAGCGGAATCTCTGACAAGTTCATTTCCTTGATTTCCGAGCCCTAATCTACCTAACTCTAAACAAGACTCGATACAAGACGAAGTCGACAGACAGATGCACCAACAAACTCCCCCTCGGATGTTGACGGAGTCTTCAGTGTCGAGTCTTCGGTTGTCAAACCTTCAGTCTTTATCAGTCTTTGTGCTTTTCTTCGAAGTATTCTCCATTGTAAGCATCCTTACTCAATCTCTATCACCAACAAACTCCTCTCCCTCAAATGTTTAATCAGAAGAACCTGGAACTTTGTCCTTCAGACTCCCCCTCTCAATCTGCTGGGATCGTAGTATGGAAATCACAGATTCAAGCTCGTTGCCTATCTCTTATCCTGCACAAATCTCTACCCAACACATAAGTTTCTCAAAGTTAAAATCGTTTTAAAATTTAGAAACCATTTGTAAGACACATTCAAAAATGATTTATTCTTTGAAAACCATTTGTCAAATACGATCATTTTCACCCACTCTTTATCCAAACCTGTTCTTCATGTCTAGCATTTGGAATTTCGAAAATCAGCTTTTTAACATCGGTTGTCGAAAATCTTTTTGAATTTTTACAAAAGTTTATGCTAAAACATACTAAAATCTTTTTGTATTTTATGAAAGTAACGGAATGAAATGCAGTAAAGAAATATTTACAAACAATCTTTTTGTGAGTTTGTGTAAGAGGATCATATCAGTTTTTGAGACACGTCACCAACACCGTTAAGCTTGATTTCATTTTAAGTTCTAAACAATTCACCTAGATTGTCAGTATATTGGTCCACTTAAATTTTCACACACAGTTCAATTGTATCGAGATACAATATTAGTGTTTTAGATACTTAAACTTATTCGCGTGTCCCACCATTTGAATATACTCCCGTATCCAGATCCCAATATTCAGTCTTACAGGTGAGTATACCTAGATGATATTTGTAAGGGGTTAGATGCGAAACCGTGAGAGCTCAGGTCAGAACTTCCGTTCAGCAGAAAGATGACGGCTCGACTTTAGGTGTGTCCCCTTTAGAGGATCTTTTTTTACAACAGCAGATGATTAGCATTTTGCAATGTTTCATCATTTTTTATGCTGAGGGCGTTGCTTATTTTAAGCATTTTCAGAAAGTATTATACGGGGACTAGGTCAGAATTTCCATTCAGCAGAAGTCCCGGGATAATACCCCAGATATCACTAAGCATAAAGACCTAGTATCTCAGAAAGAGGGACCCTTCAAATAAGATTTCAGGGGTTACCTATATATCCAAATTTTGTTCCCCACGAAATAAGCAAGTTTGAATTTAGGTTTATATCTCGTCACAATTTACTAAGTGTATAAAAACCTACTGACACATCCGCAGTGAGATTGTTTATCACATTTTGTCTTTTCATATCTTTAGCATGTTGTGACAGCCCACTGATGTACTATCATTTCCTCTTTTATACAACAAAACTCGTTTTTGATTTTATCATGTTTTTGTCTTTTTCAAATTTTCTGAAATTTTTTACTCCCCCTAAAATTCAAACACAAATAAAAGAAAATTTGAAAACAAACTCTACAAGAATATGACAACTCCCCCTCTCAACAAACTATTTTCCCATTTAGATCTCAAAATACTTAAGTTTGTTTTAATCAAAAATGGTTTTTCCGGAATATAAGTTTTGTTGATCAACCACTTGTAGGTTTGGGGTCACTTCATCACTTTGTTTACCAATACTTTTGAATGATAGTTAAATCAAGTTAAACTTAATGACCTTGATTAACCATTTGTAAGATCAACTAACAAACATTTTTAACCAATCATCATCTGTTGGTTGAATTCTCAATGTGCCGATTCCTACTCCACACTTATCAACCTGGGAGTTCCGGCAATCCACACTTTTCAAATTTAAATTTTCAAACATTTTTCAAAAATGATGCCGACTCATGCTCCGCGATTACCAACTTTGGGAGCTCCGGCAATTCAGATTTTTACTCTTTGAAAAATATATCCACCCAAGCCCGACCTTCCTTGGGTGTAACAACCTCCTCTTCATCTTTACTTTCAACAGACTTGTGAACACTTCTTTTAGTAGCATAAAATTCTTTAACACCTTTGGCCTTACCATTGACCATTTTGCCAAAAATGTGTGTCACATTTCTGTTGAAAACCTTTTCAACATCAAATTTCTTCTTATCAGAATAAAATTGATTTGAAATTTCAACTTTCCCGATTTTAGATTTCAAATTTTTAGCATTCAGTGGTGGAAAATTCTTATCATCCACTGCCAGAACTGATTTCTCAACTTTTTCTACAACACGTGGCTCCTCTGATTTTATGGAACTAGATTCATCACCAGAACTGTTACTTGAACCCTTAACAACCCATTTTTGATTTTTTAGATTTTCTTTTCTTTTCAAAACATTCTTTGAACATTCACCTACTTCAAAAGTTGAATTTTCAAAGCCTGTAAACTTTTTGGTTGTAAGATCAGTTTTCTCAACAACTTTTTCTTTCAGTTTGCCAGAGACTCCCTGTTTTATCTGTATAGCCTTTGGACAGTTTCTGGCTATATGACCGACTGTTTTGCACTGAAAACAGGTTCTTGTCTCTGTAGTCTTCTGAGCAACACTATTCTTCATGTCTTCTTGCTTCTTTGCAAGAAATTCTTTGTTCGTTTGCTTTCTGAAAGCCTGCTCCTTTTCAGCCTCTGTCGTTTTTCCTGAAACAAATACAGTTTTTGGTTTATAAACTTTTTCATTTTTGTGATTTTTCGGTTGATTAAATTCAAGACCTTTCTTTTTCGAAATTACGATTATGGTTTGGTTTCTTTTGGAAATTATAACCACAATTGTAACCCATTTTCTTGTTAATTATTTGTTGATCTCTTGAAGCGTATTGTTTAGGTTTTCCAGAAAGATTTAAATCTTTTATTTTAGAAATATTAATTTCTGTAATTTTGAAAACCTTTTTAATCATTTCAATTCTAACACTTCTTATTGGAAAAATCTCATCAGAATATAATTTGTCAGAATCTTTCAAAGTATATGCTACTTTGACCGGTTCGTCATTCAAATTAGATTTTGATAGCAAAAATTCCTTATCATAAATCCATTTATCCTTTGTGATTGTTGACTTTGACGTATCAAACTCAGACTTTGACTCGGATTTGGACTCCGGTTTTGACTCCTCTATGTCATCTTTGTCTAACACCTGATCGACCATACTTTTTATCAACTTGGACTCATGATCGGTATCAGACGATGTGAACGCGACATTAATATTTTCTGGTAAGTTATCTGACGATACAGACTCCCATTGTAAGTTAATTGCCTTTTCGACTCTTTCGGAATTTGGATTTCGAGGTGAATATCCATTTTCAACCGGGGGCGGACATCTATTGTAGACAACACTTGGTTTCTTACCAGAAATTTCCACTTCATCCTCTTCTTTTGTCTCGGTCTTCTTTTCATTTGAAGTCTTTTCTTCCTCAAACGTCTTCAACTTTTCCACAATCGGATAAATCCTGTCAACAACAAAAGTAGAACACGAGTAACATTTTAATAAATTGTTAACTCTCTCAGTTTCAATTCTTTGTGTTGCCAACTTCAATTCCAGGTCAGCACACTTCTCTGTGTAAAAGTTTACATCATCAAGCTGTCTCATGTAAGCTCCTTTGAGTGTATTCATTGCTACAGCTTGTTCACTATTTGACTCAGTGTACTTGTTAATTTCTCTGTTCATTGTATCATAAGATCCTTTCAATCTCTTTATGTTGTGTAGCAGCTCATTGTTTTGCATGATTAAAGAATCACAATTCACACACTTCTCTGGAACTTTGATAGGTTCAGCATCAACTTTGATTTCAAATTCCGGAACAACTTTGACTGTTCTTCTTGTTTGAAAAAATTCAGCTTTTCTTTTTCTCGGCTTCAGCTTCATCTTTTAATCTTTCTTCTTCTTCTTCCTCTTCTTCAATTTTTCTCCATTTTTCTTCTTTAGCTTCCCTGACCTTTCTGTATTTTGCAGCCCAATACTCGTCATAAGCATTAGCAACAAAGGCTTTAACATTTGACATTTCTTTGGACATCTCTTTTGCCATGGATTCTTGGTCTGGGCAAAAATTATTCCAACTGAAACCTTCTGGTAGTTTTTCATCATCTTGATTTGCTAAACACACTTTACTGTGTCACACCCCTATTTCCACGTGTCTCACTGGTGGGCCCGGTGGGGGATTACCGTGACGTGGTTAGCAACATAATAGTCAAACAACACAATTATATGAATGCACAGCAGAAGCAAAAGGTACAATATATTACAATCCGAATTATAAGTAATATCCAGTATTACAATGGAGAGTAAAAAGATCCACAGGCGGATCGGTAGTAAAACAGAAGCAATAGTTCAACAGACTTTGACATCTAGAGCTTGCGAGACTTGAGTAATGATGTCTGGAGTAGCCAGCCTATTACGTCTAGCACCTGCACTTAACCTTTTTGGAAAATACGTCAGTTTACACTGGTAAATACAACTCAACTGACTCGTTTTAAAAAGAGTTTGTAAATTGATTTGAATGCACTTCGGCAAAACTATCTTTATAACTTGGGACAATTATTTGTATATAATCATGTATACAGATTTACTTATTTGCCGTCCATTAGTACCGGTTAGAAGAGCCGGTTTAAGTTATCTGACACGCCACCGGTATAATGCCCACAAGGTAGATTCCTTTAGTGGATTACCAGTTTTTACATAATGCATCTGTCAGGTGTACGCCTACACCCCGTGCATAGGTCGTGGCCATTTCGTAAAATGATGCCAAGGATATCCGGGACATGGTCATTTAACCCCAAGGGCCATACATCAAATAATACAGAACAAGGCGGGTTATGTAAATACATTAATCATAATCCGATTTAAATGACTACATACCCGACCAAGCGGTACTTTTATAGTACCGTATCCCAAGCCCGTATAGGGAAATAAGTTAAGACTATTTACCTGAGCAAAGTATCAATCAAATACAGCAATTGCAAGTACTTTTACTGGGCTCCTAATCTGGAACAAAGGTTTATAATAACCTATTAGATTTCTAACGGGTCTTTAATTAAGCCTTAGCTTAGACCGGTTAGTTTTAATGATAACTATGGTTTAATCGCGTGAAAGGCGAAAACCAGGAATGGAATGTGATTTGGACTCAACAAGTTTGAAGACTTTTTTTATATGGGTATAATAACCACACTCTGGATTTTGGGGTCAAAACAATAGGGTTTGACCCGTGTCGGCTAGTTTATGTAAACTAGTTACATAAGCCGAACCGTGCGCGCAAAAGGCGTAACGGTTAACCGTAAGAGTCCTACACTGGTTTCCTATGTCAATATGCTTTAAAGAGGTTGTGGTATCAGTAGGATACCTTCCATAATGCCCGTAACGAGTTTAAATCCATTTTATGCCCCGCAGGGGTATTTCGGTCTTTTTAAAGATTTATAAAAGAGGTTTCTGAGTTCTACAGGAAATCTGAGTTTCCCGAACAGTTTATAAAGTCTAAAATACTTTATTTATTATTTAAAATCAGTATCAACTGGAATCGGGTCAAAAGACCTTGTAGAACTCAAGTTATGGCCGAAAAGGGTATATTCGGTATTTACCGAACCGTTGCCATAACCGCAGGTTATGAGCTGGTTAAAAATAATTAAAAATCTTTAAAAATCCCAAAATATTATTTTACATCAATGTGTAAAAGGTTTGGTGTCGAAATCTGGGTTTAGATAGGCGTTATGCTAATTGCGCTATTTAATTACTAAAGTTTCCGTAATTTGCGCTATTTAGCATAACTCCTATTATGGACCTCGGATTGACGTGAAATTTTAGGAACATGCTTAGAAATCAGTAACCAAGGTTATGGTTCTTTCACATGTCCGAAATTCTCGTTTTAAATTAAAAAGGGCGTTACGGTCAACTTTTAAGCATTTAACGGAAAGGTGTAAAAGACTCGGACAAACAACGAACCGGTCACAGAGGGTTATACCATCATGTAACCTGGTCCTAAGAGAGTCCTAAGGCATATCTAAATCATACTTTAACGGGTCAGAACTGAAGTCAAAGCAAAAGTCAAAGTTTTGCGTCTTTCGGCTCCGAACCGGGTCAAAATGGTAAATGGTCGGATCAAACAAGCTTAGACTAGTTAATATACTTATTATCATGTTTTATGAATGTTAAAACAGGTTACACGCCATCTACATTACTGATTATGCGTAATATCGCAAAATAGCATTTCTGTTGACTTTTCTTATGCATGTTTGACTCGACATTCGAACTAGTTAGAGTGAGAATCAGAGGGTGCCCTTTTAGGGGTTTAAAGCCCACATGATTACCAACTTATAACTACCATCGATTTGACAAACCACTGGACCATTTGTGATTTATCGCTAAGTCGACCGTTAGTTACGAAGGTGTGACTGCTAAGCTAAAACTAAGTGATAACTCAATAAGGAAGGCTTAGCAAACTTACCAAGGTCCTATGCACGAAATGTGAAGGCTTGAGCCTGCTTGGGAGCTCTAAGAATGACCAGAAGTGCACTTGAAGATGTGAGGAAACATGTTGCAACTTCATGGCCTTTTATAGTGGATTTCTCACCACAAGAAGTTGACACACAACTCTACCACTGACCACAACCCATCAACATGTGTCCCTAATGCTTAGGGATAGTTTAGGGGTCTCTTGGAAGGTTTTAATTGCATCTCATGACGTTTAGAAGGCTGAACAGGCAAGTTAATCATTTTTCTGCATCTGTGTCATTCACGCAGCCCGCATTAAGGATCAAGCAGCTCAGACGCGGGCCGCCTGAATCCTTAAGTCAGAAACCATATCTACAGATGGCTCGCGGCCCGCATTAAGTTACATGTTTCATCAACGCGGCCCGCCTGAGGCCTGTAAATCAAGATTTTCAAATCTTTTGCCATGATGAGCCTGACCTTTCGGTTTCGAAGGGGTAACTTTGCGATTTGGCCCTCGATTATTTACGAATAAGGGCCTCGTGACTATTACCTGCATTGTTAAGTCCCTGGTTAGTTTAATTACTATCCGGAAAGCCTTAACTTTTATTGTTGACGCTTTTAACCCCTCGCATACGAATTTGATCATAACTTTCTCGTTTTAAAACGGAACTTCGCGGAATTTATATCGTATATTATATTGAGCGTATTTTACTGTTACAAAGCCTCGGGTTCGTCAAAGGGTCACTCAGAGGTATAAATTAAACATGTTGACACAATTAACCCCTGTAGTTTGTAATCTCCCACTTTCTTCCGCGTTTCGCTCCGTACGATCCATGATTTATTCGTTTGAAGGTACGAGCATCATTTAGGGCTACTATACAGTATATTTACCCCTTGTTGACATTTTTAACCCTCGAATTTACATACTTTCAAGGTTTGTCCACTTTAGTCCTTTATTTAGTATTTAATACCACGTGAAAACTCATGACACGTGTCAACACATTATTGGACACAAAATTTCGAGGTGTTACATCCTTACCCCCTTAAAATAAATCTCGACCCGAGATTTACTAAAATAAATAAGGGTATTTTTCTTTCATCGTGGATTCAACCTCCCACGTGAATTCGGGACCTCTACGGGCATCCCATTTGACCTTAACAATAGGTACATGCTTCATTCGAAGCTTCTTTACCTGTCGATCTTCAATCGACAAAGGTTTTTCCACAAATTTTAAGCTCTCATCTATGTGCACATCTGTATGGGGTATTACCAGTGATTCATCAGCGAAGCACTTCTTCAGATTGCAGATGTGGAACACATTGTGAATTCCATTGAGCTCTTCAGGTAAGTTTAACTTGTAGGCAACTGACCCGACACGTTCGATAACCTCGAAAGGTCCTATGTATCTCGGGCTTAGTTTGCCTTTCTTAACGAAACGCATCACCCCCTTCCAGGGTGATACTTTAAGCAATACTTTTTCACCTACTTCGAAGTGAAAATCTTTACGCTTTGGATCTGCGTAACTTTTCTGCCTATCTCGGGCAGCCTTGAGACGGTCTCGAATCTGGACAATCTTGTCCGTCGTTTCGAAGACTATCTCTGGTCCTGATAATTGGACATCTCCAACTTCTGCCCAACAAATATGTGATCTACACTTTCTGCCGTATAATGCCTCGAAGGGCGCAGCCTTAATGCTGGTGTGGTAGCTATTGTTGTAGGAGAATTCGATTAGTGGTAGGTTCTTATCCCAACTACCACCCAAATCGATAGCACATGCACGTAGCATGTCTTCCAACGTTTGAATAGTACGCTCACTCTGACCATCTGTCTGAGGATGGTAAGCCGTACTAAAATTCAAACGTGTGCCCAAAGATTGCTGGAAGCTTTTCCAGAAATGCAACGTGTATCTAGTATCTCTGTCGGAGATAATAGACATAGGTATGCCATGTAAGGCTACAATCTTATCAACGTATAACTGGGCTAACATGTCGGAGCTATAAGTCTCCTTGATGGGTAAGAAATGTGCTGACTTAGTCAGTCTATCAACTATAACCCATATTGTATCATTTCCTTTCCTCGTCTTGGGTAACTTGGTAATAAAATCCATAGTTACACATTCTCACTTCCATTCGGGAAGTTCAGGCTGTTGTAGCAAGCCTGACGGTTTTTGATGCTCAGCTTTGACTTGCGCACAAGTCAAGCATTTGGCTACATAAGCGGCTACAGACTTTTTCAAGCCTATCCACCAATAATTTGCCTTTAGATGCTGATACATCTTATCAGCTCCAGGGTGAACAGAATATTTGGAACTATGGGCTTCCTGGAGGATAACATCTCGTAGTCCTCCATAAATTGGAACCCATATTCGTCCATTTAATCGTAAAATTCCGTCCTTGCTAAGAGTTAACTGCTCCTCAGTTACTCCTAGCTTTTCTTTAGGATAGTTAGCTTCCAACACAGCTTCCCTCTGTGCAGCTAACAACCTTTCAATCAAATTATTCTTCACTTTAATGCTCTTGGCATTGATTCGGATGGGTTTCACCCTCTCCTTTCGACTTAAGGCATCAGCGACTACATTCGCCTTACCGAGATGATATCTGATTTCACAATCATAATCATTTAAAGTCTCCATCCAACGGCGCTGCCTCATGTTTAATTCCTTCTGATTAAACAGATGTTGAAGGCTCTTATGATCAGAATAGATCACAAACTTGATACCATACAGATAATGCCTCCACAGTTTTAGTGCGAACACAACGGCACCCAGCTCCAAGTCATGGGTGGTGTAATTCTTTTCATCCACCTTTAACTGTCTTGAAGCATAGGCAATAACCTTGCCTTTCTGCATAAGCACGCACCCCATGCCAGTGTGTGATGCATCGCAGTAAACTACAAATTCTTCGGTACCTTCAGGCCATGTCAGTACAGGAGCGTTGCTCAACTTTTGCTTCAGAATATCAAAGGACTCTTGCTGTTTAGGGCCCCAAACGAACTTTACTTTCTTCTTGGTCAAGGAAGTTAAGGGCGCAGCAATCCTTGAAAATTTTTCAATGAAACGCCTGTAATATCCTGCTAACCCCAGGAAACTACGAATCTCTGTAGGCGTCTTTGGCTCTTGCCAATTCATGACAGCTTCTACTTTAGCGGGATCCACTTGGATACCACGCTCGCTGACAACATGTCCAAGAAATTGGACTTCTCGAAGCCAGAATTCGCACTTAGAGAAATTGGCATAGAGTTTCTCATGATGCAGGAGTTTGAGAATACAACGAAGGTGTTTCTCATGGTCAGCTTGGTTCTTAGAGTAGATAAGAATGTCGTCGATGAAAACGATGACGAATTTTTCTAAGTACGGCTTGCAAACGCGATTCATGAGATCCATGAATGCGGCCGGTGCATTAGTGAGCCCAAAAGGCATCACTAGGAACTCATAGTGACCATAACGAGTCCTAAATGTGGTTTTATGTACGTCTTCATCTCTGACTTTCAATTTGATGGTAGCGTGACCTCAAATCAATCTTCGAGAAATAACTTGCCCCTTGTAACTGATCGAACAAATCGTCAATCCTCGGCAAGGGATATCTATTCTTTATCGTGACTTTGTTAAGCTCGCGATAATCGATGCACAGACGCATCGATCCGTCCTTCTTCTTGACAAATAGGACAGGTGCTCCCCAAGGAGACGAACTAGGTTTGATGAAGCCTTTAGCTAGCAGTTCATCCAGTTGTGTCGTTAACTCCTTCATTTCGGTTGGTGCTAACCTGTAAGGTGCTCTAGCAACAGGTGCTGCACCAGGGATGATATCAATCCTGAATTCCACTTGCCTCTCTGGTGGCAAACCAGGTAGATCTTCCGGGAAAACTTCTGGATATTCCGAAATGACGGGAATGTCTTCTATCTTTGGTTTTGGATCTTCAATAATCACTTGTGCCATGTAGATGACACAACCCTTCTTTAAACATTTTGAAGCCTTGAGCATAGTCACTTGCTCAGGCAGTCCGTACTGGGTATCTCCCCGAATAGTAAGCGATTCACCAGACGGAGTCTTTATCACCACTTGTTTTCTGCTGCAGACGATTTGGGCCTGGTTGTGAGATAACTAGTCCATACCCAATACTATGTCAAAACTGGCCAATTTAAAGGGAAGTAGAGATAGAGGAAAATAGTGGTTCTTAATGGATATCACACATCCATCTAACACAGTGGAGACGGTTTCTATGGTGCCATCTGCTAGCTCTACCTCATAATTCACATTTAAGGTTTCGCCAGGCATATTCAGCAAATTGCAAAATTTATGATCTACGAAAGACTTATCAGCGCCTGAATCAAAAAGTACTCTTGCAAAGACATCATTTACAAGGAAATTGCTTGTGATCACTGTATCGTCTAGAATCGCTTCTTTGGCATCCAATCGAAAGACTCTAGCATTTGTCTTCTTGACCTCTTCAGGTTTCTTGGCGTACTTAGGGCAGTTGGTTTTGATATGCCCTTTCTCATTGCAGTGGTAGCATGTGGCATCTTTTATCTTCTTGCACTCTATAGACTTGTGCTCTTTAGACTTGCATATCCCACATGCAGGTGCTCCTGAATTAGAATTGGATTCAAGTCTGCATTTTCCAAAGTGGCGTCTCTGGCAATTCGTGCACTTTGGTTTTTTCCTCTGTTTGCTGACTGTTCCTTCCAGACCCAAACTTCTTAGAATCAGTGTTTCCATTGCGCTTCTTCTCTGACCCTCCTGAGTTATCATCCTCACGCTTCCTCTTACTTTCTTCAGATTTCTTTAGCGATCTCAACCTGACCGCATCTAAAGTAAGGGATAAGGAGAGATCAGCAGTTGACCTAAATGTAGCGGGTCTTGAAGCCTTAACACTGGCCTTGATTTCTGGGGCTAAACCCCCAATGAAGCGAGCAATTCGCTTGGGCTCTGGTGTTACTAGGTAAGGAACCAGTCTGGACAGGGTATTAAAACTGGTAAAATAGGCTTGACAATCTAAGTTTGTCATCACCAATGACAAGAAGTCAGATTCAATTCTTTCGACCTCATGTTGAGGGCAGTAGTTCTCCATAATGAGAGTAACAAACTGCTCCCATGTCATGTTGTAAAGCGGGATCTTCCTAGAAGCTTGAATGAGAGACCTCCACCATGCCAGTGCCTCTCCTTTGAACGATGGGGATACATACTTTACTACATCCCTTTCAGCACAACCGCTGATGTCCACCACCGTGTCCATTTCATCCAACCAGGTCATACAATCTACTGCTCCCTTTTCCCCAGTGAAATCTTGGGGTTTACAGGAAATAAAGTACTTATAGGTACAAGACTTGGTACGTGGTTCATTATCTAACACTGGCTTCTTGGATGGGACACTGTGTTCATTTGATGAATGACGATCGTCATCCTTCTTTGGTCCTTCATTTTTAGAGGGCGGCTTGTTATGAGGCTCTGAATGAGTTTTAGGGACAGATTTAGAGCGGGGTACAGATGAGGCTCGACTATGCGTCTCACTATACTCCTTAAATTGTTCTTCTACAGCTTTAGATACAGCTGTGTTAATCAGTGAACGAAGCTCTCCTTTGGTTATGTTAACCCTATCATTATCATCGTGGTTTTCCAAAGGATGACTGTTTATCTCGTCAGAGTCAGCCATGTAGTCTTTGCTGCTACAAAAGAAGTGTCACGGCTCCCCGACCCACCCTGGACGGAGTCGGGGGCCGCAAGGCAGTTCCCGTGGTACCCGTGGTATTTAATTTATGTGACAGCGGAAGTCTTTTATTACAGGATCTTTTCACCGTAAAAAGCTCGTTTAATATATTACACAAAGTTTAAGGGATAAATCCCATAATTTACAATAAGTTGATTTCACACAGAAATCTTTATTTTTCAAAACATATTTTATTGATTTATTCATACTGAGCCACTTCCTTGAGCTTGTAGTGCTTTACTGCACTTTTCCTGGATCACACAGATCACCTGAAACATGTTTGAAAAAGGTTTTGTCAGCGGGGAAATACTGAGTGAATCATTCTGTTTTTCTAAAACGACCCGTTAGTTATAAATTACAGTATTAAGGGGAATTACAATGTTTTTATCAACCAATTATCAAGAATGGGTATTTTGTCACTCGACCGGATCTGTGACTGTGGTCATACCACTATTGGGTCCCGTCGCCCCAATCGTGACGGTTCACTCACCTAGAGTGTTACTCACTCACCTAGAGTGATAAAAATAGTAATGTGCACAATACCCCACATACCAGCTGTAATTTGGTGATTACAAAGACTTAATCCCTGTAATTATAACCTTTGAAAATAATTTGAAGTTTTGTAATACTTACTCACAAACTGTGAGAAAACAGTTAAAAAGAAGAATGACTCACATTGCAGATTAACGAGCAATAGATATAAGCCTACTGATTAGCCTTGATTAAACCTAGTTTAACACAATGCACACACAGGCAGGTTAGTAACTAATACAACAGTTACGTCAATTCACGAGATTAAACCCTCACAACGATTAATCAGTGCAATACTCGATAATTCAATCGGATTCACAACGAATAACAGAGCATAGTCCGAATTCGAACAGCACTCTAATATTCAAGTCGAAATCACGACGAATAATCAAAGTACAAGCTCAATTGAGCAGCACCCGGACTATCGTTGGATAGTTATAATCGATCGGACGTTGAATCGTAATAGCGATCGAGTTATTACCCTGATTGCGGCAGCACCTCGTGATCGTGTGTGTGTTGTGGACTGTATTGCATGTAACTCGACGTACACACAGAAGTTTTACGTCGTTTTAAGTTCACAGTTTAAGTGCCAAGGTCGGCTATTTATAGCAGAAATTTAGACTCGCTTACGGACCGTATGCCTAACCCCTTACGGTCCGTAAGGGAACCTGGTCTGCTTACGATCCGTAAGGACCAACCTTTACGGTCCGTAAAGGACGCAACCTATTTCCTAGCCTAGCTGAGTTCGGTTGTAGCTTTGCTGAATCAAAAATTCCAACCAATCAGATTATTGCACCGTTTAAATTAAGATAATTATCGGTTAGGGTTTGCCCCCTCGAGTTTTAGGGGCCCTGATCCTGATTCCGATTGTTCCGGAAATTTCAGGGTTTACACCAAATTACTTGGGTGTCTTAATTAGGGTTTTCTTATTGGATAATTATTATTCTAATGACGAATTTTATTGACGGTTGTTACAAGAAGGTAGGGGCAAAGTTTATTTAGAAGTTTATTATGGAATTGTCTTTTATGGCAATTCATTAACCATGGTAACACAGACCATATCTGGTTAATTTGTTACTCACATTATTTTAGGATTTGAATATAACTTATCCTAATTACAAACAATACTGTTAGTGGCATAAAAGCCTAGTCACGAGGACGTTTTTATAATATTAGCCGGGATTACAGAGAATCAAGGCATGAAGGTTTGAACCGTAGTCCGTTCACCTTTTCTGACAGGGAGTCATAGACTACAACTGCCTTTTATCTTATATGACAATAAATATGGCCCGTAGGCACTACATCACTAATGGATGTTTAATAATTTTGGGCCGTAGGCACTACATCACTAATGGATGTTTAATAATTGATCATCTTTATTGACGATTTAACCCATGATTTACAAATCATTAATTTGGGCTTTGGAATCCTTAAAAGGATTCTTATATAAGAATGACGCGTGCGATTTTAACGAATCACATCTGCCAAGTCGTTAACATGTTTACAGAGGTTAACTGGGAAATCTGAATCTTTTAATCAGGTCTTACCATCTTGGCCGGGTCTTATATTGACACCTGGCTAGGTTTCACTCTTAAGATTCTTTATTTAATAATTAACGTAGAACGATCCTTAATTGGAATGTTAACGAGGATCTGAATCTAATTATGGAACTACCATCTTGGCCCTGCCTTAAAATGACACATGAGCTAGGTCTTGTCCTTTTTAGATTTTGCCATCTTATTATAATGGTAGATCTTATATAATATAGGAATGATATCTTAATATAATCGTTCCTTTTTAAAAATTTTAAAATAAGTATATGGTTGCCCTAAACGGGACTTCTTAAGAACATGACTTGCCCATGCAAGGGCTAATCAGAAAAATAACAAGGAAGTAATGAAACGAAATGGAATTCGTCCTATGTTCTTGTCTAGACTTAAGAATGTGCAATTGCGTAACTGAGATTAAACACAAAGGCTAGTGTTTAATTCACTCAGTGTTGGCTCTGATATCAACCTGTCACACCCCTATTTCCACGTGTCTCACCGGTGGGCCCGGTGGGGGATTACCGTGACGTGGTTGGCAACATAATAGTCAAACAACACAATTATATGAATGCACAGCGGAAGCAAACGGTAAAATATATTACAATCCGAATTATAAGTAATATCCAGTATTACAACGGAGAGTAAAAAGATCCACAGGCGGATCGGTAGTAAAACAGAAGCAATAGTTCAACAGACTTTGACATCTAGAGCTTGCGAGACTTGAGTAATGATGTCTGGAGTAGCCAGCCTATTACGTCTAGCACCTGCACTTAACCTTTTTGGAAAATACGTCAGTTTAGTTTACACTGGTAAATACAACTCAACTGACTCGTTTTAAAAAGAGTTTGTAAATTGATTTGAATGCACTTCGGCAAAACTATCTTTATAACTTGGGACAATTATTTGTATATAATCTTGTATACAGATTTACTTATTTGCCGTCCATTAGTACCGGTTAGAAGAGCCGGTTTAAGTTATCTGACACGCCACCGGTATAATGCCCACAAGGTAGATTCCTTTAGTGGATTACCAGTTCTTACATAATGCATCTGTCAGGTGTACGTCTACACCCCGTGCATAGGTCGTGGCCATTTCGTAAAATGATGCCAAGGATATCCGGGACATGGTCATTTAACCCCAAGGGCCATACATCAAATAATACAGAACAAAGCGGGTTACGTAAATACATTAATCACAATCCGATTTAAATGACTACATACCCGACCAAGCGGTACTTTTATAGTACCGTATCCCAAGCCCGTATAGGAAAATAAGTTAAGAGTATTTACCTGAGCAAAGTATCAATCAAATACAGCAATTGCATGTACTTTTACTGGGCTCCTAATCTGGAACGAAGGTTTATAATAACCTATGAGATTTCTAACGGGTCTTTAATTAAACCTTAGCTTAGACCGATTAGTTTTAATGATAACTATGGTTTAATCGCGTGAAAGGCGAAAACCGGGAATGGAATGTGATTTGGACCCAACAAGTTTGAAGACTTGTTTTATATGGGTATAATAACCACACTCTGGATTTTGGGGTCAAAACAATAGGGTTTGACCCGTGTCGGTTAGTTTATGTAAACTAGTTACATAAGCCGAACCGTGCGCGCAAAAGACGTAACGGTTAACCGTAAGAGTCCTACACTGGTTTCCTAAGTCAATATGCTTTAAAGAAGTTGTGGTATCAGTAGGATACCTTCCATAATGCCCGTAACGAGTTTAAAACCATTTTATGCCCCGCAGGGGTATTTCGGTCTTTTTAAAGATTTATAAAAGAGGTTTCTGAGTTCTACAGGAAATCTGAGTTTCCCGAATAGTTTATAAAGTCTAAAATACTTTATTTATTATTTAAAATCAGTAGCAACTGGAATCGGGTCAAAAGACCTTGTAGAACTCAAGTTATGGCCGAAAAGGGTATATTCGGTATTTACCGAACTGTTGCCATAACCGCAGGTTATGAGCAGGTTAAAAATAATTAAAAATCTTTAAAAAGCCCAAAATATTATTTTATATCAATGTGTAAAAGGTTTGGTGTCGAAATCTGGGTTTAGATAGGCGTTATGCTAATTGCGCTATTTAATTACTAAAGTTTCCGTAATTTGCGCTATTTAGCATAACTCCTATTCTGGACCTCGGATTGACGTGAAATTTTAGGGACATGCTTAGAAATCAGTAACCAAGGTTATGGTTCTTTCACATGTCCGAAATTCTCGTTTTAAATTAAAAAGGGCATTACGGTCAACTTTTAAGCATTTAACGGAAAGGTGTAAAAGACTCGGACAAACAACGAACCGGTCACAGAGGGTTATACCATCATGTAACCTGGTCCTAAGAGAGTCCTAAGGCATATCTAAATCATACTTTAACGGGTCAGAACTGAAGTCAAAGCAAAAGTCAAAGTTTTGCGTCTTTCGGCTCCGAACCGGGTCAAAATGGTAAATGGTCGGATCAAACAAGCTTAGACTAGTTAATATACTTATTATCATGTTTTATGAATGTTAAAACAGGTTACACGCCATCTACATTACTGATTATGCGTAATATCGCAAAATAGCATTTCTGTTGACTTTTCTTATGCATGTTTGACTCGACATTCGAACTAGTTAGAGTGAGAATCAGAGGGTGCCCTTTTAGGGGTTTAAAGCCCACATGATTACCAACTTATAACTACCATCGATTTGACAAACCACTGGACCATTTGTGATTTATCGCTAAGTCGACCGTTAGTTACGACGGTGTGACTTCTAAGCTAAAACTAAGTGATAACTCAATAAGGAAGGCTTAGCAAACTTACCAAGGTCCTATGCACGAAATGTGAAGACTTGAGCCTGCTTGGGAGCTCTAAGAATGACCAGAAGTGCACTTGAAGATGTGAGGAAACATGTTGCAACTTCATGGCCTTTTATAGTGGATTTCTCACCACAAGAAGTTGACACACAACTCTACCACTGACCACAACCCATCAACATGTGTCCCTAATGCTTAGGGATAGTTTAGGGGTCTCTTGGAAGGTTTTAATTGCATCTCATGACGTTTAGAAGGCTGAACAGGCAAGTTAATCATTTTTCTGCATCTGTGTCATTCACGCAGCCCGCATTAAGGACCAAGCAGCTCAGACGCGGGCCGCCTGAATCCTTAAGTCAGAAACCATATCTACAGATGGCTCGCGGCCCGCATTAAGTTACATGTTTCATCAACGCGGCCCGCCTGAGGCCTGTAAATCAAGATTTTCAAATCTTTTGCCATGATGAGCCTGACCTTTCGGTTTCGAAGGGGTAACTTTGCGATTTGGCCCTCGATTATTTACGAATAAGGGCCTCGTGACTATTACCTGCATTGTTAAGTCCCCGGTTAGTTTAATTACTATCCGGAAAGCCTTAACTTTTATTGTTGACGCTTTTAACCCCTCGCATACGAATTTGATCATAACTTTCTCGTTTTAAAACGGAACTTCGCGGAATTTATATCGTATATTATAGTGAGCGTATTTTACTGTTACAAAGCCTCGGGTTCGTCAAAGGGTCACTCAGAGGTATAAATTAAACATGTTGACACAATTAACCCCTGTAGTTTGTAATCTCTCACTTTCTTCCGCGTTTCGCTCCGTACGATCCATGATTTATTCGTTTGAAGGTATGAGCATCATTTAGGGCTACTATACAGTATATTTACCCCTCGTTGACATTTTTAACCCTCGAATTTACATACTTTCATGGTTTGTCCACTTTAGTCCTTTATTTAGTATTTAATACCACGTGTAAACTCATGACACGTGTCAACACATTATTGGACACAAAATTTCGAGGTGTTACATACTGTCCTTTGGAATGTATTTATCCCAACTGAAAACACCATCCTTGCCCTGATTAACCAGACATGCTCTTTTAGAATCTTCAATCTCTATTCTACCATGTGCAGTTTGTGCTTGATGCGGTGCCTGTTGTTGTTGATATGGTTGTTGTGAGACTTGATGATAAATCGCCTTCTTGTAGTAATCGTTGTTTCCAAAAGGGTTTTGAGCTCCACTAGCTTCACAATTTGTGCACTCCCTCTTGAAATGCCCCTTTTCCCTGCAACGAAAACAAGTAACTTTAGACTTATCAAAACCTAAAGTTGAAACATGTGCCTCGCGAAAATCATCTCTTCCTGTAATTTGTTTGAATTTTTCAGCCCGTCTTAACACACTAGCCATGCACCATTTAATATCCATCAATTCCATTTCCTCAGCATCAATTTGATCGTAATCCTCTTTTGTGAGCATTGGATTCCCGATCCTCCCTGCAACTAATCCTCCATAGGATTCAAGCACTGTTACCAACAAAGACATGTGACTTTTAGCAACTTCCTCAGTATAGTTCTGATCATTTTCAAGCTTTAAGGCAATGTTGCATTGAATAATTTTGCCACTCTTTGTTGTAGAAAACTGTGGATCAAATGTCGGAAATGAAGAAAATCCGGTTGTGCTGCTTGATCCCTGAGATGAGTTTTTAGAAGAACCTTTTGCGTTAAACGCAATTTCAACCTTTGGAGAGAGATTTGTTTTTTCACTAACACCACTTTTAAAATACAAGCCAATATCCTGCTCTCCATCATAGTTCTTCATCCTGGCGATCTTTCTCTGCTCCATCTCTTGATCTTCTAGATGTTTTATGAACTCTCCCAATGTTAACTTTTTATATTCCTTCCGATTGTTTCTTAACATCATCAGAAATGTTCCCTAAGTATCATGTGGTAACGCATCAGCAAGTTTCTCAATTAGCTCATCAGTATCCTTTTTGATCCCTAATTTCGTCATATTTCTCACCAAGTTACAGTATCTCTCAATAATTTGTTTGGTATTTTCAGATTTCAACCCACGAAATAGATCAAATTCTTTCTTCATGAGAGACATTTTGTTTTTAAGCATATCATCACTTCCTATAGACTTTGCTTCCAATTCAGTCCAGATTGAACATGCACTTCCATCATGTTGAAGCAATATCAAAATGTCCTCTTTAATTGCTTGCTGAAGCAGACTCACCATCAATTTCTCATCTCTATACTTCTTTTTCTCATCAGCACTCATATCTCTGATTGTTAACTGAATACCATTCCTTGTGGGCCTTTCATAGGGGACTTCAGTGTGTTCCCAAGCATCCAAGTGATAAGCTTCGACCCAATTTCCAAAACGTTCGGACCAACTGTTGTAGTCATCAATATCCAAGAGCTTTGGTGGTTTCTGTGATGTCCCTGTTTTATTTTCAAGCAAGGCATTCTGACGGATTGTAATAGGACTAGCAAAGGCATTGTAGAACTCGTTGTCCATGTTTTAATTTTCAAAAGTTCACAAATTCTCAAGTTCAAGTGAAATAGCAAAGAAACTGTTTCAAAGCGGAATCAACAATCACACTAGTTCAGGCGGAATCAACAAATAACCCCTGAAGCGGAATCACCAAAAACATTCAAGAGGAATCTACTGTGATGGTTTGAAGCGGAATAACCAGCTAAGCTTTCAAGCGAAATCTGTTTTAGAGCGGAATCAAGCAGAATTTCAAGCGGAACCCCTTTCTCGAGCGGAATTAACTGAAATCTTCAAGCGGAACCTTGGATTTCAAGCGGAATCAACACTTAAAATTGATTGTTTTCAAGCAAAATCAGCAAGTAGTGCTGCTGACGTCAACAATCTATCGAGCAGATTCAAGCGGGACCTCAAAAATTTTAAGTTTTAGGTCGATTTTACTTCTGAAACTTTCAAGGGTTTATCAAAACATGATTGCGCGTGTTATGTGTGAAATTGAGCTGATTTTACCGTGAAAAATTTTTGTTTTTTAAGAAGAAGGTGTAGAAAATCAGACAATACAGCTGAAATGGTAAGAACTCTTCCTCCTGAGCTCTAATACCACTTGTAGGATCGTTTTCGGACCCAAACGAGTCAATCAGAAGAGTAATTCACCAAAACAAGAGGCGGAAACAAATGTTTCGGTGTTATCTCAGCCGTATTCACTTTAAACTGTTGTACTATTGATAAGAATTTCCTTTACAATCACGATAACACTTCGGCAGCACTTCCTGGAAAACCGGGAGACAATAATAATGATTTCGCTCCAAGATAGACTATATATAGGGCTTGATATTCCGCTTGAACATGCATGTCTGGTTCAAGCGAAATCACCACTAAACATCTCAAGCGAAATCATGCAATAACTGATCGAGCGGAATCAGGAACTATGTGGTATTTCGCTTGAAATGACAATGTCATTTCAAGCGGAATCTCTTACAAGTTCATTTCCTTGATTTCCGAGCCCTAATCTACCTAACTCTAAACAAGACTCGATACAAGATGAAGTCGACAGACGGACGCACCAACAGTGCATATGTTTGTCGACTTCCTCTTGTATCGAGTCTTGTATTTGTCTAGTTAGATCAGGGCACGAAAATCGAGAAAAGTGTGTTTATGGCATTTCGCACAAAATGAATTGGAGGCCATTTCGTTTGTGTTGTTTCATGCGAAATCACTATTTCGTACGAAATAGCTGTGCCTATAAATACCTGCCGTGCCAATTCATTTGTAACGTTGTGATTCCAGTAGCGAAGCTCTGCCGAAGTGTCTACTGCATTATAATCGATCTGATATCAATATAAAGACAGTTTAAAGTGATTTGTAGTGCAATTCAGCTGAAATAACACTAATACATTTGTTTCCGCCTTTTGTATCGATCGAGATCTCTTCTGAACGACTCGTTTGGGTCTGAAAACGATCCTACAAGTGGTATCGGAGCTCAGGAAGAAGAGTTCTTACCATTTCAGCTGCAAATTCTGATTTCTACACCTTCTTTTCAAAATTAAACAAAATTTCACGGTTCAAATGACTTGATTTTCAAGTATAACGTGCAAAACAGTGTTTTAACAAACCCTAGAAAGAATCAGACTCTAATTCGAAGTAAAATTGATCAACTTGGTGAAAAACTATCCGAAAGTTTCATTTCGCACGAAACTGATATCATTTCGTTCGAACTTTGCTGTATTTCGCACAAAATCAGAGCATCTTTTCGCACGAAATCAGATTTTTATTTCGCACGAGATCAGATTTCATTTCGTACGAAATCAACATTCCATTTCGCACGAAGGATTCATTTCGCTTGAAAGTGTCATTTCGCATCAAAATTCATTTTGTGTGAACTTCATTCCATGGGAAAGTTCATTCCGTGTGAAAGCTTATTTCGTTTAAGGAGTGTATTTCATTTCGTTTGAAAAGCTGTGGTTGTGATATTTTGAAAACCGAATCATGGAAAACGAGTTCTATAATGCCTTTGCAAGTCCAATGACTGTTACTCAGAGTACGTTGCTTGAAAATGAAACGGGGACAACACAAAAACCGCCTAAGCTCATGAGTATCGAGGAGTACAGTGGATGGGCTGAACGTTTTACAAACTGGGTTCAGGCATATCATTTAGATGCTTGGGAACATACTGAATTTCAATATAGTATACCGGTAGGGGACAATGGGGTGAAAATTGAAATTAGAAACCTGAGTGTTGAGGATAAAAAGAAATACAAAGATGAAAAAATGATGGTTAGTCTTTTGCAGCAAGCCATTAAAGAAGACATATTGATTTTACTTCAACACAACAGAAGTGCACATTCGATATGCGAAGAATTGGAATCAAAGTTTCTTGGAAGTGATGAAATGATCAAGAACAAAAAGTCGCTTATGAAAAAAGAATTTGATTTATTTCGAGGATTAAGAACTGAAAACACCAAGCAGATTATTGAAAGATATTGCAATTTATTGAAAAATATGAAAGATTAAACATCCAAAAAGATAAAGACGAATTGATTGAAAAGTTGGCTGATGCGTTGCCACATGATGTTTGGGGCACGTATCTTATGATGTTGAAAAATAAACCGGATTTTAACAATCTGACGCTGAGTGATTTTATTAAACAGCTTGAAGCTCAAGAGATGGAACAACGAAAGATAGCAAGGATGAAGAATTATGATGGAGAACAAGATATTGGTCTGTATTACAAAGGTGGTGTTGGTGATAAGAACAACTTTCACCAAAGGTTGAAACCGCTTTCAATGCAAAAAGTTCTTCTGAAAGTTCATCTCAAGGATCAAGTAGCAAAATGGGATTTTCTTCATATCCATCGTTTGATCTAAATTTTTCAGCAACAAAAAGTGGAAAAGTTCTTCAATGCAACATTGCTTTAAATTTTGAAAATGATCAAAATTACTGGGAAGAAGCTGCCAAAAGTCATATGTCTCTATTGGTGACTGTGTTAGAGTCATATGGGAGTTTAGTTGCAGGAAGGATTGGAAATCCGATGTTGACCAAAGAGGATTATGATCAGGTTGATGCTTGTCACACCCCTTTCTGCGGCGAAAGCACGAGGTGTGATCATGAAAGGTTCTCATTGCATACGAAAGGTAAACATACTATATGCTCGCAAATAACTTTAAACATTACATTACCGAAAACATAAGTCAAGTGTTTACAACACATGATAGCATATTGTCTTAAAAGTTACAACTTTATTTAGCGATAAACAAAGCGACATCCACGAGCATAAGTAAGACCACGCGCACATCCATTCTAGTTACCTGAAATACATGTGAGTTTTGGAAAAACGTCAACATAATGTTGGTGTGAATTCATGCAGTGATTGTTTTTGAATGTTTAATATCCTTGAATGAAAACGTAGTATAAAACTGGTAGAATGAATGAATGTTTGAATGTAACTTGTAAACGTATATGTAACTGGGTACTATGACTGTTTGAATGTGTGAGATTGCTAGTGGTTTGCAAGGCCACTAGCATATGTCACGACATAGGAAGCCACCAAACCTAGGCATTTTTGTCGACTTGACTGAGACACAGAAGCACTCATTGGTAGAAGTAGGCCAAGAATGGGGTTGCCTGAAACCCATTAGATCTAACCTTTTGTTCCGCGGTCTGAATGTATACGTTGATTAATGGTGCTTATGGTACCCTATTCGAGACATGGTCTGGAATGTTTCACTTGAATGTTTTTGTACCCATCATAACATATGCAAACAATATTCAATTTGTGACATGTATTTCACCCCCGAAGTGTAAAACAAAAACAGTTAAAGAAAAGGGGGAGCATGAACTCACAGCTTTGCGTTCCTGTGCGTCGTAAACTTCACCGGGTTTGCTTAATTAACGTCGTAACCTATACGCGTTTTCTTAACGTTAGTCACTAGACTTGCGTCACACAAGTTCAGTCACTCACTTTTGTGTATATTTTCTTGTGTTAAAAATATTTTATATTTTTAACTAAATGTCTTACTTATATTATTTTCTCACGAATAAATATAAGTCTTTTGTGTTTTGCACTTTGCACCCGAATTATGTGTCTAGTATATTGTATGTGTATCTTCATGTTTATACTCCTCATGAGTATTTAGTGTATTTTTTTTTACGTCTTAATACGCTAGCATGTATAACACATATGGTATACACTTAGCACAAAAGTTGGTGATAAATAATATATATATTTTTCTTTCAAAAATGCATACTTATATCCCTTTTAATGCTTGAAGAAATCCTCATTTCTTTTCACCAAAAATTAGGGAAACCTTGGTAATACTCTTAAATACATTTTTAGGGAATAAGTTTCTCAAAAACTTATATTTTTCTAAGTGTCAAGATTTATAAAAATTTTGACAGAGTTTCCCCTAAAAATGGAGGTTTCCCATGTTTTCAAAACATCTGTTTATTTTCTTTTAAATCGTCAACAATCATCAACAACAATTATCAACAATAATCACTAATTTTCCCCAATTCATGAACTTGAATACTTACCAAAATTGTGTAGTAACTTACTAGCACATTTAGTAAGTCTTGTTATCTTTATAAATAAGTTTGATTTCTTAAAAACCTTATTTTTAAAGAATATGAAGTTTCACAACTTCTAGTCAGTTTTTACGAAAATTATTTCTTTGCTAAAAACTTTTGTTACACAAGTGTCCACACACTTGTTTGTTCACAAAAATCACTTTTATTTGTGTAAGATCCGGTTTAGAACATGTGATTTCTTTTGACGCTTGGTCTTTTGAAAATACCACTTGTAGATACATAGATCGGCTAGTTTTAAACACTATTTCACAAGTAAAACGCTTTTACACAAGTTCATGATTCGTATGTGGTAGAGCTTCACCCTTTAACCCTTGTTTCATTCAAAACAACCTTATGTCATGATTCATGATCACGACCAAACCGGGTTAAACGACGATCCGAGCTACCACAACATAGATCGGGTCTAAATAATCACAAATTTCAATTACTACAACATTTACACAACTAGTGAGCTTTTAACCATCATTTTTCATGTTTTTAGTAGACTTTAATGCACCATTTTGTAAGATTTCGAGTTTTAATCATTACACATCACATTAACCACTTCAAAATAGCTCAAGAATGTGTTTTAAGCAACATACCACTAGCTCGAGGCTAGGGAAGTATCTAGACGCGAATGTGGTGGATAAAAGCTAGAGAAAGAGGTCCTTCGAGCTCCGAGTGCACCAAGCCTTCTTATGCGTGACACTTGACACTTGTATGATGTTGGAATGTGAAGAACAAAATCGAAAAATATGATGGATGATCAAGGGGTGTTCGGCCGAAAGTTTTTGAGGGAGAGGAGAGAGTAGTTTTGTGGTGTTGGGTGGTGAATTGTCTAATGTGCCATCTCAAGGTATTTATAGACATTCCATATGGCATATTCCTAGCATATTCCTGGCATATTCCTGGAATATTCCTAGCATATTCCTGGCATATTCCTGGAATATTCCTAGCATATTCCTAGCATATTCCTAGCATATTCTTGGAATATTCCTAGCATATTCCTGGCATATTCTTGGAATATTCCTAGCATATTCCTAGCATATTCCTCGCATATTCTTGGAATATTCCTAGCATATTCCTGGCATATTCCTGGAATATTCCTAGCATATTCCTAGCATATTCCTGGAATATTCCTAGGTTTTCTGCGTTGTCTGCGTTTTGCAGTGTAAGCACTGTGTCGCGTAGGAACACACGGTACGCGCTTAAACATGAAAAAAACTAACGTTTTTAAGCGTGTTAACTTATTTTTTTTTCAACACGAACCTGATTAAAATTAAATTTTAATCATAACAGAATATTTGTGGGATTAAATATTATCCGGGCGGCCATCAACGTTCGTTTCGCAGTTTTGTCGTAATTAGTTCTGCTCTTAAAGTGTGTTTCGGGTGCTTTTAGTGCGTATTTTTGCTTTCGCAATGTCTATAAATTAAACCCTTATATGTATTCTTGGGTTTTAATGTATTCTTGTCGTAGGACCTACACCTAGGCCTCCATTCTAATGTCTGACTGCTTTCTGTAGTTCTGTTGACACATTGTGTCTTACCGGTGAGTTTACTTAGTATTTTTTTTGACGCAACGCTCTCGTTTATGCATAAAGCAATATTTTGTAGTATACAACGTGCATGAATTCACTTGTTTAACATGTGTTCAGACATTGCTGACAATTAAGCACATAATTGTAGTTATTAAATAATAATTAAAGTGTACGGAAGTTACCGGTTTGGTGCCAGTTGTCACAATGCTGAGGAAATGGGATTGATGGATATAAAGTGGTGTTTGGCGAGTGTGTTGAGAAGAGCTAAAAAGTTTAAACAAAATACGGGAAGAGATGATTTTCGAAATGTTTCTACTTTAGGATTTGATAAATCTAAAGTTACTTGTTTTCGTTGCAGGGAAAAAGGGCATTTCAAGAGAGAATGCACAAAACCGCGAAGCAAGTGGAGCTCAAAATCCTTTTGGAAACAATGATTATTATCGAAAAAGCAATTTATCATCAAGTTGCTCAACAGCCGTATCAATAAGAACAGCAACAAACTGCACATGCTAGGAAGGTGATCGAAGATTCAAAGAAAGTGTGTCTTGTTAATCAAGATGATGGAAGTTCATCAAAAGAATTCAGTTGGGATAAATACACTTCGGCTGATAGTAAGGCATGTCTGATAGATCAAGATGATGAAAGGCTTCTAGAGGGTTTCAGTTGGAAATATTTTAGTTGGGATGACTATGATCCAAAAAAAACTCCAGATCATAAAGTTTTTGGTGCTCAAATTGTTAAAGATAATGGTGAGAAATATACTACTGATGATTACTGGGTAGAAACAATAAGAAAACGTTTAGAAAAGAAAGATGCGAAAGTTGTAGAAGAGGTTCGTGTGATAAAGAAGCAGGACAAAGAAATTCCAGTGCTTGAGGTTAAAAAGGAAGCTGTTGTAGAAAAAGTGTATGAAAATTGTGAAAACTGTGAGACTATGAAGAAGCAAAGCAGTGAATTGATTCACAACATAAACAGGCTGAAAGAATCATATGATGTCTTAAACAAAGCAATGAATCAATACAACGAATCAAGCAGTGAACAAGCTACAGCCATGAAGACACTTCAAGGAGCGTTCATGACGAAGCAGTTAGGCATTAATCATTACATTGATAAATGTGCAGAACTTGAACAATAGTTGGAAACCCAGAGAATAGAAACTGAAAGGGTTGAAAGGTTATTGAAAAGTTACTAATGTGCTTCTTATGTTATTGACAGGATTTACCCCACAGTTGAAGGCATGAAGGCGGTTGAAGAGAAGACATCTGAAGAGAAGAAGTCTGAAACAAAAGAAGAAACCGAAGAGAAGATTTCTGGTAAGAAACCAAGTGTCAGTTACAATAAGTGTCCACCCCCGCTCGAAAATGGATATTCTCCACGAAATCCAAATTCAGAAAGAGTCGAAAAAGCACCCAACTTACAATGGGAGTCCGAGTATTCGGAAAAATTGCCAGACAATATTGATGTCACTTTCACGTCATCTGACACTGATCTTGAGTCCGAGTTAATAAAGAAAGTAGTCGATCAGGTGTTGGATAAGGATGAAACAGATGAGTCGAAGTCAGAGTCAAAGTTTGAGTCCAACACGTCAAATTCAACAGTCAAAAAGGACAAACGGGTTTACAATAAAGAATTTCTGTTATCAAAATCCAATTTGAATGAAACTGATCAAAGTAGCATATACTTTGATTGATTCTATTTTGATAAAGAATTTCCAATAAGATGTGTAAAAACTGAAATGATTAAAAAGGTTTTCAAACTAACAGAAATTAATACTTCTGAAATAAAAGATATGAATCTTTCTGGAAAACCTAAACATTTCACCTCAAGAGATCAACAAAGAATCAACAAGAAAAAAGGTTACAGTTTTGGTTCAGGTTTTCAAAAGAAACCAAACCATAACGGTAATTTCAAAAAGAAAGGTCTTGGTTTTATTCCACCGAAAAATCATAAAAATGAAAAGGTTTATAAACCGAAAACTGTTTTTGTTTCAGGTATATCATCAGAAGCAGAAAAAGCGCAAGAGTTCAGGAAGCAGACAAAGAAAGAGTTCCTTGCAAAGAAGCAAGAGGAAATGAAGAAAGATGTTGTTCAAAAGAAAAAGGAGACAAGAACCTGTTTTAACTGTCATAAAGTGGGTCATATTGCCAGAAATTGTTCAAAGGCAACCAACACACAACAGGGAGTGTTTGTTAAACTGAAAGAAAAAGTTGTTGAGAAAAGTAAACCACCAACCAAAAGATTTAAAGTCTTTGAAAACTCAACATTTGTGGTTGGAGAATGTTCAAATAGGGTTTACAACAGGAAAGTTAATCTTGACAATCGCAAGTGGATTGTTAAGAAATCAGATGAAAGGTCTGGCGATGAATCTGATTCCACAAAATCAGAGGAGCCACAAGTTGTTATGAAAGAAGAGAAATTAGTTCCGCCTTTGGATGATGCAAATTTTCCACTATTGCGGGCTGAGAATTTAAAATAAAAAATTGGCAAAGTTGAAATTTCAAATCAATTCTTTTCTGAAAAGAAAGAATTTGATGTTGAAAAGGTTTTTAACCCCACTATTCAAAACATTTTTGAAAAAAATGATTGATGGAAAGGTAAAGGGGGTTAAAGAATATTATGAAAAGAAATTAAAGAAACCAGATGAAAATGGTTCATCCCGGGTTAGTATCTGGGATAGAACCTATCACGACTAAACTCTGGACTTGCCGGAGCTCCCAAGTTGGTAATCGTGGAGCAGGAATCAGCATCATTCTTAAATATGTTTGTTTGAATAAACCTACAAGTGGTAGAAAAGTGGGTTTTCATTTACAAGTGGTCAATCAAGGTCATTAAGTTGAACTTGATTTAACTTTTACTCAAAGAGTTATGAATGGGGATAAACTCATGATCTAAAAATAGAAAAAAATGATGAACAAGACCCCTAACCTACAAATGGTTTGTGAAAATCAACAAAACTTATTTTCCGGAAAAACCATTTTGATTAAAACAAACTTAAGTGTTTTGAAATGATAATGGGAAAATAGTTTGTTGTAAGGGGGAGTTCTGATTGTTTATGCCAAAAGGATGGCGAATTGAAGCAATTCACAACAGTTGTCATTTTATTGTACAGTTTATTTTCAAATTTTCCCAGAAAATCAAAATTGAAACATATTTTGATTTTAGGGGGGAGTAAAAATTTTAGAAAATTTCAAAAATTTGAAAAATCCAAAAACATGATAAGATTTAAAAAAAGTCAAAAACATCGAAAAATTCAAAAATGAGTTTTGTTGAGAAAAAAAGGAAATGATAGTACATCAGTGGACTATCACAACACACTAAAGATTTGGAAAGTCAAATGTGATAAACAATCTCACTGTCGATGTGCCAGTAGGTTTTTATACATTCAGTAGATTGTTTTCGAGATATAAACTTAAAAATCAAACTTGCTTATTTCGTGGGAAACATCTCTCGGATATATAGGTAACCCCTGAAATTTTGTTTGAAGGGTTTTCTATTTCTGACATACTAGGTCTTTGTGCGTGATGATATCTAGGGTATTATACCAGGACTTCTGATTTTGCGGGAGCAATAGCCTAGTCCTCGTATAATACTTTGCATAAGCTTTAATCTTAAAGCCCACCCTCAGCATAAAGAATGATGAAATATTGCAAAATGCTAATCATGTGTTGTTGAAGAAAAGATCCCCAAACGGGACACACCGAAAGACGAGCCATCATCTCTTTGTCTGAACGGAAGTTCTAACCTGAGCTCTCCTGGTCTTGCATTACTCGTTTACAGATATCATTAGTGTACATTCACCTGTAAGACTGAATATAGAAGTCTGGATACGGTAGTATATTCTGAGGTGGTACACGCGAATAAGTTTAAGTGCTTAAAACACTAATTTTGTATCTCAAAACAGTTGAACTTTGTGTGAAAATTTAAGTGGATCGATATACTGACAATCTAAGTGAATTATTTAGAACTTAAAATGTTTAAAGCTTAACGGTGTTGGTGATTTGTCTCATAAATTGATATGATCCTCTTACACAAACTCACAAAAATAATGTCTGTAAATCTTTCTTTACTGCTCTTCATTAAAAACAAAAATCCAAAAATATTTTCAGTGTGTTTTAGCATAAAATTTTGAAAAATACAAAAAGATTTTCGACAACTGATGTTGAAGAGCTGATTTTCAAAAATTCCAAGTGCTAAATATGATGAACAGGTTTGGGAAAGTGTGTTTCAGAAAGAAAGAGAAGTTATTTCTACAAGTGATCATCAAAGATTAAATCATTCTGAACAATACCTGTAATGTAGTTTCTAAATATGTAAAATTTTAAAATTTGTGAAACTTATGTTTGTTGTAGAGGATGTGCAGGAATGAAGCTTGAAAAGAACTAGGTCAAAATTCTTGAGAATTCTGTGGTTACAAAGAGCCAGGTTGCTATCATAGAACCTGTGAAAGTTTGAGCTAGGTGTTTGATCCAAAGCCTGTAAAGTGTAAATTCCAGACTGCGATCCCAGCTTATCGATAGGGGGAGTCTGAAGACAATCAAGAGGAAGTGGTTAGAGCCAGTGTCTGATCATGAAATTATGTCTATGCAAGATGCTGATGCTTTAACAAGATAAGAGCCAGGTTTAAGATTCTGAGAAGAAGAATCAAGAGATCTGATCAAGAGAATTAGAAAGCTCAAGAGCCAGATCAACATTCAAGGGAAGATTAGAAGAAAAGAAGAAAAAAAGATTGATTGAGGATGCTTACAATAGAGAATCTTTGAAAAGAGCTGAGAAGACTGATAAAGACTGAAGATTTGACAACCGAAGACTCGACTACGAAGACTTCGTCAACATCCAAGGGGGAGTCTGTTGGTGCATATGTCTGTCGACTTCGTCTTGTATCGAGTCTTGTATTTGTCTAGTTAGACCAGGGCACGAAAATCGAGAAAAGTGTGTTTATGGCATTTCGCATGAAATGAATTGGAGGCCATTTCGTTTGTGTTGTTTCGTGCGGAATCACTATTTCGTGCGAACTATTTCGCAGGAAATAGCTGTGCCTATAAATACCTGTCATGCCAATTCATTTGTAACATTGTGATTCCGGTAGCGAAGCTCTGCCGAAGTGTCTACTGCATTGTATTCGATCTGATATCAATATAAAGACAGTTTAAAGTGATTTCTAGTGCAATTCAGCTGAAATAACACTGATACATCTGTTTCCGCCTTTTGTATTGGTCGAGATCTCTTCTGAACGACTCGTTTGGGTCTGAAAACGATCCTACAAGCATTCACAATGCTAAACTAATCCAGCCATCCCAATGTCGCAGCCCCCGACCCCTACCCTAGGAGCGGGCGCCACGAGGACAGTATCAGTGGTATCGGTGTTTATTTATTTGGCAGCGTGTTAGTGCATATTTTTGTATCTGTAACTTGTTCTTATTTACGATGTAATAGTAAGGTCTTTTGTTAATCGAGTCTGTAATGTTTCCGTCTAGTCGACCATGTCGGATATCCTTCTATCTAGCTTGGTACGACGTTTGTCTCTGTTATGTATGTTAAACAGTTGCTATTGTGCAATGTGTTTGTTTGTTTATGTATGTGTTATGATAAACTGCTGCAAACTGTTTATAGTTGCAACAGTTGCTGTCATGCAGCCTCCCCACGAAGAACCTATTCTTCGTGGGATATCCTGTGCACGAAGAGCCTTCTTCGTGGTGAATGATGTATGACGAAGAACCTCCTTCGTCACATAATGTTTTGTGGGCTTAAGTTCTTCGTCGGCCCATTACATTCTTCGTAGTGTAATAGGCTGGGCTGCATGTATAAATAGCATAGTTCGTCTACTGCGGTTCAGTATGAGAGCTTTGAGAGAGTATGAGAGCATAAGTTTACTCTGAGTCATATCAAACATTGTGTGTATATGTTTGTATCAGTTCTCATCAGTTTGACTAAAATATATTGAATCTTTGGTTACTTTGTGTGTGTTCTACACTGTTTGGTTTGCACTGTCACGGGGATTCCGCACTCGGGATCGCGTTTGTGATAAACAAGGAATAGGTTTCGTGTTGATCCTTCGAGAAAAACGGACCTACAAGTGGTATCAGAGCCATGGTACCCGATTTAGTAAATCTAACCCTTTGCTAAATCACATATGCTCTAGATCTGTGATTTTTGTGAATTTTGTTCAAGATGTAAAAATGGGGAAATATGAAGAAACCCAGATTTGGAACCTAATCTACGGGTCTGAGATGAATCGGACCGTACAAAAAGAGTTGGGTTTTATATTTCACACCAAGTCAACAAGTTTTAATCCTATTTTCTAATAACATGAAATACGGGATGATCTTTGGTGGTTAGTCAGGATAGAGGTGGAGATAGAAATAATGCAAGAAAAACGAGATTAAACGGCCGCGATTGGCGGTTCTGTGGTTGCCGGAATTGTCGCCGGAAAACCTGCCGGAAAAATGGTAGGGATGAAGGTGTTGTTTTGTTTTGTTTTTTTTTTTGAAAGTTTGAGACTTTACAGAACTAGTCCCTCTAGTTTATATTTCAATTAAAATGGTTTTAAAACTTTATTTTCTGTATTTTAAGCTTTGTAAAGATGGCATGTTTCCGAAAACATGCAGAAGGGGACGACATGTTTACGTTATCTTTTTTTATATGTTTTTATTCCCGTACCCGTCCCGTCCCCGCTTCTTGAATTTTTTAGTTTTGTCGTTTCCCGTTCCGGTACCCGCCCCCGTACCCCGTTCCATGGTTGCAAAAGTCGTTAGGCGCTCCCTAGTCGGATTCGGGAGTACTCGGGAAGTACTTGGCTTAGGCGGAGATTACTCGGGGAGTAATTGGCCTGGGAGACCAGTACTCGTGCCTCGGCAGCCTACCCTGTAGCGAGTACTCGGGGAGTACTCGGAGCCTAGGCGGGACTTTTACAACCATGCCCCGTTCCTGTACCCGTCCCAGTGCATCATAGGTTTTCGTCATCTTTTATCATTTTAGAGGTGATTTTCGACAAATCTGGGAATGAACAGTGGCTGTGTTCTTGAAGAATGGTGGCGGCTGATTAAAGAAACTAGGGTTTCTTCAGAACTTTTGACGAAGAACCTCTTCAGTTATCTTCCACGAAGAACTAGTCATTGAATTCGACGAAGAACCTCATAACTCAGTTGACGAAGAACCCTTGTACTCACCTGTGAAGAACCTGATTGTTAACATTGACGAAGAACTGATCAGACAAGGTTCACGAAGAACCTAAATCTTTCATGGGTGTTAACATTGACGAAGAACTGATCAGACATGTCAACCACGAAGAACATCTTTCACCATTAAAGTTGTTCATAGATACTCAGTCACGAAGAACCTTCTATTCAGCTTGAATATCATCTGCAGATGCCAGAACTATAGAAGATGTTGCAGTTGATCGGAGTTGTCACCGGCGAAAGGAGAAGTTGTCCGGCGGTGAGGTTGATTGAGGTTGAAGGAGAGTTTGGAAGAAATTTAGCTCTTGTAACCGTCGATTTCCGAGCACGAATGAACTTAGTTGCAGCAGTGAAATCAGCAATCGCACCACCGATCTCCATTCAATGGTCAGCCGATGTCACTCACCATCATCGGAAATAGATAGCTGGAGATGGTTTGTATGTAAAAGACAGAGGTTGATTCAGATAGAGAATTGGAAGGTGGGGAAATGGATCGAAGGTTGTGATAAAGATGGCAGTGATTTACAGTTGATTGGTAATGGCTTCACATTTTTTTGGGGGTTTTAGTTGGTATCGCAGATATAAGAAAGAATGGTCTGCGATTTTGACTTTTTGATTAGGTTGGAAATTGATGAAGGTTTAAGGAAAGGTTGGTGGAGGCTGCACAAATGTTTTTTATTTGGGGGTTATGAATGTTGTATATCGCAGAGATAATGGACTTCAAGTTGGGCTTTGGGCTCTTTATGAGATTTGGGCCTCTTTGAAAGACATTAACTAATTCATTTTGAGCCTCTTGAAGGTTGTTTTGGATCAACTAAATTTGTTACAAGTTCAAATTGGGCTAGGAGTATAAGATTTGTTTTGTTTTGTTGTGGGCTGTATTTAAGAACTTGGATTATTAGAAGTTGGTGTTCGCAAAGATTATTTGAACCGGGCTTCCAAATTTCAACGTCAAATTCGTACGTGTTCGGGAGCACACGGGATGATGAAGCTTGATGAAAACATGATTTTTGTTAAATGTGGGGTAGTCACGGTTACCGGTGCAAACGTGAAATTTGGTGACTTGACTACTATGGGCCAAAAACGATATGTTTACTTCCGCACGTAAATGTTTATGTTGTTATCGATTTTAGTAAATGCTCGAAAGCATTTTGTTTATTGTCATATTCTCGCATTTGGTAACGATTGAATGAACCTAGAGAGCCAAGACAGGTCCTAACGAGTTCACAAAGTCGAAGAGTTATACCTATGATGAAATTTTTCGGATTAGGTGTTAGCAGAACTTTGGGGGGATACAAGTCGGATCCTACGGGGCTAGGGGACTTTCATTATCAACTAAAATATGCAAAGAAGAAAGCCGTTTTCGTGATTTCTCGAAAAAACCGAGAACATTTGAAAGATTCTACTCAGTGGAGAGAATTTGTTCACTAAAGATTGATGACAGTTCTGCTCAGTGGAGGGAATTTGTAAACATTTGAAGATAAATTCTACTAAGTGGAGAGAATTTATTCTGTGAAATTGACGACAGTTCCTTTGAAGTGGAGGGAATCTGTTAAGGTTTAGAGATCTTACCAAAGAAATGGGGGGATAAAAATTTTCATATGTTGAAATTTCTTCAGTAAAACTAAACGTAATCACAGGTGGTAGAGTTGTGATTTTCTGGTCATACCAACGGTTCGGCGTGGAATGTTTTGCACAGACACATATTTGAGGATTTTAATTAATTCTCCAGCCAGCGTGAAGGGTTTTGCACGGAAACATACAGGTATCTAAAGTCAACAGTAGTTTCAAAGCGATATTCACTGAAGACCTAGGGAATCTTTATGAAAGCTGATAGTTCAAGGCTGAAGACCTACAGGATTCGGTTTTGGGTTTGATGTTTCTTTGGGATTTTACAGGGATCTGGGGGTAACTCAATTCGTTGAGTTTGCATACGATGTACTTGGTCAATCCGACTTCCTGAGTACTGATGCTGAAGATCCATAGTGCATTACGTGGTCAACCTCACAAAGGCGAGACATTAAGATCTGGTTGTAGTTCAACTAAGCGTGTTGTTTGGTTGAGCTTCCACCATTACCACCACGGTGTAGGATCTGATTTAGTGTTTCTTTCACAGTTTTGGATCGATAAGCTATAATAACACTTGAATCCTCAAATCATTTCAGTATGCTGCCCTCCCTAAATCCCCAAATCATTTCGGATTTCAGACCCCAATCCACTAAATTTTGGATCGATAAGCAATAACAACATGCGAATCTCAATGGTAAGGTGTTTTCTCAAGAAAATTTAGGGTTGTAGGTGCTTAAAGACAACATATTTTGTTTCACTTGTTTGGATGTATAGCTGTGTGAATATTAATATATTTTTTATGGTTCTTTTTTAATTAATCTCTTTGTTTTCTTTAACTAGCTTTTACAACCCGCGCGCGTTGCGGCGCAGTAAACCATGATGTCGACTGACACCGACATCCAGATTAAATTTGAGCCATCCGTGATGTCGGCCAACAACTACATTCAAATTAAAATCGCAATTGAGTATCGACACTTGTGAAGATAATATAAAGCACCAAAATTGATGGAAAGAAATAAACCCAAATCAATTTCTTAAAGAGAAGCACCTACAACAACATCATTAAAAGTAAACTTCCAATGTGAACACATCTGATTTGGTTATATATGTGTACCATCAAAAGTAAACTTCCAACATGAACACATCTGATTTTGGTTAGATGTGTGTTCATAGGCTCAGATACCTCCTCATTGTGGATGCAAATCATCATATTGCCACTCCATAACATCGAAGATAGACGATTTCTCTTATATAATCACGACCTATTTAATAATCTTCCTCTACGCCAAAACAACGAAGATAGACGATTTTCTTAAATCAGCACGACCTATATTTAACCGGATCTGAATAGATACCTAAATGTGCAAAATTTGAACAAAAAACATTACACAAACCGGTAAATGCAACCCATGTTGTAAAAATTTATAAACTACATGTAATATGTAAATAAAGTGAAAATGATTACACTCTTAAAAGCCCTGTCTTCTCCTTCATTGTAGCTGATTGCAACAGGAATCATACCATCCCTTTGATTTTTGGCTCTTGTTTTACATGGATTTATCATGATCCACAACCTAGAAAGTAGAAACACCACCTTCACGCCAACACGCCTGCAAATAAATGGCATAGCCTATATTTTTTTCTTTTCTTTTATTTTGAGCTTAATATGATACACAATGAAACTATAAATACCATCTGTTTTGGTAGTTTAAGGGATACGATTTTTTATCAACTTCTCCAAAAAGTTGTGACACAATAAACAGAAACAAAATGAATAGGCTCAGATACTTAACTACTTAACTGTGGAATAGGAACAAAACAGATCCGGATTAAACCATGGATGCAAATACCCAGTTGCATAGTCACAATATATGAACTATGCCATCTGGATTTTGCCCGGCCAAGGTACGACTCCGATCTTCAGTGTCCTTTTTTATGTCGATCATCACAACCTTTAAACAGATTTACAGAAGAGCACTAATACCAGAATAATGACCCACCACAGGTATCACCACCGCCATAGTAACCGCATAAGCACAAAAACCAAAGCGACTCAGGTAACCACGATTGTACCATCATCGTCACCACCAGAGCAGTGGCAGAATACATCATGGCGGAACAACAACCTACAACCGTAGCGACAAACTAAGATTTATGTTGATCAAAACCCCAAAACAAAATCAAAATTACTATGCTTTTAACAGTAAGATTGAAGTTAAAAAAGAAAAAAAAACTAAACCAATAGACTTAGATCAAAACATCATCATCGTCAAGTTCCTCAATGCTATCATAAACAAAGTGCGGCTCAGTCCTGCCACACGGCTGCAACCGGAGTTGCCATGCCATGTGGCCAGAAAGCATCATCATCGGCTACAATCAACAACAAAGAGATACCAAAAACCGTCATAAATAGCACCCGCATTAGTCGTACGTTGGCTCAAAACCAACACCCGATGGATTAACCGATAGCAACAACACAGTGTCATTAACACCGAAATCTGATGTTTCACACAGAGTTTGTAAATCCAAACCAAAACCACATTAACCCCGACACACAATTGTGTAGAAAACCATCGTACAACACAAAAGGCACACCAAAGGTAACACATTTTTCTCCGGCACGAAATCCAAACCCAGCAAAGCAACTAACCTCGTTATCAACCGTGAAAATACTGTTCCCAACCATCACAGATTAATAGATTTGTTACTAATCAGTTACATATACATAAATAAACATCGACTACATCACCACCAGCGTAGTGCTACACCCACCGCCACTACACCGACGTCATCAAAACTGGCCAACGGCTTATGACTCTGTAGCAAACATATACCGTCGTACAAAGAAGTAGTACAATGGGTACACCGAAGCCGGAAAAGACGACGAGATGAGCGCCATAAGCCGGACACACCCACCGCCACCACACCGACCTCATCAACGCCGGTAACCAAAACCCCAGCGGACAAAGAACATCGGTGAGCGGCGGAGATGGGCGTTGAACGGCGGGACGACGAGATGAGCTCCATAGGCCGGATACACCCACCGCCACCACACCGACTTCATCAACGCCGGTAACCAAAAAACCCAGCGGACAAAGAACATCGGTGAGCGGCGGATGTGGGCGTTGAACAGCGGGACGACGAGATGAGCTCCATAGGCCGGATACACCCACCGCCACCACACCGACTTCATCAACGCCGGTAACCAAAAAACCCAGCGGACAAAGAACATCGGTGTGCGGCGGAGATGGGCGTTGAATGGCGACAAGTTGTTTAGAGAGAGAAACATATTCTCAGATGGTCAAGTGAAAGAGAGAGAGTACAACTTTGCTTTTAAGCCCAAAATCAAAACCACACCGCCTCTAGCCACCGTTAAAGTTCAGACAAAGTTGACTGAAATTGATCGATGAATTCATCAGATTGTTCATATGATGAGGAGATGAGTGGGGGGGGGGGAATTAGAAAGGCTAAATGATAACGTGACATCATTAAAACAATTGTGATGATGAATCATCACATAATCACTGTTCATTCAACTCTCTAACTATCATATATTAATTCATTTGGTTATCTGTGTCCCTTTTTTTGCCTTGATATTCCCGCCAGTTCTAAAATGGTTTTTGATGAGGGTGTTAGCAATGGAAGTGGTGGTTGGTGAACATGGTTTTTGATGACCAAGCTTGGTCAAACCCCCAGCTTGGGGTTGTTTGTTAGACCATGTGTAGTGGTAAATCAAAATAATGCCCTCACCATGGGGCATTATTCGACACGTGTCATCCCAGTCAGCATGGGGCATTATAGCATAAAGTGGTGTAGTGGGGCATTATTCCAATAACGCCCATGCAATCATTTCCCAATTATTTTTTTTAATTTAAAACATAAAAAACTTCATTAATTTAAAATAAAAATTACACTACTTGAAATAAAAAAAAAACTGAAAAAAAAAACCGAAAATAAAAAAAACAGAAAATAAAAAAACCGAAAAAAAATAAAGTTAAAACAAAGAAGATTATCTAGAGTCCATATTTTTCTCGAATTTTTTGGCGACGCATTTGCGCAAGGATCAACGCATCGCCTTGGAGGTGGTCGATAGGTTTGGACAAAAACTCAATGTCCTTTTCAATTTGCCTCGCCTCTTGCATCTCGTTAAACTTTTTGGTTTCGGCCACTCGTTCTTTCATAATCTCATAACGTTGGTGGCCGAGGTCGCGAATGTCTTGGAGACGACGGTTCATCTCCTCGAAATCTTCCTTTAACTCGAGATTGGAAGATGACTCGACCGTTTTTTTCCCGGTTCGCTTATCCTTTCTTCTACCGGAGGGTCGGGTCAACTTTTCTTGAAGTTCCTCGTCAACGTCCACCACCTCATTTAAATCGACATTGCGGACATCCGATGTCGGAGTTGAAGGGTCAACGGAGGATGATGTTTTTGACCTTTTAGCTCGACGTCTACTACTAGTCATCATTGGATTAACTAGCGTCCACTTTGGACTTTTTCGTAGTAGATCCCAACACTTATAGTACGTGAAAGGGCATTTCGTCCTCTCGAACTCCTCCAAAGTCCTTGTTAAAACCCCGACGTCACTTTCACCGCTCAGGAGAGTATCGTAGTAACGTTGGTAAACTTCTTGGAACGCGTGAGACTTGTTGTTAATGTCGGTCCATTTGCTAGAAATGGAATCTTTGTCCCGATGTTCGCCTTGACTCCACGTGCTAAAAAAGAGTGCACGAACCCTATCCTAAAAAACGGGACCCGTTTGAAAGTTTGTTACAAATTAAAAAAAAGTAAAAATATAAGTTGTATGTTCAAAATAAAAGTAAAAAATAAGAAAAAAAATATAAGAGTTACCGGTTTCTTCGTCCTCCGAAATGTCGAGCCATGCCCGAGTCAACGTGAATTCCTCCTCCTTCGTCCATTTAATGGTAGTTTTTGTACGTCGAGGTTCGTCCTTATCCTTCTTCTTATGCGACCTTCTGCCGCGTATTGATTTGTCTTGCACCGGTTCGGGTTGCGTCTCCGGCACGACATCGACATCGGGTTCGGATTCGGCTTGTTGTTGTGACGGTTGCGACCCGCTGGCTAGCCGAAGGTGGGAGGCACAAACGGAGTGGCGCCACTCAAGTAAGCCGCGTACGTTAAAAAGCTCGGGTCCATGTCTTGAAGGTTATACGGGTTTTGCGGTTGGGTTGTGTTCGGGTTCGTGGGTCTTGCGGGGACACCAAAAGGGGGTCGGAATGGATGCATGATTGTATAAAAATAGGAGAAAGTGGGTTTTTTTTATAAAAAAATAGAAGAAAGTAGGGAGAAAGTAGGAGTTTTTTTATAAAAAATAGGAGAAAATGGGTTGATATATATATATATATATATATATATATATATATAGTGGGTAAATTTTTGAATTAAAAAAAAATAAATACATTTGACCATTTGGCAACGGTCCAATCTCGCACCCCAATAAAATTTCAGCGTTTTAATTAAAATGCCAAACTGATTTTTTTCGAAAATAACGCCCGGAAACGCCGGGTGTAATGGGGGAGGGGGCGTTATCCGGCGTTTTTTTTGAAAAATTTTTAATAACCACCCCCCATTACGGGTGGTCTTATAACTCAACTCGGTCAATGGCAAAGTTGGTCAAACACACTGCGAATATGAATGGTTTATAAGACCGCCCGTAGCGGGGCGTTTTTTATAAAAAAAATTCAAAAAAACGCCGAAACACGCCCTCAGCCCATTACCCATTACAGCCCGGCGTTTTCGGGCGTTTTCCGAGCAAAAAATTGTTTTGGCGTTCTTCAAATCACGCCGAAGCCCCCAAAACTTCATTTGTTTGCCCAATAAAATCTTGCCATGTGTATATAATATTTGTGTGATTTTGGCAAAGGTTTTTTTTGAAGTTTTAATTATAAAAGGAAGAAGAAAGTTGCAGGTTGTAACTCAAGAAAGAAAAGAAGAAAGCGATTTTAGAAAAGGATTTTGCACATTAAGTCCCTAAAGTTTGATTGTATTTAATAAAAAGATTTAAAGCTCAAAACCTTCAATATTTTCAAGTTTCAAAAATGCTAAATCAGTCCCTAAAGTTTCAAAAATACTTTTTTCCGGGTTTTTTTTTATTTCTAGTATTTTATTTTTTTATTTAGTGAAGTATTTTAAGTTTTTAATTAAAAAAAATTAATTATGATATTATTGGAAGGGGCGTTATTGGGCATTATTATTCCCACCACGACACTTTTGCAATAACGTCCAATAATGCTCCCATCCAATAATGCTCACATGCTTACTGTACTGCCACATGGTAGAAAATGCCCCATGGTGGGGGCATTATTGAGCTAACCACTACGCATGGTCTAATGGGGAAGGAGATACAGGGGTAAAAAGACTTTATTGCCCCCACATGGGTTGCATATGACCAAGCTTAATGTTTAAAACAAACCAAGTTAGTGTTAATGGATCTAAGATGCAATGAGTTTTTCAAACAAAGGGTTGTGACTGAAATTATTGAAGTTAAAGGGCATCTATTGCAATCTCATACAAACATAAAGGACCAAAAGTGTAATTTACCCTAATACAAATCTGTGTCGTGTGTATGTCTATATAGTTATTTATACAGCAAGTGTTCGTGATCTCGAAACCCTTAAGATACGTGTCTAAGTAAAAATTCAAAAAAAATATTTAAAGTCATTAATTATCAAATGCACATAAATAGACCTATACGTAAATAATTTATAAACACATGTCTTGATGTCCTGATTGATTTATCACAGGCGTTCATCTCCATCACATCGTTTACCAGAAATCCCTAGATTTTTGCCAGGTGCCACACAATAACAAGGGGTAGTAATGCTTATACGATTCCGAATCAATCAGCGAAGTCCTTCCTTGAGTTCTCTGGGAGCTACTAGCCTGACAAAAGACAGATATTGCTCAGTAAACTGAATAGTTGATACATAGATTTTAAGAAACTAAGAAAGGGTAAAAGTTTAGTGTAGAACACAAAAGAAACCTGTCCAGCGGAAATAGGTGATGATATAAGGAGGCTCACTTTCCATTTGTCATAACCTTTCCCACACAACTACCACTCTCGAACTTCCAAACCCTAGATTGTCAATTCATTTTGTATGTAATCAAACTTGTTTGTGTGAATCGAATACAAATCAATGATATTTAGATCATTGCGTATACATTTGGTAGATCCATCAGTGGATTCCACACACTATGGATCTGAATTGGTTAAATGTGTTCTTAAGTTTTGTGAAGAAAAAGATAACATCCTAGGCTTTCAATTTTAATTAATGGGTGGAGTTTAAGAAACCTTCCTACAACTATAAGCATAGTAACAATTTCAATTGAATTCTTTTGTGGGGTGTCACCGGACCTTGATGTCAGGTTGTGTTTGGTTTATTTAACCATGCAGTTTGCTCGAAACTACTCAGCTTCTCTTTGCAGTGGACACTTTTTCTAGTTGTGTGTGATACTTACCAATTTCATATTAGCACATAAAAAACTTCAAGTGTAAGGAGTAATGTAGCTAGGAAAGGGGTATTTGTTTTTAACATTTACAAACTACTAGTATTAAAAGAAGCTTATGTGAAAGTGATATAATAAAAACCATATATGATACGTATATATCAAACAAATAAAAAACAATACCAAAATAATATAATTGCGAGAAGCTCCAACAAATTGACAAGTAAATAAATAAGAATGAGATTTTACCATATATGCACATTTATTTCCGAGATCACCAATTCCAACGACGGATTCTTTTCCTGGTCAAATCTGTGTAAAGAAGATCTGACGACAATTATTCAAATATAATGTTTTACTTAAATTTTTATTACTATATGATCCAAACAATAAATTCAAATTCACCCAAAAAAAAAAAAAAGAAAGAGAAACGGATTAAAATTTAGGTACTAGTTTCTTAAGTCATTTAAATGAATACCAAAAATGATATGTTTTTACATAAATTCTTACTTTTTTATTTTCACAAATACATCTTATTTAATTCACACTTTTAGCAAAGTTGAGATCATGTTCAGAAAGCATAAAGAACTAAATATGAATGTGTACATGTGGCATAATAAAGAATACATCCTTGGAATTCCACAGTAGCAACAACATATGTTTACTTCTTTTCTGAATCAAAAATATATTCAAGAACACAAAAATAAGTATTTAGATAGTGTTATACCCTTAATCGTCAATTCACTTCTGGATTAGTCAGAACACCTAGAAGCTAAATCAAAGACATATACACAGAAGAGAGGGAAATTTTGCTAAACAATCAGATCTAGAAACACATCAATTTTCAAAAGTAGCAAACCTTTCATCAGGTAAGAAATTAGAAATTAAATAGCGAACTTGCACCACATTGATCAAAAGATTTTATTCTAAACTTATTAAGAAGATATACACACACAAATATGTATTTATAAAAACACTTATGTACCTTGTTTAGAAACAGAAGAGCTCTTCTATGTGCAAAGGTCGATAAAGCAAGTGTGCACAACTCTATTCTTGCACCCGGTAGAAGAGGAAGATGGATGAGTTGGATCAACTTGAAGGGGGAGGGACGCCTTTATCATTTTGTACTTATAAGGAGCATGGTTGGTTGGTGAGGGAGGGACGAGATGCTAAAATGACAGGCTGTGTATATCATATTATTTGAATACCATATTTATTTCAACTCCACACTTTCTTTCCTTTGAATCAAAATTAAAACATTAAGTTCAAGGTGGGTTTGGTTGATAGGTGTGAAAACAAATATACGAGTTTCATTTTAACATTTTTCATAAAAGAAAAAGAGTTAACGTGTTTAGATTTTTATGTCCATCATATATTATTAACTCACAATCTCGTTTGGCGCAATGGTAAGCGATTGAGTATTTTCATTTATCCCTTAGGGTCCATGAGTTTTCTAGGGGTTCTTGTTGATACAAGATGATGTTTATAGCTTAATGATATGGTATGTTGATTGTATGGTGTTTATAATGTGTCTAGTAAGTTTAAATTAGTGTTTGGTTACATATGTTACACAATTTTCAAAGGGTTCCGCGAATGAAGCCCCATTCGCCAGGAATGTCTAATGAATGGGAGCAACGAATGTGGCCATTTTCCAGTGGATAAGTAATTATAAACATTTTCAAATTAAGAATAAACTTTTTATTTTGAACAACAATTCCTAGATCTTCTTAGAAAAGTACACCAATACTTGTAGGATTTGAACGCCAACATTTTAGTTGTGTAGCACACCACTTAACCACTTGGATGTCCCCTTTTGGACAATAAACATTTACTTGTATGGTTACTTTGTTATATAAAAGTTATAAATTAGTCATTTAGCTTTTTTTTTTGGTTAACCATGAGAACCTTTTAAAAACTCACAGACCCAAAGGGGGATAACGAAAAATACTCAAATGCTTAGCATTGTGCAAACCCGAGTTTTTTAATTATTTAAAGTTTTAAATAACTAAAGGAATATAAATACCGTATTTAATAGGAGTTGAAGAAATTTTTGGTAATTGCCATAAGATGGACATTCAAGTCCAAAACATATTATTTTATTACGATGAATAATAAATATGAAACTCATATATTTGTTTTCATACTTATTAACTAAACCCACCTTAATGGTGTGCGTAATTTAAAGTCAATATGATTTACATGAACAATATACCGACATGACTAACACGTGCATTTGGTTGGAGCATTGTTGGTGCATGTAGGGTTTTCGGACCCGAACGAGTCAATCAGAAGAGTAATTCACCAAAACAAGAGGCGGAAACAAATGTTTCGGTGTTATCTCAGCCATATTCACTTTAAACTGTTGTATTATTGATAAGAATGTCCTTTACAATCACGACAACACTTCGGCAGCACTTCGTGCCAAACCGGAAGACAATAATAATTATTTCGCTCCAAGATAGACTATATATAGGGCTTGATATTCCACTTGAACATGCATGTTTGGTTCAAGCGGAATCACCGCTAAACATCTCAAGCGAAATCATGCAATAACTGATCGAGCGGAATCAGGAACTATGTGGTATTTCGCTTGAAATGACAATGTCATTTCAAGCGGAATCTCTGACAAGTTCATTTCCTTGATTTCCGAGCCCTAATCTACCTAACTCTAAACAAGACTCGATACAAGACGAAGTCGACAGACAGATGCACCAACAAACTCCCCCTCGGATGTTGACGGAGTCTTCAGTGTCGAGTCTTCGGTTGTCAAACCTTCAGTCTTTATCAGTCTTTGTGCTTTTCTTCGAAGTATTCTCCATTGTAAGCATCCTTACTCAATCTCTATCACCAACAAACTCCTCTCCCTCAAATGTTTAATCAGAAGAACCTGGAACTTTGTCCTTTAGACTCCCCCTCTCAGTCTGCTGGGATCGTAGTCTGGAAATCACAGATTCAAGCTCGTTGCCTATCTCTTATCCTGCACAAATCTCTACCCAACACATAAGTTTCTCAAAGTTAAAATCTTTTTAAAATTTAGAAACCATTTGTAAGACACATTCAAAAATGATTTATTCTTTGAAAACCATTTGTCAAATACGATCATTTTCACCCACTCTTTATCCAAACCTGTTCTTCATGTCTAGCATTTGGAATTTCGAAAATCAGCTTTTTAACATCGGTTGTCGAAAATCTTTTTGAATTTTTACAAAAGTTTATGCTAAAACATACTAAAATCTATTTGTATTTTATGAAAGTAACGGAATGAAATGCAGTAAAGAAATATTTACAAACAATATTTTTGTGAGTTTGTGTAAGAGGATCATATCAGTTTTTGAGACACGTCACCAACACCGTTAAGCTTGATTTCATTTTAAGTTCTAAACAATTCACCTAGATTGTCAGTATATTGGTACACTTAAATTTTCACACACAGTTCAATTGTATCGAGATACAATATTAGTGTTTTAGATACTTAAACTTATTCGCGTGTCCCACCATTTAAATATTGTCACACCCCAAAATCCACCCGCGGAGTACCACCGCTTGGGAGCGTGACTGACCAGGATCAAGCCATCAATCATATCAAACATAGCATTTAATAATAAAAGTAATTAATGTAATTCATCATGACATGATTGATGTTTCAAAACCAAACATTGTTTGAGTAGCGGAAGCATAGTAATGTAATCTCAAAATAGTTGTAAGTTCAGATAAAATTCATGATCCGTATCCCACAACGACCTGCTCCTCCTTGTGCAAACTCCATAAAGTACCTAAGGTCCTGCAAGGCATGCAGCAAATAATCAACAAACTAGTTGAGCGAGTTCACAGAAAGTAAGTTCATAACATAGTGCATAAGCATAACTAGTGGGGGCTTCCCATACTAGCGTGTACTAAAGGTGGGGGCTTCCCAAACCTTGTGTTTATATTACGGGTGGGGGCTTCCCACGTTTATCCTTACTAATGAGGGCTTCTCATTAGTGGTACTGACTAGACTAACTTCCGACCATGTGTTCTTCTTTACCGAGAACAGGAAAACGTACAGGGTCACGTAGGCTTTACGTGACGTGCCCTTCCCCGAGGACATGGTACGCGTGGGGGGCTACGTAGGCTTTACGCAGCGTGTCCTTCCGACCCGGAAGACAGTAGAAGGTATTGGGTTACGTAGGCTTTACGTAACGTGTCCTCCCGACCCGGGAGACAAATGGCAAATACTGGGTTACGTAGGCTTTACGTAACGTGTCCTGACTAACCGGAGGACGATGGTCTATAGTCTAAAGTATGCGTAAGTACGAGTAATTCCTTTCCAACATATCCAACCCAATTCCCAACCCGGGAATCCCATGCCTTGGCTGTGTGAACTCACCTTGGTTTGCTCGGCAGATACACAAAGAGTACGAGTAAGCTAGTAAATGGTCAACCACGTCCTATCATGGTTATTAATCAAGTCAGGTTTTGACTAAGGTAGTACACGTATGCATCACATCAACTAACACGTTACTATCACGTATGCATGTGAACAGGTAAGAGCATAGCATTAACATTCATGTGCGATCCAATGTCTAAGCCCGAAAGGTAATCCGCCCAAATAACATATCAGCCCAAATAACATATCGGCCCAAACAGATAAGCAGTCCAATTAGCAGTCAATCGAATTGGGCCCGTGGCAAGGTAGGCCCAAAACAGTGTACGAGCAGCTAGTCTCGAGTCGCTACCGGCGATCTCGAGTCGCAACCGGGATTACGAGTCACAACAGCTGATTACGAGTCGCAACAGGAGGTTGCGAGTCGCAATGGTGATTTCGGCTTATCATGGTCCGGTTAAGAGTCGCAACGGGACTCGCAACCATGGTCTCGGCTTGTGCTGTTGTGGTCTCGAGTCGTGATTGTGGGTTCCCGACTCGCAATCTGAGTCGCAACCAAGCGTGTAACAGCTTTCCTGATTTCATGCAATTCAGTTACAACATTTATGCAATTCAATTATCGTTGTCAGTTTCCAAAAATCAATTAACAACTAACAGTTTACCATACAATCAATCATCGATCAAACAGGGTTTTTAACACTAAACCCGTATGAACCCTAACTCACAACCACATGAACAACATATCAAAACCTTAAATAATTATCCTGATTTAACAACATGGAGCCGGTTTAAAACATCACCACAATCAAACATCATATCTAATTCAAGTGACAGAAGCATATTAGCCAATTAACATCTATTCGGTACAAATCATCTAGTCTAAATCATCCCAGCCGAGAACATATACATTCGGTTCTAGTCATACAATCTGAATTACAACAAGATCAATAACAAGGATAGTAACATCAATCCGTTTATCATGTACACGCATAACATACACATATCAACCGAATACTATCATAATCCTAACCGATCATATAGTCTGATTACTAATAACATCACGTATGATACTAGCCATTAGTGAGATACTTACCGGATTGTAGGATGAAAAGGTCTCGGCCGGTTCTAAGAGGAGACGAGGGAGAGAGGATGAGAGCTCTTAGGGTTCTTGTGTGTGTGTGATGTGAATTGTAACAATTGAGAAAAGAACCAAGTCCCTAAGTGTTTTGTTGTTTGCGCATAGTGGGAGTGGGTCGAGCCCACTCGGTTGCCTAATGGGTCCGCGTACAAGGTGTGGCCCGAAATGGGCTTGTGTGACCGGTTAGCCTTGTGCGATCAAGTGTGGGTGTGCGGTCGGATCGTATACAACATACATACATACAATCACATAGCATATAGCACAAAACACATAATAACATAACGTTCATTTAAATCAAAGCTCGTATACTCATCACACGTTCACATACGTTACACTACGATAGGTCTAAAGTTCGAGTTGTCACATTATCCCCAACTAATTGGAAATTTCGTCCCGAAATTTGGTATGCACTCACTGAGGAAGCTAGGTAAACTGTATTGTTCACTGATTTTCCTGGGGTGTCACATCCTCCCCCCGTTGATCTGGAATTTCGTCCCGAAATTCCGAAGTAGTAGCTTCAGTCTCAGTAGTGGTTGCATTGGTTTCGAATAACTGGGGGTACTTTTCTGTCATCCTGTCTTCGCGTTCCCAGGTGTACTCTGGACCACGTTTGGAGTTCCAACGAACTCGGACAAGAGGGATTCTCTTGTGTTTGAGGACCTTCACATCCCGGTCCGTGATTTCCACTGGTTCCTCGACGAACTGCAACCGCTCGTCGATAGTGAGTTCTTTGAAAGGAATGATGAGGTTTTCATCAGATAGGCACTTCTTTAAGTTCGACACGTGAAAAACATTGTGAACTGCCCCGAGTTCAGCTGGTAGGTTTAGCTTGTAGGCTACCTTGCCAATCTTTTCTATAATTTCGAATGGTCCGACGTATCGCGGATTCAGTTTGCCCCGTTTGCCAAAACGTACCACACCCTTCCAGGGTGAGACTTTTAGTAAAACCCGGTCCCCGACCTGAAATTCCAAAGGCTTTCTACGCTTGTCCGCGTAGGCTTTCTGACGGTCGCGTGCTGCCGCCATGCGTTGTCGTATTTGTGCAATCTTTTCTGTGGCGTCCACTACAATCTCTGGACCCGTAATCTGACTATCCCCTACCTCTGCCCAACAGAGAGGTGACCGGCATTTACGCCCGTACAATGCCTCGAATGGAGCGGCTTGGATGCTGGTATAATAACTATTATTGTACGAGAACTCCACCAAAGGGAGATGCTTTTCCCAGCCGTTGCCGAAATCGATAACGCATGCCTTAAGCATGTCTTCAAGAGTTTGAATCGTTCGCTCAGACTGCCCATCCGTCTGAGGATGATATGCTATGTTCATGTCTAATCTTGAGCCGAAAGATTTGTGCATCGCTTGCCAAAGTTCTGACGTGAATCGTGCATCGCGATCCGAAATGATGGAGATGGGCACCCCGTGCCACGAAACAACTTCTTTAAGATAGACGTCTGCTAGAGTGGAGAACTTATCCGTTTCCTTTATAGGTAGGAAGTGCGCAGACTTAGTGAGTCGATCCACGATCACCCATATCGTATCGTTCCCACGCTGGGATCTAGGTAGGCCTGTAATGAAATCCATGGAAATTTCTTCCCATTTCCACTGTGGTATCTTAGGCTGCTGAAGTAGGCCAGCTGGTTTCTGATATTCAACCTTGACTCTCGCACAGGTCAAGCACTTTCCAACGTACGTAGCGATGTGGGCCTTCATACTAGGCCACCAATATGTAGTGCTGATGTCGTGGTACATTTTATCCGACCCTGGATGTACCGAATAGCGAGACTTGTGTGCTTCGTCCATCACAAGTTCGCGTAGACCGCCATAAAGTGGGACCCAAATACGCCCCGTTACATAGTAGGCGCCGTCTGCCTTCTGTTCCATTTGCTGTCGTGAGCCGCGTAAGGCTTCAGCCTTGACGTTTTCTGGTTTCAATGCTTCTGTCTGAGCAGCTCGTATCTGTGTAGGAAGGCTAGACTGAATCGTAAGCTGTAGCGCTCGCACCCGCCGCGGTAAAGTGTCTTTCCGACTGAGGGCATCAGCCACAACATTGGCTTTGCCCGGATGATACTTGATAGCGCATTCATAATCGTTAAGTAACTCGACCCATCGTCGTTGACGCATGTTCAAATCCTTCTGCTTAAGGATATGCTCGAGACTCCTGTGATCGGTGTAAATCGTGCACCTGGTACCGTACAGGTAGTGTCGCCATATCTTAAGCGCGAAAACAACAGCTCCCAGCTCTAAATCATGCGTCGTGTAGTTGCGTTCATGAACCTTGAGTTGACGAGAGGCGTAAGCGATAACCTTGTCGCGCTGCATTAACACACACCCAAGTCCCCGAATGGATGCATCACAATATACCACGAAGTCATCTGTGCCCTCTGGCAATGAGAGGATAGGTGCACTGCAAAGTCTATCCTTTAGGTGCTGAAAAGCAGTCTCCTGGGGCTCTCCCCAGCGATAGGTAACACCCTTCTGTGTCAGTAGTGTAAGTGGTTGCGCGATCTTGGAGAAGTCTTTGATGAACCATCTGTAGTAACCTGCCAAACCCAAGAATTGGCGTATTTCCGTTGGCGTTCGCGGTGCAGGCCAGTTTCTGATCGAGTCCACCTTGGATGGATCAACATGGATCCCATCCTTGTTCACCACATGGCCTAAGAAGTGGACTTCACGAAGCCAGAAGTCGCATTTAAAAAGCTTGGCGTACAGCTGTTCCTTCCGAAGGAGTTCCAATATCAGGCGAAGATGCTGCTCGTGTTCCTCCTGACTCTTGGAGTAAATCAGAATGTCGTCAATGAAAACTATGACAAACTTGTCAAGGTAGGGTTTGCATACCCTGTTCATAAGATCCATAAATACAGCAGGCGCGTTCGTTAACCCGAATGGCATGACAAGAAACTCGTAGTGACCATAATGAGTTCTGAATGCAGTCTTGGAGACGTCCTCATCCCGGACTCTCAGCTGATGATACCCAGACCTTAAGTCTATCTTCGAATAGTAACACGACCCTTGCAACTGGTCGAATAAGTCGTCGATGCGTGGAAGAGGATAACGGTTCTTCACCGTCACCTTGTTGAGTTCACGGTAGTCGATGCACATCCTGAACGTACCGTCTTTCTTTTTCACGAAGAGTACTGGAGCTCCCCAAGGCGAAGAGCTTGGACGAATAAAGCCCTTTTCCAAGAGCTCTTGCAGCTGCTTTGACAGTTCCTCCAATTCCAATGGAGCTAAACGATATGGTGCGCGAGCTATAGGTGCTGCTCCTGGAGCGAGCTCGATCTGAAATTCGACCTGACGATGAGGCGGTAAGCCAGGTAAGTCTTCAGGAAACACCTGAGGGTAATCACGTACAATTGGTATATCCTCCAATTTCTTTTCCTTTGCTGATGCGTCTGTAACAAGAGCCAAAATGGCAGTGTGCCCCTTTCGTAAGCATTTCTGAGCTTTCAAGAATGAGATGATGCCGACCACCGCACCACTCTTGTCACCTTGAACTTCAAGAGGTTCTTGACCAGAACGAGGAATGCGAATAATCTTCTCGCTGCATAAATTTCTGCCTGGTGTTGGGATAGCCAATCCATCCCAATCACGACGTCGAAGCTACCCAAAACTATGGGAATGAGATCGATAGAGAAAGCTTGGCCAGCTAGGATAAGATTACACCCCTGAACTACGTGCGTGGCTTCTAGACTTTTACCGTTAGCTAACTCTACTACATGTTTGGTGGGTAAAAGTGTTGGTGCACGTTTTAGCAGTTGACACATTTTCACAGACATATAGCTTGTATCCGCACCCGAATCAAACAAAACAGTAACGTAAATATTGTCGAGGAGAAACTTACCCATAACTACGTTGGGATCGTTCACTGCGTCGCCTCGACCTAGTACGAATGCACGACCACGAGCTTCATTGCCGTTGTTGTTGTTTCCCCCGTTGTTGTTCCCGTTGCCCTGGTTATTGTTGTTGCGGTTCTGGTTCTGGTTCAACTGAGGGCAATCGCGTTTGAAATGACCTTCAGCCCCACACTGGAAACATCCCCGGTTTCCACGCTGTGGCTGCTGCTGCTGCTGCTGGTTTTGCGGAGCTGGTAGCTGAGGCTGCTGATTCTGATTCGCAGGCCGTGGACTCCTACAGTCTTTGGCCTCGTGACCCATCTTAAGACACCTTTGACAACGACCCTTGTTACATGGGCCATTGTGATGTCTGTGGCAATTGTAGCACTTAGGTTGACTTCCCTGATATCTCCTCTGTCTGTGACCACCAGATGATTGCTGACTGGGGCTCTGGTAGTGGTCAGTCTTCTGTTGCTGAGCTTGAGACTGAACGGATGCTGATCCTTTACTAGAATCTCCTTCCCACTTTCTTTTGCTGTCGCTAGTAGTAGCAGGAGTAACTGAAGGAGTGACTGTAGCAGTAGCGTTGACACGCTTAGGCAGTTTATTCTGATCCACTGCCTGATCGGTGATGCGATGAGCGAGACGCTGGATTTCCTGGATGTTGTCGAGGTTAGCCGAGGTAACGTGGCTCTGGATTTCTGGTGCCAACCCCTTGAGATACATCTCAATGCGCTTGTATGGAGGGTCCACCATAGTTGGACACAGAACGGCCAGCTCATTCGACCGTTTAGTATACGCTTCGATCTCTGACCCAACCATCTTCAGATTATACAGCTCGTCTTCCAGCTTGTGAATATCTTCACGCGTGCAATACTCACGCTTGATGAGTTCCTTGAAATCGTTCCATGGGGTGGCGTTAGCAGCTGCCAACCCTAAGATCTGAACTTGGGCGTTCCACCAAGTCAGTGCTATTCCCTCCAAGGTGCTAGTGGCAAACTTGACCTTGCGAGCCTCAGGGCACTCGCACATTTCGAATACTGATTCTAGCTTTTCAAACCAATGGAGGAGTCCCACTGCCCCCTCGGTGCCGCTGAAAGAATTTGGACGACAGTCCATGAAGTTCTTGAATGTGCAGACAGGCTGCTGCGCGTGTTGACCTGCTTGAGCTGCTGCAACTGCCGCAGCAACTTGAGCTTGAACGAGAGCCTCTAGCTGGGCTTGTGTCATGTTGATTCGTCCAGACATGATCTTCATAGTAAAAGTAACGTAAATGAGAGTGTTTCGCGAGTAGGGCGATGACAGAAAAGTGTAAGCACGTAGGGTTTCTCATGCTATAGTATCATGTGTATCTAAGCGTAATGCGAGCAAAGTTCTAAGCAGTTCTAGCAAACAGGCAATAAACATAAACCTTATTACCTAGGATGTCGAGTCTTGCACGTGGAGCGAAGCGTCGTTGTGGATTGTTGAGAGCACTGTTCTGGTTATAGTCCGGTTTTAATAAAAACGTTTTCCCATATTAAAACCAAGTTCTCTATAACCAATGGCTCTGATACCAATCTGTCACACCCCAAAATCCACCCGCGGAGTACCACCGCTTGGGAGCGTGACTGACCAGGATCAAGCCATCAATCATATCAAACATAGCATTTAATAATAAAAGTAATTAATGTAATTCATCATGACATGATTGATGTTTCAAAACCAAACATTGTTTGAGTAGCGGAAGCATAGTAATGTAATCTCAAAATAGTTGTAAGTTCAGATAAAATTCATGATCCGTATCCCACAACGACCTGCTCCTCCTTGTGCAAACTCCATAAAGTACCTAAGGTCCTGCAAGGCATGCAACAAATAATCAACAAACTAGTTGAGCGAGTTCACAGAAAGTAAGTTCATAACATAGTGCATAAGCATAACTAGTGGGGGCTTCCCATACTAGCGTGTACTAAAGGTGGGGGCTTCCCAAACCTTGTGTTTATATTACGGGTGGGGGCTTCCCACGTTTATCCTTACTAATGAGGGCTTCTCATTAGTGGTACTGACTAGACTAACTTCCGACCATGTGTTCTTCTTTACCGAGAACAGGAAAACGTACAGGGTCACGTAGGCTTTACGTGGCGTGCCCTTCCCCGAGGACATGGTACGCGTGGGGGGCTACGTAGGCTTTACGCAGCGTGTCCTTCCGACCCGGAAGACAGTAGAAGGTATTGGGTTACGTAGGCTTTACGTAACGTGTCCTCCCGACCCGGGAGACAAATGGCAAATACTGGGTTACGTAGGCTTTACGTAACGTGTCCTGACTAACCTGAGGACGATGGTCTATAGTCTAAAGTATGCGTAAGTACGAGTAATTCCTTTCCAACATATCCAACCCAATTCCCAACCCGGGAATCCCATGCCTTGGCTGTGTGAACTCACCTTGGTTTGCTCGGCAGATACACAAAGAGTACGAGTAAGCTAGTAAATGGTCAACCACGTCCTATCATGGTTATTAATCAAGTCAGGTTTTGACTAAGGTAGTACACGTATGCATCACATCAACTAACACGTTACTATCACGTATGCATGTGAACAGGTAAGAGCATAGCATTAACATTCATGTGCGATCCAATGTCTAAGCCCGAAAGGTAATCCGCCCAAATAACATATCAGCCCAAATAACATATCGGCCCAAACAGATAAGCAGTCCAATTAGCAGTCAATCGAATTGGGCCCGTGGCAAGGTAGGCCCAAAACAGTGTACGAGCAGCTAGTCTCGAGTCGCTACCGGCGATCTCGAGTCGCAACCGGGATTACGAGTCACAACAGCTGATTACGAGTCGCAACAGGAGGTTGCGAGTCGCAATGGTGATTTCGGCTTATCATGGTCCGGTTACGAGTCGCAACGGGACTCGTAACCATGGTCTCGGCTTGTGCTGTTGTGGTCTCGAGTCGTGTTTGTGGGTTCCCGACTCGCAATCTGAGTCGCAACCAAGCGTGTAACAGCTTTCCTGATTTCATGCAATTCAGTTACAACATTTATGCAATTCAATTATCGTTGTCAGTTTCCAAAAATCAATTAACAACTAACAGTTTACCATACAATCAATCATCGATCAAACAGGGTTTCTAACACTAAACCCGTATGAACCCTAACTCACAACCACATGAACAACATATCAAAACCTTAAATAATTATCCTGATTTAACAACATGGAGCCGGTTTAAAACATCACCATAATCAAACATCATATCTAATTCAAGTGACAGAAGCATATTAGCCGATTAACATCTATTCGGTACAAATCATCTAGTCTAAATCATCCCAGCCGAGAACATATACATTCGGTTCTAGTCATACAATCTGAATTACAACAAGATCAATAACAAGGATAGTAACATCAATCCGTTTATCATGTACACGCATAACATACACATATCAACCGAATACTATCATAATCCTAACCGATCATATAGTCCGATTACTAACAACATCACGTATGATACTAGCCATTAGTGAGATACTTACCGGATTGTAGGATGAAAAGGTCTCGGCCGGTTCTAAGAGGAGACGAGGGAGAGAGGATGAGAGCTCTTAGGGTTCTTGTGTGTGTGTGATGTGAATTGTAACAATTGAGAAAAGAACCAAGTCCCTAAGTGTTTTGTTGTTTGCGCATAGTGGGAGTGGGCCGAGCCCACTCGGTTGCCTAATGGGTCCGCGTACAAGGTGTGGCCCGAAATGGGTTTGTGTGACCGGTTAGCCTTGTGCGATCAAGTGTGGGTGTGCGGTCGGATCGTATACAACATACATACATACAATCACATAGCATATAGCACAAAACACATAATAACATAACGTTCATTTAAATCAAAGCTCGTATACTCATCACACGTTCACATACGTTACACTACGATAGGTCTAAAGTTCGAGTTGTCACAAATATACTCCCGTATCCAGATCCCAATATTCAGTCTTACAGGTGAGTATACCTAGATGATATCTGTAAGGGGTTAGATGCGAAACCGTGAGAGCTTAGGTCAGAACTTCCGTTCAGCAGAAAGATGACGGCTCGACTTTAGGTGTGTCCCCTTTAGAGGATCTTTTTTTACAACAGCAGATGATTAGCATTTTGCAATGTTTCATCATTTTTTATGCTGAGGACGTTGCTTATTTTAAGCATTTTCAGAAAGTATTATACGGGGACTAGGTCAGAATTTCCATTCAGCAGAAGTCCCGGGATAATACCCCAGATATCACTAAGCATAAAGACCTAGTATCTCAGAAAGAGGGACCCTTCAAATAAGATTTCAGGGGTTACCTATATATCTAAATTTTGTTCCCCACGAAATAAGCAAGTTTGAATTTAGGTTTATATCTGGTCACAATTTACTAAGTGTATAAAAACCTACTGACACATCCGCAGTGAGATTGTTTATCACATTTTGTCTTTTCCTATCTTTAGCATGTTGTGACAGCCCACTGATGTACTATCATTTCCTCTTTTATACAACAAAACTCGTTTTTGATTTTATCATGTTTTAGTCTTTTTCAAATTTTCTGAAATTTTTTACTCCCCCTAAAATTCAAACACAAATAAAAGAAAATTTGAAAACAAACCGTACAAGAATATGACAACTCCCCCTCTCAACAAACTATTTTCCCATTTAGATCTCAAAACACTTAAGTTTGTTTTAATCAAAAATGGTTTTTCCGGAATATAAGTTTTGTTGATCAACCACTTGTAGGTTTGGGGTCACTTCATCACTTTGTTTACCAATACTTTTGAATGATAGTTAAATCAAGTTAAACTTAATGACCTTGATTAACCATTTGTAAGATCAACTAACAAACATTTTCAACCAATCATCATCAGTTGGTTGAATTCTCAATGTGCCGATTCCTACTCCACACTTATCAACCTGGGAGTTCCGGCAATCCACACTTTTCAAATTTAAATTTTCAAACATTTTTTCAAAAATGATGCCGACTCATGCTCCGCGATTACCAACTTTGGGAGCTCCGGCAATTCAGATTTTTACTCTTTGAAAAATATATCCACCCAAGCCCGACCTTCCTTGGGTGTAACAACCTCCTCTTCATATTTACTTTCAACAGACTTGTGAACACTTCTTTTAGCAGCATAAAATTCTTTAACACCTTTGGCCTTACCATTGACCATTTTGCCAAAAATGCGTGTCACATTTCTGTTGAAAACCTTTTCAACATCAAATTTCTTCTTATCAGAATAAAATTGATTTGAAATTTCAACTTTCCCGATTTTAGATTTCAAATTTTTAGCATTCAGTGGTGGAAAATTCTCATCATCCACTGTCAGAACTGATTTCTCAACTTTTTCTACAACACGTGGCTCCTCTGATTTTATGGAACTAGATTCATCACTAGAACTGTTACTTGAACCCTTAACAACCCATTTTTGATTTTTTAGATTTTCTTTTCTTTTCAAAACATTCTTTGAACATTTACCTACTTCAAAAGTTGAATTTTCAAAGCCTGTAAACTTTTTGGTTGTAAGATCAGTTTTCTCAACAACTTTTTCTTTCAGTTTGCCAGAGACTCCCTGTTTTATCTGTATAGCCTTTGGACAGTTTCTGGCTATATGACCGACTGTTTTGCACTGAAAACAGGTTCTTGTCTCTGTAGTCTTCTGAGCAACACTATTCTTCATGTCTTCTTGCTTCTTTGCAAGAAATTCTTTGTTCGTTTGCTTTCTGAAAGCCTGCTCCTTTTCAGCCTCTGTCGTTTTTCCTGAAACAAATACAGTTTTTTGGTTTATAAACTTTTTCATTTTTGTGATTTTTTGGTTGATTAAATCCAAGACCTTTCTTTTTCGAAATTACGATTATGGTTTGGTTTCTTTTGGAAATTATAACCACAATTGTAACCCATTTTCTTGTTAATTCTTTGTTGATCTCTTGAAGCGTATTGTTTAGGTTTTCCAGAAAGATTTAAATCTTTTATTTTAGAAATATTAATTTCTGTAATTTTGAAAACCTTTTTAATCATTTCAACTCTAACACTTCTTATTGGAAAAATCTCATCAGAATATAATTTGTCAGAATCTTTCAAAGTATATGCTACTTTGACCGGTTCGTCATTCAAATTAGATTTTGATAGCAAAAATTCCTTATCATAAATCCATTTGTCCTTTGTGATTGTTGACTTTGACGTATCAAACTCAGACTTTGACTCGGATTTGGACTCCGGTTTTGACTCCTCTATGTCATCTTTGTCTAACACCTGATCGACCATACTTTTTATCAACTTGGACTCATGATCGGTATCAGACGATGTGAACGCGACATTAATATTTTCTGGTAAGTTATCTGACGATACAGACTCCCATTGTAAGTTAATTGCCTTTTCGACTCTTTCGGAATTTGGATTTCGAGGTGAATATCCATTTTCAACCGGGGGCGGACATCTATTGTAGACAACACTTGGTTTCTTACCAGAAATTTCCACTTCATCCTCTTCTTTTGTCTCGATCTTCTTTTCATTTGAAGTCTTTTCTTCCTCAAATGTCTTCAACTTTTCCACAATCGGATAAATCCTGTCAACAACAAAAGTAGAACATGAGTAACATTTTAATAAATTGTTAACTCTCTCAGTTTCAATTCTTTGTGTTGCCAACTTCAATTCCAGGTCAGCACACTTCTCTGTGTAAAAGTTTACATCATCAAGCTGTCTCATGTAAGCTCCTTTGAGTGTATTCATTGCTACAGCTTGTTCACTATTTGACTCAGTGTATTTGTTAATTTCTCTGTTCATTGTATCATAAGATCCTTTCAATCTCTTTATGTTGTGTAGCAGCTCATTGTTTTGCATGATTAAAGAATCACAATTCACACACTTCTCTGGAACTTTGATAGGTTCAACATCAACTTTGATTTCAAATTCCGGAACAACTTTGACTGTTCTTCTTGTTTGAAAAAATTCAGCTTTTCTTATTCTCGGCTTCAGCTTCATCTTTTAATCTTTCTTCTTCTTCTTCCTCTTCTTCAATTTTTCTCCATTTTTCTTCTTTAGCTTCCCTGACCTTTCTGTATTTTGCAGCCCAATACTCGTCATAAGCATTAGCAACAAAGGCTTTAACATTTGACATTTCTTTGGACATCTCTTTTGCCATGGATTCTTGGTCTGGGCAAAAATTATTCCAACTGAAACCTTCTGGTAGTTTTTCATCATCTTGATTTGCTAAACACACTTTACTGTGTCACACCCCTATTTCCACATGTCTCACCGGTGGGCCTGGTGGGGGATTACCGTGACGTGGTTGGCAACATAATAGTCAAACAACACAATTATATGAATGCACAGCAGAAGTAAAAGGTAAAATATATTACAATCCGAATTATAAGTAATATCCAGTATTACAATGGAGAGTAAAAAGATCCACAGGCGGATCGGTAGTAAAACAGAAGCAATAGTTCAACAGACTTTGACATCTAGAGCTTGCGAGACTTGAGTAATGATGTCTGGAGTAGCCAGCCTATTACGTCTAGCACCTGCACTTAACCTTTTTGGAAAATACGTCAGTTTACACTGGTAAATACAACTCAACTGACTGGTTTTAAAAAGAGTTTGTAAATTGATTTGAATGCACTTCGGCAAAACTATCTTTATAACTTGGGACAATTATTTGTATATAATCATGTATACAGATTTACTTATTTGCCGTCCATTAGTACCGGTTAGAAGAGCTGGTTTAAGTTATCTGACACGCCACCGGTATAATGCCCACAAGGTAGATTCCTTTAGTGGATTACCAGTTTTTACATAATGCATCTGTCAGGTGTACGCCTACACCCCGTGCATAGGTCGTGGCCATTTCGTAAAATGATGCCAAGGATATCCGGGACATGGTCATTTAACCCCAAGGGCCATACATCAAATAATACAGAACAAGGCGGGTTATGTAAATACATTAATCATAATCCGATTTAAATGACTACATACCCGACCAAGCGGTACTTTTATAGTACCGTATCCCAAGCCCGTATAGGGAAATAAGTTAAGAGTATTTACCTGAGCAAAGTATCAATCAAATACAGCAATTGCAAGTACTTTTACTGGGCTCCTAATCTGGAACAAAGGTTTATAATAACCTATTAGATTTCTAACGGGTCTTTAATTAAGCCTTAGCTTAGACCGGTTAGTTTTAATGATAATTATGGTTTAATCGCGTGAAAGGCGAAAACCAGGAATGGAATGTTATTTGGACCCAACAAGTTTGAAGACTTTTTTTATATGGGTATAATAACCACACTCTGGATTTTGGGGTCAAAACAATAGGGTTTGACCCGTGTCGGCTAGTTTATGTAAACTAGTTACATAAGCCGAACCGTGCGCGCAAAAGGCGTAACGGTTAACCGTAAGAGTCCTACACTGGTTTCCTATGTCAATATGCTTTAAAGAGGTTGTGGTATCAGTAGGATACCTTCCATAATGCCCTTAACGAGTTTAAATCCATTTTATGCCCCGCAGGGGTATTTCGGTCTTTTTAAAGATTTATAAAAGAGGTTTCTGAGTTCTACAGGAAATCTGAGTTTCCCGAACAGTTTATAAAGTCTAAAATACTTTATTTATTATTTAAAATCAGTATCAACTGGAATCGGGTCAAAAGACCTTGTAGAACTCAAGTTATGGCCGAAAAGGGTATATTCGGTATTTACCGAACCGTTGCCATAACCGCAGGTTATGAGCAGGTTAAAAATAATTAAAAATCTTTAAAAACCCAAAATATTATTTTACATCAATGTGTAAAATGTTTGGTATCGAAATCTGGGTTTAGATAGGCGTTATGCTAATTGCGCTATTTAATTACTAAAGTTTCCGTAATTTGCGCTATTTAGCATAACTCCTATTATGGACCTCGGATTGACGTGAAATTTTAGGAACATGCTTAGAAATCAGTAACCAAGGTTATGGTTCTTTCACATGTCCAAAATTCTCGTTTTAAATTAAAAAGGGCGTTACGGTCAACTTTTAAGCATTTAACGGAAAGGTGTAAAAGACTCGGACAAACAACGAACCGGTCATAGAGGGTTATACCATCATGTAACCTGGTCCTAAGAGAGTCCTAAGGCATATCTAAATCATACTTTAACGGGTCAGAACTGAAGTCAAAGCAAAAGTCAAAGTTTTGCGTCTTTCGGCTCCGAACCGGGTCAAAATGGTAAATGGTCGGATCAAACAAGCTTAGACTAGTTAATATACTTATTATCATGTTTTATGAATGTTAAAACAGGTTACACGCCATCTACATTACTGATTATGCGTAATATCGCAAAATAGCATTTCTGTTGACTTTTCTTATGCATGTTTGACTCGACATTCGAACTAGTTAGAGTGAGAATCAGAGGGTGCCCTTTTAGGGGTTTAAAGCCCACATGATTACCAACTTATAACTACCATCGATTCGACAAACCACTGGACCATTTGTGATTTATCGCTAAGTCGACCGTTAGTTACGACGGTGTGACTTCTAAGCTAAAACTAAGTGATAACTCAATAAGGAAGGCTTAGCAAACTTACCAAGGTCCTATGCATGAAATGTGAAGACTTGAGCCTGCTTGGGAGCTCTAAGAATGACCAGAAGTGCACTTGAAGATGTGAGGAAACATGTTGCAACTTCATGGCCTTTTATAGTGGATTTCTCACCACAAGAAGTTGACACACAACTCTACCACTGACCACAACCCATCAACATGTGTCCCTAATGCTTAGGGATAGTTTAGGGGTCTCTTGGAAGGTTTTAATTGCATCTCATGACGTTTAGAAGGCTGAACAGGCAAGTTAATCATTTTTCTGTATCTGTGTCATTCACGCGGCCTACATTAAGGATCAAGCAGCTCAGACGCGGGCCGCCTGAATCCTTAAGTCAGAAACTGTATCTTCAGATGGCTCGCGGCCCGCATTAAGTTACATGTTTCATCAACGCGGCCCGCCTGAGGCCTGTAAATCAAGATTTTCAAATCTTTTGCCATGATGAGCCTGACCTTTCGGTTTCGAAGGGGTAACTTTGCAATTTGGCCCTCGATTATTTACGAATAAGGGCCTCGTGACTATTACCTGCATTGTTAAGTCCCCGGTTAATTTAATTACTATCCGGAAAGCCTTAACTTTTATTGTTGATGCTTTTAACCCCTCGCATACGAATTTGATCATAACTTTCTCGTTTTAAAACGAAACTTCGCGGAATTTATATCGTATATTCTAGTGAGCTTATTTTACTGTTACAAAGCCCGAGTTCGTCAAAGGGTCACTCAGAGGTATAAATTAAACATGTTGACACAATTAACCCCTGTAGTTTGTAATCTCTCACTTTCTTCCGCGTTTCGCTCCGTACGATCCATGATTTATTCGTTTGAAGGTACGAGCATCATTTAGGGCTACTATACAATCTATGTACCCCTTGTTGACATTTTTAACCCTCGAATTTACATACTTTCAAGGTTTGTCCACTTTAGTCCTTTATTTAGTATTTAATACCACGTGAAAACTCATGACACGTGTCAACACATTATTGGACACAAAATTTCGAGGTGTTACATCCTTACCCCCTTAAAATAAATCTCGACCCGAGATTTACTGAAATAAATAAGGGTATTTTTTCTTTCATCGTGGATTCAACCTCCCACATGAATTCGGGACCTCTACGGGCATCCCATTTGACCTTAACAATAGGTACATGCTTCATTCGAAGCTTCTTTACCTGTCGATCTTCAATCGACAAAGGTTTTTCCACAAATTTTAAGCTCTCATCTATGTGCACATCTGTATGGGGTATTACCAGTGATTCATCAGCGAAGCACTTCTTCAGATTGCAGATGTGGAACACATTGTGAATTCCATTGAGCTCTTCAGGTAAGTTTAACTTGTAGGCAACTGACCCGACACGTTCGATAACCTCGAAAGGTCCTATGTATCTCGGGCTTAGTTTGCCTTTCTTAACGTAACGCATCACCCCCTTCCAGGGTGATACTTTAAGCAATACTTTTTCAGCTACTTCGAAGTGAAAATCTTTACGCTTTGGATCTGCATAACTTTTCTGCCTATCTCGGGCAGCCTTGAGACGGTCTCGAATCTGGACAATCTTGTCCGTCGTTTCGAAGACATCTCTGGTCCTGATAATTGGACATCTCCAACTTCTGCCCAACAAATATGTGATCTACACTTTCTACCGTATAATGCCTAGAAGGGCGCAGCCTTAATGCTGGTGTGGTAGCTATTGTTGTAGGAGAATTCGATTAGTGGTAGGTTCTTATCCCAACTACCACCCAAATCGATAGCACATGCACGTAGCATGTCTTCCAACGTTTGAATAGTACGCTCACTCTGACCATCTGTCTGAGGATGGTAAGCCGTACTAAAATTCAAACGTGTGCCCAAAGATTGCTGGAAGCTTTTCCAGAAATGCGACGTGTATCTAGTATCTCTGTCGGAGATAATAGATATAGGTATGCCATGTAAGGCTACAATCTTATCAACGTATAACTGGGCTAACATGTCGGAGCTATAAGTCTCCTTGATGGGTAAAAATGTGCTGACTTAGTCAGTCTATCAACTATAACCCATATTGTATCATTTCCTTTCCTCGTCTTGGGTAACTTGGTAATAAAATCCATAGTTACACATTCTCACTTCCATTCGGGAAGTTCAGGCTGTTGTAGCAAGCCTGACGGTTTTTGATGCTCAGCTTTGACTTGCGCACAAGTCAAGCATTTGGCTACATAAGCGGCTACAGACTTTTTCAAGCCTATCCACCAATAATTTGCCTTTAGATGCTGATACATCTTATCAGCTCCAGGGTGAACAAAATATTTGGAACTACGGGCTTCCTGGAGGATAACATCTCGTAGTCCTCCATAAATTGGAACCCATATTCGTCCATTTAATCGTAAAATTCCGTCCTTGCTAAGAGTTAACTGCTCCTCAGTTACTCCTAGCTTTTCTTTAGGATAGTTAGCTTCCAACACAGCTTCCCTCTGTGCAGCTAACAACCTTTCAATCAAATTATTCTTCACTTTAATGCTCTTGGCATTGATTCGGATGGGTTTCACCCTCTCCTTTCGACTTAAGGTATCAGCGACTACATTCGCCTTGCCGGGATGATATCTGATTTCACAATCATAATCATTTAAAGTCTCCATCCAACGGCGCTGCCTCATGTTTAATTCCTTCTGATTAAACAGATGTTGAAGGCTCTTATGATCAGAATAGATCACAAACTTGATACCATACAGATAATGCCTCCACAGTTTTAGTGCGAACACAACGGCACCCAGCTCCAAGTCATGGGTGGTGTAATTCTTTTCATCCACCTTTAACTGTCTTGAAGCATAGGAAATAACCTTGCCTTTCGGCATAAGCACGCACCCGATGCCAGTGTGTGATGCATCGCAGTAAACTACGAACTCTTCGGTACCTTCAGGCAATGTCAGTACAGGAGCATTGCTCAACTCTTGCTTCAGAATATCAAAGGACTCTTGCTGTTTAGGGCCCCAAACGAACTTTACTTTCTTCTTGGTCAAGGAAGTTAAGGGCACAGCAATCCTTGAAAAATTTTCAATGAAACGCCTGTAATATCCTGCTAACCCCAGGAAACTACGAATCTCTGTAGGCGTCTTTGGCTCTTGCCAATTCATGACAGCTTCTACTTTAGCGGGATCCACTTGGATACCACGCTCGCTGACAACATGTCCAAGAAATTGGACTTCTCGAAGCCAGAATTCGCACTTAGAGAATTTGGCATAGAGTTTCTCATGATGCAGGAGTTTGAGAATACAACGAAGGTGTTTCTCATGGTCAGCTTGGTTCTTAGAGTAGATAAGAATGTCGTCGATGAAAACGATGACGAATTTTTCTAAGTACGGCTTGCAAACGCGATTCATGAGATCCATGAATGCGGCCGGTGCATTAGTGAGCCCAAAAGGCATCACTAGGAACTCATAGTGACCATAACGAGTCCTAAATGTGGTTTTATGTACGTCTTCATCTCTGACTTTCAGTTGATGGTAGCCTGACCTCAAATCAATCTTCGAGAAATAACTTGCCCCTTGTAACTGATCGAACAAATCGTCGATCCTCGGCAAGGGATATCTATTCTTTATCGTGACTTTGTTAAGCTCGCGATAATCGATGCACAGACGCATCGATCCGTCCTTCTTCTTGACAAACAGGATAGGTGCTCCCCAAGGAGACGAACTAGGTTTGATGAAGCCTTTAGCTAGCAGTTCATCCAGTTGTGTCCTTAACTCCTTCATTTCGGTTGGTGCTAACCTGTAAGGTGCTCTAGCTACAGGTGTTGCACCAGGGATGATATCAATCCTGAATTCCACTTACCTCTCTAGTGGCAAACCAGGTAGATCTTCCGGGAAAACTTCTGGATATTCCGAAATGACGGGAATGTCTTCTATCTTTGGTTTTGGCTCTTCAATAATCACTTGTGCCATGTAGATGACACAACCCTTCTTTAAACATTTTGAAGCCTTGAGCATAGTCACTTGCTCAGGCAGTCCGTACTGGGTATCTCCCCGAATAGTAAGCGATTCACCAGACGGAGTCTTTATCACCACTTGTTTTCTGCTGCAGACGATTTGGGCCTGGTTGTGAGATAACCAGTCCATACCCAATACTATGTCAAAACTGGCCAATTTAAAGGGAAGTAGAGATAGAGGAAAATAGTGGTTCTTAATGGATATCACACATCCATCTAACACAGTGGAGACGGTTTCTATGGTGCCATCTGCTAGCTCTACCTCATAATTCACATTTAAGGTTTCGCCAGGCATATTCAGCAAATTGCAAAATTTATGATCTACGAAAGACTTATCAGCGCCTGAATCAAAAAGTACTCTTGCAAAGACATCATTTACAAGGAAATTACTTGTGATCACTGTATCGTCTAGAATCGCTTCTTTGGCATCCAATCGAAAGACTCTAGCATTTGTCTTCTTGACCTCTTCAGGTTTCTTGGCGTACTTAGGGCAGTTGGTTTTGATATGCCCTTTCTCATTGCAGTGGTAGCATGTGGCATCTTTTATCTTCTTGCACTCTATAGACTTGTGCTCTTTAGACTTCCATATCCCACATGCAGGTGCTCCTGAATTAGAATTGGATTCAAGTCTGCATTTTCCAAAGTGGCGTCTCTGGCAATTCGTGCACTTTGGTTTTTTCCTCTGTTTGCTGACTGTTCCTTCCAGACCCAAACTTCTTAGAATCAGTGTTTCCATTGCGCTTCTTCTCTGACCCTCGTGAGTTATCATCCTCACGCTTCCTCTTACTTTCTTCAGATTTCTTTAGCGATCTCAACCTGACCGCATCTAAAGTAAGGGATAAGGAGAGATCAGCAGTTGACCTAAATGTAGCAGGTCTTGAAGCCTTAACACTGGCCTTGATTTCTAGGGCTAAACCCCCAATGAAGCGAGCAATTCGCTTGGGCTCTGGTGTTACTAGGTAAGGAACCAGTCTGGAAAGGGTATTAAAACTGGTAAAATAGGCTTGACAATCTAAGTTTGTCATCACCAATGACAAGAAGTCAGATTCAATTCTTTCGACCTCATGTTGAGGGCAGTAGTTCTCCATAATGAGAGTAACAAACTGCTCCCATGTCATGTTGTAAAGCGGGATCTTCCTAGAAGCTTGAATGAGAGACCTCCACCATGCCAGTGCCTCTCCTTTGAACGATGGGGATACATACTTTACTACATCCCTTTCAGCACAACCGCTGATGTCCACCACCGTGTCCATTTCATCCAACCAGGTCATACAATCTACTGCTCCCTTTTCCCCAGTGAAATCTTGGGGTTTACAGGAAATAAAGTACTTATAGGTACAAGACTTGGTACGTGGTTCATTATCGAACACTGGCTTCTTGGATGGGACACTGTGTTCATTTGATGAATGACGATCGTCATCCTTCTTTGGTCCTTCATTTTTAGAGGGCGGCTTGTTATGAGGATCTGAATGAGTTTTAGGGACAGATTTAGAGCGGGGTACAGATGAGGCTCGACTATGCGTCTCACTATACTCCTTAAATTGTTCTTCTACAGCTTTAGATACAGCTGTGTTAATCAGTGAACGAAGCTCTCCTTTGGTTATGTTAACCCTATCATTATCATCGTGGTTTTCCAAAGGATGACTGTTTATCTCGTCAGAGTCAGCCATGTAGTCTTTGCTGCTACAAAAGAAGGTAGGGGCAAAGTTTATTTAGAAGTTTATTATGGAATTGTCTTTTATGGCAATTCATTAACCATGGTAACACAGACCATATCTGGTTAATTTGTTACTCGCACTATTTTAGGATTTGAATATAACTTATCCTAATTACAAACAATACTGTTAGTGGCATAAAAGCCTAGTCACGAGGACGTTTTTATAATATTAGCCGAGATTACAGAGAATCAAGGCATGAAGGTTTGAACCGTAGTCCGTTCACCTTTTTTGACAGGGAGTCATAGACTACAACTGCCTTTTGTCTTATATGACAATAAATATGGCCCGTAGGCACTACATCACTAATGGCTGTTTAATAAGTTTGGGCCGTAGGCACTACATCACTAATGGATGTTTAATAATTGATCATCTTTATTGACGATTTAACCCATGATTTACAAATCATTAATTTGGGCTTTAGAATCCTTAAAAGGATTCTTATATAAGAATGACGCGTGTGATTTTAACGAATCACATCTGCCAAGTCGTTAACATGTTTACAGAGGTTAACTGGGAAATCTGAATCTTTTAATCAGGTCTTACCATCTTGGCCGGGTCTTATATTGACACCTGGCTAGGTTTCACTCTTAAGATTCTTTATTTAATAATTAACGTAGAACGATCCTTAATTGGAATGTTAACGAGGATCTGAATCTAATTATGGAACTACCATCTTGGCCCTGCCTTAAAATGACACATGAGCTAGGTCTTGTCCTTTTTAGATTTTGCCATCTTATTATAATGGTAGATCTTATATAATATAGGAATGATATCTTAACATAATCGTTCCTTTTTAAAAATTTTAAAATAAGTATATGGTTGCCCTAAACGGGACTTCTTAAGAACATGACTTGCCCATGCAAGGGCTAATCAGAAAAATAACAAGGAAGTAATGAAACGAAATGGAATTCGTCCTATGTTCTTGTCTAGACTTAAGAATGTGCAATTGCGTAACTGAGATTAAACACAAAGGCTAGTGTTTAATTCACTCAGTGTTGGCTCTGATACCAACCTGTCACACCCCTATTTCCACGTGTCTCACCGGTGGGCCCGGTGGGGGATTACCGTGACGTGGTTGGCAACATAATAGTCAAACAACACAATTATATGAATGCACAGCGGAAGCAAACGGTAAAATATATTACAATCCGAATTATAAGTAATATCCAGTATTACAACGGAGAGTAAAAAGATCCACAGGCGGATCGGTAGTAAAACAGAAGCAATAGTTCGACAGACTTTGACATCTAGAGCTTGCGAGACTTGAGTAATGATGTCTGGAGTAGCCAGCCTATTACGTCTAGCACCTGCACTTAACCTTTTTGGAAAATACGTCAGTTTACACTGGTAAATACAACTCAACTGACTCGTTTTAAAAAGAGTTTGTAAATTGATTTGAATGCACTTCGGTAAAACTATCTTTATAACTTGGGACAATTATTTGTATATAATCTTGTATACAGATTTACTTATTTGTCGTCCATTAGTACCGGTTAGAAGAGCCGGTTTAAGTTATCTGACACGCCACCGGTATAATGCCCACAAGGTAGATTCCTTTAGTGGATTACCAGTTTTTACATAATGCATCTGTCAGGTGTACGTCTACACCCCGTGCATAGGTCGTGGCCATTTCGTAAAATGATGCCAAGGATATCCGGGACATGGTCATTTAACCCCAAGGGCCATACATCAAATAATACAGAACAAAGCGGGTTACGTAAATACATTAATCACAATCCGATTTAAATGACTACATACCCGACCAAGCGGTACTTTTATAGTACCGTATCCCAAGCCCGTATAGGAAAATAAGTTAAGAGTATTTACCTGAGCAAAGTATCAATCGAATACAGCAATTGCAAGTACTTTTACTGGGCTCCTAATCTGGAACGAAGGTTTATAATAACCTATGAGATTTCTAACGGGTCTTTAATTAAGCCTTAGCTTAGACCGGTTAGTTTTAATGATAACTATGGTTTAATCGCGTGAAAGGCGAAAACCGGGAATGGAGTGTGATTTGGACCCAACCAGTATAATAACCACACTCTGGATTTTGGGGTCAAAACAATAGGGTTTGACCCGTGTCGGCTAGTTTATGTAAACTAGTTACACAAGCCGAACCGTGCGCGCCAAAGGCGTAACGGTTAACCGTAAGAGTCCTACGCTGGTTTCCTAAGTCAATATGCTTTAAAGAGGTTGTGGTATCAGTAGGATACCTTCCATAATGCCCGTAACGAGTTTAAATCCATTTTATGCCCCGCAGGGGTATTTCGGTCTTTTTAAAGATTTATAAAAGAGGTTTCTGAGTTCTACAGGAAATATGAGTTTCCCGAATAGTTTATAAAGTATAAAATACTTTATTTATTATTTAAAATCAGTAGCAACTGGAATCGGGTCAAAAGACCTTGTAGAACTCAAGTTATGGCCGAAAAGGGTATATTCGGTATTTACCGAACCGTTGCCATAACCGCAGGTTATGAGCAGGTTAAAAATAATTAAAAATCTTTAAAACGCCCAAAATATTATTTTACATCAATGTGTAAAAGGTTTGGTGTCGAAATCTGGGTTTAGATAGGCGTTATGCTAATTGCGCTATTTAATTACTAAAGTTTCCGTAATTTGCGCTATTTAGCATAACTCCTATTCTGGACCTCGGATTGACGTGAAATTTTAGGGACATGCTTAGAAATCAGTAACCAAGGTTATGGTTCTTTCACATGTCCGAAATTCTCGTTTTAAATTAAAAAGGGCGTTACGGTCAACTTTTAAGCATTTAACGGAAAGGTGTAAAAGACTCGGACAAACAACGAACCGGTCACAGAGGGTTATACCATCATGTAACCTGGTCCTAAGAGAGTCCTAAGGCATATCTAAATCATACTTTAACGGGTCAGAACTGAAGTCAAAGCAAAAGTCAAAGTTTTGCGTCTTTCGGCTCCGAACCGGGTCAAAATGGTAAATGGTCGGATCAAACAAGCTTAGACTAGTTAATATACTTATTATCATGTTTTATAAATGTTAAAACAGGTTACACGCCATCTACATTACTGATTATGCGTAATATCGCAAAATAGCATTTCTGTTGACTTTCCTTATGCATGTTTGACTCGACATTCGAACTAGTTAGATTGAGAATCAGAGGGGGCCCTTTTAGGGGTTTAAAGCCCACATGATTACCAACTTATAACTACCATCGATTCGACAAACCACTGGACCATTTGTGATTTATCGCTAAGTCGACCGTTAGTTACGACGGTGTGACTTCTAAGCTAAAACTAAGTGATAACTCAATAAGGAAGGCTTAGCAAACTTACCAAGGTCCTATGCATGAAATGTGAAGACTTGAGCCTGCTTGGGAGCTCCAAGAATGACCAGAAGTGCACTTGAAGATGTGAGGAAACATGTTGCAACTTCATGGCCTTTTATAGTGGATTTCTCACCACAAGAAGTTGACACACAACTCTACCACTGACCACAACCCATCAACATGTGTCCCTAATGCTTAGGGATAGTTTAGGGGTCTCTTGGAAGGTTTTAATTGCATCTCATGACGTCTAGAAGGCTGAACAGGCAAGTTAATCATTTTTCTGCATCTGTGTCATTCACGCAGCCCGCATTAAGGATCAAGCAGCTCAGATGCGGGCCGCCTGAATCCTTAAGTCAGAAACCGTATCTACAGATGGCTCGCGGCCCGCATTAAGTTACATGTTTCATCAACGCGGCCCGCCTGAGGCCTGTAAATCAAGATTTTCAAATCTTTTGCCATGATGAGCCTGACCTTTCGGTTTCGAAGGGGTAACTTTGCGATTTGGCCCTCGATTATTTATGAATAAGGGCCTCGTGACTATTACCTGCATTGTTAAGTCCCCGGTTAGTTTAATTACTATCCGGAAAGCCTTAACTTTTATTGATGACGCTTTTAACCCCTCGCATACGAATTTGATCATAACTTTCTCGTTTTAAAACGGAACTTCGCGGAATTTATATCGTATATTCTAGTGAGCGTATTTTACTGTTACAAAGCCTCGGGTTCGTCAAAGGGTCACTCAGAGGTATAAATTAAACATGTTGACACAATTAACCCCTGTAGTTTGTAATCTCTCACTTTCTTCCGCGTTTCGCTCCGTACGATCCATGATTTATTCGTTTGAAAGTATGAGCATCATTTAGGGCTACTATACAGTATATTTACCCCTCGTTGACATTTTTAAGCCTTGAATTTACATACTTTCAAGGTTTGTCCACTTTAGTCCTTTATTTAGTATTTAATACCACGTGTAAACTCATGACACGTGTCAACACATTATTGGACACAAAATTTCGAGGTGTTACATACTGTCCTTTGGAATGTATTTATCCCAACTGAAAACACCATCCTTGCCCTGATTAACCAGACATGCTCTTTTAGAATCTTCAATCTCTATTCTACCATGTGCAGTTTGTGCTTGATGCGGTGCCTGTTGTTGTTGATATGGTTGTTGTGAGACTTGATGATAAATCGCCTTCTTGTAGTAATCGTTGTTTCCAAAAGGGTTTTGAGCTCCACTAGCTTCACAATTTGTGCACTCCCTCTTGAAATGCCCCTTTTCCCTGCAACGAAAACAAGTAACTTTAGACTTATCAAAACCTAAAGTTGAAACATGTGCCTCGCGAAAATCATCTCTTCCTGTAATTTGTTTGAATTTTTCAGCCCGTCTTAACACACTAGCCATGCACCATTTAATATCCATCAATTCCATTTCCTCAGCATCAATTTGATCGTAATCCTCTTTTGTGAGCATTGGATTCCCGATCCTCCCTGCAACTAATCCTCCATAGGATTCAAGCACTGTTACCAACAAAGACATGTGACTTTTAGCAACTTCCTCAGTATAGTTCTGATCATTTTCAAGCTTTAAGGCAATGTTGCATTGAATAATTTTGCCACTCTTTGTTGTAGAAAACTGTGGATCAAATTTCGGAAATGAAGAAAATCCGGTTGTGCTGCTTGATCCCTGAGATGAGTTTTTAGAAGAACCTTTTGCGTTAAACGCAATTTCAACCTTTGGAGAGAGATTTGTTTTTTCACTAACACCACTTTTAAAATACAAGCCAATATCCTGCTCTCCATCATAGTTCTTCATCCTGGCGATCTTTCTCTGCTCCATCTCTTGATCTTCTAGATGTTTTATGAACTCTCCCAATGTTAACTTTTTATATTCCTTCCGATTGTTTCTTAACATCATCAGAAATGTTCCCTAAGTATCATGTGGTAACGCATCAGCAAGTTTCTCATTAGCTCATCAGTATCCTTTTTGATCCCTAATTTCGTCATATTTCTCACCAAGTTACAGTATCTCTCAATAATTTGTTTGGTATTTTCAGATTTCAACCCACGAAATAGATCAAATTCTTTCTTCATGAGAGACATTTTGTTTTTAAGCATATCATCACTTCCTATAGACTTTGCTTCCAATTCAGTCCAGATTGAACATGCACTTCCATCATGTTGAAGCAATATCAAAATGTCCTCTTTAATTGCTTGCTGAAGCAGACTCACCATCAATTTCTCATCTCTATACTTCTTTTTCTCATCAGCACTCATATCTCTGATTGTTAACTGAATACCATTCCTTGTGGGCCTTTCATAGGGGACTTCAGTGTGTTCCCAAGCATCCAAGTGATAAGCTTCGACCCAATTTCCAAAACGTTCGGACCAACTGTTGTAGTCATCAATATCCAAGAGCTTTGGTGGTTTCTGTGATGTCCCTGTTTTATTTTCAAGCAAGGCATTCTGACGGATTGTAATAGGACTAGCAAAGGCATTGTAGAACTCGTTGTCCATGTTTTAATTTTCAAAAGTTCACAAATTCTCAAGTTCAAGTGAAATAGCAAAGAAACTGTTTCAAAGCGGAATCAACAATCACACTAGTTCAGGCGGAATCAACAAATAACCCCTGAAGCGGAATCACCAAAAACATTCAAGCGGAATCTACTGTGATGGTTTGAAGCGGAATAACCAGCTAAGCTTTCAAGCGAAATCTGTTTTAGAGCGGAATCAAGCAGAATTTCAAGCGGAACCCCTTTCTCGAGCGGAATTAACTGAAATCTTCAAGCGGAACCTTGGATTTCAAGCGGAATCAACACTTAAAATTGATTGTTTTCAAGCAAAATCAGCAAGTAGTGCTGCTGACGTCAACAATCTATCGAGCAGATTCAAGCGGGACCTCAAAAATTTTAAGTTTTAGGTCGATTTTACTTCTGAAACTTTCAAGGGTTTATCAAAACATGATTGCGCGTGTTATGTGTGAAATTGAGCTGATTTTACCGTGAAAAATTTTTGTTTTTTAAGAAGAAGGTGTAGAAAATCAGACAATACAGCTGAAATGGTAAGAACTCTTCCTCCTGAGCTCTAATACCACTTGTAGGATCGTTTTCGGACCCAAACGAGTCAATCAGAAGAGTAATTCACCAAAACAAGAGGCGGAAACAAATGTTTCGGTGTTATCTCAGCCGTATTCACTTTAAACTGTTGTACTATTGATAAGAATTTCCTTTACAATCACGATAACACTTCGGCATCACTTCCTGGAAAACCGGGAGACAATAATAATGATTTCGCTCCAAGATAGACTATATATAGGGCTTGATATTCCGCTTGAACATGCATGTCTGGTTCAAGCGAAATCACCACTAAACATCTCAAGCGAAATCATGCAATAACTGATCGAGCGGAATCAGGAACTATGTGGTATTTCGCTTGAAATGACAATGTCATTTCAAGCGGAATCTCTTACAAGTTCATTTCCTTGATTTCCGAGCCCTAATCTACCTAACTCTAAACAAGACTCGATACAAGATGAAGTCGACAGACGGACGCACCAACAGTGCATATGTTTGTCGACTTCCTCTTGTATCGAGTCTTGTATTTGTCTAGTTAGATCAGGGCACGAAAATCGAGAAAAGTGTGTTTATGGCATTTCGCACAAAATGAATTGGAGGCCATTTCGTTTGTGTTGTTTCATGCGAAATCACTATTTCGTACGAAATAGCTGTGCCTATAAATACCTGCCGTGCCAATTCATTTGTAACGTTGTGATTCCAGTAGCGAAGCTCTGCCGAAGTGTCTACTACATTATAATCGATCTGATATCAATATAAAGACAGTTTAAAGTGATTTGTAGTGCAACTCAGCTGAAATAGCACTAATACATCTGTTTCCTCCTTTTGTATCGATCGAGATCTCTTCTGAACGACTCGTTTGGGGTCTGAAAACGATCCTACAAGTGGTATCAGAGCTCAGGAAGAAGAGTTCTTACCATTTCAGCTGCAAATTCTGATTTCTACACCTTCTTTTCAAAATTAAACAAAATTTCACGGTTCAAATGACTTGATTTTCAAGTATAACGTGCAAAACAGTGTTTTAACAAACCCTAGAAAGAATCAGACTCTAATTCGAAGTAAAATTGATCAACTTGGTGAAAAACTATCCGAAAGTTTCATTTCGCACGAAACTGATATCATTTCGTTTGAACTTTGCTGTATTTCGCACAAAATCAGAGCATCTTTTCGCACGAAATCAGATTTTTATTTCGCACGAGATCAGATTTCATTTCGTACGAAATCAACATTCCATTTCGCACGAAGGATTCATTTCGCTTGAAAGTGTCATTTCGCATCAAAGTTCATTTCGTGTGAACTTCATTCCATGGGAAAGTTCATTCCGTGTGAAAGCTTATTTTGTTTAAGGAGTGTATTTCATTTCGTTTGAAAAGCTGTGGTTGTGATATTTTGAAAACCGAATCATGGAAAACGAGTTCTATAATGCCTTTGCAAGTTCAATGACTGTTACTCAGAGTACGTTGCTTGAAAATGAAACGGGGACAACACAAAAACCGCCTAAGCTCATGAGTATCGAGGAGTACAGTGGATGGGCTGAACGTTTTACAAACTGGGTTCAGGCATATCATTTAGATGCTTGGGAACATACTGAATTTCAATATAGTATACCGGTAGGGGACAATGGGGTGAAAATTGAAATTAGAAACCTGAGTGTTGAGGATAAAAAGAAATACAAAGATGAAAAAATGATGGTTAGTCTTTTGCAGCAAGCCATTAAAGAAGACATATTGATTTTACTTCAACACAACAGAAGTGCACATTCGATATGCGAAGAATTGGAATCAAAGTTTCTTGGAAGTGATGAAATGATCAAGAACAAAAAGTCGCTTATGAAAAAAGAATTTGATTTATTTCGAGGATTAAGAACTGAAAACACCAAGCAGATTATTGAAAGATATTGCAATTTATTGAAAAATATGAAAGATTAAACATCCAAAAAGATAAAGACGAATTGATTGAAAAGTTGGCTGATGCGTTGCCACATGATGTTTGGGGCACGTATCTTATGATGTTGAAAAATAAACCAGATTTTAACAATCTGACGCTGAGTGATTTTATTAAACAGCTTGAAGCTCAAGAGATGGAACAACGAAAGATAGCAAGGATGAAGAATTATGATGGAGAACAAGATATTGGTCTGTATTACAAAGGTGGTGTTAGTGATAAGAACAACTTTTCACCAAAGGTTGAAACCGCTTTCAATGCAAAAAGTTCTTCTGAAAGTTCATCTCAAGGATCAAGTAGCAAAATGGGATTTTCTTCATATCCATCGTTTGATCTAAATTTTTCAGCAACAAAAAGTGGAAAAGTTCTTCAATGCAACATTGCTTTAAATTTTGAAAATGATCAAAATTACTGGGAAGAAGCTGCCAAAAGTCATATGTCTCTATTGGTGACTGTGTTAGAGTCATATGGGAGTTTAGTTGCAGGAAGGATTGGAAATCCGATGTTGACCAAAGAGGATTATGATCAGGTTGATGCTGAGGAAATGGGATTGATGGATATAAAGTGGTGTTTGGCGAGTGTGTTGAGAAGAGCTAAAAAGTTTAAACAAAATACGGGAAGAGATGATTTTCGTGATGCAAATGTTTCTACTTTAGGATTTGATAAATCTAAAGTTACTTGTTTTCGTTGCAGGGAAAAAGGGCATTTCAAGAGAGAATGCACAAACCGCGAAGCAAGTGGAGCTCAAAATCCTTTTGGAAACAATGATTATTATCGAAAAAGCAATTTATCATCAAGTTGCTCAACAGCCGTATCAATAAGAACAGCAACAAACTGCACATGCTAGGAAGGTGATCGAAGATTCAAAGAAAGCGTGTCTTGTTAATCAAGATGATGGAAGTTCATCAAAAGAATTCAGTTGGGATAAATACACTTCGGCTGATAGTAAGGCATGTCTGATAGATCAAGATGATGAAAGGCTTCTAGAGGGTTTCAGTTGGAAATATTTTAGTTGGGATGACTATGATCCAAACAAAACTCCAGATCATAAAGTTTTTGGTGCTCAAATTGTTAAAGATAATGGTGAAAAATATACTACCGATGATTACTGGGTAGAAACAATAAGAAAACGTTTAGAAAAGAAAGATGAGAAAGTTGTAGAAGAGGTTCGTGTGATAAAGAAGCAGGACAAAGAAATTCCAGTGCTTGAGGTTAAAAAGGAAGCTGTTGTAGAAAAAGTGTATGAAAATTGTGAAAACTGTGAGACTATGAAGAAGCAAAGCAGTGAATTGATTCACAACATAAACAGGCTGAAAGAATCATATGATGTCTTAAACAAAGCAATGAATCAATACAACGAATCAAGCAGTGAACAAGCTACAGCCATGAAGACACTTCAAGGAGCGTTCATGACGAAGCAGTTAGGCATCAATCATTACATTGATAAATGTGCAGAACTTGAACAAAAGTTGGAAACCCAGAGAATAGAAACTGAAAGGGTTGAAAGGTTATTGAAAAGTTACTAATGTGCTTCTTATGTTATTGACAGGATTTACCCCACAGTTGAAAGCATGAAGGCGGTTGAAGAGAAGACATCTGAAGAGAAGAAGTCTGAAACAAAAGAAGAAACTGAAGAGAAGATTTCTGGTAAGAAACCAAGTGTTAGTTACAATAAGTGTCCACCCCCGCTCGAAAATGGATATTCTCCACGAAATCCAAATTCAGAAAGAGTCGAAAAAGCAGCCAACTTACAATGGGAGTCCGAGTATTCGGAAAAATTGCCAGACAATATTGATGTCACTTTCACGTCATCTGACACTGATCATGAGTCCGAGTTAATAAAGAAAGTAGTCGATCAGGTGTTGGATAAGGATGAAACAGAGGAGTTGAAGTCAGAGTCAAAGTCTGAGTCCAACACGTCAAATTCAACAGTCAAAAAGGACAAACGGGTTTACAATAAAGAATTTCTGTTATCAAAATCCAATTTGAATGAAACTGATTAAAGTAGCATATACTTTGATTGATTCTGACAAATTATATTCTGATAAAGAATTTCCAATAAGAGGTGTAAAAACTGAAATGATTAAAAAGGTTTTCAAACTAACAGAAATTAATACTTCTGAAATAAAAGATATGAATCTTTCTGGAAAACCTAAACATTTCACCTCAAGAGATCAACAAAGAATCAACAAGAAAAAAGGTTACAGTTTTGGTTCAGGTTTTCAAAAGAAACCAAACCATAACGGTAATTTCAAAAAGAAAGGTCTTGGTTTTATTCCACCGAAAAATCATAAAAATAAAAAGGTTTATAAACCGAAAACTGTTTTTGTTTCAGGTATATCATCAGAAGCAGAAAAAGAGCAAGAGTTCAGGAAGCAGACAAACAAAGAGTTCCTTGCAAAGAAGCAAGAGGAAATGAAGAAAGATGTTGTTCAAAAGAAAAAGGAGACAAGAACCTGTTTTAACTGTCATAAAGTGGGTCATATTGCCAGAAATTGTTCAAAGGCAACCAACACACAACAGGGAGTGTTTGTTAAACTGAAAGAAAAAGTTGTTGAGAAAAGTAAACCACCAACCAAAAGATTTAAAGTTTTTGAAAACTCAACATTTGTGGTTGGAGAATGTTCAAATAGGGTTTACAACAGGAAAGTTAATCTTGACAATCGCAAGTGGATTGTTAAGAAATCAGATGAAAGGTCTGGCGATGAATCTGATTCCACAAAATTAGAGGAGCCACAAGTTGTTATGAAAGAAGAGAAATCAGTTCCACCTTTGGATGATGCAAATTTTCCACTATTGCGGGCTGAGAATTTAAAATAAAAAATTGGCAAAGTTGAAATTTCAAATCAATTCTTTTCTTAAAAGAAAGAATTTGATGTTGAAAAGGTTTTTAACCCCACTATTCAAAACATTTTTTAAAAAATGATTGATGGAAAGGTAAAGGGGGTTAAAGAATATTATGAAAAGAAATTAAAGAAACCAGATGAAAATGGTTCATCCCGGGTTAGTATCTGGGATAGAACCTATCACGACTAAACTCTGGACTTGCCGGAGCTCCCAAGTTGGTAATCGTGGAGCAGGAATCGGCATCATTCTTAAATATGTTTGTTTGAATAAACCTACAAGTGGTAGAAAAGTGGGTTTTCATTTACAAGTGGTCAATCAAGGTCATTAAGTTGAACTTGATTTAACTTTTACTCAAAGAGTTATGAATGGGGATAAACTCATGATCTAAAAATAGAAAAAAATGATGAACAAGACCCCTAACCTACAAATGGTTTGTGAAAATCAACAAAACTTATTTTCCGGAAAAACCATTTTGATTAAAACAAACTTAAGTGTTTTGAAATGATAATGGGAAAATAGTTTGTTGTAAGGGGGAGTTCTGATTGTTTATGCCAAAAGGATGGCGAATTGAAGCAATTCACAACAGTTGTCATTTTATTGTACAGTTTATTTTCAAATTTTCCTAGAAAATCAAAATTGAAACATATTTTGATTTTAGGGGGAGTAAAAATTTTAGAAAATTTCAAAAATTTGAAAAATCCAAAAACATGATAAGATTTAAAAAAAAGTCAAAAACATCGAAAAATTCAAAAATGAGTTTTGTTGAGAAAAAAAGGAAATGATAGTACATCAGTGGACTATCACAACACACTAAAGATTTGGAAAGTCAAATATGATAAACAATCTCACTGTCGATGTGCCAGTAGGTTTTTATACATTCAGTAGATTGTTTTCGAGATATAAACTTAAAAATCAAACTTGCTTATTTCGTGGGAAACATCTCTCGGATATATAGGTAACCCCTGTGTTGGTGCATTACGTCTATTGACTTCGTCTTGTATCATGTAATAGGATAGGTTAGGTTAGAATAACCAGTGCACGAGGTTCGAGAAACGAGAAGTGGTTAAATAGCATGTTGGACCGCTTATATGGACATTGTCCATAAAAGCGATCCACACAACTTACCTGGACCGCTTTTGTGACATGTACGTATAAGTGGTTCCAGAATTCTATAAATAGGTGCATGGTTGTTTCATTTGTAACGGCTCGGAACTTGTAACGAAGTGCTGCCGAATTGCTTCCAGGTTGTAAACATTATCAGAATCAATAAAGTGAAGCATTATATTTAGTTTGAGCGTCTAATTCACTGATTCCGCCTTTGAATTGGAAAACGACTCTTCTGATCGACTCATTCAGGGTCAAAGACGATCCAACAAGTGGTATCAGAGCTCAGGAGGAAGAGTTCAGCTCAAATTTGATCCGTTTTCTGTCTTCTACACCTTCTTTTTCGATTTAGACGAGTTTCCATGGATAAAATCGGACGAATTTTTCACAGAACGTGTATTATTGGACAATAACAAACCCTTGAAACTTTCAGACTAAAACTCGAACTAAAAATGGACAAAACAGCCTTCGAATGTAGGTTCGTGTTTTCGGACATAGTTTGTACCGCTTTTAGGTACATTTGAAGTTTGGACCGCTCCAAAAACGTGTTGGAACCGCTCATTTGTACATTTGTTAGTCTGGATCGCTCATAACTACTATTTGGACCGCTCCAAGAACACTTGAATCGCTTATATGAACCGCTCATAGGTCTTATTTTTGAACCGCTTATTTGACTTTGAGGTGGTTCGCTTTTGTGAACAAGTAAGGATCGCTTATACGGATTACTGTGACTCGCTCATAAGACAATTGTGAACCGCTCGAGTGACACTTTCTGAACCGCTCGTACAACATATTCTGGTCCGCTCGTATGACAGTTTCTAGATCGCTCATATAATCAATCCTGGTCCACTCAATTGAACTTGTTTGGACCGCTTATAGATACATTGATTTGGTCTGCACATCCGACTTGATCCCCTTATTTGGTCCAATTCAGTTCGCTTTTTGGTCAAAGTTGCTGATTTGCGTATCTGACCAATCAATTCTGCGTATTTGTCCAAATTGGTTTTTGCTCATACGATCAATCTAATCTTGTTCAAGTGTCAAGATTATTTCACAACATCGAGTGTCAATATATTTCAATTTACTTAATATTGTTTGATCTGATCAAGTTTGTTTGTTTGCTTCCAGGTTATTGATTTTCAAGAGATTAAAAATGTCGAACAACGGTGAAGAATTCTACAATACTTTCTACAACGCATTCACAACTGAATCGTCTGATAAAAGAGCTGAGTTGAAAGAATATTCAAAAGAGATTTCGGATAATCTGAAGTTCGAAAACATGTACGGAAGTCAACAGAAGCCACCAAAGTTGATGAAAGTCGAAGATTATAATTGGTGGAAAAACAGATTTGAAGGATGGGTGAAAGCTTTTGCTCCTGAAAGCTGGTTAAAGTTAGTAAGTGAATATCAAGTACCAGAGAAAGAGGGAGGAGAGTTAATTGAGGAGAAAGATTTTACAAAAAAAGATGTAAAGAATGTTGTTGCTGAATACAGAATGATAACTTTGATCAAACAATCAGTTAGAGAAGATATCATTTCATTGCTTGAAAACGAGAAAACGTCAAAGAAATTATGGGAAGCTTTGGAGAGAAAATGCATTGGGAGTAATGAGATTGTTAAAAACAAGAAAAAGTTGTTGCGTAGAGAGTTTGATTTGTTTAGCTGCATGAAAAATGAATCGGTTTGTAGTATGCTTGAAAGGTTTGGACATTTGAAGATGGAGTTGACAAGGCATGGAATTAGTTATGATGAAGATCTGATGGTAGATAAGTTGTTTGATTCGTTACCAAATGATCAGGAATGGCAATATTTCGCGCTTATGTTGAAAAACATTTCGCGCTTATGTTGAAAAACACAATTAAGCCAGAGGAGTTAAAAATTGACTTGCTGATTGAAAGGCTTGAAAGCCATGAGTTAGAATTGAAGAGATCGAAAGTCAACATTCCATCGCATCAGCAGAATGTGGAACTTTACTACAGAAGTCGTATACCACAAGCTGGGTCTCCAAAAACAGCTTTTTCTGCTGAAAGCTCGAATTCAGTGAACAAAGAAAGTCTTCACAGTGGCTATCACATTGGTTCTACGTCTTCTACAAATCAGTCTAATGCGAATTTTTCGTGCAATATCGCGATAGATTTGAAGAATGGACAAAATCTTAATGAGGAAACGGCTAAGCAACAGATGGTCTTTTTGGCGTCAGTATTGGAATCATATGAAGGTCTTGTTGCAGGTAAGATTGGAAATACCAACTTGACTAAAGAGGAGTATGATCAAATAGATCCTGAAGAAATGGAGCTGATGGATATCAGATGGGCTATGGCAAGTGATGTTAGACGTGCACAACGTTTTATGGAGATCACGGGGAGAAAGTCGATTGGAGGGCATCTACCAAATTGGGTTTTGATAAATCCAAGGTGACATGCTTTAAATGCAAACAAAAAGGTCACTTCAAACGCGAGTGCCGTAATTCATATGTTGCTGATGATTCTGAGAATCCTTTCACTGAAGATTATTACAAATGAGCAATTTACCATCAGAACAAGTCTGAGCCACCAAGATTAAAGCAGCAGGAAGAGAAATCATGAGCTCTTGCAGTCATTTATGATGATGAAGGCTATGATTGGAGCAAAGAAGTTCTTCCAGAACAAGATGCTGTAGGTTATGCATTAGTTGCAAGAGAAGAGCATGATGCCTGGTGGAGAAGAGACAGTGCAAGATGGGAGATTGGAAAGTTGTATGAACCATTTCAAGAAGCACAGAGAGCCAACAGATGGAATGAAGAGTTGGAGTGTTACTTGGATCCACAGGGAAATCCAGTGGTCGATCCGGAAAAAGTTGATTTTGATGCAGTAACTAATGTGTTTCCAAGTGAGCGTGTTTTCAACACAAAAAGGCTTTCTGATAGCAGCTATCTGCCAGAGTTGATGAATAAGTTGAGAGAAGTCTTTGAAATGAGTCTACCGAAGGTGGTAGAGATGAAGAAGAGAAAAGAAGAAGAGCTGAAGAAGATGATTGAAGAAGTAAAGACTGTTGCAAAGCTTGCTGGTGAAGAGAATCAAAAAGCTGAGGAAGAACAAAAGCCGAAAGAGATGGAAGAAAAAGTTGAGAAGATACAGGAGACAAAGGCAGCTGATCATGCCGAGGTGTCAATTACTGAGGTAACAGAATCTTCTGAACTACCAGATGTTGATTTAGTTGTAGAAAAGGAAAACAAGTGCAGGAATTGCATTGAAAAGTGCAAAGCCTGTATTGAAAAAGAAGAAATAATCATAACAAAAGATAATGAAATGAACAAACTTGAAAATGCGTTAAAACTGAAATGTAAAGAAAGGATTGACACAGAGCAAAGTCTAAAATTAAAAGTTGAGAAATTAACACAAAAGTGTCATATTTTGAAAAAGAAAATAAGGTTTTAAAAGAAAAATGTGATACAAAATGTGTTGATTGCATTGAAAAAGAATCTAAGTTTCTAGAGTTACAAAAACAGTATGATTCTTTAAAATGGTCAAGTAAGAGAGTACAAGAAGCTTATGATACTTTGAAGAGCCAAGTCAAAAGTTTTGATCAGAGATTGTCTGAAACTTTAACAACCAAAGAAATGTATGAAAGACAATTTAAACAAAAACAAATTGAATTAAACAAGCGTGTTGATGAAATTGCTAATCTTAAACAAGTCTTGGCTGAAAAAGAAAAGATTGTTACAAAGCTTCAAAGTTATCATAACTCTTCGTACATTCTTGAACGTATTTTCAATATCACACCTGATAACAAAGATACTAATGGTTGTAAAAAGGGTATTGGTTCAGAATATCATCAGGTACCACCACCATTGAGAGACAATTATACTTTTTATGATGAGGAAAAAGTGGCAAAGGGTTTGAACATAGCTGACCAATTACCTGACAGTATCGATGTTACTTACACCAAATCTGATGATGCTGATGATTCAGAGGTGGTGAGTAAGGTGGTTGATAGTGTTTTGATAGATGAGTCTACAAAAGGTAAGTCTGAATCACAGGGTGAAGATGAAGGAAATCTTTATGATGGATATCTGAAAGACCCGAAATCTGAGAAGAATTTGAATGATGATTCAAAAGGATTGGTCTATACCATGATTGGATCGGACAAATTATTCTTGGATGTGGTTTTCCCGATTCAGAATGTGATTTCAGAGAAAATTGACAAAGTTTTCAAGATGATCGAAATGGAGAAGTCTGAGATTTCGAAGTATGCTGGTCAAGGTTCTAAAAGGTCTTATAACAAACCTGGTTCTAAGAAGAAAAACAAAAGGTCTGGTTTGGGGTATAAGAAGACACAGAGTCGAAATAGAACTGAAAGGTCGAATGTTCAGACAAAAATGAATTTTGTTCAGGGAAAAAGTTTTACTGAAGAAGAAATCAAAATCGGCACACAATCTAATACAGAGTTTGAGGCCATGAAAAAGAAACGACAACAACCAAAAGATGTGTCAAAGAAAGTTTGTTTTAAATGTGATCAAGTTGGACACGTTGCACGGAAATGTCAAATTTCAAAGTCTGTTGATGTTCAAAAACAGAAATCTGGTAATGAGAAACCAAGGTCAACCAGATTTGATTCGAGACAAACTTGGAGGTACACTACAAACAAGTTTGCATCAAATCAAATTTGGAAACCAAAATCGGACAGGTTCGATTCAAGACAGACCTGGAATTCTCACACATCCAGATCGACTACAACACAGATTTGGAGACCGATAGTTGTTGTGACAGAATCTCGAAAAATCTGGAAACCTAAAAATGTTGTTCAAAAGCAACAGGTGCAGAAAGAAACAAATTTTTATAAAAGAGGTGCTCCAGAAGGTCAAAAATGGTCGGTTAAGAAACGTGTCGATGAGATAAAAACTGAGAATGCTGAAAAGAAATCTGAAAAACAAACACAAATTTGGAAACCAAAAGCTGAAACGAAAGGTTTAACTTCTGCGATGAAAACATCTGAGAATTCAGATGTGGTTGCTTATGATGCAAATTTTCCTCCGCTTAAGGCTGAAAATTTTAAAATTCAGGTTGCCAGAATCAAGGTTACACCTAAGGCTCCTGAAGCCTGGGTGGACACCATGTTTGATTAAGTGGTTGGAATTGCCGGAGCTTCCTGGATCGTGAAGCATGAATCGGCATCTATCTTTATTGTTTGAAATTTTATGTCAAATTGTTTGTGTATTTGATAAAGTTTGAATGTGCAGGTACTAGATGCTGATGAAGATTGTGAGAGTATTGCACAGGAAGAGGTTGAAGATCCCTGGTTTTGGACAGACAGGGAGTTTGTTTGTTGTTTTGTATGAATTTGTGTTGTGCTTGTTGATTGGTGTATGTTTGTTGGTTGTGTTGGTTTGGATTGATGTTTGTGATGATTCGTTTACATTGAATATGTGGTGATGGACTATGCTGAAACCCTCACGGCGGAACAAACATGATTACTCACAAGTTGAAGAACGGTTTTCTAACAGTCAAAATCAATGGGTTGTAAATCATGGGGGTACGTTATATTTTCTGCGAAACAGAGCATGAGATGCAGAAAATGGATGGCGAGACAAAGCTATCAGTATCGGTTTGTCAAATTTCTTTATTGGTTTTGCATTTTAGGGGGAGAAATATTGTCAGAAAATACAAAAACATTAGAAAATTTGAAAAATACAAAAACATGATAAAATTCAAAAATTTCAGTTTTGCGTAGAAAGAGGAAATGATAGTACATCAGTAGACAGTCACAGTATGCTAAAAAATTGTGATGATTAAATAGCGTTAAACAGTCTCACTGTTGATATGTCGAGAGGTTTTTATACATTTAGTAAGCTTTTTCGGGATATAAACCTAAATTCAAACTTACTTATTTTGTGGGGAACACTACTTGGATATATAGGTAACCCCTGAAATCTCGCTTGAAAGGTCTTGTATTCTGATATACTAGGTGGTTATACTCTATGATGTCTGGGGTATTATTCCGGGACTTCTGCTGAACGGTGGTTCTGACCTAGTCCCTGGCTAATACTTTCACCAAAATGCTTGAAATATAGCATAAAGCCCTCAGCTGATTAGACGATAAAATTGATAATTAGTTGTTGTAGCTAAAAGATTCTCTAAAGGGAACACATTGCAAAGTCGAAGCTGATATCTCTCTGCTGAACGGAAGTTCTGACCTGAGATCCCTCAGTTCTCGCATACCCTAATTTATGTACAGACATCATTGTAGTATTCTTACCTGTAAGACTGAATATTGGGATTCTGGATACGGAAGTATATTCAAGAGGTGGGACACATGAATGAGTTTAAGTCTTAAAACATCTAAATAGTATCCTGAATCAGTTGAAATTTGTATGAAAATTTAAAAGGATCAGTATATCGACAATCTAAGTGAATTGTTTAATTCTGAGTACGATTTAAAGCTTAACGGTACTTGTGACTTGTCAAAAACTGATATGATCCTCTGATGCATTCTCAAAACAAAAATATGGTTGGTATATATTTCTTTACAGCTTTATATTTTCAGAAAACACAAAAAGATTTTGATTTCTGCGTTATTTTCGATAAACCGATGTCTGAGTTGCTGAGTTTCAAAATCTAAGTATGCTGATTGTGTTTCTGAAAACAAAAGGAGTTCATTAATTTGAAACTTGAAATTTCTTGGAAAATCTTCAAAAACAGGTTGTGAAAATCTTAAAGGTCATTAATTTGAACTTGAATGATAATTTGTGAGGGAATTGGATTCTTTATATTGCCATATCTGTTAAGTTTGTTGACAGGGGGAGTGTTTTAGAGAACATGTTTAATGAATTTGAAAATATTGTTACTTATGAATGTTTGAGAATTACAGGAAAGATTCAGATTACGATCCCGAAGAGCTGAGTTTAAGGGGGAGTCTGAAGATAAGTTGTAAGTGAGAAAGAGCTTGTAGCTGGAAAAGCAAGGTGATGATCTCTAAAAGCATAAAAGCTTGACGAGAGGGGGAGCCTACTGATTATGAAGTTGTAAAGATGATCAAAGTGAAAGATTAAAGGATTCTTATATGGATGCAATCTGAACAAGTTGGCAAAGATGATCAAGACTGAAGAGGTGGCATAACAGAGAATGTTCACTGAAGACTTCGTCAATATCCGAGGGGGAGTCTGTTGGTGCATTACGTCTATTGACTTCGTCTTGTATCATGTAATAGGATAGGTTAGGTTAGAATAACCAGTGCACGAGGTTCGAGAAACGAGAAGTGGTTAAATAGCATGTTGGACCGCTTATATGGACATTATCCATAAAAGCGATCCACACAACTTACCTGGACCGCTTTTGTGACATGTACGTATAAGTGGTTCCAGAATTCTATAAATAGGTGCATGGTTGTTTCATTTGTAACGGCTCGGAACTTGTAACGAAGTGCTGCCGAATTGCTTCCAGGTTGTAAACATTATCAGAATCAATAAAGTGAAGCATTATATTTAGTTTGAGCGTCTAATTCACTGATTCCGCCTTTGAATTGGAAAACGACTCTTCTGATCGACTCATTCAGGGTCAAAGACGATCCAACACCCTGAAATTTTGTTTGAAGGGTTTTCTATTTCTGACATACTAGGTCTTTGTGCGTGATGATATCTAGGGTATTATACCAGGACTTCTGATTTTGCGGGAGCAATAGCCTAGTCCTCGTATAATACTTTGCATAAGCTTTAATCTTAAAGCCCACCCTCAGCATAAAGAATGATGAAATATTGCAAAATGCTAATCATGTGTTGTTGAAGAAAAGATCCCCAAACGGGACACACTGAAAGACGAGCCATCATCTCTTTGTCTGAACAGAAGTTCTAACCTGAGCTCTCATGGTCTTGCATTACTCCTTTACAGATATCATTAGTGTACATTCACCTGTAAGACTGAATATAGAAGTCTGGATACGGTAGTATATTCTGAGGTGGTACACGCGAATAAGTTTAAGTGCTTAAAACACTAATTTTGTATCTCAAAACAGTTGAACTTTGTGTGAAAATTTAAGTGGATCGATATACTGACAATCTAAGTGAATTATTTAGAACTTAAAATGTTTAAAGCTTAACGGTGTTGGTGATTTGTCTCATAAACTGATATGATCCTCTTACACAAACTCACAAAAATAATGTCTGTAAATCTTTCTTTACTGCTCTTCATTAAAAACAAAAATCCAAAAATATTTTCAGTGTGTTTTAGCATAAAATTTTGAAAAATACAAAAAGATTTTCGACAACTGATGTTGAAGAGCTGATTTTCAAAAATTCCAAGTGCTAAATATGATGAACAGGTTTGGGAAAGTGTGTTTCAGAAAGAAAGAGAAGTTATTTCTACAAGTGATCATCAAAGATTAAATCATTCTGAACAATACCTGCAATGTAGTTTCTAAATATGTAAAATTTTAAAATTTGTGAAACTTATGTTTGTTGTAGAGGATGTGCAGGAATGAAGCTTGAAAAGAACTAGGTCAAAATTCTTGAGAATTCTGTGGTTACAAAGAGCCAGGTTGCGATCATAGAACCTGTGAAAGTTTGAGCTAGGTGTTTGATCCAAAGCCTGTAAAGTGTAAATTCCAGACTGCGATCCAAGCTTATCGATAGGGGGAGTCTGAAGACAATCAAGAGGAAGTGGTTAGAGCCAGTGTCTGATCATGAAACTATGTCTATGCAAGATGCTGATGCTTTAACAAGATAAGAGCCAGGTTTAAGATTCTGAGAAGAAGAATCAAGAGATCTGATCAAGAGAATTAGAAAGCTTAAGAGCCAGATCAACATTCAAGGGAAGATTAGAAGAAAAGAAGAAAAAAAGATTGATTGAGGATGCTTACAATGGAGAATCTTTGAAAAGAGCTGAGAAGACTGATAAAGACTGAAGATTTGACAACCGAAGACTCGACTACGAAGACTTCGTCAACATCCAAGGGGGAGTCTGTTGGTGCATATGTCTGTCGACTTCGTCTTGTATCGAGTCTTGTATTTGTCTAGTTAGACCAGGGCACGAAAATCGAGAAAAGTGTGTTTATGGCATTTCGCACGAAATGAATTGGAGGCCATTTCGCACGAAATGACTTGGTCATTTTGTACGAAATGAGCTGGTCATTTCGTTTGTGTTGTTTCGTGCGAAATCACTATTTCGTGCGAACTATTTCGCAGGAAATAGCTGTGCCTATAAATACCTGTCATGCCAATTCATTTGTAACATTGTGATTCCGGTAGCGAAGCTCTGCCGAAGTGTCTACTGCATTGTAGTCGATCTGATATCAATATAAAGACAGTTTAAAGTGATTTCTAGTGCAATTCAGCTGAAATAACACTGATACATCTGTTTCCGCCTTTTGTATTGGTCGAGATCTCTTCTGAATGACTCGTTTGGGTCTGAAAACGATCCTACAAGCATTCACAATGCTAAACTAATCCAGCCATCCCAATGTCGCAGCCCCCGACCCCTACCCTAGGAGCGGGCGCCACGAGGACAGTATCAGTGGTATCGGTGTTTATTTATTTGGCAGCGTGTTAGTGCATATTTTTGTATCTGTAACTTGTTCTTATTTACGATGTAATAGTAAGGTCTTTTGTTAATCGAGTCTGTAATGTTTCCGTCTAGTCGACCATGTCGGATATCCTTCTATCTAGCTTGGTACGACGTTTGTCTCTGTTATGTATGTTAAACAGTTGCTATTGTGCAATGTGTTTGTTTGTTTATGTATGTGTTATGATAAACTGCTGCAAACTGTTTATAGTTGCAACAGTTGCTGTCATGCAGCCTCCCCACGAAGAACCTATTCTTCGTGGGATATCCTGTGCACGAAGAGCCTTCTTCGTGGTGAATGATGTATGACGAAGAACCTCCTTCGTCACATAATGTTTTGTGGGCTTAAGTTCTTTGTCGGCCCATTACATTCTTCGTAGTGTAATAGGCTGGGCTGCATGTATAAATAGCATAGTTCGTCTACTGCGGTTCAGTATGAGAGCTTTGAGAGAGTATGAGAGCATAAGTTTACTCTGAGTCATATCAAACATTGTGTGTATATGTTTGTATCAGTTCTCATCAGTTTGATTAAAATATATTGAATCTTTGGTTACATTGTGTGTGTTCTACACTGTTTGGTTTGCACTGTCACGGGGATTCCGCACTCGGGATCGCGTTTGTGATAAACAAGGAATAGGTTTCGTGTTGATCCTTCTAGAAAAACGGACCTACAAGTGGTATCAGAGCCATGGTACCCGATTTAGTAAATCTAACCCTTTGCTAAATCACATATGCTCTAGATCTGTGATTTTTGTGAATTTTGTTCAAGATGTAAAAATGGGGAAATATGAAGAAACCCAGATTTGGAACCTAATCTACGGGTCTGAGATGAATCGGACCGTACAAAAAGAGTTGGGTTTTATATTTCACACCAAGTTCAACAAGTTTTAATCCTATTTTCTAATAACATGAAATACGGGATGATCTTTGGTGGTTAGTCAGGACAGAGGTGGAGATAGAGATAATGCAAGAAAAACGAGATTAAACGGCCGCGATTGGCGGTTCTGTGGTTGCCGGAATTGTCGCCGGAAAACCTGCCGGAAAAACGGTAGGGATGAAGGTGTTGTTTTGTTTTGTTTTTTTTTTTTTTGAATGTTTGAGACTTTACAAAACTAGTCCCTCTAGTTTATATTTCAATTAAAATGGTTTTAAAACTTTATTTTCTGTATTTTAAGCTTTGTAAAGATGGCATGTTTCCGAAAACATGCAGAAGGGGACGACATGTTTACGTTATCTTTTTTTATATGTTTTTATTCCCGTACCCGTCCCCGCTTCTTGAATTTTTTAGTTTTGTCGTTTCCCGTTCCGGTACCCGCCCCCGTACCCCGTTCCATGGTTGCAAAAGTCGTTAGGCGCTCCCTAGTCGGATTCGGGAGTACTCGGGAAGTACTCGGCTTAGGCGGAGATTACTCGGGGAGTAATTGGCCTGGGAGACCAGTACTCGTGCCTCGGCAGCCTACCCTGTAGCGAGTACTCGGGGAGTACTCGGAGCCTAGGCGGGACTTTTACAACCATGCCCTGTTCCTGTACCCGTCCCAGTGCATCATAGGTTTTCGTCATCTTTTATCATTTTAGAGGTGATTTTCGACAAATCTGGGAATGAACAGTGGCTGTGTTCTTGAAGAATGGCGGCGGCTGATTAAAGAAACTAGGGTTTCTTCAGAACTTTTGACGAAGAACCTCTTCAGTTATCTTCCACGAAGAACTAGTCATTGAATTCGACGAAGAACCTCATAACTCAGTTGACGAAGAACCCTTGTACTCACCTGCGAAGAACCTGATTGTTAACATTGAAGAAGAACTGATCAGACAAGGTTCACGAAGAACCTAAATCTTTCGTGGGTGTTAACATTGACGAAGAACTGATCAGACATGTCAACCACGAAGAACATCTGTCACCATTAAAGTTGTTCATAGATACTCAGTCACGAAGAACCTTCTATTCAGCTTGAATATCATCTGCAGATGCCAGAACTATAGAAGATGTTGCAGTTGATCGGAGTTGTCACCGGCGAAAGGAGAAGTTGTCCGGCGGTGAGGTTGATTGAGGTTGAATGAGAGTTTGGAAGAAATTTAGCTCTTGTAACCGTCGATTTCCGAGCACGAATGAACTTAGTTGCAGCAGTGAAATCAGTAATCGCACCACCGATCTCCATTCAATGGTCAGCCGATGTCACTCACCATCATCGGAAATAGATAGCTGGAGATGATTTGTATGTAAAAGACAGAGGCTGATTCAGATAGAGAATTGGAAGGTGGGGAAATGGATCGAAGGTTGTGATAAAGATGACAGTGATTTACAGTTGATTGGTAATGGCTTCACATTTTTTTGGGGGTTTTAGTTGGTATCGCAGATATAAGAAAGAATGGTCTGCGATTTTGACTTTTTGATTAGGTTGGAAATTGATGAAGGTTTAAGGAAAGGTTGGTGGAGGCTGCACAAATGTTTTTTATTTGGGGGTTATGAATGTTGTATATCGCAGAGATAATGGACTTCAAGTTGGGCTTTAGGCTCTTTATGAGATTTGGGCCTCTTTGAAAGACATTAACTAATTCATTTTAGGCCTCTTGAAGGTTGTTTTGGATCAACTAAATTTGTTACAAGTTCAAATTGGGCTAGGAGTATAAGATTTGTTTTGTTTTGTTGTGGGCTGTATTTAAGAACTTGGATTATTAGAAGTTGGTGTTCGCAAAGATTATTTGAACCGGGCTTCCAAATTTCAACGTCAAATTCGTACGTGTTCGGGAGCACACGGGATGATGAAGCTTGATGAAAACATGATTTTTGTTAAATGTGGGGTAGTCACGGTTACCGGTGCAAACGTGAAATTTGGTGACTTGACTACTATGGGCCAAAAACGATATGTTTACTTCCGCACGTAAATGTTTATGTTGTTATCGATTTTAGTAAATGCTCGAAAGCATTTTGTTTATTGTCATATTCTCGCATTTGGTAACGATTGAATGAACCTAGAGAGCCAAGACAGGTCCTAACGAGTTCACAAAGTCGAAGAGTTATACCTATGATGAAAGTTTTCGGATTAGGTGTTAGCAGAACTTTGGGGGGATACAAGTCGGATCCTACGGGGCTAGGGGACTTTCATTATCAACTAAAATATGCAAAGAAGAAAGCCGTTTTCGTGATTTCTCGAAAAAACCGAGAACATTTGAAAGATTCTACTCAGTGGAGAGAATTTGTTCACTAAAGATTGATGACAGTTCTGCTCTGTGGAGGGAATTTGTAAACATTTGAAGATAAATTCTACTAAGTGGAGAGAATTTATTCTGTGAAATTGACGACAGTTCCTTTGAAGTGGAGGGAATCTGTTATGGTTTAGAGATCTTACCAAAGAAATGGGGGGATAAAAATTTTCATATGTTGAAATTTCTTCAGTAAAACTAAACGCAATCACAGGTGGTAGAGTTGTGATTTTCTTGTCATACCAACGGTTCGGCGTGGAATGTTTTGCACAGACACATATTTGAGGATTTTAATTAATTCTCCAGCCAGCGTGAAGGGTTTTGCACGGAAACATACAGGTATCTAAAGTCTACAGTAGTTTCAAAGCGATATTCACTGAAGACCTAGGGAATCTTTATGAAAGCTGATAGTTCAAGGCTGAAGACCTACAGGATTCGGTTTTGGGTTTGATGTTTCTTTGGGATTTTACAGGGATCTGGGGGTAACTCAATTCGTTGAGTTTGCATACGATGTACTTGGTCAAGCCGACTTCCTGAGTACTGATGCTGAAGATCCATAGTGCATTACGTGGTCAACCTCACAAAGGCGAGACATTAAGATCTGGTTGTAGTTCAACTAAGCGTGTTGTTTGGTTGAGCTTCCACCATTACCACCACGGTGTAGGATCTGATTTAGTGTTTCTTTCACAGTTTTGGATCGATAAGCTATAATAACACTTGAATCCTCAAATCATTTGTATGCTGCCCTCCCTAAATCCCCAAATCATTTCGGATTTCAGACCCCAATCCACTAATTTTGGATCGATAAGCGATAACAACATGCGAATCTCAATGGTAAGGTGTTTTCTCAAGAAAATTTAGGGTTGTAGGTGCTTAAAGACAACATATTTTGTTTCAGTTGTTTGGATGTATAGCTGTGTGAATATTAATATATTTTTTATGGTTCTTTTTTAATTAATCTCTTTGTTTGCTTTAACTAGCTTTTACAACCCGCGCGCGTTGCGGCGCAGTAAACCATGATGTCGACTGACACCGACATCCAGATTAAATTTGAGCCATCCGTGTTGTCGGCCAACAACTACATTCAAATTAAAATCGAAATTGAGTATCGACACTTGTGACGATAATATAAAGCACCAAAATTGATGGAAAGAAATAAACCCAAATCAATTTCTTAAAGAGAAGCACCTACAACAACATCATTAAAAGTAAACTTCCAATGTGAACACATCTGATTTGGTTATATATGTGTACCATCAAAAGTAAACTTCCAACATGAACACATCTGATTTTGGTTAGATGTGTGTTCATAGGCTCAGATACCTCCTCATTGTGGATGCAAATCATCATATTGCCACTCCATAACATCGAAGATAGACGATTTCTCTTATATAATCACGACCTATTTAATAATCTTCCTCTACGCCAAAACAACGAAGATAGACGATTTTCTTAAATCAGCACGACCTATATTTAATCGGATCTGAATAGATACCTAAATGTGCAAAATTTGAACAAAAAACATTACACAAACCGGTAAATGCAACCCATGTTGTAAAAATTTATAAACTACATGTAATATGTAAATAAAGTGAAAATGATTACACTCTTAAAAGCCCTGTCTTCTCCTTCATTGTAGCTGATTGCAACAGGAATCATACCATCCCTTTGATTTTTGGCTCTTGTTTTACATGGATTTATCATGATCCACAACCTAGAAAGTAGAAACACCACCTTCAAGCCAACACACCTGCAAATAAATGGCATAGCCTATATTTTTTTCTTTTCTTTTATTTTGAGCTTAATATGATACACAATGAAACTATAAATACCATTTGTTTTGGTAGTTTAAGGGATACGATTTTTTATCAACTTCTCCAAAAAGTTGTGACACAATAAACGGAAACAAAATGAATAGGCTCAGATACTTAACTGTGGAATAGGAACAAAACAGATCCGGATTAAACCATGGATGCAAATACCCAGTTGCATAGTCACAATATATGAACTATGCCATCTGGATTTTGCCCGGCCAACGTACGACTCCGATCTTCAGTGTCCCTTTTTATGTCGATCATCACAACCTTTAAACAGATTTACAGAAGAGAACTAATACCAGAATAATGACCCACCACAGGTATCACCACCGCCATAGTAACCGCATAAGCACAAAAACCAAAGCGACTCAGGTAAAACCACGATTGTACCATCATTGTCACCACCAGAGCAGTGGCAGAATACATCATGGCGGAACAACAACCTACAACCGTAGCGACAAACTAAGATTTCTGTTGATCAAAACCCCAAAACAAAATCAAAATTACAATGCTTTTAACAGTAAGATTGAAGTTAAAAAAGAAAAAAAAAAAAAAAAACTAAACCAATAGACTTAGATCAAAACATCATCATCGTCAAGTTCCTCAATGCTATCATAAACAAAGTGTGGCTCAGTCCTGCCACACGGCTGCAACCGGAGTTGCCATGCCATGTGGCCAGAAAGCATCATCATCGGCTACAATCAACAACAAAGAGATACCAAAAACCGTCATAAATAGCACCCGCATTAGTCGTACGTTGGCTCAAAACCAACACCCGATGGATTAACCGATAGCAACAACACAGTGTCATTAACACCGAAATCTGATGTTTCACACAGAGTTTGTAAATCCAAACCAAAACCACATTAACCCCGACACACAATTGTGTAGAAAACCATTGTACAACACAAAAGGCACACCAAAGGTAACACATTTTTCTCCAGCACGAAATCCAAACCCAGCAAAGCAACTAACCTCGTTATCAACCGTGAAAATACTGTTCCCAACCATCACAGATTAATAGATTTGTTACTAATCAGTTACATATACATAAATAAACATCGACTACATCACCACCAGCGTAGTGCTACACCCACCGCTACTACACCGACGTCATCAAAACTGGCCAACGGCTTATGACTCTGTAGCAAACATATACCGTCGTACAAAGAAGTAGTACAATGGGTACACCGAAGCCGGAAAAGACGACGAGATGAGCGCCATAAGCCGGACACACCCACCGCCACCACACCGACCTCATCAACGCCGGTAACCAAAACCCCAGCGGACAAAGAACATCGGTGAGCGGCGGAGATGGGCGTTGAACGGCGGGACGACGAGACGAGCTCCATAGGCCGGATACACCCACCGCCACCACACCGACTTCATCAACGCCGGTAACCAAAAAACCCAGCAGACAAAGAACATCGGTGAGCGGCGGATATGGGCGTTGAACAGCGGGACGACGAGATGAGCTCCATAGGCCGGATACACCCACCGCCACCACACCGACTTCATCAACGCCGGTAACCAAAAAACCCAGCGGACAAAGAACATCGGTGTGCGGCGGAGATGGGCGTTGAATGGCGACAAGTTGTTTAGAGAGAGAAACATATTCTCAGATGGTCAAGTGAAAGAGAGAGAGTACAACTTTGCTTTTAAGCCCAAAATCAAAACCACACCGCCTCTAGCCACCGTTAAAGTTCAGACAAAGTTGACTGAAATTGATCGATGAATTCATCAGATTGTTCATATGATGAGGAGATGAGTGGGGGGGGGGAATTAGAAAGGCTAAATGATAACGTGACATCATTAAAACAATTGTGATGATGAATCATCACATAATCACTGTTCATTCAACTCTCTAACTATCATATATTAATTCATTTGGTTATCTGTGTCCCTTTTTTTGCCTTGATATTCCCGCCAGTTCTAAAATGGTTTTTGATGAGGGTGTCAGCAACAGCAACGGAAGTGGTGGTTGGTGAACATGGTTTTTGATGACCAAGCTTGGTCAAACCCCCAGCTTGGGGTTGTTTGTTAGACCATGTGTAGTGGTAAATCAAAATAATGCCCTCACCATGGGGCATTATTCGACACGTGTCATCCCAGTCAGCATGGGGCATTATAGCATAAAGTGGTGTAGTGGGGAATTATTCCAATAACGCCCATGCAATCATTTCCTAATTATTTTGTTTAATTTAAAACATAAAAAACTTCATTAATTTAAAATAAAAATTACACTACTTGAAATAAAAAAAAAACTGAAAAAAAAAACTGAAAATAAAAAAAACAGAAAATAAAAAAACCGAAAAAAAATAAAGTTAAAACAAAGAAGATTATCTAGAGTCCATATTTTTCTCGAATTTTTTGGCGACGCATTTGCGCAAGGATCAACGCATCGCCTTGGAGGTGGTCGATAGGTTTGGACAAAAACTCAATGTCCTTTTCCATTTGCCTCGCCTCTTGCATCTCGTTAAACTTTTTGGTTTCAGCCACTCGTTCTTTCGTAATCTCATAACGTTGGTGGCCGAGGTCGCGAATGTCTTGGAGACGACGGTTCATCTCCTCGAAATCTTCCTTTAACTCGAGATTGGAAGATGACTCGACCGTTTTTTTCCCGGTTCGCTTATCCTTTCTTCTACCGGAGGGTCGGGTCAACTTTTCTTGAAGTTCCTCGTCAACGTCCACCACCTCATTTAAATCGACATTGCGGGCATCCGATGTCGGAGTTGAAGGGTCAACGGAGGATGATGTTTTTGACCTTTTAGCTCGACGTCTACTACTAGTCGTCATTGGATTAACTAGCGTCCACTTTGGACTTTTTCGTAGTAGATCCCAACACTTATAGTACGTGAAAGGGCATTTCGTCCTCTCGAACTCCTCCAAAGTCCTTGTTAAAACCCCGACGTCACTTTCACCGCTTAGGCGAGTATCGTAGTTACGTTGGTAAACTTCTTGGAACGCGTGAGACTTGTTGTTAATGTCGGTCCATTTGCTAGAAATGGAATCTTTGTCCCGATGTTCGCCTTGACTCCACGTGCTAAAAAAGAGTGCACGAACCCTATCCTAAAAAACGGGACCAGTTTGAAAGTTTGTTACAAATTAAAAAAAAAAGTAAAAATATAAGTTGTATGTTAAAAATAAAAGTAAAAAATAAGAAAAAAATATAAGAGTTACCGGTTTCTTCGTCCTCCGAAATGTCGAGCCATGCCCGAGTCAACGTGAATTCCTCCTCCTTCGTCCATTTAATGGTAGTTTTTGTACGTCGAGGTTCGTCCTTATCCTTCTTCTTATGCGACATTCTGCCGCGTTTTGATTTGTCTTGCACCGGTTCGGGTTGCGTCTCCGGCACGACATCGACATCGGGTTCGGATTCGGCTTGTTGTTGTGACGGTTGCGACCCGCTGGCTTGACCACAGCCGAAGGTGGGAGGCACAAACGGAGTGGTGCCACTCAAGTAAGCCGCGTACGTTAAAAAGCTCGGGTCCATGTGTCTTGAAGGTTATACGGGTTTTGCGGTTGGGTTGTGTTCGGGTTCGTGGGTCTTGCGGGGACACCAAAAGGGGGTCGGAATGGATGCATGATTGTATAAAAATAGGAGAAAGTGGGTTTTTTATAAAAAAAATAGAAGAAAGTAGGGAGAAAGTAGGAGTTTTTTTTATAAAAAATAGGAGAAAATGGGTTGATATATATATATAGTGGGTAAATTTTTGAATTAAAAAAAAATAAATACATTTGACCATTTGGCAACGGTCCAATCTCGCACCCCAATAAAATTTCAGCGTTTTAATTAAAATGCCAAACTGATTTTTTTCGAAAATAACGCCCGGAAATGCCGGGTGTAATGGGGGAGGGGGCGTTATCCGGCGTTTTTTTTGAAAAATTTTTAATAACCACGCCCCATTACGGGTGGTCTTATAACTCAACTCGGTCAATGGGCAAACTTGGTCAAACACACTGCGAATATGAATGGTTTATAAGACCGCCCGTAGTGGGGCGTTTTTTATAAAAAAAAATTCAAAAAAAAACGCCGAAACACGCCCTCAGCCCATTACCCATTACGGCCCGGCGTTTTCGGGTGTTTTCCGAGCCAAAATTGTTTTGGCGTTCTTCAAATCACGCCGAAGCCCCCAAAACTTCATTTGTTTGCCCAATAAAATCTTGCCATGTGTGTATAATATTTGTGTGATTTTGGCAAAGGTTTTTTTTGAAGTTTTAATTATAAAAGGAAGAAGAAAGTTGCAGGTTGTAACTCAAGAAAGAAAAGAAGAAAGCAATTTTAGAAAAGGATTTTGCACATTAAGTTCCTAAAGTTTGATTGTATTTAATAAAAAGATTTAAAGCTCAAAACCTTCAATATTTCAAGTTTCAAAAATGCTAAATCAGTCCCTAAAGTTTCAAAAATACTTTTTTCCGGGTTTTTTTTTTATTTCTAGTATTTTATTTTTTTATTTAGTGAAGTATTTTAAGTTTTTAATTAAAAAAAATTAATTATGATATTATTGGAAGGGGCGTTATTGGGCATTATTATTCCCACCACGACACTTTTGCAATAACGTCCAATAATGCTCCCATGCTGACTGTACTGCCACATGGTAGAAAATGCCCCATGGTGAGGGCATTATTGAGCTAACCACTACGCATGGTCTAATGGGGAAGGAGATACAGGGGTAAAAAGACTTTATTGCCCCCACATTGGTTGCATATGACCAAGCTTAATGTTTAAAACAAACCAAGTTAGTGTTAATGGATCTAAGATGCAATGAGTTTTTCAAATAAAGGGTTATTACTGAAATTATTGAAGTTAAAGGGCATCTATTGCAATCTCATACAAACATAAAGGACCAAAAGTGTAATTTACCCTAATACAAATCTGTGTCGTGTGTATGTCTATATAGTTATTTATACAGCAAGTGTTCGTGATCTCGAAACCCTTAAGATACGTGTCTAAGTAAAAATTCAAAAAAAATATTTAAAGTCATTAATTATCAAATGCACATAAATAGACCTATACGTAAATAATTTATAAACACATGTCTTGATGTCCTGATTGATTTATCACAGGCGTTCATCTCCATCACATCGTTTACCAGAAATCCCTAGATTTTTGCCAGGTGCCACACAATAACAAGGGGTAGTAATGCTTATACGATTCCGAATCAATCAGCGAAGTCCTTCCTTGAGTTCTCTGGGAGCTACTAGCCTGACAAAAGACAGATATTGCTCAGTAAACTGAATAGTTGATACATAGATTTTAAGAAACTAAGAAAGGGTAAAAGTTTAGTGTAGAACACAAAAGAAACCTGTCCAGAGGAAATAGGTGATGATATAAGGAGGCTCACTTTCCATTTGTCATAACCTTTCCCACACAACTACCACTCTCGAACTTCCAAACCCTAGATTGTCAATTCATTTTGTATGTAATCAAACTTGTTTGTGTGAATCGAATACAAATCAATGATATTTAGATCATTGCGTATACATTTGGTAGATCCATCAGTGGATTCCACACACTATGGATCTGAATTGGTTAAATGTGTTCTTAAGTTTTGTGAAGAAAAAGATAACATCCTGGGCTTTCAATTTTAATTAATGGGTGGAGTTTAAGAAACCTTCCTACAACTATAAGCATAGTAACAATTTCAATTGAATTCTTTTGTGGGGTGTCACCGGACCTTGATGTCAGGTTGTGTTTGGTTTATTTAACCATGCAGTTTGCTCGAAACTACTCAGCTTCTCTTTGCAGTGGACACTTTTTCTAGTTGTGTGTGATACTTACCAATTTTCATATTAGCACATAAAAAACTTCAAGTGTAAGGAGTAATGTAGCTAGGAAAGGGGTATTTGTTTTTAACATTTACAAACTACTAGTATTAAAAGAAGCTTATGTGAAAGTAATATAATAAAAACCATATATGATACGTATATATCAAACAAATAAAAAACAATACCAAAATAATATAATTGCGAGAAGCTCCAACAAATTGACAAGTAAATAAATAAGAATGAGATTTTACCATATATGCACATTTATTTCCGAGATCACCAATTCCAACGACGGATTCTTTTCCTGGTCAAATCTGTGTAAAGAAGATCTGACGACAATTATTCAAATATAATGTTTTACTTAAATTTTTATTACTATATGATCCAAACAATAAATTCAAATTCACCCAAAAAAAAAAAAAAAAAAAAAAAGAAAGAGAAACGGATTAAAATTTAGATACTAGTTTCTTAAGTCATTTAAATGAATACCAAAAAAGATATGTTTTTACATAAATTCTTACTTTTTTATTTTCACAAATACATCTTATTTAATTCACACTTTTAGCAAAGTTGAGATCATGTTCAGAAAGCATAAAGAACTAAATATGAATGTGTACCTGTGGCATAATAAAGAATACATCCTTGGAATTCCACAGTAGCAACAAAATATGTTTACTTCTTTTCTGAATCAAAAATATATTCAAGAACACAAAAAAAAGTATTTAGATAGTGTTATACCCTTAATCGTCAACTCACAATCGTCAACTCACTTCTGGATTAGTGAGAACACCTAGAAGCTAAATCAAAGACATATACACAGAAGAGAGGGAAATTTTGCTAAACAATCAGATCTAGAAACACATCAATTTTCAAAAGTAGCAAACCTTTCATCAGGTAAGAAATTAGAAATTAAATAGCGAACTTGCACCACATTGATCAAAAGATTTTATTCTAAACTTATTAAGAAGATATACACACACAAATATGTATTTATAAAAACACTTATGTACCTTGTTTAGAAACAGAAGAGCTCTTCTATGTGCAAAGGTCGATAAAGCAAGTGTGCACAACTCTATTCTTGCACCCGGTAGAAGAAGAAGATGGATAAGTTGGATCAACTTGAAGGGGGAGGGACGCCTTTATCATTTTGTACTTATAAGGAGCATGGTTGGTTGGTGAGGGAGGGACGAGATGCTAAAATGACAGGCTGTGTATATCATATTATTTGAATACCATATAATACTATACATGCTTTTAAGGTGGGTTTGGTTCATAGGTGTGAAAACAAATATACGAGTTTCATTTTAACATTTTTCATAAAAGAAAAAGAGTTAACGTGTTTAGATTTTTATGTCTATCATATATTATTTACTCACAATCTCGTTTGGCGCAATGGTAAGCGATTGAGTATTTTCATTTATCCCTTAGGGTCCATGAGTTTTCTAGGGGTTCTTGTTGATACAAGATGATGTTTATAGCCTAGTGATATGGTATGTTGATTGTATGGTGTTTATAATGTGTCTAGTAAGTTTAAATTAGAGTTTGGTTACATATGTTACACAATTTTCAAAGGGTTCCGCGAATGAAGCCCCATTCGCCAGGAATGTCTAATGAATGGGAGCAGCGAATGTGGCCATTTTCCAGTGGATAAGTAATTATAAACATTTTCAAATTAAGAATAAACTTTTTATTTTGAACAACAATTCCTAGATCTTCTTAGAAAAGTACACCAATACTTGTAGGATTTGAACGCCAACATTTTAGTTGTGTAGCACACCACTTAATCACTTGGATGCCCCCTTTTGGACAATAAACATTTACTTGTATGGTTACTTTGTTATATAAAAGTTATAAATTAGTCATTTAGCTTATTTTTTGGTTAACCATGAGAACCTTTTAAAAACTCACAGACCCAAAGGGGGATAACGAAAAATACTCAAATGCTTAGCATTGTGCAAACCCGAGTTTTTTAATTATTTAAAGTTTTAAATAACTAAAGGAATATAAATACCGTATTTAATAGGAGTTGAAGAAATTTTTGGTAATTGCCATAAGATGGACATTCAAGTCCAAAACATATTATTTTATTACGATGAATAATAAATATGAAACTCGTATATTTGTTTTCATACTTATTAACTAAACCCACCTTAATGGTGTGCGTAATTTAAAGTCAATATGATTTACATGAACAATATACCGACATGACTAACACGTGCATTTGGTTGGAGCATTGTTGGTGCATGTAGGATCGTTTTCGGACCCGAACGAGTCAATCAGAAGAGTAATTCACCAAAACAAGAGGCGGAAACAAATGTTTCGGTGTTATCTCAGGCATATTCACTTTAAACTGTTGTATTATTGATAAGAATGTCCTTTACAAGCACGATAACACTTCGGCAGCACTTCGTGCCAAACCGGAAGACAATAATAATGATTTCGCTCCAAGATAGACTATATATAGGGCTTGATATTCCACTTGAACATGGATGTTTGGTTCAAGCGGAATCACCGCTAAACATCTCAAGCGAAATCATGCAATAACTGATCGAGCGGAATCAGAAGAACCTGGAACTTTGTCCTTCAGACTCCCCCTCTCAATCTGCTGGGATCGTACTGGAAATCACAGATTCAAGCTCGTTGCCTATCTCTTATCCTGCACAAATCTCTACCCAACACATAAGTTTCTCAAAGTTTAAATCTTTTTAAAATTTAGAAACCATTTGTAAGACACATTCAAAAATGATTTATTCTTTGAAAACCATTTGTTAAATACGATCATTTTCACCCACTCTTTATCCAAACCTGTTCTTCATGTCTAGCATTTGGAATTTCGAAAATCAGCTTTTTAACATCGGTTGTCGAAAATCTTTTTGAATTTTTACAAAAGTTTATGCTAAAACACACTATAATCTTTTTGTATTTTATGAAAGTAATGGAATGAAATGCAGTAAAGAAATATTTACAAACAATCTTTTTGTGAGTTTGTGTAAGAGGATCATATCAGTTTTTGAGACACGTCACCAACACCGTTAAGCTTGATTTCATTTTAAGTTCTAAACAATTCACCTAGATTGTCAGTATATTGGTCCACTTAAATTTTCACACACAGTTCAATTGTATCGAGATACAATATTAGTGTTTTAGATACTTAAACTTATTCGCGTGTCCCACCATTTGAATATACTCCCGTATCCAGATCCCAATATTCAGTCTTACTGGTGAGATACCTAGATGATATCTGTAAGGGGTTAGATGCGAAACCGTGAGAGCTCAGATCAGAACTTCCGTTCAGCAGAGAGATGACGGCTCGACTTTAGGTGTGTCCCCTTTAGAGGATCTTTTTTACAACAGCACATGATTAGCATTTTGCAATGTTTCATCATTTTTTATGCTGAGGGCGTTGCTTATTTTAAGCATTTGCAGAAAGTATTATACGGGGACTAGGTCAGAATTTCCATTCAGCAGAAGTCCCGAGATAGTACCCCAGATATCACTAAGCATAAAGACCTAGTATCTCAGAAAGAGGGACCCTTCAAACAAGATTTCAGGGGTTACCTATATATCCAAATTTTGTTCCCCACGAAATAAGCAAGTTTGAATTTAGGTTTATATCTCGTCACAATTTACTAAGTGTATAAAAACCTACTGACACATCCGCAGTGAGATTGTTTATCACATTTTGTCTTTTCATATCTTTAGCATGTTGTGACAGCCCACTGATGTACTATCATTTCCTCTTTTATACAACAAAACTCGTTTTTGATTTTATCATGTTTTTGTCTTTTTCAAATTTTCTAATGTTTTTGAATTTTCTGAAATTTTTTACTCCCCCTAAAATTCAAACACAAATAAAAGAAAATTTGAAAACAAACTGTACAAGAATATGACAACTCCCCCTCTCAACAAACTATTTTCCCATTTAGATCTCAAAACACTTAAGTTTGTTTTAGTCAAAAATGATTTTTCCGGAAAATAAGTTTTGTTGATCAACCACTTGTAGGTTTGGGGTCACTTCATCACTTTGTTTACCAATACTTACTTTTGAATGATAGTTAAATCAAGTTAAACTTAATGACCTTGATTAACCACTTGTAAGATCAACTAACAAACATTTTCAACCAATCATCATCTGTTTGTTGAATTCTCAATGTGCCGATTCCTACTCCACACTTATCAACCTGGGAGTTCCGGCAATCCACACTTTTCAAATTTAAATTTTCAAACATTTTTCAAAAATGATGCCGACTCATGCTCCGCGATTACCAACTTTGGGAGCTCCGGCAATTCAGATTTTTGCTCTTTGAAAAATATATCCACCCAAGCCTGACCTTCGTTGGGTGTAACAACCTCCTCTTCATCTTTACTTTCAACAGACTTGTGAACACTTCTTTTGGCAGCATAAAATTCTTTAACACCTTTGGCCTTACCATTGACCATTTTGCCAAAAATGTGTGTCACATTTCTGTTGAAAACCTTTTCAACATCAAATTTCTTCTTATCAGAATAAAATTGATTTGAAATTTCAACTTTCCCGATTTTAGATTTCAAATTTTTAGCATTCAGTGGTGGAAAATTCTCATCATCCACTGTCAGAACTGATTTCTCAACTTTTTCTAGAACACGTGGCTCCTCTGATTTTATGGAACTAGATTCATCACCGGAACTGTTACTTGAACCCTTAACAACCCATTTTTGATTTTTTAGATTTTCTTTTCTTTTCAAAACATTCTTTGAACATTCACCTACTTCAAAAGTTGAATTTTCAAAGCCTGTAAACTTTTTGGTTGTAAGATCAGTTTTCTCAACAACTTTTTCTTTCAGTTTGCCAGAGACTCCCTGTTTTTATGTATAGCCTTTGGACAGTTTCTGGCTATATGACCGACTGTTTTGCACTGAAAACAGGTTCTTGCCTCTGTAGTCTTCTGAGCAACACTATTCTTCATGTCTTCTTGCTTCTTTGCAAGAAATTCTTTGTTCGTTTGCTTTCTGAAAGCCTGCTCCTTTTCATCCTCTGCCGTTTTTCCTGAAACAAATACAGTTTTTGGTTTATAAACTTTTTCATTTTTGTGATTTTTCGGTTGATTAAATCCAAGACCTTTCTTTTTCGAAATTACGATTATGGTTTGGTTTCTTTTGGAAATTATAACCACAATTGTAACCCATTTTCTTGTTAATTCTTTGTTGATCTCTTGAAGCGTATTGTTTAGGTTTTCCAGAAAGATTTAAATCTTTTATTTTAGAAATATTAATTTCTGTAATTTTGAAAACCTTTTTAATCATTTCAACTCTAACACTTCTTATTGGAAAAATCTCATCAGAATATAATTTGTCAGAATCTTTCAAAGTATATGCTACTTTGACCGGTTCGTCATTCAAATGATAGCAAAAATTCCTTATCATAAATCCGTTTGTCCTTTTTGATTGTTGACTTTGACGTATCAAACTCAGACTTTGACTCGGATTTGGACTCCGGTTTTGACTCCTCTATGTCATCTTTGTCTAACACCTGATCGACCATACTTTTTATCAACTTGGACTCATGATCGGTATCAGACGATGTGAACGTGACATCAATATTTTCTGGTAAGTTATCTGACGATACAGACTCCCATTGTAAGTTAATTGCCTTTTCGACTCTTTCGGAATTTGGATTTCGAGGTGAATATCCATTTTCGACCGGGGGCGGACATCTATTGCAGACAACACTTGGTTTCTTACCAGAAATTTCCACTTCATCCTCTTCTTTTGTCTCGGTCTTCTTTTCATTTGAAGTCTTTTCTTCCTCAAACGTCTTCAACTTTTCCACAATCGGATAAATCCTGTCAACAACAAAAGTAGAACACGAGTAACATTTTAATAAATTGTTAACTCTCTCAGTTTCAATTCTTTGTGTTGCCAACTTCAATTCCAGGTCAGCACACTTCTCTGTGTAAAAGTTTACATCATCAAGCTGTCTCATGTAAGCTCCTTTGAGTGTATTCATTGCTACAGCTTGTTCACTATTTGACTCAGTGTACTTGTTAATTTCTCTGTTCATTGTATCATAAGATCCTTTCAATCTCTTTATGTTGTGTAGCAGCTCATTGTTTTGCATGATTAAAGAATCACAATTCATACACTTCTCTGGAACTTTGATAGGTTCAGCATCAACTTCGATTTCAAATTCCGGAACAACTTTGACTGTTCTTCTTGTTTGAAAAAATTCAGCTTTTCTTTTTCTCGGCTTCAGCTTCAGCTTTTAATCTTTCTTCTTCTTCTTCTTCCTCTTCTTCAATTTTTCTCCATTTTTCTTCTTCAGCTTCCCTGACCTTTCTGTATTTTGCAGCCCAATACTTGTCATAAGCATTAGCAACAAAGGCTTTAACATTTGACATTTCTTTGGACATCTCTTTTGCCATGGATTCTTGGTCTGGGCAAAAATTATTCCAACTGAAACCTTCTGGCAGTTTTTCATCATCTTGATTTGCTAAACACACTTTACTGTGTCACACCCCTATTTCCACGTGTCTCACCGGTGGGCCCGGTGGGGGATTACCGTGACGTGGTTGGCAACATAATAGTCAAACAACACAATTATGTGAATGCACAGCGGAAGAAAAAGGTAAAATATATTACAATCCGAATTATAAGTAATATCCAGTATTACAATGGAGAGTAAAAAGATCCACAGGCGGATCGGTAGTAAAGCAGAAGCAATAGTTCAACAGACTTTGACATCTAGAGCTTGTGAGACTTGAGTAATGATGTCTGGAGTAGCCAGCCTATTACGTCTAGCACCTGCACTTAACCTTTTTGGAAAATACGTCAGTTTACACTGGTAAATACAACTCAACTGACTCGTTTTAAAAAGAGTTTGTAAATTGATTTGAATGCACTTCGGCAAAACTATCTTTATAACTTGGGACAATTATTTGTATATAATCTTGTATACAGATTTACTTATTTGCCGTCCATTAGTACCGGTTAGAAGAGCCAGTTTAAGTTATCTGACACGCCACCGGTATAATGCCCACAAGGTAGATTCCTTTAGTGGATTACCAGTTTTTACATAATGCATCTGTCAGGTGTACGCCTACACCCCGTGCATAGGTCGTGGCCATTTCGTAAAATGATGCCAAGGATATCCGGGACATGGTCATTTAACCCCAAGGGCCATACATCAAATAATACAGAACAAAGCGGGTTATGTAAATATATTAATCACAATCCGATTTAAATGACTACATACCCGACCAAGCGGTACTTTTATAGTACCGTATCCCAAGCCCGTATAGGGAAATAAGTTAAGAGTATTTACCTGAGCAAAGTATCAATCAAATACAGCAATTGCAAGTACTTTTACTGGGCTCCTAATCTGGAACGAAGGTTTATAATAACCTATTAGATTTCTAACGGGTCTTTAATTAAGCCTTAGCTTAGACCGGTTAGTTTTAATGATAACTATGGTTTAATCGCGTGAAAGGCGAAAACCGGGAATGGAATGTGATTTGGACCCAACAAGTTTGAAGACTTGTTTTATATGGGTATAATAACCACACTCTGGATTTTGGGGTCAAAACAATAGGGTTTGACCCGTGTCGGCTAGTTTATGTAAACTAGTTACATAAGCCGAACCGTGCGCGCAAAAGGCGTAACGGTTAACCGTAAGAGTCCTACACTGGTTTCCTAAGTCAATATGCTTTAAAGAGGTTGCGGTATCAGTAGGATACCTTCCATAATGCCCGTAACGAGTTTAAATCCATTTTATGCCCCGCAGGGGTATTTCGGTCTTTTTAAAGATTTATAAAAGAGGTTTCTGAGTTCTACAGGAAATCTAAGTTTCCCGAATAGTTTATCAAGTCTAAAATACTTTATTTATTATTTAAAATCAGTAGCAACTGGAATCGGGTCAAAAGACCTTGTAGAACTCAAGTTATGGCCGAAAATGGGTATATTCGGTATTTACCGAACCGAACCGCAGGTTATGAGCAGGTTAAAAATAATTAAAAATCTTTAAAAATCCCAAAATATTATTTTACATCAATGTGTAAAAGGTTTGGTGTCGAAATCTGGGTTTAGATAGGCGTTATGCTAATTGCGCTATTTAATTACTAAAGTTTCCGTAATTTGCGCTATTTAGCATAACTCCTATTCTGGACCTCGGATTGACGTGAAATTTTAGAGACATGCTTAGAAATCAGTAACCAAGGTTACGGTTCTTTCACATGTCCGAAATTCTCGTTTTAAATTAAAAAGGGCGTTACGGTCAACTTTTAAGCATTTAACGGAAAGGTGTAAAAGACTCGGACAAACAACGAACCGGCCACAGAGGGTTATACCATCATGTAACCCGGTCCTAAGAGAGTCCTAAGGCATATCTAAATCATACTTTAACGGGTCAGAACTGAAGTCAAAGCAAAAGTCAAAGTTTTGCGTCTTTCGGCTCCGAACCGGGTCAAAATGGTAAATGGTCGGATCAAACAAGCTTAGACTAGTTAATATACTTATTATCATGTTTTATGAATGTTAAAACAGGTTACACGCCATCTACATTACTGATTATGCGTAATATCGCAAAATAGCATTTTTGTTGACTTTTCTTATGCATGTTTGACTCGACATTCGAACTAGTTAGAGTAAGAATCAGAGGGTGCCCTTTTAGGGGTTTAAAGCCCACATGATTACCAACTTATAACTACCATCGATTCGACAAACCACTGGACCATTTGTGATTTATCGCTAAGTCGACCGTTAGTTACGACGGTGTGACTTCTAAGCTAAAACTAAGTGATAACTCAATAAGGAAGGCTTAGCAAACTTACCAAGGTCCTATGCACGAAATGTGAAGACTTGAGCCTGCTTGGGAGCTCTAAGAATGACCAGAAGTGCACTTGAAGATGTGAGGAAACATGTTGCAACTTCATGGCCTTTTATAGTGGATTTCTCACCACAAGAAGTTGACACACAACTCTACCACTTACCACAACCCATCAACATGTGTCCCTAATGCTTAGGGATAGTTTAGGGGTCTCTAGGAAGGTTTTAATTGCATCTCATGACGTTTAGAAGGCTGAACAGGCAAGTTAATCATTTTTCTGCATCTGTGTCATTCACGCAGCCCGCATTAAGGATCAAGCAGCTCAGACGCGGGCCGCCTGAATCCTTAAGTCAGAAACCGTATCTACAGATGGCTCGCAGCCCGCATTAAGTTACATGTTTCATCAACGCGGCCCGCCTGAGGCCTGTAAATCAAGATTTTCAAATCTTTTGCCATGATGAGCCAGACCTTTCGGTTTCGAAGGGGTAACTTTGCGATTTGGCCCTCGATTATTTACGAATAAGGGCCTCGTGACTATACGTGCATTGTTAAGTCCTCGGTTAGTTTAATTACTATCCGGAAAGCCTTAACTTTCTCGTTTTAAAACGAAACTTCGCGGAATTTATATCGTATATTCTAGTGAGCGTATTTTACTGTTACAAAGCCTCGGGTTCGTCAAAGGGTCACTCAGAGGTATAAATTAAACATGTTGACACAATTAACCCCTGTAGTTTGTAATCTCTGGCTTTCTTCCGCGTTTCACTCCGTACGATCCATGATTTATTCGTTTGAAGGTACGAGCATCATTTAGGGCTACTATACAGTATATTTACCCCTCGTTGACATTTTTAACCCTCGAATTTACATACTTTCAAGGTTTGTCCACTTTAGTCCTTTATTTAGTATTTAATACCACGTGTAAACTCATGACACGTGTCAACACATTATTGGACACAAAATTTCGAGGTGTTACATACTGTCCTTTGGAATGTATTTATCCCAACTGAAAACACCATCCTTGCCCTGATTAACCAGACATGCTCTTTTAGAATCTTCAATCTCTATTCTACCATGTGCAGTTTGTGCTTGATGAGGTGCCTGTTGTTGTTGATATGGTTGTTGTGAGACTTGATGATAAATCGCCTTCTTGTAGTAATCGTTGTTTCCAAAAGGGTTTTGAGCTCCACTAGCTTCACGATTTGTGCACTCCCTCTTGAAATGCCCCCTTTCCCTGCAACGAAAACAAGTAACTTTAGACTTATCAAAACCTAAAGTTGAAACATGTGCCTCGCGAAAATCATCTCTTCCTGTAATTTGTTTGAATTTTTCAGCCCGTCTTAACACACTAGCCATGCACCATTTAATATCCATCAATTCCATTTCCTCAGCATTAATTTGATCGTAATCCTCTTTTGTGAGCATTGGATTCCCGATCCTCCCTGCAACTAATCCTCCATAGGATTCAAGCACTGTTACCAACAAAGACATGTGACTTTTAGCAACTTCCTCAGTATAGTTCTTCTGATCATTTTCAAGCTTTAAGGCAATGTTGCATTGAATTTTGCCACTCTTTGTTGTAGAAAACTGTGGATCAAATGTCGGAAATGAAGAAAATCCGGTTGTGCTGCTTGATCCTTGAGATGAGTTTTTAGAAGAACCTTTTGCGTTAAACGCAATTTCAACCTTTGGAGAGAGATTTGTTTTTTCACTAACACCACTTTTAAATACAAGCCAAATCCTGCTCTCCATCATAGTTCTTCATCCTGGCGATCTTTCTCTGCTCCATCTCTTGAGCTTCTAGATGTTTTATGAACTCTCCCAATGTTAACTTTTTATATTCCTTTTGATTGTTTCTTAACATCATCAGAAATGTTCCCCAAGTATCATGTGGTAACGCATCAGCAAGTTTCTCAATTAGCAAGTTTCTCAATTAGCTCATCAGTATCCTTTTTGATCCCTAATTTCGTCATATTTCTCACCAAGTTACAGTATCTCTCAATAATTTGTTTGGTATTTTCAGATTTCAACCCACGAAATAGATCAAATTCTTTCTTCATGAGAGACATTTTGTTTTTAAGCATATCATCACTTCCTATAGACTTTGCTTCCAATTCAGTCCAGATTGAACATGCACTTCCATCATGTTGAAGCAATATCAAAATGTCCTCTTTAATTGCTTGCTGAAGCAGACTCACCATCAATTTCTCATCTCTATACTTCTTTTTCTCATCAGCACTCATATCTCTGATTGTTAACTGAATACCATTCCTTGTGGGCCTTTCATAGAGGACTTCAGTGTGTTCCCAAGCATCCAAGTGATAAGCTTCGACCCAATTTCCAAAACGTTCGGACCAACTGTTGTAGTCATCAATATCCAAGAGCTTTGGTGGTTTCTATGATGTCCCCGTTTTATTTTCAAGCAAGGCATTCTGACGGATTGTAATAGGACTAGCAAAGGCATTGTAGAACTCGTTGTCCATGTTTTAATTTTCAAAAGTTCACAAATTCTCAAGTTCAAGTGAAATAGCAAAGAAACTGTTTCAAAGCGGAATCAACAATCATACTAGTTCAGGCGGAATCAACAAATAACCCCTGAAGCGGAATCACCAAAAACATTCAAGCGGAATCTACTGTGATGGTTTGAAGCGGAATAACCAGCTAAGCTTTCAAGCGAAATCTGTTTTAGAGCGGAATCAAGTAGAATTTCAAGCGGAACCCCTTTCTCGAGCGGAATTAACTGAAATCTTCAAGCGGAACCTTGGATTTCAAGCGGAATCAACACTTAAAATTGATTGTTTTCAAGCAAAATCAGCAAGTAGTGCTGCTGACGTCAACAATCTATCGAGCAGATTCAAGCGGGACCTAAAAAATTTTAAGTTTTAGGTCGATTTTACCTCTGAAACTTTCAAGGGTTTATCAAAACATGATTGCGCGTGTTATGTGTGAAATTGAGCTAATTTTACCATGAAAAATTTTTGTTTTTTAAGAAGAAGGTGTAGAAAATCAGACAATACAGCTGAAATGGTAAGAACTCTTCCTCCTGAGCTCTAATACCACTTGTAGGATCGTTTTCGGACCCAAACGAGTCAATCAGAAGAGTAATTCACCAAAACAAGAGGCGGAAACAAATGTTTCGGTGTTATCTCAGTCGTATTCACTTTAAACTGTTTTATTATTGATAAGAATTTCCTTTACAATCACGATAACACTTCGGCAGCACTTCGTGGAAAACCGGGAGACAATAATAATGATTTCCCTCCAAGATAGACTATATATAGGGCTTGATATTCCGCTTGAACATGCATGTCTGGTTCAAGCGAAATCACCACTAAACATCTCAAGCGAAATCATGCAATAACTGATCGAGCGGAATCAGGAACTATGTGGTATTTTGCTTGAAATGACAATGTCATTTCAAGCGGAATCTCTTACAAGTTCATTTCCTTGATTTCCAAGCCCTAATCTACCTAACTCTAAACAAGACTCGATACAAGATGAAGTCGACAGACGGACGCACCAACAGTGCATATGTCTGTCGACTTCCTCTTGTATCGAGTCTTGTATTTGTCTAGTTAGATCAGGGCACGAAAATCGAGAAAAGTGTGTTTATGGCATTTCGCACAAAATGAATTGGAGGCCATTTCGTTTGTGTTGTTTCATGCGAAATCACTATTTCGTACGAAATAGCTGTGCCTATAAATACTTGCCATGCCAATTCATTTGTAACGTTGTGATTCCAGTAGCGAAGCTCTGCCGAAGTGTCTACTGCATTATAATCGATCTGATATCAATATAAAGACAGTTTAAAGTGATTTGTAGTGCAATTCAGCTGAAATAACACTGATACATCTGTTTCCGCCTTTTGTATCGGTCGAGATCTCTTCTGAACGACTCGTTTGGGTCTGAAAACGATCCTACAAGTGGTATCAGAGCTCAGGAAGAAGAGTTCTTACCATTTCAGCTGCAAATTCTGATTTCTACACCTTCTTTTCAAAATTAAACAAAATTTCACGGTTCAAATGACTTGATTTTCAAGTATAACGTGCAAAACAGTGTTTTAACAAACCCTAGAAAGAATCAGACTCTAATTCGAAGTAAAATTGATCAACTTGGTGAAAAACTATCCGAAAGTTTCATTTCGCACGAAACTGATATCATTTCGTTTGAACTTTGCTGTATTTCGCACAAAATCAGAGCATCTTTTCGCACGAAATCAGATTTTTATTTCGCACGAGATCAGATTTCATTTCGTACGAAATCAACATTCCATTTCGCACGAAGGATTCATTTCGCTTGAAAGTGTCATTTCGCGTCAAAGTTCATTTCGTGTGAACTTCATTCCATGGGAAAGTTCATTCCGTGTGAAAGCTTATTTCGTTTAAGGAGTGTATTTCATTTCGTTTGAAAAGCTGTGGTTGTGATATTTTGACAACCGAATCATGGAAAACGAGTTCTATAATGCCTTTGCAAGTCCAATGACTGTTACTTAGAGTACGTTGCTTGAAAATGAAACGGGGACAACACAAAAACCGCCTAAGCTCATGAGTATCGAGGAGTACAGTGGATGGGCTGAACGTTTTACAAACTGGGTTCAGGCGTATCATTTAGATGCTTGGGAACATACTGAATTTCAATATAGTATACCGGTAGGGGACAATGGGGTGAAAATTGAAATTAGAAACCTGAGTGTTGAGGATAAAAAGAAATACAAAGATGAAAAAATGATGGTTAGTCTTTTGCAGCAAGCCATTAAAGAAGACATATTGATTTTACTTCAACACAACAGAAGTGCACATTCGATATGCGAAGAATTGGAATCAAAGTTTCTTGGAAGTGATGAAATGATCAAGAACAAAAAGTCGCTTATGAAGAAAGAATTTGATTTATTTCGAGGATTAAGAACTGAAAACACCAAGCAGATTATTGAAAGATATTGCAATTTATTGAAAAATATGAAAGATTAAACATCCAAAAAGATAAAGACGAATTGATTGAAAAGTTGGCTGATGCGTTGCCACATGATGTTTGGGGTACGTATCTTATGATGTTGAAAAATAAACCGGATTTTAACAATCTGACGCTGAGTGATTTTATTAAACAGCTTGAAGCTCAAGAGATGGAACAACGGAAGATAGCAAGGATGAAGAATTATGATGGAGAACAAGATATTGGTCTGTATTACAAAGGTGGTGTTAGTGAGAAGATCAACTTTTCACCAAAGGTTGAAACCGCTTTCAATGCAAAAAGTTCTTCTGAAAGTTCATCTCAAGGATCAAGTAGCAAAATGGGATTTTCTTCATATCCATCGTTTGATCTAAATTTTTCAGCAACAAAAAGTGGAAAAGTTCTTCAATGCAACATTGCTTTAAATTTTGAAAATGATCAAAATTACTGGGAAGAAGCTGCCAAAAGTCATATGTCTCTATTGGTGACTGTGTTAGAGTCATATGGGAGTTTAGTTGCAGGAAGGATTGGAAATCCGATGTTGACCAAAGAGGATTATGATCAGGTTGATGCTGAGGAAATGGGATTGATGGATATAAAGTGGTGTTTGGCGAGTGTGTTGAGAAGAGCTAAAAAGTTTAAACAAAATACGGGAAGAGATGATTTTCGTGATGCAAATGTTTCTACTTTAGGATTTGATAAATCTAAAGTTACTTGTTTTCGTTGCAGGGAAAAAGGGCATTTCAAGAGAGAATGCACAAACCGCGAAGCAAGTGGAGCTCAAAATCCTTTTGGAAATAATGATTATTATCGAAAATGCAATTTATCATCAAGTTGCTCAACAGCCGTATCAATAAGAACAGCAACAAACTGCACATGCTAGGAAGGTGATCGAAGATTCAAAGAAAGCGTGTCTTGTTAATCAAGATGATGGAAGTTCATCAAAAGAATTCAGTTGGGATAAATACACTTCGGCTGATAGTAAGGCATGTCTGATAGATCAAAATGATGAAAGGCTTCTAGAGGGTTTCAGTTGGAAATATTTTAGTTGGGATGACTATGATCCAAACAAAACTCCAGATCATAAAGTTTTTGGTGCTCAAATTGTTAAAGATAATGGTGAAAAATATACTACTGATGATTACTGGGTAGAAACAATAAGAAAACGTTTAGAAAAGAAAGATGAGAAAGTTGTAGAAGAGGTTCGTGTGATAAAGAAGCAGGACAAAGAAATTCCAGTGCTTGAGGTTAAAGAGGAAGCTGTTGTAGAAAAAGTGTATGAAAATTGTGAAAACTGTGAGACTATGAAGAAGCAAAGCAGTGAATTGATTCACAACATAAACAGGCTGAAAGAATCATATGATGTCTTAAACAAAGCAATGAATCAATACAACGAATCAAGCAGTGAACAAGCTACAGCCATGAAGACACTTCAAGGAGCGTTCATGACGAAGCAGTTAGGCATCAATCATTACATTGATAAATGTGCAGAACTTGAACAAAAGTTGGAAACCCAGAGAATAGAAACTGAAAGGGTTGAAAGATTATTGAAAAGTTACTCATGTGCTTCTTATGTTATTGACGGGATTTACCCCACAGTTGAAGGCATGAAGGCGGTTGAAGAGAAGACATCTGAAGAGAAGAAGTCTGAAACAAAAGAAGAAACTGAAGAGAAGATTTCTGGTAAGAAACCAAGTGTCAGTTACAATAAGTGTCCACCCCCGCTCGAAAATGGATATTCTCCACGAAATCCAAATTCAGAAAGAGTCAAAAAAGTACCCAACTTACAATGGGAGTCCGAGTATTCGGAAAAATTGCCAGACAATATTGATGTCACTTTCACGTCATCTGACACTGATCATGAGTCCGAGTTAATAAAGAAAGTATTCGATCAGGTGTTGGATAAGGATGAAACAGAGGAGTGGAAGTCAGAGTCAAAGTCTGAGTCCAACACGTCAAATTCAACAGTCAAAAAGGACAAACGGGTTTACAATAAAGAATTTCTGTTATCAAAATCCAATTTGAATGAAACTGATCAAAGTAGCATATACTTTGATTGATTCTGACAAATTATATTCTGATAAAGAATTTCCAATAAGAGGTGTAAAAACTGAAATGATTAAAAAGGTTTTCAAACTAACAGAAATTAATACTTCTGAAATAAAAGATATGAATCTTTCTGGAAAACCTAAACATTTCACCTCAAGAGATCAACAAAGAATCAACAAGAAAAAAGGTTACAGTTTTGGTTCAGGTTTTCAAAAGAAACCAAACCATAACGGTAATTTCAAAAAGAAAGGTCTTGGTTTTATTCCACCAAAAAATCATAAAAATGAAAAGGTTTATAAACCGAAAACTGTTTTTGTTTCAGGTATATCATCAGAAGCAGAAAAAGAGCAAGAGTTCAGGAAGCAGACAAACAAAGAGTTCCTTGCAAAGAAGCAAGAGGAAATGAAGAAAGATGTTGTTCAAAAGAAAAAGGAGACAAGAACCTGTTTTAACTGTCATAAAGTGGGTCATATTGCCAGAAATTGTTCAAAGGTAACCAACACATAACAGGGAGTGTTTGTTAAACTGAAAGAAAAAGTTGTTGAGAAAAGTAAACCACCAACCAAAAGATTTAAAGTTTTTGAAAACTCAACATTTGTGGTTGGAGAATGTTCAAATAGGGTTTACAACAGGAAAGTTAATCTTGACAACCGTAAGTGGATTGTTAAGAAATCAGATGAAAGGTCTGGCGATGAATCTGATTCCACAAAATCAGAGGAGCCACAAGTTGTTATGAAAGAAGAGAAATCAGTTCCGCCTTTCGATGATGCAAATTTTCCACTATTGCGGGCTGAGAATTTAAAATAAAAAATTGGCAAAGTTGAAATTTCAAATCAATTCTTTTCTGAAAAGAAAGAATTTGATGTTGAAAAGGTTTTTAACCCCACTATTCAAAACATTTTTGAAAAAATGATTGATGGAAAGGTAAAGGGGGTTAAAGAATATTATGAAAAGAAATTAAAGAAACCAGATGAAAATGGTTCATCCCGGGTTAGTATCTGGGATAGAACCTATCACGACTAAACTCTGGACTTGCCGGAGCTCCCAAGTTGGTAATCGTGGAGCAGGAATCGGCATCATTCTTAAATATGTTTGTTTGAATAAACCTACAAGTGGTAGAAAAGTGGGTTTTCATTTACAAGTGGTCAATCAAGGTCATTAAGTTGAACTTGATTTAACTTTTACTCAAAGAGTTATGAATGGGGATAAACTCATGATCTAAAAATAGAACAAAATGATGAACAAGACCCCTAACCTACAAATGGTTTGTGAAAATCAACAAAACTTATTTTCCGGAAAAACCATTTTGATTAAAACAAACTTAAGTGTTTTGAAACGATAATGGGAAAATAGTTTGTTGTAAGGGGGAGTTCTGATTGTTTATGCCAAAAGGATGGCGAATTGAAGCAATTCAGAACAGTTGTCATTTTATTGTACAGTTTGTTTTCAAATTTTCCCAGAAAATCAAAATTGAAACATATTTTGATTTTAGGGGGAGTAAAAATTTTAGAAAATTTCAAAAATTTGAAAAATCCAAAAACATGATAAGATTTAAAAAAAGTCAAAAACATCGAAAAATTCAAAAATGAGTTTTGTTGAGAAAAAAAGGAAATGATAGTACATCAGTGGACTATCACAACACACTAAAGATTTGGAAAGTCAAATGTGATAAACAATCTCACTGTCGATGTGCCAGTAGGTTTTTATACATTCAGTAGATTGTTTTCGAGATATAAACTTAAAAATCAAACTTGCTTATTTCGTGGGAAACATCTCTCGGATATATAGGTAACCCCTGAAATTTTGTTTAAAGGGTTTTCTATTTCTGACATCTAGGTCTTTGTGCGTGATGATATCTGGGGTATTATACCAGGACTTCTGATTTTGCGGGAGCAATAGCCTAGTCCTCGTATAATACTTTGCATAAGCTTTAATCTTAAAGCCCACCCTCAGCATAAAGAATGATGAAACATTGCAAAATGCTAATCATGTGTTGTTGAAGAAAAGATCCCCAAACGGGACACACCGAAAGACGAGCCATCATCTCTTTGTCTGAACGGAAGTTCAAACCTGAGCTCTCATGGTCTTGCATTACCCGTTTACAGATATCATTAGTGTACATTCACCTGTAAGACTGAATATAGAAGTCTGGATACGGTAGTATATTCTGAGGTGGTACACGCGAATAAGTTTAAGTGCTTAAAACACTAATTTTGTATCTCAAAACAGTTGAACTTTGTGTGAAAATTTAAGCGGATCGATATACTGACAATCTAAGTGAATTATTTAGAACTTAAAATGTTTAAAGCTTAACGGTGTTGGTGATTTGTCTCATAAACTGATATGATCCTCTTACACAAACTCACAAAAATAATGTCTGTAAATCTTTCTTTACTGCTCTTCATTAAAAACAAAAATCCAAAAATATTTTCAGTGTGTTTTAGCATAAAATTTTGAAAAATACAAAAAGATTTTCGACAACTGATGTTGAAGAGCTGATTTTCAAAAATTCCAAGTGCTAAATATGATGAACAGGTTTGGGAAAGTGTGTTTCAGAAAGAAAGAGAAGTTATTTCTACAAGTGATCATCAAAGATTAAATCATTCTGAACAATACCTGCAATGTAGTTTCTAAATATGTAAAATTTTAAAATTTGTGAAACTTATGTTTGTTGTAGAGGATGTGCAGGAATGAAGCTTGAAAAGAACTAGGTCAAAATTCTTGAGAATTCTGTGGTTACAAAGAGCCAGGTTGCGATCATAGAACCTGTGAAAGTTTGAGCTAGGTGTTTGATCCAAAGCCTGTAAAGTGTAAATTCCAGACTGCGATCCCAGCTTATCGATAGGGGGAGTCTGAAGACAATCAAGAGGAAGTGGTTAGAGCCAGTGTCTGATCATGAAACTATGTCTATGCAAGATGCTGATGCTTTAACAAGATAAGAGCCAGGTTTAAGATTCTGAGAAGAAGAATCAAGAGATCTGATCAAGAGAATTAGAAAGCTCAAGAGCCAGATCAACATTCAAGGGGAGATTAGAAGAAAAGAAGAAAAAAAGATTGATTGAGGATGCTTACAATGGAGAATCTTTGAAAAGAGCTGAGAAGACTGATAAAGACTGAAGATTTGACAACCGAAGACTCGACTACGAAGACTTCGTCAACATCCAAGGGGGAGTCTGTTGGTGCATATGTCTGTCGACTTCGTTTTGTATCGAGTCTTGTATTTGTCTAGTTAGACCAGGGCACGAAAATCGAGAAAAGTATGTTTATGGCATTTCGCACGAAATGAATTGGAGGCCATTTCGCACGAAATGACTTGGTCATTTCGTACGAAATGACTTGGTCATTTCGTACGAAATGAGCTGGTCATTTCGTTTGTGTTGTTTCGTGCGAAATCACTATTTCGTGCGAACTATTTCGCAGGAAATAGCTGTGCCTATAAATACCTGTCATGCCAGTTCATTTGTAACATTATGATTCCGGTAGCGAAGCTCTGCCGAAGTGTCTACTGCATTGTAGTCGATCTGATATCAATATAAAGACAGTTTAAAGTGATTTCTAGTGCAATTCAGCTGAAATAACACTGATACATCTGTTTCCGCCTTTTGTATTGGTCGAGATCTCTTCTGAACGACTCGTTTGGGTCTGAAAATGATCCTACAAGCATTCACAATGCTAAACTAATCCAGCCATCCCAATGTCGCAGCCCCCGACCCCTACCCTAGGAGCGGGCGCCACGAGGACAGTATCAGTGGTATCGGTGTTTATTTATTTGGCAGCGTGTTGGTGCATTTTTTTGTATCTGTAACTTGTTCTTATTTACGATGTAATGGTAAGGTCTTTTGTTAATCGAGTCTGTAATGTTTCCGTCTAGTCGACCATGTCGGATATCCTTCTATCTAGCTTGGTACGACGTTTGTCTCTGTTATGTATGTTAAACAGTTGCTATTGTGCAATGTGTTTGTTTGTTTATGTATGTGTTATGATAAACTGCTGCAAACTGTTTATAGTTGCAACAGTTGCTGTCATGCAGCCTCCCCACGAAGAACCTATTCTTCGTGGGATATCCTGTGCACGAAGAGCCTTCTTCGTGGTGAATGATGTATGACGAAGAACCTCCTTCGTCACATAATGTTTTGTGGGCTTATGTTCTTCGTCGGCCCATTACATTCTTCGTAGTGTAATAGGCTGGGCTGCATGTATAAATAGCATAGTTCGTCTACTATGGTTCAGTATGAGAGCTTTGAGAGAGTATGAGAGCATAAGTTTACTCTGAGTCATATCAAACATTGTGTGTATATGTTTGTATCAGTTCTCATCATCAGTTTGATTAAAATATATTGAATCTTTGGTTACTTTGTGTGTGTTCTACACTGTTTGGTTTGCACTGTCACGGGGATTCTGCACTCGGGATCGTGTTTGTGATAAACAAGGAATAGGTTTCGTGTTGATCCTTCGAGAAAAACGGACCTATAAGTGGTATCAGAGCCATGGTACCCGATTTAGTAAATCTAACCCTTTGCTAAATCACATGTGCTCTAGATCTGTGATTTTTGTGAATTTTGTTCAAGATGTAAAAATGAGGAAATATGAAGAAACCCAGATTTGGAACCTAATCTACGGGTCTGAGATGAATCGGACCGTACAAAAAGAGTTGGGTTTTATATTTCACACCAAGTTCAACAAGTTTTAATCCTATTTTCTAATAACATGAAATACCGGATGATCTTTGGTGGTTAGTCAGGATAGAGGTGGAGATAGAGATAATGCAAGAAAAACGAGATTAAACGGCCGTGATTGGCGGTTCTGTAGTTGCCGGAATTGTCGCCGGAAAACCTGCCGGAAAAACGGTAGGGATGAAGGTGTTGTTTTGTTTTGTTTTTTTTTTTTTTGAAAGTTTGAGACTTTACAGAACTAGTCCCTCTAGTTTATATTTCAATTAAAATGGTTTTAAAACTTTATTTTCTTTATTTTAAGCTTTGTATAGATGGCATGTTTCCGAAAACATGCAGAAGGGGACGACATGTTTACGTTATCTTTTTTTATATGTTTTTATTCCCGTACCCGTCCCGTCCCCGCTTCTTGAATTTTTTAGTTTTGTCATTTCCCGTTCCGGTACCCGCCCCCGTACCCCGTTCCTGTACCCGTCCCAGTGCATCATAGGTTTTCGTCATCTTTTATCATTTTAGAGGTGATTTTCGACAAATCTGGGAATGAACAGTGGCTGTGTTCTTGAAGAATGGTGGCGGCTGGTTAAAGAAACTAGGGTTTCTAAAGAACTTTTGACGAAGAACCTCTTCAGTTATCTTCCACGAAGAACTAGTCATTGAATTCGACGAAGAACCTGATAACTCAGTTGACGAAGAACCCTTGTACTCACCTGCGAAGAACCTGATTGTTAACATTGACGAAGAACTGATCAGACAAGGTTCACGAAGAACCTAAATCTTTCGTGGGTGTTAACATTGACGAAGAACTGATCAGACATGTCAACCACGAAGAACATCTTTCACCATTAAAGTTGTTCATAGATACTCAGTCACGAAGAACCTTCGATTCAGCTTGAATATCATCTGCAGATGCCAGAACTATAGAAGATGTTGCAGTTGATCGGAGTTGTTACCGGCGAAAGGAGAAGTTGTCCGGCGGTGAGGTTGATTGAGGTTGAAGGAGAGTTTGGAAGAAATTTAACTCTTGTAACCGTCGATTTCCGAGCACGAATGAACCTAGTTGCAGCAGTGAAATCAGCAATCGCACCACCGATCTCCGTTCAATGGTCAGCCGATGTCACTCACCATAATCGGAAATAGACAGCTGGAGATGATTTGTATGTAAAAGACAGAGGCTGATTCAGATAGAGAATTGGAAGGTGGGGAAATGGATCGAAGGTTGTGATAAAGATGGCAGTGATTTACAGTTGATTGGTAATGGCTTCACATTTTTTTGGGGGTTTTAGTTGGTATCGCAGATATAAGAAAGAATGGTCTGCGATTTTGACTTTTTGATTAGGTTGGAAATTGATGAAGGTTTAAGGAAAGGTTGGTGGAGGCTGCACAAATGTTTTTTATTTGGGGGTTATGAATGTTGTATATCGCAGAGATAATGGACTTCAAGTTGGGCTTTGGGCTCTTTATGAGATTTGGGCCTCTTTGAAAGACATTAACTAATTCATTTTGGGCCTCTTGAAGGTTGTTTTGGATCAACTAAATTTGTTACAAGTTCAAATTGGGCTAGGAGTATAAGATTTGTTTTGTTTTGTTGTGGGCTGTATTTAAGAACTTGGATTATTAGAAGTTGGTGTTCGCAAAGATTATTTGAACCGGGCTTCCAAATTTCAACGTCAAATTCGTACGGGTTCGGGAGCACACGGGATGATGAAGCTTGATGAAAACATGATTTTTGTTAAATGTGGGGTAGTCACGGTTACCGGTGCAAACGTGAAATTTGGTGACTTGACTACTATGGGCCAAAAAGGGTATGTTTACTTCCGCACGTAAATGTTTATGTTGTTATCGATTTTAGTAAATGCTCGAAAGCATTTTGTTTATTGTCATATTCTCGCATTTGGTAACGATTGAATGAACCTAGAGAGCCAAGACAGGTCCTAACGAGTTCACAAAGTCGAAGAGTTATACCTATGATGAAAGTTTTCGTATTAGGTGTTAGCAGAACTTTGGGGGGATACAAGTCAGATCCTACGGGGCTAGGGGACTTTCATTATCAACTAAAATATGCAAAGAAGAAAGCCGTTTTCGTGATTTCTCGAAAAAACCGAGAACATTTGAAAGATTCTACTCAGTGGAGAGAATTTGTTCAGTAAAGATTGATGACAGTTCTGCTCAGTGGAGGGAATTTGTAAACATTTGAAGATAAATTCTACTAAGTGGAGAGAATTTATTCTGTGAAATTGACGACAGTTCCTTTGAAGTGGAGGGAATCTGTTAAGGTTTAGAGATCTTACCAAAGAAATGGGGGGATAAAAATTTTCATATGTTGAAATTTCTTCAGTAAAACTAAACGCAATCACAGGTGGTAGAGTTGTGATTTTCTGGTGATACCAACGGTTCGGCATGGAATGTTTTGCACAGACACATATTTGAGGATTTTAATTAATTCTCCAGCCAGCGTGAAGGGTTTTGCTCAGAAACATACAGGTATCTAAAGTCTACAGTAGTTTCAAAGCGATATTCACTGAAGACCTAGGGAATCTTTATGAAAGCTGATAGTTCAAGGCTGAAGACCTACAGGATTCGGTTTTGGGTTTGATGTTTCTTTGGGATTTTACAGGGATCTGGGGGTAACTCAATTCGTTGAGTTTGCATACGATGTACTTGGTCAAGCCGACTTCCTGAGTACTGATGCTGAAGATCCATAGTGCATTACGTGGTCAACTTCACAAAGGCGAGACATTAAGATCTGGTTGTAGTTCAACTAAGCGTGTTGTTTGGTTGAGCTTCCACCATTACCACTACGGTGTAGGATCTAATTTAGTGTTTCTTTCACAGTTTTGGATCGATAAGCTATAATAACACTTGAATCCTCAAATCATTTCAGTATGCTGCCCTCCCTAAATCCCCAAATCATTTCGGATTTCAGACCCTAATCCACTAATTTTGGATCGATAAGCAATAACAACATGCGAATCTCAATGGTAAGGTGTTTTCTCAAGAAAATTTAGGGTTGTAGGTGCTTAAAGACAACATATTTTGTTTCAGTTGTTTGGATGTATAGCTGTGTGAATATTAATATATTTTTTATGGTTCTTTTTTAATTAATCTCTTTGTTTTCTTTAACTAGCTTTTACAACCCGCGCGCGTTGCGGCGCAGTAAACCATGATGTCGACTGACACCGACATCCAGATTAAATTTGAGCCATCCGTGATGTCGGCCAACAACTACATTCAAATTAAAATCGCAATTGAGTATCGGCACTTGTGACGATAATATAAAGCACCAAAATTGATGGAAAGAAATAAACCCAAATCAATTTCTTAAAGAGAAGCACCTAAAACAACATCATTAAAAGTAAACTTCCAATGTGAACACATCTGATTTGGTTATATATGTGTACCATCAAAAGTAAACTTCCAACATGAACACATCTGATTTTGGTTAGATGTGTGTTCATAGGCTCAGATACCTCCTCATTGTGGATGCAAATCATCATATTGCCACTCCATATATAACATCGAAGATAGACGATTTCTCTTATATAATCACGACCTATTTAATAATCTTCCTCTACGCCAAAACAACGAAGATAGACGATTTTCTTAAATCAGCACGACCTATATTTAACCGGATCTGAATAGATACCTAAATGTGCAAAATTTGAACAAAAAACATTACACAAACCGGTAAATGCAACCCATGTTGTAAAAATTTATAAACTACATGTAATATGTAAATAAAGTGAAAATGATTACACTCTTAAAAGCCGTGTCTTCTCCTTCATTGTAGCTGATTGCAACAGGAATCATACCATCCCTTTGATTTTTGGCTCTTGTTTTACATGGATTTATCATGATCCACAACCTAGAAAGTAGAAACACCACCTTCAAGCCAACACGCCTGCAAATAAATGGCATAGCCTATATTTTTTTCTTTTTTTTTATTTTGAGCTTAATATGATACACAATGAAACTATAAATACCATCTGTTTTGGTAGTTTAAGGGATACGATTTTTTATCAACTTCTCCAAAAAGTTGTGACACAATAAACGGAAACAAAATGAATAGGCTCAGATACTTAACTGTGGAATAGGAACAAAACAGATCCGGATTAAACCATGGATGCAAATACCCAATTGCATAGTCACAATATATGAACTATGCCATCTGGATTTTGCCCGGCCAAGGTACGACTCCGATCTTCGGTGTCCCTTTTTATGTCGATCATCACAACCTTTAAACAGATTTACAGAAGAGCACTAATACCAGAATAATGACCCACCACAGGTATCACCACCGCCATAGTAACCGCATAAGCACAAAAACCAAAGCGACTCAGGTAACCACGATTATACCATCATCGTCACCACCAGAGCAGTGGCAGAATACATCATGGCGGAACAACAACCTACCACCGTAGCGACAAACTAAGATTTTTGTTGATCAAAACCCAAAAAAAAAATCAAAATTACTATGCTTTTAACAGTAAGATTGAAGTTAAAAAAGAAAAAAAAACTAAACCAATAGACTTAGATCAAAACATCATCATCGTCAAGTTCCTCAATCCTATCATAAACAAAGTGCGGCTCAGTCCTGCCACACGGCTGCAACCGGAGTTGCCATGCCATGTGGCCTGAAAGCATCATCATCGGCTACAGTCAACAACAAAGAGATACCAAAAACCGTCATAAATAGCACCCGCATTAGTCGTACGTTGGCTCAAAACCAACACCCGATGGATTAACCGATAGCAACAACACAGTGTCATTAACACCGAAATCTGATGTTTCACACAGAGTTTGTAAATCCAAACCAAAACCACATTAACCCCGACACACAATTGTGTAGAAAACCATCGTACAACACAAAAGGCACACCAAAGGTAACACATTTTCTCCAGCACGAAATCCAAACCCAGCAAAGCAACTAACCTCGTTATCAACCGTGAAAATACTGTTCCCAACCATCACAGATTAATAGATTTGTTACTAATCAGTTACATATACATAAATAAACATCGACTACATCACCACCAGCGTAGTGCTACACCCACCGCCACTACACCGACGTCATCAAAACTGGCCAACGGCTTATGACTCTGTAGCAAACATATACCGTCGTACAAAGAAGTAGTACAATGGGTACACCGAAGCCGAAAAAGACGACGAGATGAGCGTCATAAGCCGGACACACCCACCGCCACCACACCGACCTCATCAACGCCGGTAACCAAAACCCCAGCGGACAAAGAACATCGGTGAGCGACGGAGATGGGCGTTGAACGGCGGGACGGCGAGATGAGCTCCATAGGCCGGATACACCCACCGCCACCACACCGACTTCATCAACGCCGGTAACCAAAAAACCCAGCGGACAAAGAACATCGGTGAGCCGCGGATATGGGCGTTGAATAGCGGGACGACGAGATGAGCTCCATTGGCCGGATACACCCACCGCCACCACACCGACTTCATCAACGCCGGTAACCAAAAAACCCAGCGGACAAAGAACAACGGTGTGCGGCGGAGATGGGCGTTGAATGGCGACAAGTTGTTTAGAGAGAGAAACATATTCTCAGATGGTCAAGTGAAAGAGAGAGAGTACAACTTTGCTTTTAAGCCCAAAATCAAAACCACACCGCCTCTAGCCACCGTTAAAGTTCAGACAAAGTTGACTGAAATTGATCCATGAATTCATCAGATTGTTCATATGATGAGGAGATGAGTGGGGGGGGGGAATTAGAAAGGCTAAATGATAACGTGGCATCATTAAAACAATTGTGATGATGAATCATCACATAATCACTGTTCATTCAACTCTCTAACTATCATATATTAATTCATTTGGTTATCTGTGTCCCTTTTTTTGCCTTGATATTCCCGCCAGTTCTAAAATGGTTTTTGATGAGGGTGTCAGCAACAGAAGTGGTGGTTGGTGAACATGGTTTTTGATGACCAAGCTTGGTCAAACCCCCAGCTTGGGGTTGTTTGTTAGACCATGTGTAGTGGTAAATCAAAATAATGCCCTCACCATGGGGCATTATTCGACACGTGTCATCCCAGTCAGCATGGGGCATTATAGCATAAAGTGGTGTAGTGGGGCATTATTCCAATAACGCCCATGCAATCATTTCCCAATTATTTTTTTTTTAATTTAAAACATAAAAAACTTCATTAATTTAAAATAAAAATTACATTACTTGAAATAAAAAAAACTGAAAAAAAAACAGAAAATAAAAAAACAGAAAATAAAAAAACCGAAAAAAAAATAAAGTTAAAAAAAAGAAGATTATCTAGAGTCCATATTTTTCTCGAATTTTTTGGCGACGCATTTGCGCAAGGATCAACACATCGCCTTGGAGGTGGTCGATAGGTTTGGACAAAAACTCAATGTCCTTTTCCATTTGCCTCGCCTCTTGCATCTCGTTAAACTTTTTGGTTTCGGCCACTCGTTCTTTCATAATCTCATAACGTTGGTGGCCGAGGTCGCGAATGTCTTGGAGACGACGGTTCATCTCCTCGAATCTTCCTTTAACTCGAGATTGGAAGATGACTCGACCGTTTTTTTCCCGGTTCGCTTATCCTTTCTTCTACCGGAGGGTCGGGTCAACTCTTCTTCAAGTTCCTCGTCAACGTCCACCACCTCATTTAAATCGACATTGCGGGCATCCGATGTCGGAGTTGAAGGGTCAACGGAGGATGATGTTTTTGACCTTTTAGCTCGACGTCTACTACTAGTCGTCATTGGATTAACTAGCGCCCACTTTGGACTTTTTCGTAGTAGATCCCAACACTTATAGTACGTGAAAGGGCATTTCGTTCTCTCGAACTCCTCCAAAGTCCTTATTAAAACACCGACGTCACTTTCACCGCTCAGGCGAGTATCGTAGTTACGTTGGTAAACTTCTTGGAACGCGTGAGACTTGTTGTTAATGTCGGTCCATTTGCTAGAAATGGAATCTTTGTCCCGATGTTCGCCTTGACTCCACGTGCTAAAAAAGAGTGCACGAACCCTATCCTAAAAAACGGGACCCGTTTGAAAGTTTGTTACAAATTAAAAAAAAAAGTAAAAATATAAGTTGTATGTTAAAAATAAAAGTAAAAAATAAGAAAAAAATATAAGAGTTACCGGTTTCTTCGTCCTCCGAAATGTCGAGCCATGCCCGAGTCAACGTGAATTCCTCCTCCTTCGTCCATTTAATGGTAGTTTTTGTACGTCGAGGTTCGTCCTTATCCTTCTTCTTATGCGACCTTCTGCCGCGTATTGATTTGTCTTGCACCGGTTCGGGTTGCGTCTCCGACACGACATCGACATCGGGTTCGGATTCGGCTTGTTGTTGTGACGGTTGCGACCCGCTGGCTAGCCGAAGGTGGGAGGCACAAACGGAGTGGCGCCACTCAAGTAAGCCGCGTACGTTAAAAAGCTCGGGTCCATGTCTTGAAGGTTATACGGGTTTTGTGGTTGGGTTGTGTTCGGGTTCGTGGGTCTTGCGGGGACACCAAAAGGGGGTCGGAATGGATGCATGATTGTATAAAAATAGGAGAAAGTGGGTTTTTTTAAAAAAAAATAGAAGAAAGTAGGGAGAAAGTAGGAGTTTTTTTATAAAAAATAGGAGAAAATGGGTTGATATATATATATATATATATATATATATAGTGGGTAAATTTTTGAATTAAAAAAAAATAAATACATTTGACCATTTGGCAACGGTCCAATCTCGCACCCCAATAAAATTTCAGCGTTTTAATTAAAATGCCAAACTGATTTTTTTTCAAAAATAACGCCCGGAAACGCCGGGTGTAATGGGGGAGGGGGCGTTATCCGGCGTTTTTTTTGAAAAATTTTTAAAAACCACGCCCCATTACGGGTGGTCTTATAACTCAACTCGGTCAATGGGCAAACTTGTTCAAACACACTGCGAATATGAATGGTTTATAAGACCGCCCGTAGTGGGGCGTTTTTTATAAAAAAAAATTCAAAAAAACGCCGAAACACGCCCTCAGCCCATTACCCATTACGGCCCGGCGTTTTCGGGCGTTTTCCGAGCCAAAAATTGTTTTGGCGTTCTTCAAATCACGCCGAAGCCGCCAAAACTTCATTTGTTTGCCCAATAAAATCTTGCCATGTGTGTATAATATTTGTGTGTGTATAATATTTGTGTGATTTTGGCAAAGGTTTTTTTTTTGAAGTTTTAATTATAAAAGGAAGAAGAAAGTTGCAGGTTGTAACTCAAGAAAGAAAAGAAGAAAGCGATTTTAGAAAAGGATTTTGCACATTAAGTCCCTAAAGTTTAATTGTATTTAAAAAAAAAGATTTAAAGTTCAAAACCTTTAATATTTCAAGTTTCAAAAATGCTAAATCAGTCCCTAAAGTTTCAAAAATACTTTTTTCCGGGTTTTTTTTTTTTATTTCTAGTATTTTATTTTTTTATTTAGTGAAGTATTTTATGTTTTTAATTAAAAAAAATTAATTATGATATTATTGGAAGGGGCGTTATTGGGCATTATTATTCCCACTACGACACTTTTGCAATAACGTTCAATAACGCTCCCATGCTGACTGTACTGCCACATGGTAGAAAATGCCCCATGGTGGGGGCATTGTTGAGCTAACCACTACGCATGGTCTAATGGGGAAGGAGATACAGGGGTAAAAAGACTTTATTGCCCCCACATGGGTTGCATATGACCAAGCTTAATGTTTAAAACAAACCAAGTTAGTGTTAATGGATCTAAGATGCAATGAGTTTTTCAAATAAAGGGTTGTGACTGAAATTATTGAAGTTAAAGGGCATCTATTGCAATCTCATACAAACATAAAGGACCAAAAGTGTAATTTACCCTAATACAAATCTGTGTCGTGTGTATGTCTATATAGTTATTTATACAGCAAGTGTTCGTGATCTCGAAACCCTTAAGATACGTGTCTAAGTAAAAATTCAAAAAAAATATTTAAAGTCATTAATTATCAAATGCACATAAATAGACCTATACGTAAATAATTTATAAACACATGTCTTGATGTCCTGATTGATTTATCACAGGCGTTCATCTCCATCACATCGTTTACCAGAAATCCCTAGATTTTTGCCAGGTGCCACACAATAACAAGGGGTAGTAATGCTTATACGATTCCGAATCAATCAGCGAAGTCCTTCCTTGAGTTCTCTGGGAGCTACTAGCCTGACAAAAGACAGATATTGCTCAGTACACTGAATAGTTGATACATAGATTTTAAGAAACTAAGAAAGGGTAAAAGTTTAGTGTAGAACACAAAAGAAACCTGTCCAGAGGAAATAGGTGATGATATAAGGAGGCTCACTTTCCATTTGTCATAACCTTTCCCACACAACTACCACTCTCGAACTTCCAAACCCTAGATTGTCAATTCATTTTGTATGTAATCAAACTTGTTTGTGTGAATCGAATACAAATCAATGATATTTAGATCATTGCGTATACATTTGGTAGATCCATCAGTGGATTCCACACACTATGGATCTGAATTGGTTAAATGTGTTCTTAAGTTTTGTGAAGAAAAAGATAACATCCTGGGCTTTCAATTTTAATTAATGGGTGGAGTTTAAGAAACCTTCCTACAACTATAAGCATAGTAACAATTTCAATTGAATTCTTTTGTGGGGTGTCACCGGACCTTGATGTCAGGTTGTGTTTGGTTTATTTAACCATGCAGTTTGCTCGAAACTACTCAGCTTCTCTTTGCAGTGGACACTTTTTCTAGTTGTGTGTGATACTTACCAATTTTCATATTAGCACATAAAAAACTTCAAGTGTAAGGAGTAATGTAGCTAGGAAAGGGGTATTTGTTTTTAACATTTACAAACTACTAGTATTAAAAGAAGCTTATGTGAAAGTGATATAATAAAAACCATATATGATACGTATATATCAAACAAATAAAAAACAATACCAAAATAATATAATTGCGAGAAGCTCCAACAAATTGACAAGTAAATAAATAAGAATGAGATTTTACCATATATGCACATTTATTTCCGAGATCACCAATTCCAACGACGGATTCTTTTCCTGGTCAAATCTGTGTAAAGAAGATCTGACGACAATTATTCAAATATAATGTTTTACTTAAATTTTTATTACTATATGATCCAAACAATAAATTCAAATTCACCCAAAAAAAGAAAGAGAAACGGATTAAAATTTAGGTACTAGTTTCTTAAGTCATTTAAATGAATACCAAAAAAGATATGTTTTTACATAAATTCTTACTTTTTTATTTTCACAAATACATCTTATTTAATTCACACTTTTAGCAAAGTTGAGATCATGTTCAGAAAGCATAAAGAACTAAATATGAATGTGTACCTGTGGCATAATAAAGAATACATCCTTGGAATTCCACAGTAGCAACAACATATGTTTACTTCTTTTCTGAATCAAAAATATATTCAAGAACACAAAAATAAGTATTTAGATAGTGTTATACCCTTAATCGTCAATTCACTTCTGGATTAGTCAGAACACCTAGAAGCTAAATCAAAGACATATACACAGAAGAGAGGGAAATTTTGCTAAACAATCAGATCTAGAAACACATCAATTTTCAAAAGTAGCAAACCATTCATCAGGTAAGAAATTAGAAATTAAATAGCGAACTTGCACCACATTGATCAAAAGATTTTATTCTAAACTTATTAAGAAGATATACACACACAAATATGTATTTATAAAAAACACTTATGTACCTTGTTTAGAAACAGAAGAGCTCTTCTGTGTGCAAAGGTCGATAAAGCAAGTGTGCACCGCTCTATTCTTGCACCCGGTAGAAGAAGAAGATGGATGAGTTGGATCAACTTGAAGGGGGAGGGACGCCTTTATCATCTTGTACTTATAAGGAGCATGGTTGGTTGGTGAGGGAGGGACGAGATGCTAAAATGACAGGCTGTGTATATCATATTATTTGAATACCATATAATACTATACATGCTTTTAAGGTGGGTTTGGTTGATAGGTGTGAAAACAAATATACGAGTTTCATTTTAACATTTTTCATAAAAGAAAAAGAGTTAACGTGTTTAGATTTTAATGTCCATCATCTATTATTTATTACTCAATGGTAAGCGATTGAGTAGTTTCATTTATCCCTTAGGGTCCATGAGTTTTCTAGGGGTTCTTGTTGATACAAGATAATGTTTATAGCCTAGTGATATGGTATGTCGATTGTATGGTGTTTATAATGTGTCTAGAAAGTTTAAATTAGAGTTTGGTTACATATGTTACAATTTTCAAAGGGTTCCGCGAATGAAGCCCCATTCGCCAGGAATGTCTAGGGAATGGGAGCAACGAATGTGGCCATTTTCAAGTGGAAAAGTAATTATAAACATTTTCAAATTAATAATAAACTTTTTATTTTGAACAACAATTCCTAGATCTTCTTAGAAAAGTACACCAATACTTGCACCTTTAGAATTTGAACGCCAACATCTTAGTTGTGTAGCACACCACTTGTGGAGGAATGACTCGACTCGGTCATTCCGGGTCAAATACAACCCGTTGACAAAACACGAATAAGGAAGATATTCGAGCATATCTTCATTCGGCAATATCTCCTGTAAATTAGGAGTCGCCTAACAGACTTCCTAAAATATGGGGAAACCCTAATAGCCACCCATAACTATAAATAGAGGAGTTCATCACAAAGGTAAATTCATTCATGCTCTTCTCAACTCTCTCTACTCTTTTTCCTTACTCCCGCAACGAATACTTATTCTTACGCCGGAGGGTGGTTACAGGAATAACCCCGTTCCTATAACGAGTCCTAACAGTGTTCTGTTTTGCAGAATGAAGGTTGGATCACTTCTCATCCAGTTACCGAATCCGTAGACGTGCTCAGGTACAGTTCTTACATTGGCGCCATTCGTGGGACCTGGCAAGTACTAACGAAACCTATTACCACGATAAGTGCTCCGAACGACGGTTCTGTGAACTCTAGCATGACGTTAACTTCGGAAGGAGGGGGTATGACGACAGTAGGCATCACAACAACGCTCACCGCCCCCACAGTAACTAGGTGTTTGACCCCAGAATTTGATGCAGAATTGCCCCCGGGTTACGAGCAGGGACAAGTGGACACAACTTCATCAAGAACGAGTCTCTCTCTCTCTCTCTCTCTCTCTCTCTCTCTCCAACAGTTACTATGGCGGGAATAACGTCTTCCGCGGATCTCACATAAGGAGTACCATTAAGCACGGGTTCCTCGCTGTTCACACCGGCCGCGGGGTCTCGAAACCATTACTACATGACGACACAACCGGTATACACGAGTGCAGACGGGACGTCATCCTACCTTTCACGCTGTATTCAGCGGCACTCACGGCGACTCTCATAACAGCCATATCGACGCCGCCTCATCAGCCAGTGAGGATGCCCCGAGCAGCTTTAAACACCCCGATCAAACCTGGAAACCAAGCTTATATTCCGCCGTATTACTACGTGCCACCGTACGGGTACGCGTCTCCTCCTGTGTACGGGGCTATAACCGAGGGAAGCCAGATGACTCCCTGGGGATTCCAATACCCCCCACACACATTCTGGCACGGGGGCTATACCCCATACGCCGTGCATGGGCAAAATACAATGCCAACGGTAAACTCGGGCAGTACCTGACAACCATTGAACTTCGGCCACGCAAGTTCCCCGGCACCGATCCAAACGGTAACACCCCCGGCCTCCCAGGGCGCGCCTGTATTGATACCGGTAGGTTTCAAAGAGGATGACGAACTGACCAGGCCTTATAAGCTGGCGGAAGTTATGTTTAGGTCTAGGTTCTCGAGACGCATAGCTGAGGCTCCTATCAAGGAAAAGCCAAAAATGCCACCCACCGTGGGAAAGTATGATGGGATATCTGATCCGGATGACCACATCAATTTGTTCAGAAGTGCAGGGAAAGTCGCCCTATGGCCTATGCCCATGTGGTGTAAAATGTTCGTACAAACATTAGTTAGGTCAGCGCGAGTCTGGTGGGATAGTCCCGGTGGGGGGAATAGACAACTTCGAAGAGCTGGTGACGGAGTTCTCACATAAATTCAGCCAACAACGGAGGCATACGAAAGATAGAACAGAGGTTTTGCACATCCGTCAGCGAGACAACGAAACAGTGGAAAATTTCTTGACTAGATTCAACAAGGAGAGCATCGGCATTCCTGGCCTAACCCAGGACCTGGCTTGCGGGGCATTCCTACAGGGAGTAAACGATGACGAACTCTTAGGAAATTACATGACAGAAATGGCATCCCCGACACGATCGAGTTGATCATGAGGATAGCCAAGGTTTATGTCCGGCAGGAAAAATCGATAATAGCCAGTTACGCGGCTAACAAGAAAAGGAATCATATCGCCCGGCGGAAGAGTCTGATCGTCAGGGGGGTGGAATAAAAACCCAGAGCGGAAGATTCTCTCGAGAAACTCACACCGAATCTCAGGGAAGTTATGATCAGCCTAGAAACACGTCGTCAAGAAGCGACTATTCCACGAGTGGAACAAAAACTGACTACCCTTTTTAAGCAAGACGCTCGCAGAAATCTTAGCATCTGAAAACCTTAAGCTTAATCCGCCTAAGCCCTTGAAAGATTCTACCGGGAAGGACTCATCCAGATACTGTGAGTACCATAAGGGGCGCGGACATGACACAAACGACTGCTACCAGCTAAAGAAGCAGATCGAATACTATGTTAAATCCGACAAATTAGCACATTTGGTCAAGGACATCAAGCAGGGGCCAATAACGATAAAGGAAGAAGAAGGAAAAGTTAGTAAAAAGTGGGAGATGAACATGGTATATGTGGAAGAAACAAGAGGAACAAAGCGGGGGTTCGAAATCCTCGAACCATGGATGTCAGTTGATATCCGGGCGGGTCCTAGACAACGGGAAACCCGGATAAGCACAGAGCCACTCATGGTCACTACGGCGGTAGGAGACTATCATTTGAAGAAAATATTGATAGATACTGGAAGTTCGGAAGATATCATCTACGAGCACTGTTTCAATCGAATGCAGCTAGAAGACCGGGCACTCCTCAGACCAATTCACGCCCCCATCAAGGGCTTCACAGGAGAAAAAGTGGATCCCATTGGCTGTGTCCTTATGCAAAGGGACAAGGTTATCGCGTACCAGCTCAAGGTCCACGAGAAGAACTACACAACCCACGATCTCGAACTCGATGCAGTTGTTTTCGCTTTAAAGATTTGGCGACACTACCTTTATGGTACCAAGTGTACGGTCTTCACCGACCATAAGAGCCTACAACACATCATGAGCCAGAAAGAGCTGAACATGCGCCAACGCAGATGGGTTGAACTTCTCAACGACTACGACTGTGAGATACGCTACCACCCAGGCAAAGCAAATGTCGTTGCCGATGCTCTTAGCCGACGAAGCTATTTACATAGTGTTCGTAATGTTCAAGCCCAACACAACCTCGAAGCTCTTATCCGCGACGCTCAACACGCTTGTTTTCTCGAAAGCACTTTGAAGGAAGAAAGAATTCTCGAAACCGAAAACCAATTAGTGAATAAACCGAATGGTATTTTTCACCATCTTAACCACATTTGGATACATAGTCGCAATAATCTCTGAGAGATTTTGTTGACTGAAGCCCCCAAATCCCGATATTCCATTCATCCTGGTGCCGACAAAATGTACCAGGACCTCCGTTCCAGGTATTGATGGCCAGGAATGAAGAAGGATATCACTCTCTATGTTTCAAAATGCCTAACTTGCTCGAAGGTTAAGGCCGGACATTAACGACCCTCTGGCTTACTCGAACAACCCGAGGTCCCGATATGGAAATGGGAGAGTATAGCTATGGACTTTATTACGAAACTCCCTCGCACGACATTATGTCACGATAGCATTTGGGTTATCGTTGATCGTCTTAGGAAATCCGCTCACTTTCTACCGATACGAGAAGACTATAAGGTTGAACGATTAGCACGAATCTATAACGACGAAGTCATTTGTCAACATGGGACACCTCGTGACATCATCTCTGACCACGATGGTCGATTTACTTCGCATCTCTGGGAGACATTTCAAACCGCTCTCGGTACTACTCTTAATCTCAGTACCGCATTACATCCCCAGACCGACGGTCAGACTAAGCGCACGATTCGCACCCTTGAAGACATGCTTCGCTCGTGTGTTATAGATTTTGGTGGTAATTGGGATTCGCATTTACCTTTAGTCGAATTCTCGTATAACAACAGTTATCACGCTAGTATTCAAATGGCACCCTTTGAGGCATTATATGGAAGAAAATGTCAATCGCCTATTGTATGGCACGAGATCGGAAACGCTCAAATCACCTGTCCTGAGTTATTACAAGAAACGACTGACAAGAAAAAGAGTTAACGTGTTTAGATTTTAAGGTGGGTTTGGTTGATAGGTGTGAAAACAAATATACGAGTTTCATTTTAACATTTTTCATAAAAGAAAAAGAGTTAACGTGTTTAGATTTTAATGTCCATCATCTATTATTTATTACTCAATGGTAAGCGATTGAGTATTTTCATTTATCCCTTAGGGTCCATGAGTTTTCTAGGGGTTCTTGTTGATACAAGATAATGTTTATAGCCTAGTGATATGGTATGTCGATTGTATGGTGTTTATAATGTGTCTAGAAAGTTTAAATTAGAGTTTGGTTACATATATTACAATTTTCAAAGGGTTCCGCGAATGAAGCCCCATTCGCCAGGAATGTCTAGTGAATGGGAGCAACGAATGTGGCCATTTTCAAGTGGAAAAGTAATTATAAACATTTTCAAATTAATAATAAACTTTTTATTTTGAACAACAATTCCTAGATCTTCTTAGAAAAGTACACCAATACTTGCACCTTTAGAATTTGAACGCCAACATCTTAGTTGTGTAGCACACCACTTGTGGAGGAATGACTCGACTCGGTCATTCCGGGTCAAATACAACCCGTTGACAAAACACGAATAAGGAAGATATTCGAGCATATCTTCATTCGGCAATATCTCCTGTAAATTAGGAGTCGCCTAACAGACTTCCTAAAAGATGGGGAAACCCTAATAGCCATAACTATAAATAGAGGAGTTCATCACAAAGGTAAATTCATTCATACTCTTCTCAACTCTCTCTACTCTTTTTCCTTACTCCCGCAACGAATACTTATTCTTACGCCGGAGGGTGGTTACAGGAATAACCCCATTCCTATAACGAGTCCTAACAGTGTTCTGTTTTGCAGAATGAAGGTTGGATCACTTCTCATCCAGTTACCGAATCCGTAGACGTGCTCAGGTACAGTTCTTACATTGGCGCCATTCGTGGGACCTGGCAAGTACTAACGAAACCTATTACCACGATAAGTGCTCCGAACGACGGTTCTGTGAACTCTAGCATGACGTTAACTTCGGAAGGAGGGGGTATGACGACAGTAGGCATCACAACAACGCTCACCGCCCCCACAGTAACTAGGTGTTTGACCCCAGAATTTGATGCAGAATTGCCCCCGGGTTACGAGCAGGGACAAGTGGACACAACTTCATCAAGAACGAGTCTCTCTCTCTCTCTCTCTCTCTCTCTCTCTCTCTCTCCAACAGTTACTATGGCGGGAATAACGTCTTCCGTGGATCTCACACAAGGAGTACCATTAAGCGCGGGTTCCTCGCTGTTCACACCGGCCGCGGGGTCTCGAAACCATTACTACAGGACGACACAACCGGTATACACGAGTGCAGACGGGACGTCATCCTACCTTTCACGCTGTATTCAGCGGCACTCACGGCTACTCTCACAACAGCCATATCGACGCCGCCTCATCAGCCAGTGAGGATGCCCCGAGCAGCTTTAAACACCCTGATCACACCTGGAAACCAAGCTTATATTCCGCCGTATTACTAAGTGCCACCGTACGGGTACGCGTCTCCTCCTGTGTACGGGGCTATAACCGAGGGAAGCCAGATGACTCCCTGGGGATTCCAATACCCCCCACACACATTCTGGCACGGGGGCTATACCCCATACGCCGTGCATGGGCAAAATACAATGCCAACGGTAAACTCGGGCAGTACCTGACAACCATTGAACTTCGGCCACGCAAGTTCCCCGGCACCGATCCAAACGGTAACACCCCCGGCCTCCCAGGGCGCGCCTGTATTGATACCGGTAGGTTTCGAAGAGGATGACGAACTGACCAGGCCTTATAAGCTGGCGGAAGTTATGTTTAGGTCTAAGTTCTCGAGACGCATAGCTGAGGCTCCTATCAAGGAAAAGCCAAAAATGCCACCCACCGTGGGAAAGTATGATGGGACATCTGATCCGGATGACCACATCAATTTGTTCAGAAGTGCAGGGAAAGTCGCCCTATGGCCTATGCCCATGTGGTGTAAAATGTTCGTACAAACATTAGTTGGGTCAGCGCGAGTCTGGTGGGATAGTCTCCCGGTGGGGGGAATAGACAACTTCGAAGAGCTGGTGACGGAGTTCTCACATAAATTCAGCCAACAGCGGAGGCATACGAAAGATAGAACAGAGGTTTTGCACATCCGTCAGCGAGACAACGAAACAGTCGAAAATTTCTTGACTAGATTCAACAAGGAGAGCATCGGCATTCCTGGCCTAACCCAGGACCTGGCTTGCGGGGCATTCCTACAGGGAGTAAACGATGACGAACTCTTAGGAAATTACATGACAGAAATGGCATCCCCGACACGATCGAGTTGATCATGAGGATAGCCAAGGTTTATGTCCGGCAGGAAAAATCGATAATAGCCAGTTACGCGGCTAACAAGAAAAGGAATCATATCGCCCGGCGGAAGAGTCTGATCGTCAGGGGGGGGGTGGAATAAAAACCCAGAGCGGAAGATTCTCTCGAGAAACTCACACCGAATCTCAGGGAAGTTATGATCAGCCTAGAAACACGTCGTCAAGAAGCGACTATTCCACGAGTGGAACAAAAACTGACTACCCTTTTTAAGCAAGACGCTCGCAGAAATCTTAGCATCTGAAAACCTTAAGCTTAATCCGCCTAAGCCCTTGAAAGATTCTACCAGGAAGGACTCATCCAGATACTGTGAGTACCATAAGGGGCGCGGATATGACACAAACGACTGCTACCAGCTAAAGAAGCAGATCGAATACTATGTTAAATCCGTCAAATTAGCACATTTGGTCAAGGACATCAAGCAGGGGCCAATAACGATAAAGGAAGAAGAAGGAAAAGTTAGTAAAAAGTGGGAGATGAACATGGTATATGTGGAAGAAACAAGAGGAACAAAGCGGGGGTTCGAAATCCTCGAAGCATGGATATCAGTTGATATCCGGGCGGGTCCTAGACAACGGGAAACCCGGATAAGCACAGAGCCACTCATGGTCACTACGGCGGTAGGAGACTATCATTTGAAGAGAATATTGATAGATACTGGAAGTTCGGAAGATATCATCTACGAGCACTGTTTCAATCGAATGCAGCGAGAAGACCGGGCACTCCTCAGACCAATTCACGCCCCCATCAAGGGCTTCACAGGAGAAAAAGTGGATCCCATTGGCTGTGTCCTTATGCAAAGGGACAAGGTTATCGCGTACCAGCTCAAGGTCCACGAGAAGAACTACACAACCCACGATCTCGAACTCGATGCAGTTGTTTTCGCTTTAAAGATTTGGCGACACTACCTTTATGGTACCAAGTGTACGGTCTTCACCGACCATAAGAGCCTACAACACATCATGGCCAGAAAGAGCTGAACATGCGCCAACACAGATGGGTTGAACTTCTCAACGACTACGACTGTGAGATACGCTACCACCCAGGCAAAGCAAATGTCGTTGCCGATGCTCTTAGCCGACGAAGCTATTTACATAATGTTCGTAATGTTCAAGCCCAACACAACCTCGAAGCTCTCATCCGCGACGCTCAACACGCTTGTTTTCTCGAAAGCACTTTGAAGGAAGAAAGAATTCTCGAAACCGAAAACCAATTAGTGAATAAACCGAATGGTATTTTTCACCATCTCAACCACATTTGGATACATAGTCGCAATAATCTCTGAGAGATTTTGTTGACTGAAGCCCCCAAATCCCGATATTCCATTCATCCCGGTGCCGACAAAATGTACCAGGACCTCCGTTCCAGGTATTGATGGCCAGGAATGAAGAAGGATATCACTCTCTATGTTTCAAAATGCCTAACTTGCTCGAAGGTTAAGGCCGGACATTAACGACCCTCTGGCTTACTCGAACAACCCGAGGTCCCGATATGGAAATTGGAGAGTATAGCTATGGACTTTATTACGAAACTCCCTCGCACGACATTATGTCACGATAGCATTTGGGTTATCGTTGATCGTCTTAGGAAATCCGCTCACTTTCTACCGATACGAGAAGACTATAAGGTTGAACGATTAGCACGAATCTATAACGACGAAGTCATTTGTCAACATGGGACACCTCGTGACATCATCTCTGACCACGATGGTCGATTTACTTCGCATCTCTGGGAGACATTTCAATCCGCTCTCGGTACTACTCTTAATCTCAGTACCGCATTACATCCCTAGACCGACGGTCAGACTAAGCGCACGATTCGCACCCTTGAAGACATGCTTCGCTCGTGTGTTATAGATTTTGGTGGTAATTGGGATTCGCATTTACCTTTAGTCGAATTCTCGTATAACAACAGTTATCACGCTAGTATTCAAATGGCACCCTTTGAGGCATTATATGGAAGAAAATGTCAATCGCCTATTGTATGGCACGAGATCGGAAACGCTCAAATCACCTGTCCTGAGTTATTACAAGAAACGACTGACAAGATCCTCCAAATACGAAACAATCTCTTGAAAGCTCAGAGTCGTCAAAAGAGTTATGCCGATAAACGCCGCAAGCCCCTTGAGTTTGAAGTTAGTGATCACGTACTCCTAAAGGTTTCACCTTGGAATGGGGTGATCCGATTTGGCAAGAAAGGAAAGCTAGCACCACGATACGTGAAACCCTTTAAGATTCTGGAAAAAATTGGCAAAGTGGCCTACCGACTCGAACTGCCGGAGGAACTCAACAATTTACATCCGACTTTCCATGTCTCGAACCTCAAGAAGTGCCTAGCTGAAGAAAACCTGCATGTCCCTCTTGAGGATTTGCAAGTGAACGAAACTCTACACTTTGTGGAAAAATCAGTAGAAATCACGGATCGAGAGACCAAGAAACTTCGACGCTCTCGCATTCCTATAGTGAAGGTTCGGTGGAAAGGCAAACGCGGTGCCGAGTTCACTTGGGAACTCGAAAGTGATATGAAAGCTAAATACCCACATCTCTTTGTTACGCCTGCGCCTTAATTTCGGGATGAAATTCCTTAAAGTAGGGGAGGCTGTAACAACCCGACTTTCTGGGTCATTACTGTCATCTGTCATTTCTCGCTTAATTACTTGCATTCCCGAGGTATCGATTATCGCAAAGGGTTTAAACTATACCTTTAACGCGTTTTAAACGCTTATTGCAACGCTTATTCAAAACGCAGTTATCGTACTAAACGCTATTTATAACGCTTACTATTTAAACGCATTTTATCGGTTGTTTAAACTAAATGCTATCGCAACGCAAACTCAACACAATCTCAACGCAACTCGAAACGCGGATTTATGTTATGTGTGTTATTTGTGTGATTACTTGGTTAAATGTTATGTGGTTATAAACGCAATGCTTACACGCTTATACGCTCACTCGCAACTCAATTAAACGCAACAGAAACGCTTAACGCACGAAACGAAAGTTGGAAAACTAACTCGCACAGCATGGCTGTCCGAATGGACATCCGATCGAATGGACATCCGTCCGGATGACCATCCGATCGGATGGCAATCCGACCGGACAACCCATTCGACCGAACAACATCGCGCACTGACTTAACTCTCCTTTCACCCTATAAATAGTACCCGTACACGTCCCTTTCACTGATTTGACACCTCCATCCGACCACCTGCACTCAAGTCGCTCTCAGCCACTTTTCATTACGATTCAAGGCTATTTCGTAAGTATTTCTCCATAAATCTTGTACAATCATCATCTCTAATCACTTCTACGTCATCTTCTTCATCAAAATCACACACAAGCACTTACTTTTTCTCTGAAATCATTGATTTGGACCTCTTGAAGGTGGTTTTCACCTGTTTGCTTATGCAAACTGTTGAGAAACACCATTTGATCAAGAATGATGCTAGATCTAAAAGGATTTCACATATTTTAACATAATCTCAACAAGATTCCAACACTTTTCAACTGTTTTCAAACTTTTCTTCAACTTCCTACACAAAACCGATGGAATCTAGACTCACTCAGACTCTCTACTCGTTCCTTAGTTGAGAGCCAGTTTGAGAACGGATTTCCACCAAAGAGATGGACCGATTTACGGGTCAAACATGAGATTTCACCAAGAACAGTCGTTTTTCCGAAGGGGCGATTCCCATCCGATCGAATGAACTGATATTGGTATGTTTCCGTTGTTTGACACATCATCACGTCGTCTCCATTAACGGAAAACTTGTTACTTAGAAAATTGTACCAAATTTCGAACAACAGACCATCTGATCGAATGGCCATCCGTTCGGATGACCATCCGACCGGATGACCTGCCCCTTTATAACTTTCAATACCTAAACGTTTTAATAAAACTTCGAATCTCAACGATTTACAAACAAACACACTCATTCGAATGGACATCCGTTCGAATGGTCATCTGTTCGGATGACCATCTGACTGGATGACCATCCATTCGGATGGGTTATCCCCATTTGTTTAGATCACCATCCGAACCCTCTACCATTCGACACTCTGTTACGCACTGTTCAACGCTTACGCTTTTGATTTCATGCTCAGGCTAACCCAACACGCTCCTTTCAATCCAATCAAGTTGTGTTTACTTGTTAAACACCTACTGTGAGTATACTCGAACCCATTTCCATCTATGAAAACACAACACACAACGCAACTCTTTTAACGCTAACCGTCCTTGCATGCTATACGTGTACTTTGAATGCTTGTACTATACTATACAGTGTTACACTATACCGCCTCAAGTAACGATAGTACTATAGTTTGGACTCATCCCCTGTCGTGGACAGGGGTTGCTAGGGATCACATCACTTTACTTCACGTGTTCGCTGAACATGTGTCGCGCATACTCTACAACGCCGTCTCGTGGTTAAGTGTGAACATAGTTTGGTAGTTACTTGCTTCGCATGTTACGTGATGCATGTTGGTTATGCGTAAAACGATTTTACTACTATATGTTATGCAAACTTGTGTACTCACCTTTACATTTTATGTATTGACTTTATTCTAACGTATGTGACAGGTTGATAGGATGCTATGCTGTGTTACGCAGAATCGAGATAGGCAGTCTAGAAACTACACTAATAGAAATCTAGGTTGTCGGACTTGCTTTGCTTTTGAGACACGATATCTTTAATAATTATTTGTGGAATGTTTGTTGATTGGTATGGGACAATTAACCTTTTAAATATTGCCATTTAATAGTTGTTATGGATTCTCTTGAGCAATCTGGTTCGCCTAGTGCCGCGCCCCGATGTTTCCGCCATCAGTTGGGGTGTGATAATGAGAGCAGAGCTTGTTGCTGCTGATTATGAGTCTGCAAGATCAATAGCTAGATGGTCAAAACTAAATGTTGAAGAGACCTACAAAAAGATAGAAGAACTTAGAGCAAAAGACCCAACTGTTCCTCAAAAGCCAGTTTATCCTCCAACCATTGTTGGCAGGCCTCAATAGACCCAAGCCTCCAAAAAGCTTCTCTTATCATCTATTTTACCCACAAATGCCTTGAATCAATTAAAAAGGCAAAGGCAGACCGATGAGGAAGATGAGCAGAGGTTTGAAGAATATAGAAAAACGACTCTCAAATGCCAGATTGAATCTCACACTAATGATGCTACTGATCGACTTACTGTTCACTTAATAGAAACCATCAAAAGGTTGGCAAACAGACCTCATTCACCAAACTCATCATAAATAATTCTTCTCCCAAGAAACCCGTCTGATGCAAAAATACTAAAGTGGAAGTCATCCTCAGACGCCCACGTATTGACTTTGCTCAAATCAAATGGAGATGTTGAAAGGATAAGTAGGAAGGATGCATATGGTCTGAGTGCAGATGACCTTCAAGATCTTTTGAACCTTCAATTGGAAAGGGATGAAGAAGATATGGATTCCTTAGACTTTGAACTACAGTTCAAAGGGAAAATCCGGGAAATGCTGTTGAGAAAATAAAGATTAGAAATAAAGAAGGGTTTTGGCATCATCTGTTCTAGGGGGAGATTGTTGGCTCATGTGGATCCCAGCTTGAGAACAGATGATACAAAGCCAAAAATACTTCTGCAACAGTTGATCCAGAATAACAGTGCTTTGGATTCCTTCTTCCTCTAATGACAAAGGCATTCTAACATCTACAACTTCTAAGGTCTGCTCAATACTAAAATCTGTTGAAGTTAAACCACTGATGAAGTCAAAGGTCTGATGGAAGTCAAAGGTCTGATCACCCTTTGAAGAAAGTCTGCTAAAGCTTCATCAGAGGATAGAGCCCATCAGAGTTTAGAGTCATCAGTGTTTTGTAATCAGTGCTTTATTAATGTAACAGTGTTTAGCTAGCAGAGTTTAGAGGTTGTTAGTACTGTTAGATGTCATTGTCTAGGTGACGTCAGCAAAGATTCCACAGTGATTAGGTTTGTACTATAAATAAACACTGCATGTACTATTCTATTAGATCACTTCACTCACTTGCATTTTGTACGAACAAACATTGTGATCTCAGGCTGAGGGGGAGATTGCATATGCATACCTGAAGCATTGTGTAAAAACAATCATTCAATAAAAAAGTATTCATGATGAAAGCAGATATTCCATTGTTTGTGTTATAAAGTTTTCTTCATTCCACTGCATATTATTCATCTTATTATCTTCTTCCATTGGTCTTCTTTAAAACATAAACAATTCAAACTTAGATCCTAACAGTAGGCTATGTGTAGGTAAAAATATATGGTTATATATATATATATATATATATATATATATATATATATATATATATATATATATATATATATATATATATATATATATATATATATATATATAGGGGATGGATCATGAGAAAACTAGTTTAAATGAGAAAACCAAAAAACTAACTAAAAAACCTAAAAAAAACCAAAAAAAATACCAAAAAAATTTTTTTTTTTTTTTACAATTTTTTAATAAAAAATCGCTACTTTATATGTATGGAAAAAAATTTTCAAAAAAAAAAAAAAAATTTTTTTTTGTTGTACTGCACATGTGCACTAATACGGAAAGCCTAAACCACTTAACCCACCACCCACCGACACCCCCCAAAAACCTAAACCCCCCCCCCACCCCCACCCCCCCAAAACCTAAATTCACCCTCCCACCAAAAGCCTAACCCCCCACCCCCCACCCTCACCCCCCAAAAACCTAAACCCCCCCCCACCCCCCAAAAACCTAAAACTAAACCCTAAACATAAACCCGAAAAAAACCTAAACCCCCCACCCCCCCCCCCCAAAAAAAAACCTAAACCCCCCTCCCCCACCCCCCAAAAACCTAAACCCCCCACCCCCACCCCCAAAAACCTAAACCCCCCCACCCCCCACCCCCCAAAAACCTAAAACTAAACCCTAAACATAAACCCGAAAAAAAAAACCTAAACCCCCCCCCCCCCACCCCCAAAAAAAAACCTAAACCCCCCTCCCCCCACACCCAAAAACCTAATCCTAATCCTAAACCTCCAAAAAAACTAACCCTAAAAGCTAAACTAGACTCAAAAAGCTAATTTTAAGCATGTAATGCAATTGTAGTACATGTTACATTGCACATGTGCACTACTATAATAATAGTGGAGAAAACAAGACGACACCATAAATCTTTTTTTATGTCATAAAAAATATGCTCGAATATACTTGAATGAAAGATAAGAAAATTTGTGATCTTATGGTGCCATTTTTGTTTTAAAATGATAACGTATGGAGAAATGGGAAATGTTTGAAAATTTATATATTTTTTGTTCCAATTTTACCCCTCCTTCATTAAAAGTCCCCCCTCCTTCATTAAAAGTCTCCCTCCCTCTCCTTTTTAGTGGATTTTAGTTAGTTTTCTAGTTTTCTCATTTATATCTAGTTTTCTCATGATCCTCTCCCTATATATATATATATATATATATATATATATATATATATATATATATATATATATATCATACACATATGAATGTAAGAAACATAAAATTCAAAAAATATGAACCTTAAATCACAGAATTTAGTGATTTAGAGTTGTTTTTTTTGTTCTCGCAATAAATAGTGCTTTGTAATAATCCTCATCCTATCAAACCCTATAACTTTAATAATTTATTAATTAATTTAAGTAACACAAATATAATTATCTTATTAACAAATCGAATTTAACATATAAATTTCATATTTGCATAGATATCAGTAAAACATGTTGCTATTATATTATATTATTGTTTTCTAATCTAATTTCTAATAATTGAGCTAAAATGTTATTTTATTATGATTAATATATTAATATATTATTTTATAATATTAAAATGATATCTAATAATAATAATAATAATAATAATAATAATAATAATAATAATAATAATAATAATAATAATAATAATAATAATAATAATAATAACAACAACAACATAAACAACAACAACTTTATATCTTCTAGCATATGTTTCTTCATTATAGTTCTAATTCCTTATTAAAATAAAAATTAGTTAACTTATAGATAACAATTTTTCTTGTCTTGTCTACAAATCAGATTTCAAATTTACTACCAAATAAAGTATTACAAAAATTTTGAGACTTTAAGACGTGTGATACCATATTTTAACTCACATTTTTTTTTCCGGTCAGAACCCTTATAATTATTCAATTAAAGGAATGCATTTATGAGTTTTCCTAAAAATAAAATTTAAACGACTAGTAAAGCATATTTTCCATATATTGAAAGTGATTTAGTAGATTCTTATTGATGTGCACAAAATGCAACATATAAATTACATCAACTGTGGCATAAAACTAACCCTTTTTTAGTACTAATGTTGGAAAAAGTGTGCTTTTGTCTTCCTTTTGTATTTTCAGGATTAAATGAGCTCAAATAGACAAAAGAAGCAAAAAGGCAGCTAAATCTAACATAAGTACAAGAAAAGGAGCAAACGTGGCATGCCCGACCTCCCGACAGCATCCTCCGAAGCAAAACAAGAAGACAGCAGACTGAACACGCCCCGTGCTCAGTGAGCACGGGGGCGTGCCCAAGTGTCAGCAGAAAAGACAAAGTTGTAGAAGCTTCCATCGCCCACCATGGGGCCGTGCTCAGCGGACATGGGGCCGTGGTCAACTATAAGATTCGCGGAATCCAGGCAAATCTTGATAGTACAGATATGCTTCTGCACACGGGGTCGTGCTCAGCGGACACGGGGGCGTGGTCAACTAATGCAGACAAACTGCATTTAATGAAGAAAGAGAGGAGGATGGACACGGGGTCGTGCTCAGTGGACACGGGGCCGTGCCCGGACTTCTGTTCAGCCTATAAATAGGAGTGCTTGGAGCTCTTGCAACTCATCCCTTGGCACATCACCTCTCTCACACTTCACCCGCCACCCACCACCATCACAACACCATCATCCACCACCATCATCCATTGTCCATCATAGAGTGTGTGAGTCGTCTCGGGATCCAAGATTGATCGTAAGAGTTCTTGACAGTCAAAGGCCACGTTTGCCTAAGTCTCTTACATCACTTGGTTACATCACTTGGTGAAGACAAGTGTTTAGTGTAATACTTTTTATTTTTAATCTTTTGCACTTTTTAATTGGTTTTGTATTAATGACTTTAATTACTAGTTTCTTATGTTGAAGGTGATTCTTCCTTATCGTTTGTCCGTGGTGTCTTGGCATTATTTTACTGTCTATATAAAATAAAAGATTTCCACCATTCATATCTCCACGGTCTATATGGAGGTATGTTGGCTACCTGGTCGGGGGTTAAGGGAACGGTTTGGTAAGAGTCTTGCCATTGTTCAGTGTATAGATCCTACAAAGGACCTGGGTCAAATTTAGTAGGACCTCCTTCAGTACCCAATGGTATTGGATAGCAGGGGTCCAAACTCTTTGATCCCCTCATAAGTTAAACTACTGTTAAAACTTTAACCCGGCTACTTAGAACTGTATCCTTGCTGACTCAGACTAGTTAGCCGAGGGTAACGTCGCCTTCAAAAGAGGGGCCTACCACATTATGCATTAATAACTTAATTAATTATCTTTCAATAATCCAACCCTTTAGGATTGTATTCTTGCTGACTCAAACTACTGGGTTGAGGGTAACGTCGCCTTCAAAAGAGGGGCCTACTACAATGACTAAGATAATCTCTTAAACAAGTGCGAAAATAATCAAAGGTTACACTACACACGAGTCGGATCCAAGTGATTCATCTTGTCTATCTGCTTTTACTTTTATTTTATTTTCAGCATTAGTTAGTTTTATTTTTCTAGTTTAAAAAAAAAACCTTTTTCTAACATTTTGATTGGATTAGACGTTGAGGATAACCCGGTACTAAAAGCTCTTGTGACCTTGGACGACCTCGGTATCTTACCAACACTATACTACGTCCACGGTGGGTGCACTTGCCCATATGTGTGGTTAGTGTTAGTGAATATCGTGTTTATAAATTTAAAACTTGGCTAAAAAGTGTATAAAGGGCTTAAAATATACACCTAATATATATAACCCACTTCACACGCATCAAGTTTTTGTCGCCGCTGCCGGGGACACAAGGATTTTAAGAAAGTTAGGAATCAGCGGTCTAATCATTTTTTTTTATTTTTTTTTGGATTTTCTAAATTTTTCAGCTTCTGCAGAGCTCAGCACGGGCCGTGCCTGGTCGGACACGAGCAGTGTCACTGGCAGTTTTTATTTTCCGAGTTACTGAGAGCTGAGCACGGGGCCGTGTCGGTGCAACACGGGGCCGTGTCCAACTCCCAGTAACAGGGATCCGGAAAACAATCACTGTATCACCGACCACGGGCCGTGTTCACTGAGCACGGGGCCGTGGTGAACTTTCTGACCAACATTCTTTCCTGTTTTTATTGCAGGACTTGGAACCCAGGCACCACATCTGAACTTTCTACGTAGTATATGAGCTCCGGTTCTAGTAGAGACCAGTTCAAGTAGAGATATAAAAGAATCTCTAGAAGAACCGGAACGCTTTCTCAGAAAAAAAGACTTTAAGCTAAAAACCAAGAGAAAGTTTCGGGGGACCCACTTCCAATGGCGGACCAACGTACCCTCATGGATTACCTACGACCCACCGTGGGTAATCTCAGCGCCGCTATCAATGCCCCGAATGTCGAAGCTAACAACTTCGAACTTCAGCCACATTTGATACAGATGCTTCAAAACTCCGCAACCTTCCATGGGCTTGCGGACGAGGTTCCCATCTACATATTACTAATTTCTTAGAAATATGTGATATCTTCCGGATCAATGGAGCATCAAACGACGCCATCCGCCTTCGGATGTTTCCATTTTCATTAGAGGACCGAGCAAAGGCTTGGCTCAACGCCCTCCCGGTTGGCTCGGTAAATACCTGGGATGAACTAGCCCAAAAGTTTCTATATAAATATTTCCCTCCCGCTAAAATGGCTAAATTAATGACTGAAATTAATACATATTCACAAGAGGATGGGGAATCCTTATATGAAACTTGGGAAAGGTTCAAGGAGCTATTGCAAAAGTGTCCTCATCACGGTCTTGCGGTATGGCAACAAGTATCCACTTTCTACAATGGGTTGTTGCCACACACAAGACAAACACTTGACTCTAGCTCCAGGGGACTTTTAGGTAATCGCCGCCCACATGAAATATACAATCAAATTGAGAAAATTGCTCAAACCAATTTTCAGTGGCACACTCCCCGAGGCAATAAATCTATTGCCCCGGGCGCCCATAAGGTGGTTGATGAAAGCACTTCTTTACAAGCCCAAATCGAGGCCCCTTCTTCAAAAATCAAAAAGTTAGAAATGACAAAAACAGTCTAGGTTATAGCTTGTGAAGGGTGTGGTGGGCCACATGAAAGTTGGAGTTGTATGAAAGAAACAAATGATCAACAAGAGTCGGTAAACTACATTGATAACAGACCTAGGCCGTCGGGTCCTCCAACGGGTACCTACAACCAAGGATGGCGTAACCACCCTAACCTTGGTTGGAGAGAACTCGACAATAGTAGTAACCAACAAAACCTAAACCAACGAACAAACTTTCAACAACCAAGAAACGAGTCACAAAATTTCTCTCAACAACAAGGTGGACGAGAAAGGCTTGAAGATACTGTATCTCGCCTCATCTCCGATACTGAAAAGAAAAACTCGGATCGATTTCAACAATTGGAATCGAATTTTAGAAATCAACAAGCTAGTATACAAAACATTGAAAAACAAATAAATCAATTAGCTCAAAATTTCTCCGAGAGACCACAAGGCGCGTTACCTAGTAATACCGAAACAAACCCAAAAGCACAAGTCCATCTCATAACACTGAGAAATCGTACCATGGGTTCCAAAGAGGCTCCGCCACCACCAACTGAGGGAAGCACAACATCATCCCAACAAGAGAAGGCTTCTCCTCCAATTCAAGAGCCTACCAAGGCTCCTCCGGTTCCATACCCCGGTAGGTTAATTCGCCAAAAGACCAATGAGCAATTCGCAAAATTCGAAAATTTACTAAAACAATTGCATGTTAATATTCCATTTATCGAAGTCCTAACTCAAATGCCTAAATACTCAAAATTCATGAGGGACTTCCTCACTCATAAAAGGAAAATCGAATCATTGCAATTAGTTAACTTAGGCGAAGAATGCTCCGCCCTTGTACTGAACAAACTCCCACAAAAGAAGATTGATCCTGGAAGCTTCACGATTCCTTGCTCGATCGGAGAATCCCCCGTTCGTAATGCACTAGCCGACCTTGGGGCTAGCATTAACCTCATGCCTGCATCAATGTTAAAACGACTTGGCCTAGGAAAAACAAGCCCTACCAAGATGGGTATACAACTTGCCGATAGATCCGTCAAATACCCGCAAGGTGTCGCGGAAAATCTATTGGTCAAAGTCGACAATTTCGTCTACCCGGCCGACTTTGTCATATTAGATATGGAAGAAGACACCGAAGTCTCCCTCATACTAGGGAGGCCATTTCTAGCCACTGCACAAGCAGTGGTAGACATGAGTGACGGAACACTTACTTTGAAGTTTGGGGATAAGGAAGTAAAGTTTAGGGTTGGGAAGAGAGTAGAGGACGATGACCCGGTCAATTACATGAAGGTCATTGATTCGAGTTTGGATGATGCTCTCCGACGGTGCAACATGGGATGCAAAACATCCCGCTCGGATAACATGTGACCTGACTTTGGGTCTAGCCAAGGACCCTTATAAACATGGCGCACCACAGAGGCATTCCGAGGAACTATCTTTAGTTTAGCTTAGATTAATTTTTAGTTTAATTTTAATTTTTAGGAATAAAACACATTCAGGATGGTGAAGGATAACAAGGGAAACGAGAAACAGCACCCCATGCACAAAAATAGAGCTTCCCGACAAAAAAATTTCTTCATTACAGCAAGTTCAACACGGCCCATGTCCACCCGACACGGCCCCGTGCTGCAGAAACGCCCAGTTCAGGTAACTGGACACGGGCCGTGTTCACTGAACACGCCCCCGTGTCCAGGCTTCTGTTTCTTTTTACAAACTTCTATTACTGGCACTTGAACACGGGGCCGTGCCCGGTCACCACGGGGCCGTGTCCAGAGTACCAGTAACATAAAATTTTGCTTTTAAACACCTTTTTACACATTCAATCAACCTAAAAACTTATTTTTAGGACACATTGGGGACAATGTGTAATTTAAGTGTGGGGGGATGCTAAAACTTGGAATCTTGCAAGTCCTAATTAACAAGCCTTACACAAAACTCTATTGGAACCGCTAATCACCCCAAATTTTTTTCAAAAATTTTTCAGTTTCTTTTTACTTGTCTAGGTTTAAGTTAGGAAATTCAAGTTCTAACAAGGTTATATTTTTACAAATTTACAACCGCTAGCGTCATGTAAAAAGAACCAACATAAGAAAATTACGAAACGGCATGACAAGCTTAGTTAAAATTTGATTATATATACTTGATCACATAAAAACCCATTCCCACAAAAGTGAGTTTTGAGCCTTTATTGAGCATACAAATACATATCTTTACACTAAATGCTCATTTTTCGTTTCTTGTGTGAATAGCCGCTTGGTTCTTACGACTCTAGAACTTGCCACGACAATGCTTTCCCGGTCATTACCAACTTAAACCCGAGTAAGTAAATGATGGAGGCATTAGGACTAACCCTTTTTTCTTTCTACACCATTAGTTTTCATTTTTTTTACCACCTACCCAAAATCCCCCTAGTTAACCCCTTTGAGCCTAAACATTTTCATTTCTTAAACCCAAAAACAAACACCCTTTTTACCGACAGAAACCCTTTTTTTTTTATTTTAACCCTTTCTTTTAGTAACAAAGCTCGGTTTTTCTTATGACTTGAAAAAAAAAGAATGATGATGAAACCAAATAAACAAACGAGTTCATCAAAAATAACTTCGTTTGAAAAGAAATGGTTCATCAAAATAAAATGAATTATGAAAAATAAAAAGTCTTTCAAAAACCGACGCTTTTTACGCTTTTCGCCTTTTCACTAACCACTAACCCAACTACCCACCTTTCGCCCAAGCCTAACCCTTCACCTAAAAAGTCCTCTTGATATTAACAAAGGTATATAGTTAAAAAGGAGGAGGATTGATTACTTGGCAAACTTATGGTAGAATTTTAAAAATACACCTTCGGCCGAGTGTTGAGTAGAATTTTAAAAAGGCATGTTATGCCCTAATAAGTAATTTATCTTATGAAACGTTTTTAATAAATAATGGCGAATAGGTTTGTAAATAAATAAAAGTAAAACTTAATAAAGAATCTTGGAAATCACGACACTCTACGACGAGCCCAAAAACCTTCTCTTCTACCCATTCCATTTGGGAGTGAAAAAAGCCACATTATAAAGAGTTTTGCTTGAGGACAAGCAAAGATTCAAGTGTGGGGGTATTTGATGTGCACAAAATGCAACATATAAATTACATCAATTGTGGCATAAAACTAACCCTTTTTTAGTACTAATGTTGGAAAAACTGTGATTTTGTCTTCCTTTTGTATTTTCAGGATTAAATGAGCTCAAATAGACAAAAGAAGCAAAAAGGCAGTTAAATCTAACATAAGTACAAGAAAAGGAGCAAACGTGGCATGCCCGACCTCCCGACAGCATCCTCCGAAGCAAAACAAGAAGACAGAAGACTGAACACGCCCCATGCTCAGTGAGCACGGGGGCGTGCCCAAGTGTCAGCAGAAAAGACAAAGTTGTAGAAGCTTCCATCGCCCACCACGGGGCCGTGCTCAGCGGACACGGGGCCGTGGTCAACTATAAGATTCGCGGAATCAAGGCAAATCTTGATAGTAAAGATATGCTTCTGCACACGGGGTCGTGCTCAGCGGACACGGGGGCGTGGTCAACTAATGCAGACAAACTGCATTTAATGAAGAAAGAGAGGAGGATGGACACGGGGCCGTGCTCAGTGGACACGGGGCCGTGCCCAGACTTCTGTTCAGCCTATAAATAGGAGTGCTTGGAGTTCTTGCAACTCATCCCTTGGCACACCACCTCTCTCACACTTTACCCACCACCCACCACCATCACAACACCATCATCCACCACCATCATCCATTGTCCATCATAGAGTGTGTGAGTCGTCTCGGGATCCAAGATTAATCGTAAGAGTTCTTGACAATCAAAGGCCATGTTTGCCTTAGTCTCTTACATCACTTGGTGAAGACAAGTGTTTAGTATAATACTTTTTATTTTTAATCTTTTGCATTTTTTAATTGGTTTTGTATTAATGACTTTAATTACTAGTTTTTCTTATGTTGAAGGTGATTCTTCCTTATCGTTTGTCCGTGGTGTCTTGGCATTATTTTACTATCTATATAAAATAAAAGATTTTCACCATTCATATCTCCACGGTCTATATGGAGGTATGTTGGCTACCTGGTCGGGGGTTAAGGGAACGGTTTGGTAAGAGTCTTGCCATTGTTCAGTGTATAGATCCTGCAAAGGACCTTGGTCAAATTTAGTAGGACCTCCTTCAATACCCAATGGTATTGGATGGCAGGGGTCCAAACTCTTTGATCCCCTCATAAGTTAAACTACTATTAAAACTTTAACCCGACTACTTAGGACTGTATCCTTCCTGACTCAGACTACTTAGTCGAGGGTAACGCCGCCTTCAAAAGAGGGGCCTACCATATTATGCATTAATAACTTAATTAATTATCTTTCAATAATCCGACCCTTTAGGATTGTATCCTTGCTGACTCAAACTACTGGGTTGAGGGTAACGTCGCCTTCAAAAGAGGGGTCTACTACAATAACTAAGATAATCACTTAAACAAGTGCAAAAGTGCGAAAATAATCAAAGGTTACACTACACACGAGTCGGATCCAAGTGATTCATCTTATCTATCTGTTTTTACTTTTATTTTATTTCAGCATTTTAGTTAGTTTTATTTTTCTAGTTTAAAAAAAACCTTTTTCTAACATTTTGATTTGATTAGACGTTGAGGATAAACCGGTACTAAAAGCTCTTGTGTCCTTGGACGACCTCGGTATCTTATCAACACTATACTACGTCCACGATGGGTGCACTTGCCCATATGTGTGTTTAGTGTTAGTGAATATCGTGTTTATAAATTTAAAAATTGGCTAAAAAGTGTAAAAAGGGCTTAAAATATACACCTAATATATATAACACTTCACACGCATCATTATATATGTATCAGTCAGTTTATTATTTAACTGCATTGTTATCTAAGTTTTCAAATTATGTAGTATCAAACATCTAATGTTACTAGCCAATAACAATATACATTTATAATGATAAAATGATAAGAATAAAGAATCATTGTCTTTGTCTCAAATTTTTTTATGCATATGTGAGTGTCATATATTTTTTAGCCACATTATTACATATGAAATATACTAACGAAAGCATTTCCATTTAGACATCACATTTAGTTCCAATAATGTTTTATTATTATTATTATTATTATTATTATTATTATTATTATTATTATTATTATTATTATTATTATTATTATTATTATTATTATTATTATTATTATTATTATTATTATTATTATTATTATTATTATTATTATGATCATTTTTGTTTAAAACACGCATTTTTATAGATGGATAAAATGTTTTTATATTTATAAATATGGAAAACATTAATTGTTTTGATCATACAAGACACAAAAAATTTATTCAAATCTTTAGATATTTGAAAAGTGTCTCAAAAAATGATTTTATAATTCTAAAATCTTCATTACTAACTATTTGATTTTTTTTTATTTATTCATTCCTGTGATACACAAGGGTTATAACCTAGGATAATAATAAAAAGTTACAATTAACAAGTATGTAGGACCAGTGGCGGATCTAGAAGAATAGTTTAGAGGTATCCCAATTCATTACCTAGAGCCGTCTATAAGAATTTGAGGGACCTCAAGGCCCTGTACGGCTAGTAAAAACAGGGGCTTAAAATTTTCTTTTACCTAGGGTCATTCCTGTTCGGCTAGTATATACATGCACATAATTACTAGGTTACAGACCCACAGTTTGAATAAAAATTATTAAACACTTAGTAATAAGATTTAGAAATTAAAATCTGATATTTTGAGATAAGATATAATTGAAATTACGTATTAATTAGGTATAGATACGTGTGTTGTGACTATTTTTAGAAACAAAAATTTTAATCAACCTTTATTAATCCATATTTTATAACATAGTGTTACTCTGGAACAAATTAAGAAAATGAATTTTATTTTTACGTTTTTAAAACATATGTTGATTATCTTTTTTTATTAACGGATGTACCACACAAATGAGAATGTTATCAGGTATATTTTGTAGCACTTTAAATATGTATGTTATTTAGAAGTTTCATAGATAATATTTAGTAAATGGAGAAATATTAAATAAAGTTTGACTATTCAACGCCTAGTAGTGGGTTACAACCGCGTTTCATGGCGGTGCAAGCCGACATTTACTTCATCAATTTTTAACAAAATATAATAGAAACGTAGACGTAATGATAAAAATATTTTAGTATTGATGAACCCCAAAAAAATATAATATTTTTATAAATCTATAAACTTCATATCTTTAACTTTTTTAGTCTGTAATTAAATACGTATTCAAACATTTAAGCTATGAAATAAAGCTACTTAAAATTTTTGATAAACTTGTAAGTAAGAAACTCCAGTGTTGGATTTAATAAAAAAAATTCATGATCCACAAGATAGAAAAGATTTGATATCTTTAATCCGCAAAATAGAAAACATAAATTGATTGTATATATTCAAAAAGAACTAACACTTGTTAATTACTTTTCATTGGGACTTATGAACTTGTTGCTTTTTCAGTGAAATTAATATAATGATAACTAATAACTCATCTTCTTCAAACAACTTGTCGCTGCAACTCTTGGTCGTTGATCAGAGGGTCGCGCTCCGGTCAAAGATAATATTTATAAGCCCAAATTACCCTTAACGAATAGTTAGTGGTAGCAAGGGGTCGAACCACGAAGAGTATGTGGTTTGCGTATGGATTCGATTGAATTAGAACAATTGTCACAATTTATGAAGCTTGCCAGATATTTTTGTATTTTTGTTTAGTTGTAAGATGTGAATTTAAACTAATGGAATTCGTTCAATTGATTAACAACTACTAATTAATGAATGCAAGAAAGATTGATTACTAAACAATAATAAGAAAAAGGGTTCACACCCGGTTTCGGTAATTGCCAACCTAGGGTTTCTACAAGTTTTTAGATTCAACTCAATTGCATACGATTAGCGGATTTAGTGTACCGTGACTTAGGTGCCAATAACTATCAACGTTTCGAAAAACGGACAAGAATGCACTTTGTAATCAACACAAGTAAAACCTAACCACGACAATGCATAACTACACATAACCATTTCGTAAAGTAATAACTTCTAACATCGTTCAACAATTTTCGAATACGAAACAAATGTAAACTATTGTCAATGGTTTCAAAAATCAAACACAATTTGTCACAAAGTTGAAGCAAGAAACAATTCAAAACCCTAAGTTAAACAACTACCTACACCAGAGTGAAACCAAGGGGATTAGCCGCTCATGGTTGAAGAAGCTTGAACATCGGATGATTGGAACTTGTCTTGAATCATTTTGAAGCTTGAATGATGGAGAATTTGTGAATGTTGAAGGTTTTGATGAAGGGTGATGGTAAAAGGATGATGGTGGAAGGATTAGGGTTTGTATGGATTGATGATTGTGGATGATGATGATCTTCTTGATTCGGATGATGATGGTTGTTCAAGATGGAATCGAGATGAATGGTGTGTGGTCTTGGCTCCAAGATCAAAGTTCAAAACTCTAAAAATCATGTAACTCCCGTCTTCAATGTTCAATGAACCAATAAGAATCATTCCTATATCAAAGATACCCAATTTTCGCGTTTCAGGAAACCACAACCCGTCGCCGACGGCCTGGGACCTGTCGGCGACGGCTTCCCCATTTGCTGAAATCACCCGACGGCTTGTTTGGCTGTTTACGTGCACCTTTTGACGATGGGACTTTCTAGAGCCCATCGGCGACGGCCTAGAGCCCGTCCCCGACGGCCTCTAGTTTTTCCTGTTTTGTCCGAAACTGTTTTCTTCGTAACTTCTTCGTTATAGCTCCGTTTTACTCACCGTTTTCGCCCACATACTCGTAATTCAGCCCTCTATCATGCCATCTTCCAATATATTCATTTTAAGTCCATTAACATTCCCAAAACACATCCAATCTTCGTGATTAACCCGGTTTTGTTCATTTCACATCCCCGGTTGATCCGATTCACGTCCCGGTGCTCCGTTTAGCTCCCGATTAGCTCCTTAAACTCTTTTAGACCTGTAAAACACGAATCCCATTAAGAGTAGGCTACTCAAGATTAAAAGCTATGTAAAAACATCAACTTAAGCACAAATGATAACCAGTTTTCGACCACGTATCACATCTTGTCTTTTGCTTGCCCTCAAGCAAATCTGTTTTTCACTTTCACGTGGGTCGAACAACGAATACACTCCCCATTCCCAAGACGAAGGTTAAGGTCAATTGTTATACTAAAGTTCAAACTCTTTACAATTTTCAACATATTTAACGGTGAAGTGACTAATCACAAAAAAATGGTTATCCAAGATTAACCCGCCCGTAAAACTAACAAGTCATGCACATCCCTCACAATGCTCTCTCCACTCGGCTTATAAATTGGCTAATATGTATAATGTATTAGCACTTCAACAATTAATCGCTCAAAACCGATTAGAACACGTACCCGCATAGGCTTGCAACTCAATCATTCTTCACTACCGAACACGAATACTAAGCACAAGTCATAAGGTCTTTGTAAGGGTTGTAACGGGGCTAGGCTAAGGGTAGGAAATATGATATTTTAAAGTGGTTAGGGTAATGAAACTTCGATTTTTATTACAAAATAACTATTCTAAACAAAACTAAACTATACGTCAACTTCGAGGCAATGATTTTCGCCTTTTATTCAACAACTAGAAATACATATTTTTGTTCTTTTCTCAATGGCTTTCTATTCTTTTTCGCAACATTTTATAATTTTTCTCTCTCTTTTTTTTATGCAAACAAACAATTCACAACTATACAAACTTGACTCCTATAATCGAATTTCCATCACACGGGTTTAAAAGAAAAAGGTTAAAGGTTATCGGCTATAGGGTGGTCAAACGAAAGGATTTGGCTCAAAATTGTCTACTAAAGGATAAATTTTTGGGTAAGGATATAAAAATGGTGTAAAATGGAAAAGGTTTACCTAATGCCTTAATCATTCTTGTGCTTGTATTCGGTCTATGGTCCCAAACGTATCAAAAGTCGCAAGTTCTACAATACGTGACTAATGGTCCACTCAAACAAAGAAACATGTATATGTAAATCTATGACATAAAAGTGGCTCAAAACCTCACGTATAAGGGTATGGTATGTGATATGCATAAAATGCTAGTTCTTTAGGCGAATTATTCCCAAATAACCACCCGCTAAATACCCGTCATGCTATTAATTTGAGCTTGACCATGACAAAAGACCAAATGGGTTGTGCCATCCCTTGTTAACTTAGTTACTTGTGCTTTTAAGATCGCTTTTGAAACAAGAAATTTTTGAAAAATTTTTGAAATTTTCCCCCATCCCAACACTTGAGGTAAACATTGTCCTCAATGTGTAGTGTTTAAATGAACGGGTCAAAATCAAAATCTTTTACTACTCCCCCATCCCCACACTTGAGGTAAACATTGTCCTCAATGTGTAAGAACTAGAGTTTTAAAACGCACAAGGGATGTGACATGACTAACCTCCCCAAAAATTCCACCCCGAAAAAATAACATACAATTACAATCCACTTATTACTAATCTAAGAATCAAGGTAAAAAGGAAACGCATGCACCTGATTTTTGTCGCTTGATGCCCTTGTCTTCTTCTTCTCTTCACAAAAACGGTTGTCCCGCAAAAACGGTTGTCTCACAACCATTGAAATTTGTTAGCTACTTAGTTCTACCATTTTTATGAAAGTGTTACCAAATCATGCGTTAAATTACCTTGATTTTTGTGGAAAAAAATGTACAACAATAACAAATCCTAACTCATTTTCGTAGGAATCACGGTTGCATTTAGCATATGCAACAAGCCCTTTTAAACCCCCTAATAGCTTAGGAGGACGAGTAGGTCTCGTGAGAGTTATATAGGGAACACACCCACAACGTTCATTTAACTACTAAAATGAAATAAGAGCATCATACAACAACAACAACAACAACAACAAAACTACAAAGAAAAACTAAAACTAATTGTGAAAGAAAATATACAACAACAATTGACTTACCACCTCATGGTGGTCGAATGGCGTGCTTGCCGCCTACGAACTCCTCGAAATCACCCACCGGTGACTCATACCATTTGTTGCCAAACGGTCCAAACTTCCTTACCTCCACTTTTGTCTTCTTCTTTGTTTCTCCAAACCTACCAACCATAGCACATACCTTTTTATTTGGATTCATGTCCTTTTTAGGAAACTTATCCTCACCGAGCGGGTTAGTGAAATTTGGAAAAACATTTAAATTTAATTCCCGGTCCCCAAACTTCATGCTCACCGTTCCCGTTGCACAATTTATTATGGCATTAGCAGTTGCGAGGAACGGTCTACCCAGTATGACTATCGGCTGGGTGTCCTCAACACACCCAACATAGTCTACTACCAAAAAGTCCACTGGGCAATAGCAATCTTCCACCTTCACAATCACATCTTCCACCATCCCCCTTGGATGCGTGAGAGTCTAATCGGCCAATACCACGGGAGTATCAAACTTTTTCAATGGACCAAAATCGTATTGGGTATACAAACTCCCGGGCAAGATGCTCACACAAGCTCCAAGATCGAAGAGCGCCCTCTCGATTTTAAATGCTCCAATTTGAATTGGAATAAGAGGATCTCCCGGATCTCGAGCTTTTTGGGGGAGCACACTCGATAAAACGACACTAACATGAGATATTAAATCAACCGGTTCGGGTAATTTGTTGTGCCGTTTTTCGATGCTTAACTCCTTTAAGCATTCCACATGGGTCGGAACCTTTTTAATGTCATCGAGAGTAGTAACGGTAAATTAATTTTTGCATGTTTAAAATTTTCCCACCTCTCGTCCTTCGGTGGGTACCGTTCCTCAACTTTTGATGCATTAATCGGTTTAATTTGATTTAAACAATTTTCACAAAAAGAATTTTTATTTATTTTTTCAATTTTAGTTTGTGAAATCATTTCTTGTTCATTTTTACTTTCCGACTCATCTCTAGTATTTCCTACTACACCGTCAACGCATTGTGGTGGTGGAATGCTTTCAACACTACTACAAACCACATCATTTGAAAGAAGACTAACCGCGTTAATGTGTACATTCCTTACATTTCCCGTGCTTGAGCTTTGATGCTTAGGGTTCAACATGGTGTCACTTCGGAGCTTTCCCATGCTCCCCCTCATTTGTGCCATTTCCTCCGTAAGTTGGCCCACTTGTTTTGCTAATGCTTCATGTGATTTATCCCGAATTTCGTTCTCCTTCTTGGACTCTTGCATCATTGAAAGCATTGCATCCATTTTGGCACTCAAATCACCACCACCTCCTTGATTATTCATCGACCCGTGACCATCTTGATTGTAACTTCTTTGGTGAGTTTGGTGCGAATACCCACCTTGATTCCCCGATTGAAAATTCGGGTTCATTTGGTTGGAGGCATTACCATACCTAAAGTTAGGATGGTTCCTCAACCCGGGGTGGTAAGTGTTGGAGTTCATATCATATTGCCTTCGGTCCCCATACACTTGATTTACCTCTACGGTGGCTTGACAATTCTTAGTCCGGTGACCATGTCTCCGCATTCTTCACATACGGCGTATTGCACCGCATTCACTTCCCTTTTCTTCATGTGAGCCAATTCGCGCTCTAACATTTCAATTCGATCCTTAGAATTCGCATCACGATCGGGCTAAGGCCTTGAGGTGGGGTGCTTTTTTGCTCGATCGGCCGAGTCTTTCGCTTTTAACCTTTTACTCATCCTTTCAAGGAACTCCCAATCGTCATCCTCGTGATTGCTTAATAAAGTTCCATTGCTCATTGACTCAAGGCGATTCCATGTCTCGTCATCCAATCCTCTCACAATGCATTTAACCAACTCCCACTTTTCGATTTGATGATGTGGGCATTTTCGAATCAATTCCTTGTACCTTGTGAATGCTTCATGCAATGGTTCACTCGATAGTTGACGGAAAGACCTTATTTCATCTCTAGCATCATCGGTCTTTGCCATCGAGTAATATTCGTCAAGGAATACTTGTTGCATCTCACCCCATGTTCGGATACTATTCGCCGGAAGTGTAAGAAACTATAACACCTCGTAAAATCACGTCCAATGATGTATTGACACGTGTAATAAACCCTAATAAAGTCAAACCTTGAATTCAAGGGACTAATTTTTTCGAAAAATCAAAAACTTTGATATTGAAAGGACTGAAAGTGTTAACATACTTAAAATAAGTTTCTGAATAACCTCTTACGCTATTCATAATCATAAATGAGACACTTGATTGATTAAGTAAAGCCGTTTACGTAATTAATTTAAATTTTGCGCAATAAAGGGTTAAAAGTGTCAACATGTTAATTCTTACCTCTGAGTGACCTATTAACAAACCGAGAGCTTCATGATAATTAATTATACTCTTGGGAATGCCAATTAATGGTCGTCAAAGGTTTTATGCGTTTAAGTGAAGTTACGCACAACTTTGCAAGTTAGAGGGACTAAAAATGTCAATATGTTTAATTATACCTCTGAATGACCTTTTAGCAAACCCGAAGCATCGTGATGTTTAATAATACTCCCTTGAATACCTAATATGGATTAGATAAGGCTTTGACACTATTAAATGATGATATTTGCAAGTTCGCGTATTAAAGGGACTATTTGCGTCAAACTGCAAAAGTCTATCGATTTGTATTGTATCGAACCTTCCGGAATATGATCATAAGTTAAACATGCCCCAAATGTCCTTTACATAGCTTAGATATAGGCTTAGAGGTGATTGGTGCGCAAAAATAAACTTATTTGATCAACAGGGACTAAAAGCGTCAAAAAGTGCACAAGTTTGCATTTTCGCGCATATCTTACGTTCTGAATATATCCGTGTGACAACCCGAGGTTTCAAGGTTAGTGTCTTCGGTTTTGGGATTTCCCCGTTCTTGTTTTTATCTATCTATTCGACCCGTGACTCTATTAAACGTATTTGGTAGTTGTGTGGTGTGTGTGTATGTAACGGGCACGTCTTATGTCGTGCGTGCGATTGGGCCGTAATGAATATGTGGGCCACAATATGTGTATGTTTGTTTAATAGCGAAACCCATTGGCATAATTGATTTAACTCTGCCAAAACATGAACATGTAACATCAACGAATAGCCTTTGGTCTTGGCCCAAATATTGTTTCGCATTGCTGTGTAGTCTCGGCCCGAAAAACACTGCTTTGTTTAGTAATAATAACCGGCCCAAAACATTGTTGAGCTTAGCATAAATAATCAACCCAAATTACACTTTATGTTGCAAATCACAACCGGCCCAATTGCTTAAGTATTGACCTTTTAATCTAAAGTGTACGTAACCATTTTCCTTATCCCATATTTACAACAAGAAACCCTACCCTCTCAACATAGTGCGACGGCATAACCCACCCCCTCTGTTCGAGATAACAGCTTGATCGGTCAGATTCTGGTTAGCGGCTCTTACTTGTTGACTGTTATATTCGTGAGATATTATTCATGTGCGACATAAATGATGATTGTGTGTTGTATATGTGAATTGCCATTGTGATAATTAATCTATAACATTACATGTGAGGCATCTTGAAAGCGCAGCCAATTTAGATAAGGTTCAATTCATGTTGTCAGCCATACTATCCATATTTGCATGTGTATTGTCAGAAAGCATGTGATTGTCATATATGTTGTTAGCAATTGATTGTCATATTAGGACTCATGTTAGTCAATGATATTAGTGAGATTATGATTGAAACTCATTGACCGATTGAATGTTAGAGCCTCCCTGAACCACCAATGATGACCATTAAATATATTGACCATTACCAATAACCTTGACCATTAATAATTGCATGAATTGAAACTGTAATATGTGACTTGTCGGCCACAGACTTCCTTGTGCATGTGATTTCAAAGTTCAATGAATTAACAGGCTACCATGTAAATTAGTTGGGTTCTTTTATCAACACAACAGTTAGCGGCCCGATACACTTGTCAGCCCACTAAGAACACCGGTCCAATAAGATAGTAATAGAAAGTAATAGCGGGCCATGATTGTAAGGAGCATCTGAATGCAATTATTGTCAAAAGATTTGTTCTTTTGTTATGTCAATTCATGACATTAAGTGTCAGAATTTTGGATTGATTTTATTTAGCATGTCGGTCACACACACACAACTGAATTGGGCCGGAAGGGGTGTTGGGCCGGTGGTGGATCACATGTTCAGTATTGGCAAAACAAAATAAGTGTTAAAAGGGTGAACATAAGGGTTGAACATAGGTGCAATTGAAATGGCCCGTGTGGTGTTGAAACCCACTTTATGTGGGCTGGCAGGATAACAGGCCACACCACAAGGCTATCGGGCCTGTCTAAGTTGGGCCTGCCGTGTTTATGAGTAAAACTATGAATGTATGCGTGATACAAGTTCGAACTATGACATGAATTAAACAATGATTCTAGGGCACTAGACAAGTGAATTAAAGTTCATGACTTAAACTATTCATGTACGTAATCTGTTTAATGATTGAGATTTATATGAGCAATGAAGATGTGAATTAATTGTGCATGTAAAATATGGTTTATGAGCACGTAGAACTAACTGTTATCAATAACCCTTTTTAGGGTGTGTTTGGGCAACTGATAAACAAGATATTTGTCACACCCCCAAATTCCACCTGCGGAGTATCATCCGCTTGAGGGCGTGACCGACCAGGATCCAGCCACCAATTATACTGAATAATTGAATTAATAACCATAGTAATACTTACTAACTATACGATTAGCAAATATCAAGTTCAGAGTTTAAAGTTTTAAGTTCAAATAGTAGTAAGGAGCGGAAGCATAAGTAAAACAGTTTTAAACAAGGTTCATAGTTCATGTTTATTTAACACCCAACACAGGGGTGGACGAACACTACACATCCCCAAGCAGCAGCTCCTCAGTCACTGGTTACCTGCAAAGCATGCAGTAAGGTGTCAACAATAATGCTGAGTGAGTTCACTAGTTGTCCAGTTTTAATTACCAAAAACTTGTTTCACCAGTTAATTTATCCGTTTATACATGCCATGGGGAGCTACCCCAAAAGTTAGCGACTAAACTGTTTTTCCAATACCGAACACTAGGTAACCGTTTGCGTTTCCGCAGGATGCCCCGATGTCAATGTTCTATCATCATTGACGGATGCCTGAGTACATTAGTTCACGACCGATCCCATACCATGGCACGGTGTGAGGTTGGTAAGACCTAAATAGCGCTATCAACTAATAACCCGTTCGCCTGGCCCCGACGACTAATCGGTATTATGTAGTAGGGACTTGAGTGATAGAGTTTCGTTTAGTGCCGTATGTTGCATTCCGTATAAACAGTAATTAACTAAAGGTTCCCAATAACAAGGGAAGAAAGTAAGTTGTATCCCTCATAAGGGGATAGTGTTGTTTTTAGTTCCGTTTCCCAAACCACCGGGAACACATGCTTTAGGTTGTGAACTCACCTTGGGTTGCTCGGTAGATTAAATACCCGGTCAATCACGTTGGTCACCACGTCCTAACATGGTTACCAAATATAGGTCAAGTTGGGGTACAAGTAATCACGTATAGCAAACACGTATAGACACACTTAGCATGCATACATTCAAACAGTAGGGTTATTGGGCCTGCCCTAACATTTTCACAAACAAACCGTAACAGAAACACATGCAGCCCAGTCAACAGATAGCCCAACAAGTCTTGGCCCAATAACACGTAGGCAGCCCAGTCGAGACAAGGGTGGTCTCGACTCGAGAATACACGGTCTCGAGTCGCAACCGGGAGATCTCGAAGAATCACGTTTTGGTCTCGAGTGTGCTGCTTGCGAGTCGCAATCTCAGGAGTCTCGAGCCCAGTCTCGAGTCGAGATCATGTCGTCTCAAGTCGAGACTTAGTCGGTCTCGAGTCCCTGAAGCTCGTCTCGGTTCATCATGCTTTGGTCTCGAGTCGCAACCAAGGGTTCCGACTCGCAACCACAGTTACGTGCACTAGAATCCTTCTAGAACCTGTCCGATGTACTAGCCAATAGAATTTCATATTTGTGATAATGTGTACTATCCAATGAGAGTGCACAAACATGTTTTGTTTTCTCATTTACCAAATATTCAGATCAAACAAAGCCTATTCAAATATTTTTCATGATCTTCAAGTAGTTCATCATGCATATTCAAATATTCAAACCAATCAACTAACATTTAATCCTTGGTTCTTAACACAACTTCATAACATGAGATGAGACAATCATTAAGCACCATATTTGCCCTATTTTATCATTATAAATCGGATGGTAATAATCATCAAACATTGATTTATACACACACATGTTCATTCTTCACAACCAAGCATTTATGAGCAAAATAGCTAAGATAGAAAGATCACTCTAACACTTCACATAATCCGAATGGTTCTAATTACCAAACCGTTCACATACAAAACATGAAGGAGCATGGTTAATCAAGCAGAACATGTTACTCATATCATCAAACAAGCATCTTTACATAACCATCATACACAACAACAATCTTTAAACATTTAACCAAAAGAGATACTAACCGGCTAGACTTAAGGTGTGAGAATATGATGAATAAGCTTCCAAGTAAGATCCGAAGCTTGAACCGGAAGTCCTTGCTATTACCGGTTTTGATCCGAGAGAGAAAGGAGATGAGAGGAGGTTGATGATGATCTAGGGTAGGGTTTTAGTGAAAGAGAAAGAGTGAGTGAGGGAGAGTGTTTGCAAAAATGATAAAGGTTGGTCACCCTCAAGGGTTTTATACCCGTCTCGAGTGGGTTGAGGGCTCCCGAATGGGCTTCCCGGTTGCATGGCCCAACCGGCCCGCTTGTTACTGTTCACTCGAGACCGGGAGTGGTCTCGAGTCGGGTCCTTGGGGTCTCGGCTCACTTGTAACATACACACATATATATATATAATGTACATACATACAACACGTAATAACAAATAATTCATAGTTTTCATTTAATAATATACGTACACGCAATGTTACATCAAGAAAGTTGCCCGGGAAAACCCGAAGTGTCACATTATCCCCAAGTTTTAAGAACTTTCGTCCCAAAAGTTAAGGCAGCCACTGACAAGCTAGTGTAAATGAGAACGTTTCAACGGGGTGTCACATCATCCCCCCGTTAGTTTGGAATTTCGTCCCGAAATTCGGTTGTAGCTTCAGTGCTGGGGTTTTCGTTTGGGAACAACTGGGGATACTTGTGCTTCAACTGGTCTTCCCGCTCCCAGGTAAACTCTGGGCCACGTCGCGAGTTCCAACGGACTTGTACAAGAGGTATCTGGCTACGTTTGAGGGTTTTGATCTCTCGATCCGTGATCTCAATCGGTTCCTCAGTAAAGTGTAGCTGTTCGTCAATAGTTAGTTCCTTAAAAGGAATTACGAGTGTTTCATCTGACAGACACTTCTTCAGATTAGACACGTGAAAGACGTTGTGCACCGCACTAAGTTCTTCAGGCAGATTCAATCTGTAAGCAACCTTACCGATTCTCTCGGTAATTTCGAATAGTCCGATATATCGTGGATTAAGCTTGCCCCGTTTACCAAAGCGAACTACACCCTTCCAGGGTGAGACTTTAAGTAGAACCCGGTCACCGAGCTGGAATTCTAGTGGTTTCCTACGCTTATCAGCGTAGTCTTTCTGACGGTCACGAGCTGCCGCCATGCGTTGTCTGATCTGGGCAATCTTTTCCGTTGTATCTACCACCATCTCTGGGCCCGTGATTTGACTATCACCGATTTCCGCCCAACAAAGAGGTGATCGGCATTTGCGACCGTACAATGCCTCGAAAGGTGCTGCCTGAATGCTAGTGTGGTAGCTGTTATTGTAGGAGAATTCCACCAGCGGTAGATGCTTCTCCCAATTCTTGCCAAAATCGATCACACATGCCCTAAGCATGTCTTCTAGGGTTTGGATGGTGCGTTCGGACTGTCCATCCGTTTGCGGGTGATAAGCAGTGCTCATGTCCAAACGTGAGCCAAAGGATTTGTGCATAGCTTGCCACAATTCCGAAGTAAAACGAGCGTCTCGGTCGGAAATAATTGAGGTTGGCACCCCGTGCCTCGAAACTACTTCCTTTAAGTAAACTTCCGCCAAGGAAGAAAACTTGTCTGTTTCCTTAATAGCCAGAAAGTGTGCGGACTTGGTCAATCGATCTACTATTACCCAAATAGTGTCATTTCCGCATTGAGACCTAGGTAGCCCTGTAACAAAATCCATGGAAATTTGCTCCCATTTCCATTTTGGGATTTCTGGTTGTTGGAGTAGGCCTGCTGGTTTCTGGTACTCTGTCTTGACTCTTGCGCAAGTCAAACATCTGCTGACATATGTTGCTATGTGGGCCTTCATGCCAGGCCACCAGTATGTAGTCCTCAAGTCGTGGTACATCTTATCCGAGCCAGGATGTACTGAGTAGCGGGACTTGTGGGCTTCGTCCATCACGAGTTCACGTAAATCTCCATAGAGTGGAACCCAAATGCGCCTTGTTACATAGTAAGCGCCATCTTCTTTCTGTTCTAGTCGCTGCCTCGATCCCCGCAGAGACTCAGCCCTGATGTTTTCCGGTTTCAATGCTTCGACTTGAGCATTTCGGATCTGAGTAGGGAGGTTAGACTGGATGGTAAGTTGCAATGCTCGCACGCGCTTTGGTATAGTGTCCTTTCGGCTGAGGGCATCTGCCACGACATTGGCCTTGCCCGGATGGTACTTGATGGCGCATTCGTAGTCATTCAAGAGTTCGACCCATCGACGTTGTCGCATGTTTAATTCCTTTTGCCTAAAGATATGCTCGAGACTCCTGTGATCGGTGTAAATAGTGCACTTGGTACCGTACAGGTAATGTCTCCATATCTTAAGAGCAAAAATCACTGCTCCCAGTTCCAAATCATGCGTAGTGTAGTTTCTTTCATGCGTCTTAAGTTGTCGAGAAGCGTAGGCAATAACTTTCTCGCGTTGCATCAACACGCATCCGAGCCCATGGATAGACGCATCGCAGTAAACCACAAAGTCGTCAGTGCCTTCAGGCAACGAGAGAATAGGCGCACTGCAGAGGTTATCCTTTAGCCTTTGAAAGGCCGACTCCTGAGCTTCATTCCACTTGTAAGCAATGCCTTTCTGAGTGAGAGTTGTGAGGGGTTGAGCAATCTTTGAGAATCCTTTGATGAATCTACGGTAGTATCCTGCCAATCCCAAGAATTGGCGAACTTCGGTTGGAGTCTTGGGAGTGGGCCAATTCTTTATCGAGTCGATCTTAGCGGGGTCGACGTGAATCCCGTCCTTATTGACCACATGCCCAAGGAAATGAACCTCTCGAAGCCAAAAATCACACTTCGAGAATTTAGCGTACAATTGCTCATTGCGTAAGAGTTCGAGGATAAGGCGTAGGTGTCGTTCATGCTCTTCTTGACTTTTCGAGTAGATCAGGATGTCGTCGATAAACACAATCACGAATTTGTCGAGGTAAGGCTTGCACACTCGGTTCATGAGATCCATGAAAACCGCAGGTGCGTTAGTCATTCCAAAAGGCATGACGAGGAACTCGTAATGACCATAACGAGTCCTGAACGCAGTCTTAGAGATGTCTTCATTACGAACTCTCAGCTGATGATAGCCTGATCGCAGGTCAATCTTAGAATAGTAGCTCGATCCTTGCAACTGGTCGAACAGGTCGTCGATGCGTGGGAGAGGGTAACGATTCTTGATGGTAACTTTGTTCAGCTCACGATAGTCGATGCACATTCGGAATGTGCCATCCTTCTTCTTGACAAAGAGTACTGGCGCTCCCCAGGGCGACGAACTAGGACGGATAAATCCTTTATCCAATAGTTCCTGTAATTGCGTAGAGAGTTCCTTCAGTTCTGCAGGGGCTAGACGATAAGGCGCGCGAGCTATAGGTGCTGCTCCGGGAGCTAGCTCGATATGGAATTCGACCTGACGGTGGGGAGGGAGTCCAGGTAGTTCCTCAGGAAATACCTCGGGGTAGTCACGTGCTACAGGAAAATCTTCAATCCTCTTTTCCTTTTCGTGGGTGTCGGTGACAAGTGCTAGGATAGCGGTGTGCCCTTTTTGTAAACACTTCTGGGCTTTTAGAAGCGAGATAATGCCTGTGACTTCTCCGCCTTTGCTACCTTGAACGATGAAGGGTTTGCCAGAACGGCGAGGAATACGGACCGCTTTCTCTTGACAGAGAATTTCAGCGCGATGCTTGGATAACCAATCCATACCGATGACGACGTCGAAGCTTCCGAGTTTGATAGGGAAAAGATCGATACTAAACGTCTGACCAGACAGTTTTAGTTTGCAGTCGTGGATCACGTGCGAGGCCTCGATGTTCCTACCATTGGCTATCTCGACGACGTGCTTAGAACTTAATAATGCAGGTGGGTGCTTAAGCTTCTTACTAATATGTAGGGATACATAACTAGCGTAGGCTCCGGAATCAAATAACACAGAAACATAACGATCATCAAGTAGGAACTTACCCGCCACGACGTTGGGGTCATTCCTTGCTTCTCCAGCTCCAATCACAAAAGCTCTTCCTCTTGCACCATTCCCAGCATTGTTGTTTTGCTCATTGTTCCCAGCCCCCTGGTTGTTGTTGCGATTCTGATTCAGTTCAGGGCAATCCTTCCGCATGTGCCCTGTTGCCCCACATTTAAAACATCCGCGGTTGTTTCCCTGCTGCTGTTGCTGTTGGGGTTGTTGCTGATTCTGCCTTGCTGGGAACTAACTTCTACAATCCTTGGCTTCATGCCCCATCTTGTTGCATCGCTGGCACTGACCTTTGTTACATGCCCCATTGTGGTGCCTGTTACACTTGTTGCACTTAGGGTAGCTTCCCCGGTAGCCACCCTGTTGCTGAGGGCCTTTGTTGTTTTCAGTTTTCCTTTGCTGGGCTGGGGCCTGAGTAGAGTTAGCATCCTTGCCCTGATTTCCATCCCACTTTCGTTTGCCATCACTAGAAGTTCCTTCCGCAACACTGATCCTTTTGGGCAACCTGCCCTCTTCCACAGCCTGGTTGGTGAGTTTGTGGGCAAGACGAACCACAAGCTGTATAGTAGTGAGGTTGGCCGAGGTCACATGGCTCCTGATTTCTGGGACTAAGCCTTTGATGTACAATTCGATCCTTCGATACATGGGTCGGGACATGTTTGGGCAAAGTGCAGCATAGTCGTTGGACAGCTTGGTGTAGGTCTCAATCTCTGACCCAACCATCTTGAAACCGTAGTACTCGTCCTCGAGTTTGTGGATGTCATCCCTGTGACAATACTCTTCCTTGATCATATCCTTGAAATCTTCCCATGCAGTAGCATTAGCAATCTCCAAACGAAGCATTTGAATTTGCGCTTTCCACCACGAAAGCGCGCTTCCCTCAAGAGTACCGGTAGCAAACTTTACCCAATTAGCTGGGGGACATTCGCAGACAGCAAAGACAGCTTCCACCTTCTCGATCCAGTGCAGAAGCCCTATGGCACCCTCAGTGCCACTGAAAGGAAGAGGCTTGCAATCCATGAAGGTCTTGAAAGTACAAACACGTGGTTGCACAGGCGCATGCTGACCTCCAGGGTGAGCTGCGAAAGCTGCAGCCACCGTGTTGATCAGGTTAGTGAACTGAGCCTGAGTCATGTTGACATTTCCTCGTCCGCGTCCACTCATTGTCTTCATAGCCAGAAAACATAGTATGAGTGTGATGTCGTAACATAGCGAGAATGAGATAGAAGAGGGGAGGCGTATCTATCTAATTAGGCAAACTAGTACGTATAGTAGAGTAGAAAGCATAAGACAATCAAGCAAGTAAACATGGGTCCGAGCTATGAGGTCAGATAAGTCGAGTCTTGCACTTGGAGTGTAGTGTCGTCACGAGTCACGGGTTATAGTCTGGTTTTTCTCAAAAAGATTTTTCCCCTTTTTAAAACTAAGTTCACTATAACCAATGGCTCTGATACCAATCTGTCACACCCCCAAATTCCACCTGCGGAGTATCATCCGCTTGAGGGCGTGACCGACCAGGATCCAACCACCAATTATACTGAATAATTGAATTAATAACCATAGTAATACTTACTAACTATACGATTAGCAAATATCAAGTTCAGAGTTTAAAGTTTTAAGCTCAAATAGTAGTAAGGAGCGGAAGCATAAGTAAAACAGTTTTAAACAAGGTTCATAGTTCATGTTTATTTAACACCCAACACAGGGGTGGACGAACACTACACATCCCCAAGCAGCAGCTCCTCAGTCACTGGTTACCTGCAAAGCATGCAGTAAGGTGTCAACAATAATGCTGAGTGAGTTCACTAGTTGTCCAGTTTTAATTACCAAAAACTTGTTTCACCAGTTAATTTATCCGTTTATACATGCCATGGGGAGCTACCCCAAAAGTTAGCGACTAAACTGTTTTTCCAATACCGAACACTAGGTAACCGTTTGCGTTTCCGCAGGATGCCCCGATGTCAATGTTCTATCATCATTGACGGATGCCTGAGTACATTAGTTCACGACCGATCCCATACCATGGCACGGTGTGAGGTTGGTAAGACCTAAATAGCGCTATCAACTAATAACCCGTTCGCCTGGCCCCGGCGACTAATCGGTATTATGTAGTAGGGACTTGAGTGATAGAGTTTCGTTTAGTGCCGTATGTTGCATTCCGTATAAACAGTAATTAACTAAAGGTTCCCAATAACAAGGGAAGAAAGTAAGTTGTATCCCTCATAAGGGGATAGTGTTGTTTTTAGTTCCGTTTCCCAAACCACCGGGAACGCATGCTTTAGGTTGTGAACTCACCTTGGGTTGCTCGGTAGATTAAATACCCGGTCAATCACGTTGGTCACCACGTCCTAACATGGTTACCAAATATAGGTCAAGTTGGGGTACAAGTAATCACGTATAGCAAACACGTATAGACACACTTAGCATGGATACATTCAAACAGTAGGGTTATTGGGCCTGCCCTAACATTTTCACAAACAAACCATAACAGAAACACATGCAGCCCAGTCAAAAGATAGCCCAACAAGTCTTGGCCCAATAACACGTAGGCAGCCTAGTCGAGACAAGGGTGGTCTCGACTCGAGAATACACGGTCTCGAGTCGCAACCGGGAGATCTCGAAGAATCACGTTTTGGTCTCGAGTGTGCTGCTTGCGAGTCGCAAGCTCAGGAGTCTCGAGCCCAGTCTCGAGTCGAGATCATGTCGTCTCAAGTCGAGACTTAGTCAGTCTCGAGTCCCTGAAGCTCGTCTCGGTTCATCATGCTTTGGTCTCGAGTCGCAACCAAGGGTTCCGACTCACAACCACAGTTACGTGCACCAGAATCCTTCTAGAACCTGTCCGATGTACTAGCCAATAGAATTTCATATTTGTAATAATGTGTACTATCCAATGAGAGTGCACAAACATGTTTTGTTGTCTCATTTACCAAATATTCAGATCAAACAAAGCCTATTCAAATATTTTTCATGATCTTCAAGTAGTTCATCATGCATATTCAAATATTCAAACCAATCAACTAACATTTAATCCTTGGTTCTTAACACAACTTCATAACATGAGATGAGACAATCATTAAGCACCATATTTGCCCTATTTTATCATTATAAATCGGATGGTAATAATCATCAAACATTGATTTATACACACACATGTTCATTCTTCACAACCAAGCATTTATGAGCAAAATAGCTAAGATAGAAGGATCACTCTAACACTTCACATAGTCCGAATGGTTCTAATTACCAAACCGTTCACATACAAAACATGAAGGAGCATGGTTAATCAAGCAAAACATGTTACTCATATCATCAAACAAGCATCTTTACATAACCATCATACACAACAACAATCTTTAAACATTTAACCAAAAGAGATACTAACCGGCTAGACTTAAGGTGTGAGAATATGATGAATAAGCTTCCAAGTAAGATCCGAAGCTTGAACCGGAAGTCCTTGCTATTACCGGTTTTGATCCGAGAGAGAAAGGAGATGAGAGGAGGTTGATGATGATCTAGGGTAGGGTTTTAGTGAAAGAGAAAGAGTGAGTGAGGGAGAGTGTTTGCAAAAATGGTAAAGGTTGGTCACCCTCAAGGGTTTTTTACCCGTCTCGAGTGGGTTGAGGGCTCCCGAATGGGCTTCCTGGTTGCATGGCCCAACCGGCCCGCTTGTTACTGTTCACTCGAGACCGGGAGTGGTCTCGAGTCGGGTCCTTGGGGTCTCGGCTCACATGTAACACACACATATATATATATATATATATATATATATATATATAATGTACATACATACAACACGTAATAACAGATAATTCATAGTTTTCATTTAATAATATACGTACACGCAATGTTACATCAAGAAAGTTGCCCGGGAAAACCCGAAGTGTCACAATATTTAGTCTTACCGAGCAAATAACAGGTGAGTTCACTACTTTTGAGCATGCGTCCCTGTGGTTGGGACAGTCAGTGGGTATCCCGTGGAGGGATAAGTCTTTTGGGTAAAAACTGGTATATATTGAATAATATTCTCATCCTATCATTCTCAAGTCCCATCTTTTGTTACCGGGGAGGTAACGGGGTATTAGTTGGTAGCGCTACTTAGGTTTGGCACCCTCACACCGTATCGGGGAGGACGGTTGTGAACTAATTACCCAGTCGGGCCCAGTGCTTTGATAGGAGCACCGGGGAAAGGCAAAACGTCTTGTTTATCATCGAGATATTATCAATATTACTTTTACAACTGTTGATGAACTGGAATAAACACTTGGTAACAAACGTTTTCATAAACTGTGAACTCGCCAGCTTTGTCTGATACACTTGTTGCGTGCTCGCAGGTCGTTAGGTATCTTGGATTTGGAGACTTGCTGTCTGGAGGAGCAAGAGTGGTCATAGGGCGACTAGAGGGACTCACGTGATTATTATTACTATTATACATTGGTTTTTTTCAATAACTTATCTTCGGTTTATTACTTGCTTCCGCTGAACATACTAGTTTACATTTAAACTTGTGATGGGATTTTATTATTAATTTGAGATCTTTATTTTGAAACTTGTGGGTTCAATGTAATTAGTGGCTCAGTGTCTGTACGTCGCACTCCTATCAGGGACACTCCCTAGATGGTATTTTTGGGGGTGTGACAGTTTGTTATCAGAGCCGCTGGTTATAGTGAACTTGGTTTTAAAACGATTTCTATAAAACCAGACTATAACCGAACTGTTCCGAAATCGACCATGACACTCAGCTCCAGACTGCAAGGTTCGTCTCTTATTTACTATTGCGTAGTATATCTAGTGTTTGCTTATGAATAATGTCACACGTGAATGCACACTTGGCACTGCCATATGAACTTTTATGTTACCAACCCACGTTACGTGTTTTAATAGTGCAACTTTTCTTGAACTTTCATGAACTATGTTGTAGTGTCACCTGCCTTATTGCTTGAATTCGGGGAACCTTTCTAACACGAATTGAGTGGAGATGAGATGAACATGCAAACTGGATTATTATTGTGGGTGCACACATAATGATAATGTGGGGTGCAGGTGAGTCCCAGTGAAACTTGACAAGTGTGAAAAAGGATTTCGCTCTGCTAGTTGATGCTATGATAGAACTCGGTAGTCTATGGGTGGTTATAGTAATGCTTGACTCCTGCTTGAATTTGCTTTTGAAATCCTTCCTTTACTTGTATAGATTCATGAACGGATGTGGCGGGCGTAATGGTGGACGTGGTGGAGGTCGCGGTGGTGGACGTGGTCATATTGCTATGACTCAGGCTGAGTTAACCGATCTCATCAACACTCGCGTGGCTGAGGCCTTAGCGGCTTATCATGCTGGTACGATATGTACCAAACACTCTTATCCCTTGTGTCATATGCCTGAGTCTTACTTGTTTGTTGTTTGTTCTTTCGTTAATAGGTCATCAGGTGCAACAAAATGGGCACCATCCACCTGTTTGCACGTTCAAAACCTTCATGGATTGTAAGCCGCAGACCTTCAGTGGGACTGAAGGGGCTATAGGACTCTTGCGCTGGTTCGAGAAGTCGGAGTCCGTATTCGCGATGTGTAACTGTCCTGTTGGGGACAGAGTGAAGTATGCTACGGGCATACTTGAGGATAGTGCACTGACATGGTGGAACGCCCAGGTTCAGCTGTTGGGCATCAAGGCGGCGAACGCCACTACGTGGGACGACTTTAAGGAGTTAATCAGAGAGGAGTATTATCCTCGCGATGAGATACAGAAACTGGAAAATGAGTACTATGATCTGAAGATGGTGGGATCCGAGATTGAAGCATACGTGAAGCGGTCTCATGAGTTGGCTATCATGTGCCCGAATTTATCCCGACCTCCGCATCGAAGAATTGAATTGTTCATCAAGGGATTACCATCACGAGTGAAGGGTTTGGTTACTGCAGCAAACCTCAACGACTTGACTCAGATTGTCCGTTTGGCTCGCAAGATCACCGATCAGGAGGTGGAGAGTGGGTCGCTACCACCGCGTGTTTCCGCTACTGCTACTACTGCCACTACTACGACTACTACTCATGCCACTGACAGCAAGCGTAAGTGGAACGATGTGGACAAGGCATCCAATTCAGTGCAGTCACAGAAAAGGCTGGACACTGGCAGCAATCGCAGTTTCAGCCAGTCGTCTTCAGTGACTCAGAATCAAGGTAATAGTTCAGGTCAGGGTTCTTATGCGGGAAAACTACCAAAGTGCAATAAGTGCGACTATCATCATCGGGGGCAGTGTACTCGGATATGTCACAGGTGCAACAGAGCAGGGCACATGGCTAGAAATTGTAGGGTTTCACTCCCAAACCCACAGCAGCCGTCACAGCCGCAGGGTAGACAGCAACTTCAGCAGAATCAGGATTTTTGTAAGGGTTGTTTTCAATGTGGAGCTGAGGGTCACATCAAGCGAGACTGCCCTCAGCTGAATCAGAATGCAGGCGGTAATAACAATGGGAATAACAACAACGCTGGGAACAACAATGGGAACAACGGGGGAAACGGTGCACGTGGGTGCGTGTTTACTATTGGAGCTGGGGAGGCTCGGAATGATGCAACGTAGTGGCGGGTACGTTTTCAGTAAATGGTATAATTGTTTCTATTTATTCGACTCTGGTGCCGATTGGAGTTATGTATCTTTGGGATTCAGTCGTCAGTTAGGGTTGAGTCCTACACTGCTTGTAACTAAGCACATAGTAGAGATAGCTGATGGTAAAACTATTGAAGCTTCACACATTCTGGTTGGGTGCAAACTCGACCTCCCGGGTCAAGTGTTCGATATTGACCTGCTCCCTGTTACTCTTGGAAGTTTTGATGTGGTTAACGGCATGGACTGGTTGTCCAAGCATCAGGCGGAAATTCTCTGCAAGGAGAAAATCGTGCGTGTTCCTCTCCCTAGTGGAGAATCTCTGTCGGTTCAGGGTCATCATAGTGGTGCCACGGTTAGCATTATTTCGGCAATGAAGGCTCAGAAGTGTCTGTGTAAGGTGGAATTTTAGATCGACCTCATGCTAGGAGCAGCCCCGATTGCTCGTGCTCTTTATCGTCTTGCGCCAGGGGAGTTACAGGAGTTGTCAAATCAGCTCCAAGAGTTGTTGGATAGGGGTTTTATCCGACCTAGCTCTTCGCCTTGGGGAGCCCCTGTGTTGTTTGTGAAGAAGAAGGATGGGTCCTTTCGGATGTGTATAGATTATCGCGAGCTCAACAAGGTGACGGTCAAGAACCGTTATCCTTTGCCACGTATCGACAACCTATTTGACCAGTTGCAAGGGTCGAACTTCTATTCCAAGATCGACTTAAGGTCGGGTTATCATCAGGTACGAGTTAGAGAGGAGGATGTTCCCAGAACGGCTTTTCGGACGCGGTATGGTCACTATGAGTTTTTAGTTATGTCGTTTGGGTTGACCAACGCACCAGCAGTCTTCATGGATCTCATGAACCGTGTGTGTAAACCATATCTCGACGATTTTGTTATTGTCTTTATCGACGATATCTTGATTTACTCCAAGAACAAGGAAGACCACGAGCGACATCTACATCTTATCTTGGAGCTCTTAAGGAAGGAGCAGCTTTATGCGAAGTTTTCTAAGTGTGATTTCTAGATTCGGGAGGTACACTTTCTAGGGCATATTGTTAACGAGATGGGTATACATGTGGATCCTGCTAAGATCGATGCTATTAGGAATTGGGCGGCACCAAAGAATCCTTCGGAGGTGCGACAATTTCTTGGTCTTGCAGAGTACTATCGTCGGTTTATTAAGGATTTCTCAAAAATCGCTCAACCTCTCACCTCCTTGACACAGAAGAACGTTGTCTATTCTTGGGGAACGAAACAGGAGGACGCTTTCCAGCTTTTGAAACAGAAATTATGCAGCGCACCGATCTTGTCTTTACCAGAGGGTACCGAAGATTTTGTGGTTTATTGTGATGCATCGATTCAGGGTCTCGGTTGCGTGTTGATGCAACGCGAGAAGGTGATAGCTTATGCTTCTCGTCAGCTGAAGGTACACGAGAGGAACTATACGACTCATGACTTGGAGTTAGGGGCTGTGGTTTTCGCATTGAAGATCTGGAGGCATTATCTGTACGGTACCAAATGCACCATCTACACCGATCACAGAAGCCTTCAGCATATCTTCGACCAGAAAGAATTGAATATGCGGCAACGGCGTTGGATAGAGCATTTGAACGATTATGAGTGTGCTATCAAGTATCATCTGGGTAAAGCTAATGTAGTAGCAGATGCACTTAGCCGAAAGGAGACGAAGCCTAAACGGGTTCGCGCATTGCAACTCACTATACATTCGAACCTTCCTGATAAGATTCGTACGGCTCAGACCAAGGCATTAAAGGAAGAAAACATTGAAGCTTAGGGTTTGCGAGGTATGAAAAAGCAGCTCGAGCAGAGATCTGATGGCATCTATTATATTATGGAAAGAGTATGGATTCCTCTGTTTGGTGATCTCAGAGAACTTGTGATGGATGAAGCGCACAAGTCACGATACTCTATTCATCTGGGATCTTATAAGATGTATCAGGATCTTAAAGTTTTGTATTGGTGGCTGAATATGAAAGCTATCATCGCCACATACGTGAGTAAATGCTTGACTTGTGCTAAAGTCAAAGCAGAGCATCAGAAGCCCTCGGGTCTACTTCAGCAGCCAGAAATACCCACGTGGAAGTGGGAACAGATCGCTATGGATTTCGTTACAGGGTTACTGAGGACTCAGGCTGGAAACGATATTATTTGGGTGATTGTTTGACCGACTCACGAAGTCAGCGCATTTTCTGGCAATCACGGAAACAAATAAGTTTTCACAGCTTGCAGCAGTTTATCCTAAGGAGGTGGTTTCTAGGCACGGGGTGCCAACTTCTATCATCTCAGATCGAGATCCGCGTTTCACTTCTGAATTGTGGTAGTCAATGCATAAGTCGTTCGGTTCACAACTCGATATGAGTACCGCTTATCACCCACAGACGGATGGTCAGCGCGAGCGCACCATTTAGACACTTGAAGACATGCTGCGGGCATGTGTGATTGATTTTGGGAAAGGATGGGAGAAACGTTTGCCGTTGATAGAGTTCTCCTACAACAACAGCTACCACACAAGTATTCAGGCAGCTTCGTTCGAAGCATTATACGGGCGGAAATGCCGTTCTCCCCTCTGTTGGGCTGAGGTGGGTGACAGCCAGATCACAGGTCCTGAGCTTGTACTTGAAACTTCAGAAATGATTGTTAAGATCAGAAGTCGTATAGCAGCAGCGCGTGATCGTCAGAAAAGCTACGCCGACAAGCGTAAAAAAACCTTTGGAGTTCGAAGTTAATGATCATGTCATGTTGAAAGTCTCGCCTTGGAAGGGTGTGGTGCGTTTGGGGAAACGTGGCAAGCTTAATCCACGTTACGTTGGGCCATTCAAAATCCCGGAGCGGATCGGTAAAGTCCCTTACAAGCTTGAGTTACCTGCGGAGTTGGGTAATGTGCACGATGTCTTCCATGTCTCACAGTTGAAGAAGTGTTTGTCTGATGAAACACTAGTTGTGCCGTTTCAAGAGTTAAAGATCGACGAAAAGTTACAGTTTGTCGAAGAGCCTATTGAGATCATGGATCGGGAGGTCAAGGTGCATAAACATAGTCGTATTCCGATCGTTAGAGTTCGTTGGAGCGTGAGGATCAGATGAAGCTTAAATATCCTCAACTTTTCCCTAAAGACAAATCTAAATCTGGTAAAGCTGGCAAATTTCGGGACAAAATTCCTCTTCAAGTTGGGGATGATGTGGCACCCGAGCAAAATCCGCAGCAATCTTGATTTACCACTCCACTTCACTGTATCTACTTGTCAAATTTCGGGACAAAATTTCTTTCAAGTTGGGGATGATGTGACAACCCGAGGTTTCAAGGCTAGTGTCTTCGGTTTTGGGATTGCCCCGTTCTTGTTTTTATCTATCTATTCAACCCGTGACTCTATTAAACGTATTTGGTAGTTGTGTGGTGTGTGTGTGTGTGTAACGGGCACGTCTTATGTCGTGCCTACGATTGGGCCGTAACGAATATGTGGGCCGCAATATGTGTATGTTTATTTAATAGTGAAACCCATTGGCTTAATTGATTTAACTCGGCCAAAACATGAACATGTAACATCAACGAATAGCCTTTGGTCTTGGCCCAAATATTGTTTCGCATTGCTGTGTAGTCTCGGCCCCAAAAACACTGCTTTGTTTAGTAATAATAACCGGCCCAAAACATTGTTGAGCTTAGCATAAATAATCAGCCCAAATTACACTTTATGTTGCAAATCACAACCGGCCCAATTGCTTAAGTATTGACCTTATAATCTAAAGTGTACATAACCATTTTCCTTATCCCATATTTACAACAAGAAACCCTACCCTCTCAACATAGTGCGACGGCAGAACCCACCCCCCTCTATTCGAGATAACAGCTTGATCGGGCAGATTCTGGTTAGCGGCTCTTACTTGTTGACTGTTATATTCGTGAGATATTATTCATGCGCGACATAAATGATGATTGTGTGTTGTATATGTGAATTGCCATTGTGATAATTAACCTATAACATTACATGTGAGGCATCTTGAAAGTGCAACCAATTTAGATAAGGATCAATTCATGTTGTCAGCCATACTATCCATATTTGCATGTGTATTGTCAGAAAGCATGTGATTGTTATATATGTTGCTAGCAATTGATTGTCATATTAGGACTCATGTTAGTCAATGATATTAGTGAGATTATGATTGAAACTCATTGACCGATTGAATGTTAGAGCCTCCCTGAACCACCAATGATGACCATTAAATATATTGACCATTACCAATAACCTTGACCATTAATAATTGCATGAATTGAAACTGTAATCTGTGACTTGTCAGCCACAGACTTCCTTGTGCATGTGATTTCAAAGTTCAATGAATTAACAGGCTACCATGTAAATTAGTTGGGTTCTTTTATCAACACATCAGTTAACGGCCCAATACACTTGTCAGCCCACTAAGAACACTAGTCCAATAAGATAGTAATAGAAATTAATAGCCGGACATGATTGTAAGGAGCATCTGAATGCAATTATTGTCACACGATTTGTTCTCTTGTCATGTCAATTCATGACATTAAGTGTCAGACTTTTGGTGTGATTTAATTTAGCATGTCGGTCACACACACACAACTGAATTGGGCCGAAAGGGGTGTTGGGCCGGTGGTGGATCACATGTTCAGTAATGGCAAAACAAAATAAGTGTTAAAAGGGTGAACATAAGGGTTGAACATAGGTGCAATTGAAATGGGTCGTGTGGTGTTGAAACCCACTTTATGTGGGCTGGCAGGATAACAGGCCGCACCACAAGGCTATCGGGCCTGTCTAAGTTGGGCCTGCCGTGTTTATGAGTAAAACTATGAATGTATGCGTGATACAAGTTCGAACTATGACATGAATTAAACAATGATTCTAGGGCACTAGACAGGTGAATTAAAGATCATGACTTAAACTATTCATGTACGTAATCTGTTTAGTGATTGAGATTTATGTGAGCAATGAAGATGTGAATTAACTGTGTGTGTAAAATATGGTTTATGAGCACGTAGAACTAACTGCTGCCAATAACCCTTTTTAGGGTGTGTTTGGGCAACTGATAAACAAGATATTTAGTCTTACCGAGCAAATCACAGGTGAGTTCACTACTTTTGAGCATGCGTCCTGGTGGTTGGGACAGTCAGTGGGTATCCCGGGGAGGGATAAGTCTTTTGGGTAAAAACTGGTATATATTGAATAATATTCTCATCCTGATCATTCTCAAGTCCCATCTTTTGTTACCGGGGAGGTAACGGGGTATTAGTTGGTAGCGCTACTTAGGTTTGGCACCCTCACACCGTACCGGGGAGGACGGTTGTGAACTAATTACCCAGTCGGGCCCAGTGCTTTGATAGGTGCACTGGGGAAAGGGCAAAACATACATCAGGAGCCGTCTTGTTTATCATCAAGATATTATCAATATTACTTTTATAACTGTTGATGAACTGGAATAAACAGTTGGTAACAAACGTTTTCATAAACTGTGAACTTGCCAGCTTTGTCTGATACACTTGTTGCATGCTCGCAGGTCGTTAGGTATCTTGGATTTGGAGACTTGCTGTGTGGAGGAGCAGGAGTGGTCATGGGGCGACTAGAGGGACTCACGTGATTATTATTACTATTATACATTGGTTTTTTTTCAATAACTTATCTTCGGTTTATTACTTGCTTCCGCTGAACATACTAGTTTACATTTAAACTTGGGCTAAATTGCACTTTTCGTCCTTTATGTTTCAGGGTTTTTGCAGGCGCTGTCCTTTAAGTTTAAAAATTACACTCTATGTCCTTTATGTTTACACTCTATGTCCTTTCTGGGTTTATGAGAAAGGACATCGCTTGTTATAGGTTGCAAACATAAAGGACACCGCCTGTTATAGGTTGCAAACATAAAGGACACCGCATGTTATAGGTTGCAAACATAAAGGACATAGAGTGTAATTTTTAAACTTAAAGGACAGCGCCTGCAAAAACCCTGAAACATAAAGGACGAAAAGTGCAATTTAACCTAAACTTGTGATGGGATTTTATTATTAATTTGAGATCTTTATTTTGAAACTTGTGGGTTCAATATAATTAGTGGCTCAGTGTCTGTACGTCGCACGCCTATCAGGGACACTCCCTAGGTGGTATTTTTGGGGGTGTGACAATCCGAACATCCAAAAATTTATGTAAGCATTAAAATATTTTATTTTAGTGTTTGGCATGATAAAATTCCATTCGTCGCGTGATTTGAATCGTTTTTAGTGTCCGTTCGTGTTTCGTCGTAATTCTTCGAACAACGTGACCATACGACCAAACGAACCGACATCCGACATATTTTTGAGTATGTTTCATGTCCCTTATGTTTAAGCTTCATTGTAGAGCCTTATTAATAGCTTAACAGGCCTTAAACGTGCTAAACGTGACCTTAAAAGCTAACAGGGACCAAATCTGCCATTTATGAAACTTCTGTTGCTGATCAGACTTCAAGGCGGGCCGCGTAAGATCCCCATGACTCTTACGCGGGCCGTATGAGCCCATCAGAGTTGCAAAACTGGTTTTTCAAACCAGCAGCTGGGTTTCCTTGAGTTGCAAATGGTTTTTAAGTATACTATGGGCTATTTTGGATGCCCATGGTTTACCAAAACAATGGGTAAGAGGTGTACGGTCCAGATCAAAGCTCGTTTATCGATGAACGATCTTAACGGTTCTGAAAAACCTATAAATACCCCACCTCATTTCCTTCAAACCCACACTTGATTTCTGAATTCTCTAAGTTGAAGACCTTGCTCTTCATACTTGAGAATTTAGGAATCAAAACCTCCTTGCTTGGACCCTTTGTAAGTGTCCTTTCGTGCTTAGTTTAAATTTTTAGCGTTTATAGCCGAAAAGTCAAACATTTCGATAAACGCTTTGACTTTTAAACAGTTGAGCCATTTTTCATAACGAACATGGCTACGTGACCGTAATTAGGTAGGTGTTAAACCCTCAAAAGGGCATCTCCTAATTACCACGTTTGCTTAGTTAATTATCGGGTCAATGTAATTAAAATAAAAGTCAATCAAGTCGTTTTTAAATAAAATTCATAACTTATGTTATAAGGGCAATGAAGTCAGTTTTGTCACCTTAATAACTTGGTAAATATTAATTGAACATGTCTAAGCATGTTCAACCCGACAATTCTAAGTATTAGGCTCGGTTCGGAACCGAAAGTTGCAAAAGTAGACTTTTGCTTTGACTTTCAGTTCTGACCCGAATTACCTTAGTTCAGAGATTCCTTAGGATTCCTTTAGGACAATGTTATAGGTTTGTATAACCCCCTGAGGTTATACAACCTGGATCCTTAGTTATCCTATTCATATGCATGTTTCCGTTATATGCCTAACTGTTGACCGTTATGCCCTCTTGACCTTAAAATGATATTTTTGAAAATATAAAAGAATAGAAACCTTTATTACTGAAATATAAACATGTCCCTAAATTTTCACATCAGTTTGAGGTCTAGATTAGGAGTTATGCTCATTAGCGTAAATGAAAAGCTTTTTATTAATTTAACGCCGTAATTAGCATATAGCCTATCTAAACCCAATTTTTGATACCAAACTTTTTACCTACTAATATAAAATAATATTTTGGGATTTTTGAAGATTTTCATTTATTTTTAGGCTGAGCATAACATGGGGTTCTAGCTTTAATTCGGTAATTGTCGTTTTTGCCCTTTTGGCCTATAAAATGAGTGTTACAAATCATTTTAATATCAAATCTTTTTCTATTGATTTTATATGATAAATAAAATATTTTGAACAATATATACTGATCAAAAACTCCGATTTCCTATTTTAACCCGAAAATCGCTTTAAACCGATTTTTACGCGTTTTAAACGCATAGTATATGTTAAAACTATTTTTATCATATAAAACTTGATACCTACTGATGTTTTAAGTAAATTATTATATTTTAACAGTAGGTAAATGTTTTAAACTCAGATTTCTAAATTTGACCTTTTATGCTTATGTGAAATTACCAAAATGCCCTACGGTGCATAGTTTGGTTATAAATAATAAATTTCACATATAAGCAATACCCTACTGATATAACTTATTAAATTAAGTATTTTTACTTATTATATCAGACCTGAAAATCAGATTTACATTTAATCTCTTTTATAAGCTTTAAAATGACCGAAACGCCCATTCGAGGCATAGTTCGAGTTAAATTCATTTTGGGCATAACGGAAGGTATCCTACTGATATCACAACATATTTAAGGCATATTAACTTAGGAAACCTATTCATGACTCTTTTTTTACCCGTTATGCATTATTCGCGTTCGATGCGGTTTATATAGCCACTTTGCATAAATTAACCGAAACGGGTCATACCTTAGCATTTTATCTCAAAATTCAGAATGTGTTTAGTTTACCCATGTTATACAAGTCTCCAAACTTGTAGGGTCTAAATCACATTCTAATCTGGTCTGCGCTTAATCTTGCGTTTTGAACCGTAAACCTTTCCTTAAAACTAACCGGTCTAAGTTACAACTTAACTAAGACCCGTTAGGAATCTAATAGGTTAATAAAACCTTCATTCCAGATTAAGAGCCCCAGTAGAAGTACTTGTGCTTGCTGATTAGAATATACGGCTGAGTATAAATTGCATTGCTAGCGCAGGTAAATACTTTTAACTTATTTTCCCTTATACGGGCTTGGGATACGGTATTATAAAAATACCGCTTGGTCGGGTGTAGAAACCTTTTAATCGGAGATGATTAAATTGCATAATCCTGTTTTAATCTGTATTGCTTGATAACAAATAACATTAGGGGTTAATGACCGTGTTCTGGATATCCTTGGCTCATTTAAAAAGTGAATGGTGTCACACCCCCAAAATCCACATGCGGAGTATCACCGCTTGGAGGCGTGACTGACCAGGATCAAGCCACCAATCATATTGAACATAGCGTATAAATAAATGTAAAACCCAAACACTATATAATTGGTGTCCAAACAAAACATAGTTTAAGTAATCAGCGGAATCATAATGTTTGAAACCAAAATAAAAGTTCAAATGTATCAAATGTTTGACATGGTATATGACAAGCCATTCCCACAATGACCACGCTACCCTGTGCAAGCTCCATGAGTACCTAACGACCTGCAAGGCATGTAACAACGAGTCAACAACAAAGTTGAGCGAGTTCACAGTGGTTGTTTATGTTTTACCAGTTTGTTTTGAAATCATAAGCTGTTTCGTAAATAGCAAGTTAACCAATACTTTTGTTTCCCAAACCATAACCATAATCAGTGGGGGCTTCCCATGTGAGCCACTAGACCGTTACCATATCGACGACTGACGAACAATAGTTGTGCACTACATCAATGTCTATCATCATTGACAGTTTGCCATGATCCATTAGTACACGCCCGTTCGAACGACACGGTGTGAGGTTTGTCAAACCTAATAGCGCTATTAACTAATGACCCGCTCGCCATCGGCTTCGGCGATTAAGTCGATATAAAGTGAGGGACTTCATGATAGAGTTTTGTCTAGTAAGTTTAAGGTTGTTGTCCTACCCAAGGAGGACGAACGTACGTAGTTTTACCCAAGGAGAATACGCAGGATTTATAGTGGCATCCTACCCAAGGAGGATGGCCGTGCATATCCTACCCAAGGAGGATATGTAGGTTTTCCGTTTTAGTTCTTTAACCCATTCACAACCCTTGGGAATCCCATGCCTTGTAGAAAGTGTGAACTCACCGTGGTTTGCTCGGTATGCTAAACTATGTGCTCACAAGTAATCAGTCAAGTCCTATAGTTATGCACGTATACACAATTAGTTTAAGTTCGTAAAGATTCACATGTAATCTATGTCACGAAGTTTGTTTATGCAATCATCATCAAGTAACACATAACAGTTATTTCATGCAATTCTTGTTTCACATAAATGTCCTTCACATCTTACTTTAACATGGTTATTCTCTAACACACTTGACAAGGTTAACAAGCTTAAAAAATTAACATACTTAACCAAGTTAACAAGCTTAACAAGATTTACATACGTAACAGGAATAATAACCTTACACTGTTAGTTAACTAACAAAGTTAACAGAGAGTTACTTACTTAACAGAGTTTCATACATAAATTAACAGAGTTAATAAAGTTAAATGAGTTAATAAACTCAACTCAGTTACTAGGCTAAACATAGTTACTGATGTCACATTAGACAAAATCCATAAGGGGCAAAAACACTTGTTCGGCGAAAACACATTTGGGACGAAATCCCTTTTCTGGCGAAAACATCATGTGACGAAATCACTCAGGCGACGAAATCCCAAGTGATTTCGTCGGGCTTGGGGTTTGACGAAAACACTGGGTGTTTTCGTCTGGTTCTTGCGATTTCGTCTGGGTTTTGATTTCATCGAGGAGGGGTTTCATCGTTAACAGTTACGCAACCACAGGAAACCCTAGATACATTCTATCAGTTACATGATTCTAAACATTATTTTTTTATCATACGAACATCAGTGGAATCCATCTGAGTGACAATTATGCATAATCATATGAAAACCCTAATCATCATTGTAACACAGACACTCTAGTTGCAACTTTTGGCTAATCATAAATCATTAATCCTATCCCTGAATTAGATCATCAACATCATGATGCAATACCTCAGTAATATAATAAAAACAACTATCATCCAAAACAGTTAACGAATCATTCAAACAGGTTTAGCAACATTACATGATTTTACTTTAATAATCAGAGGTATATGTACACATACACAAACATGCAATGATCCACTAAAAGTCATACACAGATAAACAACGGTACGAACTACCCGAGATGTAATAAGGATTCGAGCAATAGGCTGGGACGTTTCGGGAATGATGATGATGACACTGGTTGCCGTCGCACAGGGAATCAGGGAGAGAGACCTTAGGGTTTTTCTAAAAGTGTACTAACCTAACGATCTCACAAGTTATATCGCAAACATAACTGGGCTGAAGCCCATCCTGTTTTCGCCGGGCATTATCTGGACGAAAACATTGTTTTCGCCGGCCACCATTGACGAAAACACTCTAGTGTTTTCGCCAAGCTAGATTTCGCAGGGAGAGGGTTTTCGGCTAGGGGTTGATTTCGTGGGGTAGGGTATTCGGCCAAAGTTCCATACTTTTAATTATACAATCTTAATATTAATACAAAATATATATTATTAATTCTTCACACGTATAATGCACACCATGTATAAATACAAAAACAACACCTAGTGAACAAGTATTAAGTCGAGTAGAAACCTTGAAAACTCGGGTTGTCACATTATCCCCAACTTGAAAGAAATTTCGTCCCAAAATTTAGCACGTGGTTACTGAGGAAGCTAGTTGTGTTGCGTTGTTTCCTGGTTTTCCTGGGGTGTCACATCATCCCCCCGTTGGTTTGGAATTTCGTCCTGAAATTCCGTAGTAGCTTCAGCCTCAGTAGTGGTTGCACTGTTCTCGAACAAATGGGGATACTTGAGTTTCATTTGGTCTTCTCGTTCCCAGGTGAACTCTGGGCCACGACGGGAGTTCCAACAAACTCGAACAAGAGGTATTCTGGTGTGCTTGAGAACCTTAACGTCTCGGTCTATGATTTCAACTGGTTCCTTGACGAATCGCAACTGATCGTCGATAGTGAGTTCCTTCAAAGGAACTACGAGGGTCTCATCTGACAGACACTTCTTCAGATTTGACACGTGAAATACGTTGTGAACTCCACTGAGTTCTGCGGGTAGATTTAGTTTGTAGGCCACCCTGCCTATTTTCTCAATGACTTCGAACGGTCCCACATAACGCTGATTGAGCTTGCCTCGTTTGTCAAAACGAACTACACCTTTCCATGGTGAGACTTTGAGTAGCACTCGATCCCTAACCTGGAACTCGAGTGGTTTCCTGCGCTTATCAGTGTAGCTTTTCTGACGGTCACGAGCTGCCGCCATTCGTTGTCGTATCTGAGCAATTCTTTCTGTTGTGTCTACTACAAGTTCTGGACCCGTGATCTGACTATCACCCACCTCTGCCCAACAAAGAGGTGATCGGCATTTACGCCCGTACAATGCCTCAAATGGAGCGGCCTGAATACTAGTGTGGTAACTGTTATTATACGAAAATTCCACTAACGGTAGATGTTTTTTCTAGCCGTTACCAAAATCAATCACACATGCCCTAAGCATGTCTTCAAGGGTTTGGATGGTGTGTTCAGACTGCCCATCCTTCTGCGGACGATAAGCGGTGCTCATGTCTAAACGTGAGCCAAAGGATTTGTGCATTACTTGCCACAGTTCAGAAGTAAAATGCGCATCACGATCGGAAATAATAGAGGTTGACACCCCGTGCCTCGAAACCACTTCCTTTAAATAAACGTCTGCTAAAGTAGAGAACTTGTCTGTTTCTTTGATAGCCAAAAAGTGTGCAGACTTAGTCAACCGATCCACTATTACCCAAATTGCGTCATTTCCCCGTTGCGATTTAGGCAGGCCAGTAACAAAATCCATGGAAATTTGCTCCCATTTCCATTGCGGTATCTCTGGTTGTTGGTGTAGGCCCGATGGTTTCTAGTATTTAGTCTTGACTCTCGCAACAGTCAAACATTTGCCAACGTAGGTTGCTATGTGGGCTTTCATGCTAGGCCACCAGTACGTAGTCTTCAAGTCGTGGTACATCTTATCCGAACCAGGATGTACCGAATAACGAGACATATGTGCTTCATCCATCACAAGCTCGCGTAAGTTTCCATAGTGTGGGACCCAGATGCGCCCCGTAACGTAGTAAGCACCGTCTTCCTTTTATTCTAATTGTTTCCTTGATCCACGTAGGGACTCCGCCCTGACGTTCTCTGCTTTTTATGCTTCGACCTGAGCATCTCGTATTTGTATATGAAGACTAGATTGGATGGTAAGTTATAAAGCACGTACACGTCTAGGTGTAGTATCCTTTCGACTGAGGGCATCGGCCACCACATTGGCCTTGCCCGGATGGTACTTGATCGCGCATTCGTAATCATTCAATAGCTCGACCCATCGACGTTGTCGCATGTTCAACTCCTTTTGCTTGAAGATATGCTCGAGACTCATGTGATCGGTGTAAATAGTGCACTTGGTACCGTACAGGTAATGTCTCCATATTTTGAGTGCGAAAACAACAGCTCCCAGCTCTAGATCGTGTGTAGTGTAATTCCTTTCGTGAATCTTAAGTTGGCGCGATGCGTAAGCAATGACTTTATCCCGTTGCATCAACACACAGCCAAGGCCCTGAACTGACGCGTCATAATAAACCACAAAATCGTCTGTGGCCTCTGGCAATGAGAGAATCGGTGCGCTACAAAGTCTATCCTTTAAGTGCTGAAATCCTGATTCATGTGCATTACCCCAACGATAGGTGACACCTTTCTGAGTTAGTGAAGTGAGAGGTTGCGCAATCTTGGAGAAATCCTTAATGAACCTTTGGTAGTAGCCCGCCAAACCCAAGAATTGGCGGATTTTTGTTGGTGTACGGGGTGCAGGCCAGTTCTTAATCGAGTCTATCTTGGATGGATTGACATGAATCCCATCCTTGTTTACCACATGGCCTAGAAAGTGGACTTCACGAAGCCAAAAGTCGCATTTCGAAAACTTGGCGTACAACTGCTCTGTTCAAAGGAGTTCTAAGATAAGCCGCAGATGGTGCTCGTGTTCCTCCTGACTCTTAGAATAGATCAGGATGTCGTCGATGAATACTATAACAAACTTATCCAGGTAGGGCTTGCACACTCTGTTCATAAGATCCATGAAGACTGCAGGCGCGTTCGTTAATCCAAAAGGCATAACCAGGAACTCATAATGCCCATAACGAGTCCTGAATGCTGTCTTAGAGATATCTTCGTCTCGAACTCTCAGCTGATGGAAGCCTGACCTCAGGTAAATCTTTGAGTAGTAGCTTGACCCTTGCAGCTGATCGAACAAGTCATCAATGCGTGGAAGTGGATAGCGATTCTTTACAGTCACCTTGTTGAGTTCGCGGTAGTCGATACACATTCTGAAGGTACCGTCTTTCTTCTTCACAAATAATACTGGAGCTCCCCAGGGTGAAGAGCTAGGACGAATAAAACCCTTATCCAAGAGTTCTTGTAGTTGCGTGGACAGTTCTTCAAGTTCTGATTGAGCTAAACGATAAGGTGCACGAGCTATAGGTGCTGCTCCAGGATCTAGCTCGATTTGAAACTCAACCTGACGATGAGGTGGGAGACCAAGTAATTCCTCAGGAAACACCTCAGGAAAATCACACACAATCGGGATATCTTCAATCTTCTTTTCTTTCTTCGAGGTGTCATTAACGAGGGCTAAAATAGCAGTGTGACCTTTTCGCAAACACTTCCGGGCCTTAAGAAAAGAAATGATGCCCACCACGGCACCACTCTTGTCGCCATGAATCACTAAAGGTTCTCCATCTAAACGAGGAATGCAGACGATCTTCTCCTTGCACAGGATCTCTTTCGATGTCGCGATAACCAATCCATACCAATAACAATGTCGAAACTACCCAAAACAATAGGAATGAGGTCGATAGAGAAGGTCTGACCAGCTAAGATGAGATTCCAACCCTTAACTACGTGTGTGGCTTCTAGACCTTTACCGTTTGCTAGCTTTACCATGTGTTTGGTGTTCAAAAGTGTAGGGATACGCTTTAACATTTGACTAACTTTTAAGGACACATAACTAGTATCGGCACCCGAATCAGATAAAACATTAACATAAAAGTCGTCCAGTAGAAACTTACCCATTACGACGTTGGGGTCATTCCTAGCATCACCCTGACCAATCACGAACGCACGGCCCCGGGCGCCATTGTTTCCATTGTTTCCTCCGTTGTTATTCCCATTGTTGTTCCCGTTTCCCTGATTATTGTTGTTATTCTGATTCTGGTTCAACTGGGGGCAGTTTCTCTTGAAGTGACCTTCAGCTCCACACTGAAAGCATCCCCTGTTACCCTGCTGTTGCTGCGGCTGATTTTGTGGAGCCTGCTGTTGCTGTTGACGATTCTGATTCACAGGTCGTGCGCCCCTGCAATCCTTTGCCTCATAACCAAACTTGTTACACCTCAGACAACGACCCTTGTTGCACTGCCCACTATGATGCCTGTTGCATCGGTTACACTTGGGGTGGTTTCCTTGGTATCCACCCTGCCCTTGACTACTAGAAGATTGATGACCAGGACTCTGGTAATCATCAGTCTTTCGCTGCTGAGACTGAGACTGAGCTGTTGTCGAACCCTTGCTTGAGACTCCATCCCATTTGCGCTTGTTGTCGCTGGGGGCATCAGAAGTAGTAGTAACTGTAGCAGTAGCACCAATACGCTTGGACAACCTGTTCTGCTCAACTGCCTGATCAGTGAGATGATCAGCCAAACGAATAACTTGCTGGATAGTGCTAAGGTTAACTGAGGTCACGTGACTCTGAATTTCTGGCACCAAACCTTTAAGGTACAACTCGATTCGCCTGATGGGAGGATCCACCATAGTAGGACACAGAATAGCCAGTTCATTTGACCTTTTCGTATACGCTACGATTTCTGACCCCGTCATCTTTAAGTTGAAGAACTCGACTTCCAGCTTGTGGATGTCACCACAGTTGCAGTATTCCTCTTTGATCAAGTCCTTGAAGTCATTCCATGGGCTGGCATTAGCAGCAAAAATCCCCAGCATTTGAACCTGAGCGTTCCACCACGTGAGCGCTACACCCTCAAGAGTACCAGTAGCATACTTCACCCTACGAGCCTCAGGGCATTCACACATCTCGAAAAGAGACTCGAGCTTCTCGAACCAGTGGAGGAGGCCTACCGCTCCTTCAGTGCCGTTGAAAGTAGTAGGTCAGCAGTCCATAAAAGTTTTGAAGGTACATGCAGGAGGCTGAGCATGCTGGCCTCCTGCCTGAGCGGCTGCGATTGCTGCAGTAACTTATTCATTGATTAGAGCCGTTAGCTGGGCTTGAGTTAGGTTAACGCGTCCACTCATGATCTTCATACCAAAGGAAACATGAGTGAGAGGGGTTCGCAAAGTGCGATGACAGAAAAGAGTAAGCTCACATGTGTTTTTAAACAATAGTTGTTACGTTCATCTAAGCATACCATGAGCAAAGTTCTATGTAACTAGCAAGTAGGCAATAAAAACATAAACCATATCACCTATAGTGTTGAGCCTTGCACATGGAGCGAAGCGTCGTTGCGGATCGTTGAGCACTGTATGGGTTATAGTCTGGTTTTACCAAATAGCTTTTCCCCTTTTTAAAACCAAGTTCACTATAACCAATGGCTCTGATACCAATCTGTCACACCCTCAAAATCCACATGCGGAGTATCACCGCTTGGAGGCGTGACTGACCAGGATCAAGCCACCAATCATATTGAACATAGCGTATAAATAGATGTAAAACCCAAACACAATATAATTGGTGTCCAAACAAAACATAGTTTAAGTAATCAGCGGAAGCATAATGTTTGAAACCAAAATAAAAGTTCAAATGTATCAAATGTTTGACATGGTATATGACAAGCCATGTCCCACAACGACCACGCTACCCCGTGCAAGCTCCATGAGTACCTAACGACCTGCAAGGCATGTAACAACGAGTCAACAACAAAGTTGAGCGAGTTCACAGTTGGTTGTTTAGTTTTACCAGTTTGTTTTGAAATCATAAGCTGTTTCGTAAATAGCAAGTTAACCAATACTTTTGTTTCCCAAACCAAACCATAATCAGTGGGGGCTTCCCATGTGAACCACTAGACCGTTACTATATCGACGACTGACGAACAATAGTGGTGCCCTACATCAATGTCTATCATCATTGACAGTTTGCCATGATCCATTAGTACACGCCCATTCGAACGACACGGTGTGAGGTTTGTCAAACTTAATAGCGCTATTAACTAATGACCCGCTCGCCATCGGCCTCGGCGATTAAGTCGATATAAAGTGAGGGACTTCATGATAGAGTTTTGTCTAGTAAGTTTAAGGTTGTTGTCCTACCCAAGGAGGACGAACGTACGTAGTTCTACCCAAGGAGAATACGCATGATTTATAGTGGCATCCTACCCAAGGAGGATATGTAGGTTTTCCGTTTTAGTTCTTTAACCCATTCCCAACCCTTGGGAATCTCATGCCTTGTAGAAAGTGTGAACTCGCCTTGGTTTGCTCGGTATGCTAAACTATGTGCTCATAAGTAATCAGTCAAGTCCTATAGTTATGCACGTATACACAATCAGTTTAAGTTCGTAAAGATTCACATGCAATCTAAGTCACAAATTGTGTTTATGCAATCATCATCAAGTAACACATAACAGTTATTTCATGCAATTCTTGTTTCACATAAATGTCCTTCACAACTTACTTTAACATGGTTATTCTCTAACACACTTAACAGGGTTAACAGGCTTAACAAAATTAACTTACTTAACCAAGTTAACAAGCTTAACAGGATTTACATACATAACAGGAATAATAACCTTACACTATTAGTTAACTAACAGAGTTAATAGAGAGTTACTTACTTAACAGAGTTTCATACATAAATTAACAGAGTTAATAAAGTTAACAGAGTTAATAAACTCAACTCAGTTACTAGGCTAAACATAGTTACTGATGTCACCTTAGACGAAATCTATAAGGGGCGAAAACACTTGTTCGGCGAAAACACATTTGGGATGAAATCCCTTTTCTGGCGAAAACATCATGTGATAAATCACTCAGGTGACGAAATCCCAAGTGATTTCGTCGGGCTTGGGGTTTTGACGAAAACACTGGGTGTTTTCGTCTGGGTTTTGATTTCGTCGAGGAGGGGTTTCATCGTTAACAGTTACGCAACCACAGGAAACCCTAGATACATTCTATCAGTTACATGATTCTAAACATTATTATTTTATCATACGAACATCAATGGAATCCATCTGAGTGACAGTTATGCATAATCATATGAAAACCCTAATCATCATTGTAACACAGACACTCTAGTTGCAAATTTTGGCTAATCATAAATCATTAATCCTATCCCTGAATTAGATCATCAACATCATGGTGCAATACCTCAGTAATATAACAAAAACAACTATCATCCAAAACGGTTAGCGAATCATTCAAACAGGTTTAGCAACATTATATGATTTTACTTTAATAATCAGAGATATATGTACACATACACAAACATGCAATGATTCACTAAAAGTCATACGCAGATAAACAACAATACGAACTAACCAAGATGTAATAAGGATTCGAGCAATAGGCTGGGACGTTTCGGGAATGATGATGATGACACTGGTTGCCGTCGCACAGGGAATCAGGGAGAGAGACCTTAGGGTTTTTCTAAAAGTGTACTAACCTAACGATCTCACAAGTTATATCGCAAACATAACTGGGCCGAAGCCCATCCTGTTTTCGCCGGGCATTATCTGGACGAAAACACTGTTTTCGCCGGCCACCATTGACGAAAACACTCTAGTGTTTTCGCCAAGGGAGATTTCGCAGGGAGAGGGTTTTCGGCTAGGGGTTGATTTCGTGGGGTAGGGTATTCGGCCAAAGTTCCATGCTTTTAATTATATAATCTTAATATTAATACAAAATATATATTATTAATTCTACACACATATAATGCACACCATGTATAAATACAAAAACAACACCTAGTGAACAAGTATTAAGTCGAGTAGAAACCTTGAAAACTCGGGTTGTCACATTATCCCCAACTTGAAAGAAATTTCGTCCCAAAATTTAGCACGTGGTTACTGAGGAAGCTATTTGTGTTGTGTTGTTTCCTGGTTTTCCTGGGGTGTCACAAATGGCCACAACTTAAGCACGAGGTGTAGGCATAACACCTCCTGTTGCGTATGTAAAAGATATACTCACTCGTAAGGGTGTCTTCTTGTGAGATTATATTTGTGGTGTGTCTATTAATCTTGATCGGTTTGTATAATCACCGGCCCTAAATGTTGGACAAACATGTAAATCGGATACAAGATTTTTATTAATAAAATTGTCCCAAGTTATAAAAGAATTTTTGTGCCTTGTGCATTCAAATCAATTTTCTTAAACATTTTCAAAATGAGTTAGTTAAATTGTATTTACCAGTGTAAACTGACGTATTTTCCAAAAAGGTTAAGTGACAGGTACTGTACGTAAATTGGCTGGGAGCTCAGGGCGTTAATAGGGAATCTTGCAAGTTCTAGATGCCTAAAGTCTGTTGAACAGTTTTCTTTTATTTGATCCGCCCGTGGATCCTTTACATTCCGTTTGTAGTACTTTGATATTACTTTATATCGGTTTGTAATATATTCATCTTTTGCTTCCGCTGTGCATTTAAATTGTGTTATTTGACTATGATGATATCAACTACGTCATGATACTCCCCACCGGGCCCACCGGTAATATGTGGAAATATCGGGGTGTGACAGGTTGGTATGAGAGCCAACATTGAGTGAATTAAACACTAGCCTTTTGTTTTTAATCTCAATGACACAGTAGCACATTCTTTGACCTTCTGTAAATTATTGCTTCCAATTTTTATATATTGGATATGTCGCCAAGCGAAGAAGCCGTATTAGAAATTCTCCACATCTGGAGCCTTGAAATGCTGAGCTTCGTACCGCGGCTAGAATGAAACGTGCATCCAGGGAGAGAACCTTCAGAAGTAAAGTAAAGAAGAAAACTCCTTTTGCTGAAGATCGTTTCTTTAATAGTCCTTATAAGGGCATATTTATCTTTCAGTCCCTTCAAGGACAACATGTTCCTTTCAAGTCCCGTCTAGGGCACACCTGTACTTATTATTTTTGTAGTGGAATGATTAAAAATTAAATTTTCATTCTAAACATGAAAAATGAAATAAATGAAAAATAACATTCCTTTTATAAGATCTACCATTATAATAAAATGGCAAAATCTAAAAAGGACAAGACCTAGCCACGTGTCATTTTAAGACAGGGCCAAGATGGTAGTTCCTCAATTAGATTCAGATCCTTATTAACATCTCAATTTAGGATTGTTCTGCGCTTATTATCAAAAAGAATCTTAAGGGTGAAACCTAGCCTACGTGACATTTCAGGCATGGCCAAGATGGTGAAACATATTCAAGAGATTCAGATCCTTGTTAACACCTAAGAACGTGTTAGCACTCTTGACAAATGTGATTCGAGAAAATCACAACAGTCATCCTTATATTGGATTCTTCCAAAATTTTTATCTAGCCTAGTGATTCAGAAATCATGGCTTAAATCATCCTATAAGATGATCATACTGTTAACACCTGAGAACGTGTTAGCACTCTTGACAAAAGTGATTCGAGAAAATCACAATAGTCATCCCTATATTGGAATTCTTCAAATTTCCTGATTTAGCCTAATGATCCAGAAATCATGGCTTATATCATCCTATAAGATGATCATATTATAAAAACCCATTAGTGATGAAGTGCCTACGGGCTAAACTTGTTGTCTGATAAGATAACGACAGTGGTGGTCTTTGACCCCCTATCTAAAAATGTTGGAATACATCCAAGCATAATAGTCTGTATGATCCATACGGTACTGACTAATAGCATCTGAAAAGATGATCATATCATATACATCCCTGAGAAGGGAAAATGCCCACGGGCTATATCTATTGTCCTAAATGACAAAAGACAGTTGTAGTCTTCGACTCTCTGTCAAGAAAAGTAACCAACTATGTTTAAACCTTAAATGCCTCGATCCCATATGATCATGGCTTATAAATTCAAAACTGTCCTCGTGACAAGGCCTGTTGTGCCACTTTAATATCCTTAATGTTTTATATACTAGGATAAAGTATAATGAAAATACTAATATAATTAACAAATTAACCCATATGGTTTATATTACCATGGTTAATAAATCGTCAAAAATGATAATTCCATAATAACCTCTGAATAAATCATTGTCAATATTTATGTAGCAATCAAGCTACATGGCTGGATCAGATGAGGTTAACAGCCACCCGAAGGAGAACAATGATACTACCAGAATTAATATAACTCGTGCAGAACTACAGGCATTAATAGATGATGCTGTTACTAGAGATCTTGGCAGACAATATAATGAATCAAGTGATACACACTCTAAGACTCTATCTGTGGCTCGTAGTAAGCCCCCTTCTAAATCACATGAGTCAAAGGAATACGATTTCATAACTCGTCAAAACAAAGGAGTGTTCCGTCTAGACAGGTTGTGCTTCATCAAGAGGCACCAGTTAAGACCTGCTCATATAAATATTTTGTCTCCTGCAAGCCCAGAGACTTTACATGAGAGAAAGGAGCCATCGATTGCATGACATGGCTCAATGAGATGGACACTGTTGTTGACATCAGCGGATGTGCAGAACAAGATGTTGTGAAATTTGTTTCAAAATCATTTAAAGGAGAAGCGTTGGCATGGTGGAGATCATTGCTCCAAGCCACGGGAAAGGTCCTACTTTACAACTTATCTTGGGATCAATTCGTTGCATTAATCAAGGAAAACAATTGTCCTCAGCATGAGGTGGAAAAGATAGAAACAGACTTCTTGACTCTGGTCATGAAGGATTTAGATTGCCAGGCATAGGTGACAAGTTTCAACACTATGTCTCGCCTAGTTCCCTATTTAGTCACCCCTGAACCAAAACGCATAGCGCGTTTTATTGGAGGCCTAGCACCAGAGATAAAGGGAAATGTTAAAGCATCTAGGCCTACCACATATAGGTTCGTGGTGGACTTATCCTTATCTTTCACCTTAGATGCAATCAGAAATAAGTCTGTTAAGACTTCTGGCTCGGGAAAAACGGAAATAGAGGAGGAGAACTCTCATCGATCTGACAAGAAGAAAAAGGGAAATTTTAAGCGCGAGAAAGATTCCGAGTTTAGGAAAAACTCGAGTCAGACTAATAACAGACCCAAATGCAGTAACTGAAGAAAGCAACATTCTGGGAAATGTACAATTGACCCACGTGCTAAAATGTGTGGAATTTGCAAGACCAAGGGTCACAAGACTTTAGATTGCAAGGACTTGAAGAACGCGACATGTTACAATTGTAACGAGGAAGGGTACATCAAAACCAACTGCCCAAAACTTGTAAAGAAGCATGGAGAGGCCAGGAAAACAAACGCGTAAGTCTTCCAGATGAACGCTCAGGAGATGGTGCAGAATGATGACATCATAGCAGGTATCTTTCCTTATCAAGAAGTTTATGTAGAAATTTATTTGATGCTGGCACATATGATTCTTTAATGTACGATAAATGTTGAGAACTGTTGTCTCCGCCTGATTAGGACTCCGGTCATTTAACGTGAGGTAGAAATTGGCCGACGATACTTTAGAGAATGCTCCAACAAACCTTAGATCGATATTTTATATCTATTAGGAATTGCTCTTTTCTGATATCCCTATGGCAAGCTTTCAAGCTATCCAAATTCGTCAATATAATAAAGACAGATGTGACATTTTGATCATCTGTCAAAAAGGTGACGGACTAGGTCCAAACCTTAAATGCCATTGATGGTCTTTTGTGACCTAGGCTAAGTATAATTGATATATATAATTAAATAACGTTCATTAAGAATGTTAGTACTATATTAGCCTGTATGGTTTATTGATACCATGGTTAATATATGTTAAGGCCATCAGGATGATGAATACCAATTATTGGATTGCGACCAAGAAATTCATTCATTTGGTGATAGGAACCAAATCTTGAGTATGACAAACTCAGATAAGACATCGGTCACTCGCGCCATTGATGATGTGACACATGCTAGTGATACTGCAATCATAAACCTTGGAATCTCCAAAGATGTTCTTCGAACTATGATAGACGCAACTGTTGGAAAAGCTGTGAAAGAGGCCGAGAAAAAGTTAAAGGGGCCGAATGCTACTTGCTCCAAATCCTTCATAAACTATAGGTATAGCAAACTTTTAAAATCTTCCATAAGAATCATAGATATTAAGTGTAAGGTAAAACTTAGAGACAAAATCATAGGAACCATTTCTTCTGTTCATGTCAGAGATCTACGGTTGTAATTCTAGTATACCCTCTCTCCAGATGAAGTGCGTCAGAATATGTAGTTGATATCTCTTGATCTCTATCGATTAAGAATACCAGATGGTATGATAAAAAGCGCCATATGAGGGCTGGTGTATCTTAATACGTTCCATAGATTGCTTCCATGCCTGATCAGTATGGAGGTTTAATGCATGGAACCACAAAGATATTCCAATGATCATATGATACTAAAAGTCAACTAATGGTATTTAAAGAAGATATCCAAGATGGAATTGTCCAAGTAAGTGTCTCTGATTAAGAAATCCGTAGACTGGTAATATGAATGTGTCCCTTATCTGACACAAGCAATGATGGATGAACTGGAGCCTGAGATTTGGAAAAAAAAATCCCTGTAACCTCCTTGTATCTAGGTTGTCTACTCCAAAGATTACCCTATCTACTTCCTGAGGCAAGTAGAGTTAAGATTAACATCCCGCTTTGGGCTGGAGTATTGTAAAAACTCCATGTTGAATATGGAATAATCGAAACCCCGATTAAGTAAGTTTTAAGATATAGGTTCATATAGCTCAACTCAAGTATTCTGAGAGTTTGATATTGTTAATTTAGAAAGACGGTTTATTTTGCTTATGCATTAATTACCGCAACCTCATTTAGGCAACAATTAAGAATCGCCATTAGCTGCCCAGGATCGTCGATTTGTTCGACTAGCTGTGAGAATTAGCTATTCCTTGAGATTAGTTTTAAGCAGTGGTTGGACTAACCGTATCACCATAAAATAAGTTTTTCTATAACAATTATTATGTAAGTATCAAGGCTACTCCTTTGGAGACCTTGTATAAATGAAATGTTAAACATCTATTGTTAGAACAATAGATTGGTAAGTCCAATTATCAGGATCTGAAAGTTGTATTGGAAACAACAAATAAGATCATTCAAATCCATAATCGTCTGAGAAATTGCCAATAATCGGCGAAAAAATCAACAATTGATAAAAGTCGCAACCCTCTTACGTCCTTAATAAGGAACAAGGTTCAAATGAAAGTATCGCCTAAAAAGGGTGTGCTAAATTTTTTATAACAGGCTAGTTAAGCTAAAGTTAAAACTTACCTGAGGAGCTTAGTGGAGCTCGCAATGTGACCACCTTAGTAATTTAAGGATATGTTTCACAAATAAGTTAAAACGCATTATCACATAATGATATGCAAATTAATGAAAATTATGATTTGATGAGAAACCCGTATCGATTAAGGATCAGCAAGTTAAGAAGCTCCAAAAGGATACATATACCTATTATAGAGGTCAACTTGGGTGCTTGGAGAGGCCCCAGATATGCTATAGAAGTTAAGTCCACTATGTGACAAAAAGTACTTCCATCATTTTAGCAAATCTCGAGGTCGAGATTTCTTTTAAAGGGGTGAGGATGTAACACCTCATAAAATCACGTCCAATGATGTATTGACACGTGTAATAAACCCTAATAAAGTCAAACCTTGAATTTAAGGGACTAATTTTTTCGAAAAATCGAAAACTTTGATATTGAAAGGACTGAAAGTGTTAACATACTTAAAATAAGTTTCTGAATAACCTCTTACGGTATTCATAATCATAAATGAGACACTTGATTGATCAAGTGTAGCCGTTTGCGTAATTAATTGAAATTTTGCGCAATAAAGGGTTAAAAGTGTCAACATGTTAATTCTTACCTCTGAGTGACCTTTTAACAAACCGAGGGCTTCATGATAATTAATTATACTCTCGGGAATGCCAATTAATGGCCGTCAAAGGTTTTATGCCTTTAAGTAAAGTTACGCACAACTTTGCAAGTTAGAGGGACTAAAAATGTCAATATGTTTAATTATACCTCTGAATGACCTTTTAGCAAACCCGAAGCATCGTAATGTTTAATAATACTCCCTATAATACCTAATATGGATTAGATAAGGCTTTGATACTATTAAATGATGATATGTGCAAGTTCGCGCATTAAAGGGAATTTTGCATCAAACTGTCTATCGATTTGTATGGTATCAAACCTTCCGGAATATGATCATAAGTTAAACATGCCCCAAATATCCTTTACATAGCTTAGATATAGGCTTAGAGGTGTTTGGTGCGCAAAAATAAACTTATTTGATCAACAGGGACTAAAAGCGTCAAAAAGTGCACAAGTTTGCATTTTCGCGCATATCTTATGTTCTGAATATATCCGTACATCCAAAAATTTATGTAAGCATTAAAATATTTTATTTTAGTGTTTGGCATGATAAAATTCCTTTAGTCGTGTGATTTGGATCGTTTTTAGTGTCCTTTCATGTTTCGTCGTAATTCGTCAAACAACGTGACCATACGACCAAACGAACCGACATCCGACATATTTTTGAGTATGTTTCATGTCCCTTATGTTTAGGCTTCATTGTAGAGCCTTATAAATAGCTTAACAGGCCTTAAATGTGCCAAACGTGACCTTAAAAGCTAACAGGGACCAAATCTGACATTTATGAAACTTCTGTTGCTGATCAGACTTCAAGGCGGGCCGCGTAAGATCCCCATGACTCTTACGGGGGCTGCGTGAGCCCATCAGAGTTGCAAAACTGGTTTTTCAAACCAGCAGCTGGGTTTCCTTGAGTTACAAATGGTTTTTAAGTATACTATGGGCTATTTTGGATGCCCATGGTTTACCAAAACAATGGGTAAGAGGTGTACGGTCCAGATCAAAGCTCGTTTATCGATGAACGATCTTAACGGTTCTGAAAAACGTATAAATACCCCACCTCATTTCCTTCAAACCCGCACTTGATTTCTGAATTCTCTAAGTTGGAGACCTTGCTCTTCATACCTGAGAATTTAGGAATCAAAACATCCTTGCTTGGACCCTTTGTAAGTGTCCTTTCGTGCTTAGTTTAAATTTTTAGCGTTTATAGCCGAAAAGTCAAACATTTTGATAAACGCTTTGAGTTTTAAACAGTTGAGCCATTGTTCGTAACGAACATGGCTACGTGACCGTAATTAGGTAGGTGTTAAACCCTCAAAAGGGCACCTCCTAATTACCACGTTTGCTTAGTTAATTGTCGGGTCAATGTAATTAAAATAAAAGTCAATCAAGTCGTTTTTAAATAAAATTCATAACTTATGTTATAAGGGCAATGATGTCAGTTTTGTCACCTTAATAACTTGGTAAATATTAATTGAACATGTCTAAGCATGTTCAACCCGACAATTCTAAGTATTAGGCTCGGTTCAGAACCGAAAGTCGCAAAAGTAGACTTTTGCTTTGACTTTCAGTTCTGACCCGAATTACCTTAGTTTAGATATGCCTTAGGATTCCTTTAGGACCATGTTATCGGTTACTATAACCCTCTGAGGTTATACAACCTGGATCCTTAGTTATCCTATTCATATGCATGTTTCCGTTTTATGCCTAAATGTTGACCGTTATGCCCTCTTGACCTTAAAATGATATTTTTTGAAAATATAAAAGAATAGAAACCTTTATTACTGAAATATAAACATGTCCCTAAATTTTCACATCAGTTTGAGGTCTAGATTAGGAGTTATGCTCATTAGCGTAAATGAAAAGCTTTTTATTAATTTAACGACGTAATTAGCATATTGCCTATCTAAACTCAATTTTTGATACCAAACTTTTTACCTACTGATGTAAAATAATATTTTGGGATTTTTGAAGATTTTTATTTATTTTTAGGCTGAGCATAACATAGGGTTCTAGTTTTAATTCGGTAATTGTCGGTTTTGCCCTTTTGGCCTATTAATTGAGTGTTACAATTCATTTTAATACCAAATCTTTTTCTACTGATTTTATATGATAAATAAAATATTTTGAACTATATAAACTGATTAAAAACTCAGATTTCCTATTTAAGCGCATAGTATAGGTTAAAACTATTTTTATCATATAAAACTTGATACCTACTGATGTTTTAAGTAAATTATTATATTTTAATAGTAGGTAAAAGTTTTAAACTCAGATTTCTAAATTTGACCTTTTATGCTTATGTGAAATTACCAAAATGCCCCTACGGTGCATAGTTTGGTTATAAATAATAAATTTCACATATAAGCAATACCCTACTGATATAACTTATTAAATTAAGTGTTTTTACTGATTATATCAGACCTGAAACTCAGATTTATATTTAATCTCTTTTATAAGCTTTAAAATGACCGAAACGCCCCTTCGGGGCATAGTTCGAGTTTAAATTCATTTTGGACATAACGGAAGGTATCCTACTGATATCACAACATATTTAAGGCATATTAACTTAGGAAACCTGTTCACGACTCTTTTGTTTACCCGTTACGCATTATCCGCGTTCGGTGCAGTTTATATAGCCAGTTTGCATAAATTAACCGAAACGGGTCAAACCTTAGCACTTTATCTCAAAATCCAGAATGTGTTTAGTTTACCCATATTATACAAGTCTCCAAACTTGTCGGGTCTGAATCACATTATAATCTGGTCTGAGCTTAATCATGCGTTTTGAACCGTAAACCTTTCCTTAAAACTAACCGGTCTAAGTTACAACTTAAGTAAGACCCGTTAGGAATCTAATAGGTTAATAAAACCTTCGTTCCAGATTAAGAGCCCCAGTAGAAGTACTTGTGCTTGCTGATTAGAATATACGGCTGAGTATAAATTGCATTGCTAGCGCAGGTAAATACTTTTAACTTATTTTCCCTTATACGGGCTTGGGATACGGTATTATAAAAATACCGCTTGGTTGGGTGTAGAAACCTTTTAATTGGAGATGATTAAATTGCATAATCTCGTTTTAATCTGTATTGCTTGATAACAAATAACATTAGGGGTTAATGACCGTGTCCTGGATATCCTTGGCTCATTTAAAAAGTGAATGGCCACAACATAAGCACAAGGTGTAAGCATAACACCTCCTGTTGCGTATGTAAAAGATATACTCACTCGTAAGGGTGTCTTCTTGTGAGATTATATTTGTGGTGTGTCTATTAATCTTGATCGGTTTGTATAATCACCGGCCCTAAATGTTGGACAAACATGTAAATCGGATACAAGATTTTTATTAATAAAATTGTCCCAAGTTATAAAAGAATTTTTGTTCCTTGTGCATTCAAATCAATTTTCTTAAAAATTTTCAAAATGAGTTAGTTAAATTGTATTTACCAGTGTAAACTGACGTATTTTCCAAAAAGGTTAAGTGACAGGTACTGTACGTAAATTGGCTGGGAGCTCAGGGCGTTAATAGGGAATCTTGCAAGTTCTAGATGCCTAAAGTCTGTTGAACAGTTTTCTTTTATTTGATCCGCCTGTGGATCCTTTACATTCCATTTGTAATACTTTGATATTACTTCATATCAGTTTGTAATATATTCATCTTTTGCTTCGGTTGTGCATTTAAATTGTGTTGTTTGACTATGATGATATCAACTACGTCACGATACTCCCCACCGGGCCCACCAGTAATACGTGAAAATATCGGGGTGTGACAGAAACCATTGTTTCGCCTTGTCTTTTAGCGAAAACTGAAATAACCGAAGCTTGACTTCTTCCAACGCAAAATTATGCCCCCCGATTGTGCTACATATAGATGAAAACTCCGCCAAATGCGTGTACGGTTCATCGTTAGACCTCCCGTTGAAGTGGGGAAGTATATTGATGTAGTGGGGTTTGCAATTGAACATCCTTCTTTCACAAACAATCGGTGAGTCATTGTCGGTGACCACCGGCCTAAAACGGTCATTGACTCCCCGTGGAGGTTGTTGATGACGCTGTGGACCGTTAACTTCTTGATCCACCGGTCTTCGATTATCCCTTCTATCACCTCCCCTATCACCTCTTCGATTTCCACCTTGAATATCTCTTTGGTTACCTCCTCCCACGAAACAAGGAATCCGATTAGGGTTACCATTGTTGTTATGGTTTTTGTTGTAAAACCCATCATTTCGGTTCCGTTGATTGTTGTTTCGTGGTTGGCGGTTGTTATCATAACCGTCATTTCTCGCATTCCCGTACCCATAGTTATCATTCCCCATGAAATTGGCATTTTGATAACCAAACTCTTCATCATCAAACCCTCTTGCATTGTAAACGTTACCCCTATTCACATACCCCCAATCTTCATCATCATTAGCCCGATCATCATAATATCCCCCATCATCCGAATATTCCATATGAACACTCACGTGTTCCGGTGATTGATAACCGGGAACACTATACGGTTCGTCATCGGGGATATCGTTTCTCAAATCGTCGATATTAAAGAACGGGTCTTCATTCGCGGGATTGCCACGATCTCGATTGCCTCTACGGTCAGAATTGACATTCCGATCATCAAGGTGAAGGGGTAAGGAGTTTTGTCGGTGAAGGTTTTGTTGTTGGGGTGTTCGTTGGGTGTTATTGGGATTTTGGTTTCGGAAAGGTGGTGTGGGTGGTCTAGAGTTTGTGTTACCACCCGGTTGTTCTTGAGGTATAGGTTGAACATTTTGGACGGGATTGAAGTTGCTTCGGCATTGGAATTGGTTCGGGTTTTGGTTTTGGTTTGAGTTTTGGTTTGCCATTGAATCGGTTTCAATGATCGGTGTGAATTGTGGTGTTTGGGTGGTTTGATTAGAAGCAAGGGTTGCTTCCAATCGGCTTGCTAAATTTCTTCTTGCAACTCTCTCGATTTCCGGTTCGTAGACTAACGGTGAAGTCCTCCCGGAGTTCCGCGTATGCATGCACTACCTGTAACCTGCACAAGTAACACACCCCGCGTAACAAGGAAAAAGACAAAATACAAAAAGAAACTAAATAAATTAAACAGATAATCACAGAATTCAAACAATAATCCAAACACAAAGCGCACGCACTCCCCGACAACTTCGCCAAAATTTAATCGGAGGGTCGCGCTCCGGTCAAAGATAATATTTATAAGCCCAAATTACCCTTAACAAATAGTTAGTGGTAGCAAGGGGTCGAACCACAAAGAGTATGTGGTTTGCGATTAGAACAATTGTCACAATTTATGAAGCTTGCCAGATATTTTTGTATTTTTGTTTAGTTGTAAGATGTGAATTTAAACTAAAGGAATTGGTTCACTTGATTAACAACTACTAATTAACGAATGCAAGAAAGATTGATTACTAAACAATAATAAGAAAAAGGGTTCACACCCGGTTTCGGTAATTGCCATCCTAGGGTTTCTACAAGTTTTTAGATTCAACTCAATTGCATACGATTAGCGGATTTAGTGTACCGTGACTTAGGTGCCAATAACTATCAACGTTTCGAAAAACTGACAAGAATGCACTTTGTAATCAACACAAGTAAAACCTAACCACGACAATGCATAACTACACATAACCATTTCGTAAAGTCATAACTTTTAACATCGTTCGACAATTTACGAATACGAAACAAATGTAAACTATTGTCAATGGTTTCAAAAATTAAACACAATTTGTCACAAAGTTGAAGCAAGAAACAATTCAAAACCCTAAGTTAAACAACTACCTACACCGGAGTGAAACCAAGGTGATTAGCCGCTCATGGTTGAAGAAACTTGAACACCGGATGATTAGAACTTGTCTTGAATCATCTTGAAGCTTGAATGATGGAGGATTTGTGAATGTTGAAGGTTTTGATGAAGGGTGATGGTAAAAGGATGATGGTGGAAGGATTAGGGTTTGTATGGATTGATGATTGTGGATGATGATGATCTTCTTGATTCGGATGATGATGGTTGTTCAAGATGGAATTGAGATGAATGGTGTATGGTCTTGGCTCCAAGATCAAAGTTCAGAACTCCAAAAATCATGTAACTCCCGTCTTCAATGTTCCATGAACCAATAAGAATGGTTCCTATATCAAAGATACCCAATAAGAATGGCCTCCCCATTTGCTGAAATCACCCGATGGCTTGTTTGGCTGTTTACGAGCACCTTTTGATGATGGGACTTTCTAGAGCCCGTCCCCGACGGCCTCTAGTTTTTCCTGTTTTGTCCGAAATTGTTTTCTTCATAACTTCTTCGTTATAGCTCTGTTTTACTCACTGCTTTCGCCCATGTACTCATAATTCAGCCCTCTATCATGCCATCTTCCAATATATTCATTTTAAATCCATTAACATTCCCAAAACACATCCAATCTTCGTGATTAACCCAGTTTTGTTCATTTCACATCCCCGGTTGATCCGATTCACGTCCCGGTGCTCCGTTTAGCTCCCGATTAGCTCCTTAAACTCTTTTAGACCTGTAAAACACGAATCCCATTAAAAGTAGGCTATTCACGATTAAAAGCTATGTAAAAACATCAAATTAAGCACAAACGATAACCAGTTTTCGACCACGTATCAGTCGACCGCAATTTTGTTTCCTTCAACCGAAAAATATCATTTCATGTCATCTTCACCTCTACACTAAGGGGTATCCTAATATTTGCATAAGAGTATCCTCATAAATAATAAAACGGAGATGAAAAAAAAAAGTTGCACTTCACCAAAAAGTTGAGGGGTATTCCGGGCTACCCCTGCCTCCCAAAAAAAATCAGCACCTGTGTGGGACAAATTTTGCATTATAAAATCGGTGACGTAGCCTAGATGGGCCAAAAATTGAAATGGAAAAAGAGGTACAATTGGTGACTTTTTATTAAACATATGTATTGTGTTTCAAGGTAGGAAACCAACATGTTTATATCTTATTAATTGAAAACAACCCACGTAGTTATAGAGGATGGATCGGGATATGTTAGAATATTGGGATGCTTTTGGGTCTAATAATATTGGATAATAACAAGGAGTTTAATATGGCTTGTTATATAAAACCAAAACTTAACTCAACCCATGAGGTTGTTAATTAGAATCAAATCTTGTAAATCATGGTTCTTAAAATTGAAACACTATATAATTATAATTATTTAGGGTAAATTACATTTTTCATCCTTTAGGTTTATATCGGATTACAATGGATGTCCTTTAACTTCAATAATCACACTTAGACTTATTTATTTGAAAAACTCATTGCACCTTAGGTCCTTTAACACCAACCCAGTTAAAATTTTTAGTTAACTCAAGTCATATACATAACACATGAGGGCAATTTGGTTATTTTACACATTAAAAAGTACATTATAATACATAAAATAAAAACACTTTAAAACAATTAATTAATTAGTTAATATATGTATATATAATATGTATATGTATGTATCATTTAAACATAACCTGCACCACCTAAACCACAACCATCTCCATCTCCACCATCAGCACCACCGTCCCACTCCGGCAACCACGAGCACAACCACCCACTTCGAAACAACCACCACCATCAACCATCTTCGTCTCCACCATTACCACCACGGTGTAGGATCTGATTTGGTGTTTCTTTCACAGTTTTGGATCGATAAGCTATAATAACACTTGAATCCTCAAATCATTTCGGTATGCTGCCCTCCCTAAATCCCCAAATCATTTCAGATTTCAGACCCTAATCCACTAATTTTGGATAGATAAGCAATAACAACATGCGAATCTCAATGGTAAGGTGTTTTCTCATGAAAATTAAGGGTTGTTGGTGCTTAAAGACAACATATTTTGTTTCAGTTGTTTGGATGTATAGCTGTGTGAATATTAATATATTTCTTTATGGTTCTTTTTTAATTAATCTCTTTGTTTTCTTTAATTCATTTGGTTATCTGTGTCCCTTTTTTGCCTTGATATTCCCGCCAGTTCTAAAATGGTTTTTGATGAGGGTGTCAGCAACGGAAGTGGTGGTGGGTGAACATGGTTTTTGATGACCAAGCTTGGTCAAACCCCCAGCTTGGGGTTGTTTGTTATAACTCAACTCGGTCAATGGGCAAACTTGGTCAAACACACTGCAGATATGAATGGTTTATAATGGGGAAGGAGATACAGGGGTAAAAAGACTTTATTTCCCCCACATGGGTTGCATATGACCAAGCTTAATGTTTAAAACACACCAAGTTAGTGTTAATGGATCTAAGATGCAATGAGTTTTTCAAATAAAGGGTTGAGACTGAAATTATTAAAGTTAAAGGGCATCCATTGCAATCTCATACAAACATAAACGACCAAAAGTGTAATTTGTAGGAATTAGGTTCACCATTTATAAAATATAATTACAAAATATATAATAACGAGACTCTCGTTATTCGTAGGAAATATCAAAGTACAATACTGGTTGCAATAACTAAATAAAAAGAATATAGAATATAATTATATATACCAATCTTGATTCAAGCCGCATCTCTAGTGGGTCCTTCACGCGCACTTGATAGCATCCTAGACTCGAGTATTCATCATCTTGAGTCTTGAAAAATACTCCTTGACTGCAACAAAGAGCACACTAAACGTTGACGATTTTGGTTGAGGCACGTGTTCAAGACGCTTCCCTTAAAACAGATTTCGCGCCTCTACTAAAGACGACGCGTCTATCTCCCAGGGTACAATAACCGAAGCAGTCTATACTACCGGAAATGGCCACGCGCCCAAGGTTACATCGAATAGAATTATAGTGTTTGAACTTGTGGAAAAATAATGACACGAAGGTGATGGAATCGAGTAGAGAAAATTCATCTCTCTATAATTCCCAACATATGGATGTTCAAGTCTTCACCACTTCTCCAAGAATTCTTCATACATATTATTTTTCTCTTGTAGTTTTCTCATCATTCCAATGAGTCACATGCCCTACCATTTTTTACAAGAGTTGTATGTAGTGAAGAGTTTCTTGGTGATTTTATTAGAGACATAAAACTCTAATAAAAGTTTCACTTAATTAGTGATTTAATTAGAGACATAAAACTCTAATAAAAGCTAATCAAGTGACATAAAACTCTACTCAAGAGTTTCACATATGGAGTTTAATTAGTGATTATAATTTCATTCAATTATAAATTAACTAAATATCCATTCACTAATTTTCCCAACAATCCCCCACATGAATGGAGATTGTTCAAAACACTTAAAATTTCCAATGTAACCTCGACAGTTGAGTTTTGCATACGATAGGTAGGTGTTACCCTTTGAACCTTCGCTCATGAAATGCACTTAGCCCACTAGCTCTGAGTAGATCTCGATGTCTTTGAACTCCTCTGCCGTTTGTGTAGACGACAATACACTTCACACAAGACTCTCCCTAGCCGGGTCATCTCCTCCTAGTCGTGAACAATAATGGTCGTATAACACTTTCCTGGTTCTGCGAGAGCTCTAGGAATTGTGCCCCCAATTCCATTCGAAAGCGACCCTACTTCTCTCTAACATAGGTGATTCTCCTTAGATCATTAAAAGCATTGTGGTTATCGTGATTTATCCAAATCATTTACCACATATTATGCTTAGCCTCACTCTTTGTCACTGAATATCATAGGAATAGACTAGGACGTCTTTAAACACCCTTTTATACTTTGGGGGTATGTATAACCATATATACTAGCTTATGCATATCATTTATGCCTCCACAGTGACCACCTTTGGGCATATGAGTTAGTTGTCCTATTGAACTTAGATCTTGGGATCTCCAGTCAACTAAGTTAGGTGTCCTTCACATACCCTTTTTCCATGGCTTCAGTCTCATTCCACAACTTGATCTCTAATAAACCCTGAGGTTGTTGGATCCATAACATTAACAAATAACTTTGCGTATTTGAGATCAGTTGTCATGATGTGTTCTTAACTCATAAGTTAATTTTGCCTATTGTCAACTTCTAAAACTATAACCTCAGTGGCCATCTGAATCTGGTTATAATATATGTCTTTGTAAGATACGCTTATCATTTAAGGCAAACACATCTCCATTATGCACTGCGACGTTTGTGTCCTCTACATAGTCGTCTGTTTGCAATGTTAGATTGGATTACAAAATCCTTTATTGCCAAACTTTTATGATACAAATGCAAGACACCCCCACATTTAAGTGTTATAGGATATCATCTAGATGGGGTAATGAAAACCATTTCTACATACCCTTATAGGGTTGTTTCTAAATGGATCTTTCCCCACATTTCTTGCCATTTGATCAACATTTCCGTAACTTCACTTATGATGACAATTATACACATATGATTGAACAAGATCAACCTCATTGTGTGAATTCAATTCATATTGCATTCCGAGTTGACCAAAGCAACACATGCCATTGTCATAAGTTTGTCACCAACTTAGAATAATTCTAATATAACATCTAGAATAAGCTTAGACAATGAGTTCTCCTCATTAGCTTTTCGAACAAACTCTTAAAAAGTTACATGTCTTTTCCTTATAATGAATAAAAATTTTCCCTCAACTTTGTCTCTACACAAATTCTTTTTGTGTTCATACACATTTGAATGTTTAGAGTTAATTTGTCTCCGTCAAGACCCATAATTAACCAAGTACTAGTCTAGCATGCTTTGGACTACAATACTTTAGCATGTGAATAGAAGATGCATCATTCTGATTCTTCACAGCCCTAAGGATATCATAAGATCACTTTGCTACATTCATCCCTTGTTAAGACAAAATAATGAGACTTATTCATAATCCTAAAACATCAATATTTAGGAAGGTCTCACAAATTGTTGTATATAGGATATAACTAAATTTCATCATTCATTTAAGGAACATAACTTGATTACCTTTGATCTCCAACAATCTACCATTGACTCATAAGTACTTAAACATAAGTCTTAATCCAAGTCACTTGGTGAACACATTCATCACCAACAAGATGAATGTTTCTTGTGTACAATCACTATTATGTGTGAGATAGAGTCAACTAGATCGACACTCAACAACATGGCATTCATAATTTTGCCATAGTGATTTGCACACATCTATTGTTATTCATTAGGAGATATGTATATTTAGGATGCTCTCCCAAATGAAGGTAAAATCTCCATATAGATCTAACAATAATCAAGTGGTAGACGCATCTACTTATAAATCTCACAAGATTTATTAAATGTATACAATAACATATAGTACTTTTACTTTCATATGTTAGAATTCACACTTGTGAATTTTTCAATGACTTCTAATGAAGTATGCGATATGAATGTCGTTAGTGTATTTCATCTCAATATACTCACTACGTTCTTTCATTACTCATTCATGATGTGGTTATATATTTGATGTTTCGTCTTTGACTTTTAGTCAATGTAACAACTCTCAAGTTGTTTATGTCCAAGTATTTTCATGTACTATCCGTTTAAAACCATATTCTTTTAAACAATGTATAACCGTCGTTATAATTATTTTCCACAAAAATAATTTATACGTCACAACCATTAGTGATTTATTTCTTTGTAAAAAATTGCATGTGTTATCCGAAGATATTGAACACAAAAGAATAAAATACATTGGAAACTAAATCATAAGTGCCAATCACTTTTGAAATTTAAACGGAAGCATAGACAATATGTAGACATCAAATAGCAAAGTGCTTTTATCTTCAACACTTTATAATCTTACCGAAATCTTCTCAACAATATCGTCCCATGGCATGTCTTGAGGTACTCTCTCAATAAGACTCCATGCACTTGTAAGTACAAATTCCACATTTCATCTTGAAACTTTAAACTTGGACAATTATGCTCAAAACAACACCAAGTTGTTACAAATACTACATTTAAGTAGTAAACTTGAACAATTAAATTTGTTCACAACAACACCAAGTTGTTTTTCACCAAATAACATCCACCAGACTGTTACTTTGTTCACCATATGCTACTTCTAGTAAGAGTAGCGAACCATTTGAATTATCAATTTTATGCAAAACTTTGTTTTAAGAATAATTTTAAAACAGTTTCTTACTTTTGCAATATACAATATTAATAATATCAATTAGGGTTATGAAAACATAGATCAAACCCAAAATATCAAATGGTTTTATATTGTTTAGTATTACTACACATGTACTAAACATTTTCTAACACACATGTTAGAAAAAAAAATGTTATAACAAGCACATTATAGAATCGAACGTTTACATAAAACGTTTTCCAAAGATATAGTTTATAAAATAAACCATTTCTCATCATTTTTAATGCACTTATAGGCAATTAAATGTTTACATAAAACATTTATGTTCATTATGAACAATCTTTAACCCCGTATTCGTAATACATATTTTCTAACACACGTGTCAGAAAATTTAAGTCATTTTATATAAAACATGACAAATCACAAATTAAAGTTGGTGATAAAATCATACACAACTACACCATCACTTTATGGTGATTTAATTCTTGTATTCTTACTCTTGTATTTTTTTTTTCAATCTCATCAAGTTAGGCACATAGCCTACTTTTAATACAAGAGACATGGGTGGAGATAAGTCTCACTTAATTAAAGATTTTATTAGAGACATAAACTCTAATAAAAACTAATAAATTGACATGAAACTCTCCTTAAGAGTTTATCTTCCATATGAAGAGTCTAGTAAATGATTTTAATTTCATTAAATTCATATAAATACCACACCATCACTTTATGGTGATTTAGTTCCTTGAAGCCAATCAAACATCAACTTAATGTATGACATTTTATTTGTAAATCATACAAAGCATTAAAAACAATGCTACAACAAATTGCTTATATAAAATGTCAACATAAAACATTTAAAAGCATTTGTATTTTAACCATTTTTAACAATCATGTTAAAATGAAAGAAATTCTAACGCGCACGTTAGAAATATTAACATTTCCACAAAATGTTAATTCGACTTGCTAAAAACACATATATGGTTCAAATAAATAAGTCATTTTTAATACACACATTAGAAACTGAACAATTAAAAAATTGCTTCCAAACTAACGCGTTTCATGAACGTTTCTAACACCCATGTTAGAAGACAAATGATTACAGAAATCATTATAAGACTTATTCGTTCATATCAATCCATGGGTGGATGAAGAGTCTACTTTAAATAGAGACTTAATTAGAGACATAAAACTCTAATCAAGTAACATAAAACTCTTATTTAAAGACATAAAAGACTCTACTTAAGAGAATTTAACGTTTACAAAAAAACGTACGGTTACACCGATAATTCCGGTCTAACACACATGTTAGAAAATTTAACGTTTACAAAAAACGTATGGTTTACACTAATAAACCCGATCTAACACAAAAGTTAGAAAAATAAACAATTCCCAAAATCGTTTCAAAAACCAAACAGTTGAACCAAAACTATTCGTTTTGTACCACGGTATAGGATTTAAGATTGTATCTCAATCTCAAGAAATCCAAACACAACAAGTTATACCACATACATATTTCCCCAAAAAAATATATTTATAAGATCATAACCTCTAAATTTTTTTTATTCTATTATAAATCCTTTCGTAAACCCAAAATCCTTATAAATAAGGTTTTTAAGATTGTACCAACAATCTCACGAAATCTGTTTTAAGTTTGTAGGAAATAGGTTCACCATTTATAAAATATAATTACAAAATATATAATAACGAGACTCTCGTTATTCGTAGAAAATATCATAGTACAATACCGGTTGCAATAACTAAATAAAAAGAATATATAAAATATAATTATATATACCAATCTTGATTCAAGCCGCTGTGGGTCCTTCACGCGCACTTGATAACATCCTAGACTCGAGTATTCATCATCTTGAGTCTTGAAAAATACTCCTTGACTGCAACAAAGAGCACACTAAAACGTTGACGATTTTGGTTGAGGCACGTGTTCAACACGCTTCCCTTAAAACAGATTTCCGCCTCTACTAAAGACGACGCGTCTGTCTCCCAGGGTACAACAGCCGAAGCAGTCTGTACTGCCAGAAATGGCCACGCGCCCGAGGTTACATCGAATAGAATTATAGTGTTTGAACTTGTGGAAAAATAATGATACGAAGGTGATGGAATCGAGTCTTCACCACTTATCGAAGAATTCTTCATACATATTATTTTTCTCTTGTAGTTTTTTCATCATTCCAATGAGTCACATACCCTACCATTTTTTACAAGAGTTGTATGTAGTGAAGAGTTTCTTGGTGATTTTATTAGAGACATAAAACTCTAATAAAAATTTCACTTAATTAGTGATTTAATTAGAGACATAAAACTCTAATAAAAGCTAATCAAGTGACATAAAACTCTACTCAAGAGTTTCACATATGAAGTTTAATTAGTAATTATAATTTCATTCAATTATAAATTAACTAAATATCCATTCACTAACTTTCCCAACATAATTTACCCTAATACAAATCTATGTCGTGTGTATGTCTGTATAGTTATTTATACAGCAAGTGTTCGTGATCTCGAAACCCTTAAGATACGTGTCTAAGTAAAAATTCGAAAAAAATATTTAATGTCATTAATTATCAAATGCACATAAATAGACCTATACGTAAATAATTTATAAACACATGTCTTGATGCCCTGATTGATTTATCACAGGCGTTCATCTCCATCACATCGTTTACCAGAAATCCCTAGATTTTTGCCAGGTGCCACACAATAACAAGGGGTAGTAATGTTTAAACGATTCCGAATCAATCAGCGAAGTCCTTCCTTGAGTTCTCTGGGAGCTACTAGCCTGACAAAAGACAGATATTGCTCAGTAAACAGAATAGTTGATGCATAGATTTTAAGAAACAAAGAAAGGGTAAAAGTTTAGTGTAGAACACCAAAGAAACCTGTCCAGCAGCAATAGGTGATGATATAAGGATGTGAGATTAAATATATAAATGTAATATTTAATCTTGTAGCCTATATAATCATTTATATTATATTAGATCAAAATATATTTATTAACCTATTAATAATTAGTTGGTAATTGTTGATGGACCATATTACCCTTATTAACTAATTGGGTTTCCTCTTGGGTGTATAAATAAGGGGCTTATTAGAGAGTTAAAGGGTTACACACATTACACAATCACAACCCTCATAACATCAAAGAATTCGGCTCTCTCCCCATAACCGATTCTCACCCTAGTTTCGGTTTCATCACCATCATAACTTACACCCTAAGGAGGAACCAGATCATCCTAACAATCATGACTAACTCGATGGCTGCATCTCTGACTGGATTCTCTGCTGGGTTATCTGCTGTAACAGGTATTATTCATGTTTTCCATTATGTTTAAACAGAACTGATCCAACATGTGGTATCAGAGCATATGTTGATTAATCAGTTCTGGTTTTGTATCCATTATTCTGGGATCAAAAATCTGGAAAACTGTTTTTTTGAAAGTTCATAAAAATCAAAACTGTTTCGAGTCCTGTTACCGAAATCCCTGTTTTCGGAAATTAATTGAATGATAAATTGACTCGAAATCTTAATGGGTAACCTAGTATCCGAAATCTGTTAACAAAATCTTAAAAATCTAGATTTCGGAACCCAGAATTATGTTTATTTTTTTTTAGGGTTCATCATAAGGTTCTAAGAAAACTCGAAAATTCCCTAAGATTTGGAATATAATTTAGATTAGTGGGTGTTTTTCCTGTTTTGATCTTTATTTTATCTATTGAAATTTCGAAAACTGTTAAAAGATAATCAGTTATTATTACGAAACCTTTTGATAAGTTTAGATCAGCATTAAAACAGGAAACATTATCCCACAATCCCTTAAATTTCGAGTTTTCAGTTATTATCACAAAACAGCTGTTAACGAGGTTGCTACTCGCAACCATGAGGTTGCTACTCGCAACCATGAGGTTGCTACTCGCAACCATGAGGTTGCTACTCGCAACCATGAGGTTGCTACTCGAGACCATGGGGTTGCGACTCGCAACCATAACGTGATTGATCGAAACCATGAGGTTGCGACTCGCAACCATAACGTGATTAGTCGAGACTAAGGTTGCGACTCGCAACCATAACGTGATTAGTCGAGACTAAGGTTGCGACTCGAAACCATAACAGCATAACTCGAGACTAAGGTTGCGACTCGAAACCATAACAGCACAACTCGAGACTAAGGTTGCGACTCGAGACCATGACTCGAAATCTCAAAACTTAAGCTGTTTAAATGTGAACTAAAAATTTTTTATTGGATGAGCTTCTGATGTATTAATTCTGGCCAAAGCTGATTTAATACATCTATTTATTGTTCAAGTATTATAAAAGGCTATGTTAAGTATGCATTACAAACGTGAAATGTCTTAATTCTGGCCAAAGCTGATTTAATTCATTTATGTTTAGCATGCTTGACAAGTGCATAACTAAAGTGATTATCTCATTTCTGGCCAAAGCTGATTTGTCATGATTGCTTTGCACACATACTTAAATGATTACACTTCTGGCCAAAGCTGATTTGTCTTCGTTTAATTAGAATTTTACTAAGTCTATTATTTTGATGTTAGTAATGGACATTATCACAGCTTCATAATTATAATGGTCATTATTTATGCCTGCCTTAGTGTAACAAGCCCATTAGATCACATTAGGATTTCTTCTTTTGTATCATAACTTGCTCATCTTATTTCCACTACCAGCACCCAATTGCGGGATTCCACCTTTGACTGGTGATAACTTTGCTGAATGGAAGGATGCCCTCATGCTTACTCTAGGATTGCTAGACTTTGATTATGCTCTAAGAGAGAATAAGCCAGCGGACCTTACCGCTACAAGTACTGCTGCTGAGCAGATAGTCCATGATAAATGGACTAGGTGTAACCGCATGTCTCTCATGTTCATGAAGCAATCCATTCATAACTCAATCAGAGGGGCCATTCCTGATTCTGAAAATGCTAAAACCTATCTGGCTTCTGTGGAGGATCAATTCAAGGGAACATCAAAAGCACACGCTAGCACTCTTATCCTCAAGCTGGTGACAACTAAGTATGATGGGAGGAGCGGCATTCGCGAACACATCATGATGATGCATGATATGGCCAATAAGCTGAAGGGCCTAGAGATGGAAATCAGTGATGGTTTTCTCGTTCACTTCATCATCACTTCGCTTCCTTCGTCCTATGAAGCTTTCAAGATCAATTACAACACTCAGAAGGACAAATGGACGATGAGTGAGCTGATCGCTATGTGCGTGCAGGAGGAAGAGCGTATGAAGATGGATCGCACTACTGATGTTGCTAACTTCACCACTTCCAGCTCAAAGAAGAGGAAGAACTCTTATCAAAGAAAGGATGCTTCTAAGGTTCAAAAGCCAAATCCAAATCCTAATACAAGTGCACCTTCCAGCTCTAAGAACTCCTTAGGCAAACCCTATTGCAAGTTCTGTAAGAAAACAGGACATAAGCAAAAGGAATGCCCTGACTTTAAGGAGTGGCTGGCTAAGAAAGGTAACGATTTTTTCATGATACTTGAGTCCTTTAATTTAAATGTTCCTGCTAATTCTCGGTGGTTTGATTCTGGTTCTATGGTTCATGTAACCAATTCACTTCAGGGATTCCTTACAATCCGGAAGCTGGGAAGAAACCAAAGAACACTTAAAGTTGGGGATGATCGGGAATTAGAAGTGAAGGCCATAGGAACATTACAATTATTTTTGAAAACTGGTTTATGTATTAAACTTTATGATACCTTATATGTTCCTGAGGTAACTCGGAACCTTGTATCAGGACCAAAGTTAGACATGGACGGTTTTGTCGTTTCTCATGGTCATCGCAAACTCTCTATTCTCTATGATTCCGTTGTTTATGGTACTGGCATTCTGGATGGTGGTCTCTATAGATTAGAACTAGATGATAATTTTTCCAAATCTTTGTTGTCATATAATATTAATGAATCACTCACAAAGATGGAAAAGAAACAAATTCGAGACTTAGAGACTTCATCTATGTTGTGGCATCAACGTTTAGGCCACATCTCAAGAGAACGATTAAATCGTCTCGTAAAGGATGAAGTCTTACCTCCTCTCGATTTCACTGATTTTGGAACATGTGTCAAATGTCTTAAAGGCAAAATGACATCAGCGAATAAGAAAGGTGCCACTAGGAGCTCTAATTTATTAGAACTCATTCACACTGACATTAGTGGTCCCTATCAAATCGCTGGCATCACAGGACATACTTCATTTATCACTTTCATTGATGATTATTCTCGTTACATGTACTTGTATCTTATAAAGGAAAAGTCTGAATCTCTTACAACTTTTAAAGATTATAAAGCTGAAGTTGAAAAGCAATTAGATCGTCAGATTAAAGTTGTGAGATCAGACAGAGGCGGTGAATATTATGGAAGACATACTGATGTGGGTCAAGCTCCTGGTCCATTTTATGAGTTTTGTAAGGGCCAGGGGATTGTGAACCAATACACCATGCCTGGTACACCTCAGCAAAATGGTGTCGCTGAACGAAGAAATTGTACCCTTATGAACATGGTGCGCAGTATGTTAGCCAACACTAATTTACCATTATTCCTCTGGACTGAAGCGTTAAAAGCAGCTGTTCATATACTCAATAGAGTTCCTTCTAAGTCTGTCCCTAAAACTCCTTATGAACTTTGGACAGGAAGGAAACCGAGTCTTAAATATATGAAAGTATGGGGCTGCATTGCTGAAGCAAAATTATATAATCCTTTCCTAAGGAAACTTGACCCTAAAACAGTTACCTGTTTCTTTATCGGGTATCCTGATCATTCAAAGGGTTATCGTTTCTATTGTCCTTCCCATGTCACCCGTATTGTTGAAACCAAGCGTGCTGCGTTCCTGGAGGATTTCAAGGTCAGTGGGAGCAGTACTAACCCTTATGAAGAATTGCAAGAAGTACAAGACGCGGGGGGGAGAGACTCGTCGCTTACCATTACTCCGTTTACTCCTCTTGTACCACATGCAACTGCACCTGAAGCCACTGCACAAACTCCAACTCCACAACCAGAACCCATTATACCTCATAACGAAGGCACATCAAACGCTCAAAACCAAGACAACGCTCAACCCGAAAATCAGCTCAGGAGGTCATCTAGGCAAAAACGGCCTACTAATTGGGATGATTATATTACCTACCTGACTGAAATGGATGCTGGAAAGCTCAATGATCCTATCTCTTATAATGAAGCCATTAGCAGTGATCAGTCTTCTGAATGGAACAAAGCAATGATTGATGAGCTTGAATCCATGAAGAAAAATGACGTTTGGGATTTGGTAGAATTACCCAACGGTGTCAAACCTGTAGGTTGTAAATGGGTGTTCAAAACAAAACTGGATCCGAATGGGAACGTTGAACGCTATAAAGCGAGATTGGTTGCAAAGGGCTACACTCAGAAAGAGGGAATTGATTATCAAGAGACGTTTTCACCTGTCTCTCGTAAAGATTCATTAAGGATCGTTATGGCCTTAGTAGCTCATTTTGATTTAGAGCTACATCAGATGGACGTCAAAACTGCTTTCCTTAACGGAGACTTTGACGAAGATGTTTACATGAAACAACCTGAAGGCTTTAAACCTGAAGGTCAGGAGCATCTAGTCTGTAAGTTGAAGAAATCCATTTATGGGTTAAAACAAGCATCACGTCAATGGTATCTCAAGTTTGATGAAGTCATGAAGAGGCAAGGTTTTATGAAGAATCAAGTGGATCAATGCACCTACCTCAAGATGAGTGGGAGTAATTTTACTATACTTGTCCTTTACGTAGATGATATTCTATTGGCAAGTAATAGTTTAGACATGTTGCATGAGTCGAAGCGGTTACTCTCGCATAACTTCGACATGAAGGATCTCGGAGATGCTTCTTACGTCATTGGCATCGAAATTCACCGAGATAGACACAAAGGGATCTTAGGATTGTCTCAAAAGACTTACATAGATCGTGTCCTTACACGTTACAACATGCAACAGTGCAAACCCTCTGTCGCTCCAGTAGTTAAGGGAGATGTTTTCGGTTCATTCCAGTGTCCGACAACAGAGGTTGAAAAGGAGCAAATGAGCCAGATACCTTACGCGTCAGTAGTCGGGAGCCTGATGTATGCTCAAGTCTGTACTCGCCCAGATATCGCTTATATTGCTGGAATGCTAGGCCGTTATCAGACTAATCCTGGCCTAGATCACTGGAAAGCAGCTAAGAAAGTCCTCAGATATCTGCAAGAGACGAAAGACTATAAACTGACTTATAGAAGAAGTGATCACTTAGAAGTGGTAGGTTATTCTGATTCTGACTTTGCCAAATGCAAAGATGACAAGAAATCCACTTCGGGCTACATCTTTATGTTAGCAGGCGGACCTATCTCATGGAAAAGTCATAAACAACAGTTAACTACAACTTCCACAATGATGGCAGAATACATTGCTGTTTACAACGCAACCTGTCATGGAATGTTGCTTAGAAATCTGATCACTGGACTCAAAATTGTTAATTCCATTTCTAGACCATTGAAGCTTTACTGTGATAACTCAGCTGCCGTTAGTTTCTCGAACAGTAATAGTTCGACTGGAGCTGGTTTATATCTCGATACAAAATACTTGTTCGTACGTGAACGAGTTGAGGAAAATAATCTTTGTATTGAGTATATTAGTACTAAAGATATGCTAGCGGATCCGATGACTAAAGGTCTCCCACCTAAAGTTTTCGAAGAACATGTATCGAATATGGGACTTACTAAAGACCTTGTTTAATGGCATATTGTACTAGCTTATGTTTTAATTAATAAAATTTCCTCAGTTTGATTTTGTATGTCTCTAACATATGTTCTGCCGGTGTAATGACATATAGACAAATATAAATACAAATCAGACGCTAAAGGGCTTATACATATTTTGATCGTAACTATTAGGTTTTAAATTGAGGCTATAGTATGACTAATGGGGGTCCTGAGTCGAATGATGATTCAATGGCTGTATTTCTCTGCTATAGTTCTTGGTTTAAAGCTAAAATGAGTGTTAACTCCTGGCCAGGCTTACCTAATACTCATGATAAATGATTACTTGGCTAAGTGGGAGAATGTGAGATTAAATATATAAATGTAATATTTAATCTTGTAGCCTATATAATCATTTATATTATATTAGATCAAAATATATTTATTAACCTATTAATAATTAGTTGGTAATTGTTGATGGACCATATTACCCTTATTAACTAATTGGGTTTCCTCTTGGGTGTATAAATAAGGGGCTTATTAGAGAGTTAAAGGGTTACACACATTACACAATCACAACCCTCATAACATCAAAGAATTCGGCTCTCTCCCCATAACCGATTCTCACCCTAGTTTCGGTTTCATCACCATCATAACTTACACCCTAAGGAGGAACCAGATCATCCTAACAATCATGACTAACTCGATGGCTGCATCTCTGACTGGATTCTCTGCTGGGTTATCTGCTGTAACAGGTATTATTCATGTTTTCCATTATGTTTAAACAGAACTGATCCAACAAAGGAGGCTCATTTTCCATTTGTCACAACCTTTTCCCACACAACTTCCACTCTAGAACTTCCAAACCCTATATTGTCAATTCATTTTGTATGTAATCAAACTTGTTTATGTGAATCGAATACAAATCAATGATATTTAGATCATTGCGTATACATTTGGTAGATCCATCAGTGGATTCCACACACTATGGATCTGAATTGGTTAAATGTGTTCTTAAGTTTTGTGAAGAAAAAGATAACATCCTGGGCTTTCAAATTTAATTAATGGGTGGAGTTTTAGAAACCTTCCTACAACTATAAGCATAGTAACAATTTCAATTGAATTCTTTTGTGAGGTGTCACCGGACCTTGATGTCAGGTTGTGTTTGGTTTATTTAACCATGCAGTTTGCTCGAAACTACTCAGCTTCTCTTTGCAGTGGACACTTTTTCTAGTTGTGTGTGATACTTATCAATTTCATATTAGCACATAAAAAGCTTCCAGTGTAAGGAGTAATGTAGCTAAAGGGGTATTTGTTTTTAACATTTACAAACTACTAGTATTAAAAGAAGCATATGTGAAAGTGATATAATAAAAACCACATATGGTACGTATATATCAAACAAATAAAAAACAATACCAAAATAATATAATTGCGAGAAGCTCCAGCAAATTGACAAGTAAATAAATATAAATGAGATTTTACCATATATGCACATTTATTTCCGAGATCACCAATTCCAACGACGGATTCTTTTCATGGTCAAATCTGTGTAAAGAAGATCTGACGACAATTATTCAAGAACGTAATAATAGAACACAACAATCAAGTCCCTAGATACAAGTTACAATAGTCTTAACCAACAGTATCTAGTCACAAACAACAATGAAGCTGTTCATAACTAGAATATATCAGTCTTACTACAATAATAACACAAATCCTACAAATATCCAAACCACAATAATCAAAAGATTTGTAATAGTTTACCTAAATCTATTAATTTATTTTCATTAAAAAAACCCACTGTTACTTTATATAATTTAAGGAATATAAACACAAAAAATTATACATGCAAGAATAACAAAACACAAACAAATAACAAATAACAAATATTATGTTGGTAGAAAATATAATGTTTTACTTAAATTTTTATTACTATATGATCCAAACAATAAATTCAAATACCCCCCCCCCAAAAAAAAAAAAAAAAAAGAGAGAAACGGATTAAAATTTAGGTACTAGTTTCTTAAGTCATTTAAATGAATACCAAAAAAGATATGTTTTTACATAAATTCTTACTTTTTTATTTTCGCAAATACATCTTATTTAATTCACACTTTTAGCAAAGTTGAGATCATGTTCAGAAAGCATAAAGAACTAAATATGAATGTGTTACCTGTGGCATAATAAAGAATACATCCTTGGAATTCCACAGTAGCAACAAAATATGTTTACTTCTTTTCTGAATCAAAAAGATATTCAAGAACACAAAAAAAAGTATTTAGATAGTGTTATACCCTTAATCATCAATTCACTTCTAGATTAGTCAGAACACCTAGAAGCTAAATCAAAGACATATACACACAGAAGAGAGGGAAATTTTGCTAAACAATCAGATCTAGAAACACATCAATTTTCAAAAGTAGCAAACCTTTCATCAGGTAAGAAATTAGAAATTAAATAGCGAACTTGCACCACATTGATCAAAAGATTTTATTCTAAACATATTAAGAAGATATACACACACAAATATGTATTTATAAAAACACTTATGTACCTTGTTTAGAAACAGAAGAGCTCTTCTATGTGCAAAGGTCGATAAAGCAAGTGTGCACCGCTCTATTCTTGCACCCGGTAGAAGAAGAAGATGGATGAGTTGGATCAACTTGAAGGGGGAGGGACGCCTTTATCATCTTGTACTTATAAGGAGCATGGTTGGTTGGTGAGGGAGGGACGAGATGCTAAAATGACAGGCTGTGTATATCATATTATTTGAATACCATATAATACTATACATGCTTTTAAGGTGGGTTTGGTTGATAGGTGTGAAAACAAATATACGAGTTTCATTTTAACATTTTTCATAAAAGAAAAAGAGTTAACGTGTTTAGATTTTAATGTCCATCATATAGTATTTACTCACAATCTCGTTTGGCGCAATGGTAAGCGATTGAGTATTTTCATTTATCCCTTAGGGTCCATAAGTTTTCTAGGGGTTATTGTTGATACAAGATGATGTTTATAGCCTAGTGATATGGTATGTTGATTGTATGGTGTTTATAATGTGTCTAGAAAGTTTAAATTAGAGTTTGGTTACATATGTTACACAATTTTCAAAGGGTTCCGCGAATGAAGCCCCATTCGCCAGGAATGTCTAATGAATGGGAGCAACGAATGTGGCCATTTTCCAGTGGATAAGTAATTATAAACATTTTCAAATTAATAATAAACTTTTTAGTTTGAACAACAATTCCATGATCTTCTTAGAAAAGTACACCAATACTTGCACCTTCAGGATTTGAACGCCAACATTTTAGTTGTGTAGCACACCACTTAACCACTTGGATGTCCCCTTTTGGACAATAAACATTTACTTATATGGTTAGCATTGTGCCAACCCAAGTTTTTTAATTATTTAAAGTTTTAAATAACTAAAGGAATAAAAATACGGTATTTAATAGGACTTGAAGAAATTTGGTAATTGCCATAAGATGGACATTCAAGTCCAAAACATATTATTTTATTATGATGAATAATAAATATGAAACTCGTATATTTGTTTTCATACTTATTAACTAAACCCACCTTAATGGTGTGTGTAATTTAAAGTCAATATGATTTACATGAACAATATACGGACATGACTAACACGTGCATTTGGTTGGAGCATTCACAACGCTAAACTAATCCGGTCATCCCAATGTCGCAGCCCCCGACCCCTACCCTGGGAGCGGGCGCCGCGAGGACAGTATCAGTGGTATCGGTGTTTATTTATTTGGCAGCGTGTTGGTGCATATTTTTATGTCTGTAACTTGTTCTTATTTACGATTTAATAGTAAGGTCTTTTGTTAATCAAGTCTGTAATGTTTCCGTCTAGTCGACCAAGTCGGATATCCTTCTATCTAGCTTGGCACGACGTTTGTCTCTGTTATGTATGTTAAGCAGTTGCTATTGTGCAATCTGTTTGTTTGTTTATGTATGTGTTATGATATCCTGTGCATGAAGAACCTTCTTCGTGGTGAATGATGTATGACGAAGAACCTCCTTCGTCACATAATGTTTTGTGGGATTAGGTTCTTCGTCGGCCCATTAGATTCTTCGTAGTGTAATGGGCTGGGCTGGGCTGCATGTATAGATAACATAGTTCGTCTACTGTGGTTCATTATGAGAGCTTTGAGAGAGTATGAGAGCATAAGTTTACTCTGAGTCATATCAAACATTGTGTGTATATGTTTGTATCAGTTCTCAACAGTTTGATTAAAAGATATTGAATCTTTGGTTACTTTGTGTGTGTTCTACACTGTTTGGTTTGCACCGTCACGGGGGATTCCGCACCCGTGATTGTGTTTGTGATAAACAAGGAATAGGTTTCGTGTTGATCGTCCGAGAAAAACGGACCTACAAGTGGTATCAGAGCCATGGTACCCGATTTAGTAAATCTAACCGTTTGCTAAGTCACATGTGCTCTAGATCTGTGATTTTTTGTGAATTTTGTTCAAGATGTAAAAATGGGGAAATATGAAGAAACCCAGATTTGGAACCTAATCTACGGGTCTGAGATGAATCGGACCGTACAAAAAGAGTTGGGTTTTATATTTCACAACAAGTTCAATAAGTTTTCATCTCGGAAGCATGGAAACGCCTATGAGGTGCCGTCTCCCGTCTCGGGGACTGCTAGGGGAAGGAAACGACACGGGGACAGTCGGGAAACATGTTTCCTTTTTTTTTTTTTTTTTTTAAAAAAAACAAGATTTTTTAATCCTATCTTCTAATAACGTGATATACGGGATGATCTTTGGTGGTTAGTCAAGATAGAGATGGAGATAAAGATAATGCAAGAAAAACGAGAATAAACGACCGCGATTGGCGGTTCTGTAGATGTCGGAATTGTCGCCGGAAAAACCGCCGGAAGAACGGTAGGGTTGAAGGTGTTGTTTTTTTTTTTTGAAAGTTTGAGACTTTACAGAACTAGTCCCTGTAGTATATATTTCAATTAAAATGGTTTTAAAACTTTATTTTCTTTATTTTAAGCTTTGTAAAGATGGCATGTTTCCGGAAACATGCAGAAGGGGACGACATGTTTACGTTATATTTAATATATATTTATTTTTTATATGTTTTTATTCCCGTACCCGTCCCGTCCCCGCTTCTTGAATTTTTTAGTTTTGTCGTTTCCCGTTCCGGTACCCGCCCCCGTACCCCATTCCCGTACCCGTCCCAGTGCATCATAGGTTTTCGTCATCTTTTATCATTTTTGAGGTGATTTTCGACAAATCTAGGAATGACCAGTGGCTATGTTCTTGAAGAATGGTGGCGGTTGGTTAAAGAAACTAGGGTTTCTTCAGAACTTTTGACTTTTGACGAAGAACCTCTTCAGTTATCTTCCACGAAGAAATGGTCATTGAATTGGATGAAGAACCTCATAACTCAGTTGATGAAGAACCCTTGTACTCACCTGCGAAGAACCTGATTGTTAACATTGACGAAGAACTGATCAGACAAGGTTCACGAAGAACCTACATCTTTTGTGGGTGTTAACATTGACGAAGAACTGATCAGACATGTCAGCCACGAAGAACATCTTTCACCATTAAAGTTGTTTGCTGATACTCAGGCACGAAGAACCTTCGATTCAGCTTGAATATCATCTGCAGATGCCAGAACTATAGAAGATGTTGCAATTGATTGGAGTTGTCACCGGTGAAAGGAGAAGTTGTCCAGCGGTGAGGTTGATGGAGGTTGAAAGAGAGTTTGGAAGAAATTTAGCTCTTACAACCGTCGATTTCCGAGCACGAATGAACTCAGTTGTGGCGGTGAAATCAGCAATCGCACCATCGATCTCCGTTCAATGGTCAGCCGATGTCTCTCACCATCATCGGAAATAGATCGCTGGAGATGATGTGTATGTAAAAGACAGAGGCTGATTCAGATAGAGAATTGGAAGGTGGGGAAATGGATCGAAGGTTGTGATAAAGATGGCAGTGATTTACAGTTGATTGGTAATGGCTGCACATTTTTTTGGGGGTTTTAGTTGGTATCGCGGATATAAGAAAGAATGGTCTGCGATTTTGACTTTTTGATAGGGGTGTGCATGGGTCGGTTTAGGTCGGTTTTGTCATAAAACCATAACCATAACCACGATATCGGTTAATGAATAACCATAACCGTTCGGTTATGGTGGTTATGGTTAATCGGTTTGATGGTTATAGTGGGTCAGTTGTGGGTGGTTAACCGTGTATTTAGCCTAGCTAAAAATAGCTTAATTTTTTTAACATGGAATAAATTGTTATTGCATATTTGTATATATTAGTATATTACATAGCATTAAAAATACATATAATCTATAATGTTAATACCGATTATTACCGAATATATAAAGTGATATGATATATTCCATAAATTCAAATAAACATTCAACCAAAACCGCAAAACGATATGAAATAGCCCATAAATACTAAAAATCTTTACTCAAAAACATCAAATATTAAACCCATAAATACTAAAAGTCTTTAATAAAAAACATCACATATTAAAAAAATGGTGAAAAGTCCTAAATCCTACAAAGATTTATTACATGTCGGTTCGGTTCGGTTATGGTGGGTATGTAAACATTGATAACCATAACCGACCCGTTACTTTCGGTTTTCCAAAAAAACCATTAACCGACCCACTGGTTTTGTATTTGGTTCGGTTTTTTCGGTTTGGTTTTATCGGTTAATTTGGTTATGGTTCGGTTAATTCGGTTTTTTGCACACCCCTACTTTTTGATTAGGTTGGAAATTGATGAAGGTTTAAGGAAAGGTTGGTGGAGGCTGCACAAATGTTTTTTTTTTGGGGTTATTGTCACACCCCGATTTCCACGTGTCACCGGTGGGCCCGGTGTGGGGTACAGTGACGTAGTTGGCATCGTCATAGACAAACACACAATATAATAATGCACAGCGGAAGCAGAATAGATACATTTCAACTTTAATTTAAAATGACTAACATCATAAGTAGTTGAAACGGATCCACAGGCGGATCAAATAAAATAAGATAAAAATTGTTCAACAGATATTTTGTCGTCCGAGCTTGCGAGACTATAGTGGACGCTCTTAGGAAACAGCCAGCCTAGTTCGTATAGTACCTGCACTTAACCTTTTGGGAAAAATACGTCAGTTTACACTGGTAAATACAAATCAACCGACTCATTTTGAAAATGATTGAAAATTGATTTAAATGCACAAGGCATAAATATTTTTATTAACTTGGGATATTTATGCAATATAAACTTGTGAACGAATTACATGCACTCGTATCTTTGGTGGCCCGGGATCTGCTGTCCGGGCTAAAGATTAAATGACACACCACATTAAAGAGTTATACACGCCGAGTGTACGCCTACACCCCGTGCTCTGGTCGTGGCCATCTCGTAAGATAATGCCAAGGATATCGGGGACACGGTCAATAACCCCCCAAAGCCTAAAGTAAGACAAGACTGTTTAAACGAGTCGCACAAGCTATTCAAGACTGTTCACCCATAAGGTGCAGGACTTGTGCGCCCGATCAAGCGGTATTTTAAATACCGTACCCCAAGCCCGTATAGGGAAAATAAGTCAAAATGTATTTACCTGAGCAAGTATAAGTCACAAATGATAAGTGTTGGTAGCTTTTACTGGGCCTCCTAATCTGGAACAAAGGTTTATAATTAACCTATTAGATTCCTAACGGGTCTTTTATTTAAGCCTAAGCTTTGACCGGTTAGTTTTAAGAATGATACGGTTTACGCACGATTAAGCGAAAGACCGGATAGAATGTGATTTAGACCCGCCAAGTTTGAATACTTGTATAATATGGGTATACTAAATACATTCTGGATTTTGATATAAAAATGATAACGTTTAACCCGTTTCGGTCAATTTACGCATACTAGTTACGTAACCCGAACCGAACGCAAAAAGGGCGTTACGGGTAGCCAAAAGAGTCAAATGCAAGTTTCCTGAGATAATATGCTTTAAATATGATATAATATCAGTAAGTTATGTTCTATATTGCCCGGAATAATTTTAAACTCAATTTATGCCTTAGAAGGGCATTTTGGTCATTTAAAAGATTATAAAAGAGTCAAATTAGAAATATGAGTTTCGGGTCTGGTTTATACAGTAAATATACTCCATTTAACATATTATATCAGTAGGGTATGACCCATATACCAAACTTAACATTTAAAAATCAAACTATGCACCGTAGGGGTATTTTAGTAATTTCACAAGGGCTAAAACTGCCAAAACTGGAAATCTGAGTTCATACACTTATACTTACTGTTATTATGTGAAAATATGCTAATTACATCAGTAGGTATAAGTCCTATATGTTTAAAATGAGTATAACGCTTACTATACGCTAAAAATGCTTAAAATGTGATTTAACGCCGTTTCCGGGTTTTCAAAATAAATCTGGGATTTTTATATTTCCAGAATACTTAAAATAATTTATTTAACATATAAAATCAGTAGGAAAAGGTTTCGGGTCAAAAGAATGCATAAAACTCATTTTATGGCCTAAACGGTCAAAACCGACATAAACCGAAATAACTAGGCGATCTAAGATACGACCAGCCAAAAATTAAATAAAAATTATCTAAAATCCCAAATTATTATATAACATCAGCGGGTAAAAAGTTTTGTATCAAAACGTGGCCAGAAATGGGTTATACGCGAAAAGGGCCGTTTATGTAACTTAAGAACATAGTTTTACGCTAATGGCCATAACTCAAAATCTGGACCACCAACTGATCCGAAATTTTCGGTGCAAGTTTATATATTAGAAATAAAGATTTCTACTCTTTCACTTTTCCAAAAATCACGTTTTATATCAAAAAGGGCAAAATAGTCAACTTTTAAGCATAATCGGAAACATGCAAATGAATCGGCTAAGCATAGACTTAATCAACAAAAATTCCAGAAAGTTTTACCAAAATAAAAATGGTCAAAAATACTCTCCAATACAGATCTCAAACATGCATGTACGAATCCGAATCGATAGTCTACGAAATAGTCGTTTTATAAGACTTTCGGTCCCGATTCGTATTTATACTATAGATTGTCGAGTTTATTATGATAAAACATATTCTTACATGTATTACAAGTTATTTATGACGATCAAACAGATTGCATGTCCTTTACATTACCATTCAAGCTTATTTTTGCCAAAACCACTTCTGTTGACTTTTTAGAAACACGTTTGACTCGACAATTAGCATGCATATAGTGGGATTCCGATAATACCCTTTTGAGGGTTTGTTTCCCACATAAATACCAACATATATGTGGTTTCAATTCGAGAAATGACTGAGTAAATCTCGTTTAATCAGAAAGTAAAAGTATAAGAACAACCAGTTTGACTTTTACTAATAATCGATGCAAGAACGAATTAGAGATTGAATTAGAAGCTTACAAAGGTCCTATGGAAGCTTAGTTAACACTAGGAATCGGCCTTGATGCTCAGATTTGCTCCAGAGATGTTTTAAGAGTTCTTGAGAGTAGAGAGCTCTTTGTTCACAATTGCAAGTGCCAAGAAAATGAATGAAAATCTGATTTAAAGCTGAATTCAGATGTTTGGAAGGAGGTTACTGTGGCACTAGGCATGCATGACATTTTATTGGAGCTTGAGGAGGTGGAATGAGCTGGTTACAACTTAAAATTCGGACTTAATTTGCAATTTTCGCGAAAATCTGATACTGGCAGTCCCACGCGGCCCGCCTGGGCATGTCCAGGCGGGTCGCCTGACCCTCTGATCAGCCAAACAAGTTTCAAACATGGCAGCTTTGGTCCGTGAACTTGCACGCGATGTTTCGGCTGCTTATTTTGACTCGTAAACCCCCAAACTTGGTTTTTAAGAACCTTGGGACATTTACCAACATGGTAATGTCCTCGGATAACTTTGCGCTCAACCGAAAAGCCATGAAATTCGACGTTGACGCTTTTAGTCCCTCAAGTACGGTTTTGGCCATAACTTTCTCATACGTTGACGAAACTTCACGAAATTTTAACCACATATTCTAGTGAGTATATTTTAGCTTCTCAAAGCTTCGGGTCTGCCAAAAGTTCACTCAGAGGTATAAATTAAACATGTTGACACTTTTGGCCCCTATAGTTTGCAATTCCTCACTTTTGTGCAATTTCCGCGTCGTATGATCCATGAACCATCCGTTTAAGGTTATAAACATTATGTAGGGTTATCATAGAGTCTATTTATCCATTGTTGACACTTTGGACCCTTACGTTCCATAGTTTTCACTGTTTGTCACTTTTAGTCCCTCTAAAGTTTGTTTTCACATACCGGAACCTTATGACACGTGTCAAGACATTATTGGACGAAATTTTTCGAGGTGTTACATCCTCACCCCCTTAAAAGAAATCTCGACCTCGAGATTTACTGAAACAAATGGGGATATTTATCTTGCATCGTGGATTCCACTTCCCACGTGTATTCGGGACCTCTACGGGCATCCCATTTGACCTTAAGAATAGGCACGTGCTTCCTTCGAAGCTTCTTTACCTGTCGATCCTCAATCGACAAAGGTTTTTCCACAAATTTCAGACTCTCGTCTATATGTATATCTGTATGCGGTATAACCAGTGAATCGTTAGCGAAACACTTCTTCAAATTACAGACGTGGAACACATTATGAATAGCACTAAGCTCTTCAGGCAAGTTTAACTTGTAAGCGACTGACCCGACACGTTCAATAATCTCGAAAGGTCCTATATATCTCGGGCTCAGCTTGCCTTTCTTTCCAAATCGCATCACACCCTTCCAGGGCGATACTTTAAGCAATACTTTATCACCTACATCGAAGTGAAAATCTTTGCGCTTAGGATCCGCATAACTTTTCTGCCTATCCCTGGCAGCTTTCAAACGCTCGCGAATCTGAACTATCTTGTCGGTCGTTTCAAAAACGATATCTGGTCCTGACAATTGGACATCTCCAACTTCTGCCCAACAAATGGGCGATCTACACTTTCTACCGTATAAGGCCTCAAAAGGCGCAGCCTTTATGCTGGAATGGTAGCTATTGTTGTAGGAGAATTCAGTTAGTGGTAGGTTCTTATCCCAACTACCACCCAAGTCGATCGCACATGCACGAAGCATGTCTTCCAAAGTTTGAATAGTACGCTCACTCTGACCATCAGTCTGAGGATGATAAGCCGTACTAAAATTCAAACGAGTGCCCAACGATTGTTGGAAACTCTTCCAAAAATGCGACGTATATCTAGTATCTCTATCGGAGATAATAGATATAGGTATACCATGTAACGCCACAATCTTATCGACGTATAATTGAGCTAACATATCGGAGCTGTACGTCTCCTTGATGGGTAGAAAATGAGCTGACTTAGTCAGTCTATCTACTATGACCCATATGGTGTCATTTCCCTTTTTCGTCTTCGGCAACTTGGTGATGAAATCCATTGTCACCATTTCCCATTTCCACTTGGGAATTTCAGGTTGTTGAAGCAAACCTGACGGCTTCTGATGCTCAGCCTTGACTTGCGTACAAGTCAAACATTTTGCTACATGTTCAGCTACTGACTTTTTCAAACCAATCCACCAGTAGTTTGCTTTCAAATCCTGGTACATCTTATCAGCTCCAGGATGAACGAAATATTTAGAGCTGTGGGCTTCCTGGAGGATAACATCCCGAAGTCCTCCATAAACTGGAACCCATATTCGTCCGTTTAGTCGTAGCATTCCATCTTTGTCGTAGGATAACTGCTCCTCAGTTACTCCTAACTTCTCTGCAGGATAGTTAGCTTCCAACACAGCTTCCTTCTGTGCAGCTAACACCCTTTCATTCAAATTATTTCTTATTTCAATGCGCTTGGCATTGATTCTGATCGGTTTCACCCTTTCCTTTCTGCTTAAGGCGTCGGCAACTACATTTGCCTTGCCTGGATGGTATCTTATCTCGCAGTCATAATCATTTAAAGTTTCCATCCATCGCCTTTGTCGCATGTTCAATTCCTTCTGATTGAACAAGTGTTGAAGGCTCTTGTGATCCGAATAAATTATACACTTGGTTCCATACAAGTAATGTCTCCATAGCTTCAAAGCAAATACAACTGCACCCAATTCCAAATCGTGGGTGGTGTAGTTCTTCTCGTGCACCTTGAGCTGGCGAGAAGCGTAGGCAATGACTTTGCCTCTTTGCATGAGCACACAGCCCATACCAGTGTGCGATGCATCGCAATACACTATGAAATCTTCTATGCCATCAGGCAGTGTCAACACTGGCGCGTTGCTCAACTTCTTCTTCAGGATGTCGAAGGATTCCTGCTGCTTAGGGCCCCAATCAAACTTAATCTTCTTACGAGTCAACGAAGTTAGGGGCGCAGCAATTCTTGAAAAGTTCTCGATAAATCGCCTATAATATCCTGCCAATCCGAGGAAACTGCGAATCTCGGTAGGAGTCTTCGGCTCCTGCCAGTTCATGACTGCTTCTACTTTAGCGGGATCAACTTGGATACCACGCTCGCTTACTACATGTCCAAGGAATTGGACTTCCCGAAGCCAAAATTCACACTTCGAAAATTTGGCATAAAGCTTCTCTTGATGCAGAAGTTTGAGAATACAACGAAGGTGTTTCTCATGGTCAGCTTGGCTCTTCGAGTAGATAAGGATGTCGTCGATAAAGACGATGACGAATTTATCCAGATAAGGCTTGCAGACGCGATTCATGAGATCCATGAACGCGGCTGGTGCGTTTGTGAGCCCAAAAGGCATCACTAGGAACTCGTAATGTCCATAACGAGTCCTAAACGCTGTCTTGTGCACATCTTCGTCTTTGACCTTTAACTGATGATAACCTGACCTCAGGTCAATCTTGGAGAAATAGCTTGCTCCTTGCAACTGATCGAACAGATCGTCGATCCTGGGTAACGGATATCTATTCTTGATAGTGACCTTGTTAAACTCACGGTAATCGATGCACAGACGCATCGACCCATCCTTCTTTTTAACGAACAAGATTGGCGCTCCCCAAGGAGACGAGCTAGGTCTAATAAAACCCTTAGCTAACAAATCATCCAACTGCGTCCTCAACTCCTTCATCTCCGTTGGTGCCAATCTGTATGGTGCTCTTGCTACAGGCGCAGCGCCTGGAATGATGTCTATCCGAAACTCCACTTGCCTATCTGGTGGCAAACCGGGTAGTTCTTCAGGGAATACCTCAGGATATTCCGAAATAACAGGGATATCTTCAATCTTCGGCTTCCGCTCATCAATGGTCACTTGTGCCATATAAATGACACCTCCTTTCTGCATGCACCTGGATGCCTTGAGCATGGACACTTGCTCAGGCAATCCATGCCGGGTATCTCCTTGAATAGTAAGTGACTCACCAGACGGAGTCTTAACTATTACTTGCTTTCTGTTGCACAGAATCTGGGCTTGGTTACTCGACAACCAATCCATGCCTATCACTATGTCGAATCCGGCTAGCTTAAAGGGAAGCAAGGATAACGAGAAAGGATGATTCCTAATGGATATAACGCATCCATCTAGAACAGTCGAGGCGGTTTCTATGGTTCCGTCGGCTAATTCCACCTCATATTTTACGCTTAAGGTTTTAACAGGAAGGTTCAACAATTTAAAAAACTTATCATCTACAAACGACTTATCGGCTCCTGAATCAAACAAGACTCTAGCAAAAACATCATTTACAAGAAACGTACCCGTAATGACGTTGTCGTCAAGAACTGCCTCCTTGGCATCCATTCTGAAGACTCTCGCATTAGTCTTCTTCCCATCATCTGCTTTCTTCGCATTCTTTGGGCAGTTGGGCCGAATGTGCCCTTTCTCGTTGCAACCAAAACAAGTTGCATCCTTCATTCTCTTGCAATCCACAGCTTTATGATCCGTGGACTTGCAGATTCCACAACGTTTCTCGGAAGACTGGGATCTTGCTTCCAAACGACACTTCCCAAAGTGGTGTCTCTTGCAGATCTTACATCTGGGTTTTTCACCCGACTGATCTCCTTTCTTGAACCCCGACCCTTTCCTATGGTCGTTGTTTCCCTTGTGTCGTTTCTCAGATCTTCGTGAGGTGTCATCCTCACGTTTTCTTTTGTTCTCCTCTGAGCTCTTCATAGCTCTCAATCTGACAACATCTTGAGTAAGGGAGAGGGATAGATCAGCTACTGATCTAAATGTAGTAGGCCTTGAAGCCTTGACGCTTGCCTTTATCTCCGGTGCCAGACCCCCAATAAATCGAGCAATCCTACACGGTTCCGGGGTCACCAGATAAGGCACTAAACGAGACAAGGTGTTGAACGTAGTAAGATACGCTTGACAATCGAGGTTCTTCATAACCAGAGATACAAAATCCGATTCAATTCTTTCAACCTCATGTTGCGGACAGAAATTCTCCTTGATCAGTGCTACAAACTGATCCCAGGTCATGCTATACAGAGCGGCCTTACCGGCAGCTTGCAAAAGTGACTTCCACCATGTTAACGCATCTCCCTTGAACGACTGGGACACGTACTTCACGACGTCCCTATCAGCACACCCGCTGATATCAACCACAGTATCCATCTCATCAATCCACGTCATGCAATCAACTGCTCCTTTTTCCCCAGTAAAATCTCTGGGTTTGCAAGATACGAAATACTTGTACGTACAGGACTTGCTGTACGTATCATGCTTCAGCTTAATCTCTTGCTTAGGAATACTGCTGTGGTTGGAGGAGTGATTATCATCCTCATCTTTCTTCGGCTCACTCTTTCTAGAAGGTGGCTTACTATGAGCCTCAGAATGAGTCTTGGGTTTTACGTGCGACACTGTTCGGGTCCTACTCCGAGTACCGCTAGATTCCCTGAATTGCCTATCCATAGCTTTGGCAACAGCGTTATCTATCAGAGCTTGCAATTCTTCACCAGTGACGTGAATCCTGGTATTATCTGGGTGCTCCCCAGAATGACTGTTGGTTTCCTCCGATTTGGCCATTGTAGCTTTAAGCTACAATAAAGGACAAGGTCTATTTAGAACCTAACAGTATTATCGTTCTAGACGATTTATTAACCATGGTATCAAGAACCTTAGCAGTTAATTTAATAAATTTCATTCAAGCTCTTATTAGCAATCAAGGAATGAAAATACATATATTGGCACCATAGGCCTAGTCACTTCGGACAATTACTAAATTATAAATTTAGATTTTTATAGGATTATAAATTGTATAATTAAACAAATAATCCTTTACTAGGCAGGGAGTCATAAACCACAACTGCCACTATATGACATAGTCATAACCCGTAGGTATCAAGTCATTAATAGACTTGTATACAGATATAATCTGTAGATAATTTATTAAAAAGGGTGGCTTGTGTGATTCTACAGATCACGCTTAGCCAGGAATGTTAACATGTTTTCAGATGTTAACAGAGAGTTGAATCTTTTCAACCAGGTTTTACCATCATGGCCAGGCCTGTTAATAAGGCATTCAAGCTAGGTTATACCTTACTAAGATTCTTATTAAAATGGCAAACCAAATAAAATTGATATTTTTTTCCATTTATTTTAATATTATATTCATGCACATAAATAAATGAGAAATTCAAATTAACCATTTCAAATTTTAAATAAAGTAACTAGTACATCTTTGCCCTAAACGGGACTTTAATTCAAATAACATGAATAACATGCCCGCGCAGGGGCTAAACCAATAACAACAACAACAACAAATAAAATAAAACAAACCCACGCAGGGGTTAACAGAACAACGTACCCACGCAGGGGTAGAATAAGAGAGATATACCCACGCAGGGGTAGAGTACAGGAATAGATGTCCACGCAGGGACATGAGTAAATGAGATAACAATCAAAGGATTCAATGATCCTTCTTACTCTTACCCTTGAGCAAATCAAACATCTTCTTGAACATGCCATCGTTGCGTCGGCGATCAGCTCGCATCTCATGTTGCAAATCACGTCGTACATTGTTTATTCCTTGCAGGATTTCCTGAGCCTGCGGCGGCGACATCATAGGTGCCGGCGGTGGTGGCTGGTACTGCTGTGGCTGTGATGGCTGCTGGTAGCCCGGAGGGTAACCAAAAGCTGATGGTCCCGTAGTCCAGGGACCTCCAAAAGTACTCTCCTGATTGAGAGGATTGTAGCCTGAGGCTAACCAATAGGGATCTCCCGTATAATCGTAACCGGGAGGAAAAGTCGGCTCAAACGGGTTGAACTGCGCTGCGCTGGCGTAAGCCGGAATCGGCTCTCCGAAGTTCTGCGGCGGCAGAAGCGGAATCGGCGCAGAAGTGACCTCCGAAACGGGATGCGGAGACTCCCCTATCTCGGACTCCTCATGAAGAGGTGAGTAGCGGCTGCTACCAATGTGTGGAGGGGTACCAATGCGAATCCCTCCTCGCGTAGACATACGCGCATTCCTCCGTGGCCTCTGAGGCGGAGGAGGCAAAACTGGTGGTGGCGGTGGCGACGGAGTGATCACGTCGCGCCAGAGGGCCTCAGATAGGTCCTGCTGCAAGGGCGGCTGCTGAAGCTGCTGCTGCTGAGAGTGGTGCTGCGGGTGCACCGGCGAACCATGGCGAGACTGGAGCATCGGAGACTTGTGGTGGCTGGGGGTGTAATACCAATCGTGCTGCCGAAACCTCTCCTGAAAGCTGTCCACACCATTGTAGGGTGATCCCCTAAATGGTGACCCATCTGATATCTCGATGGGATGGTTGGGCGTACCTGACGGTGGCAGTGAAGGGTCCGTGTCTTCGTCAACCTCCATCTCGTGACCACCAGAGAAGTGGTCTTCCGGTCCTAGTGGGTTATGACCCACTGGCTCATCCAAGAAAGCGTCAGGGTTGTATAGGCCCTGATAAGCTGGTGCTGGGTAGTGGTGAGGTGACTGATGAAGAGGTATATAAGATCCATGGGAACCATGGGGCCCATTTTCCGAGTGGGGCCCAAATGATTGGGGTAGTGATGGCAAAGTGCTCGCAGATACCGAGTGCCTGGCTGGCTCGGCGAATGATCTCCAAAGATCGTTGGCTGCGGTGTTGTGCGAAGCTGATGGAGCTCGCCTGTGTGAGGGTCCTGCCTCATGATCGTGCGATGTGGCGAATCCTCCTCGTCCTCGCATACGTGGCGGCATGATGAACCTGCAAAAATTAAACAAGTTGCACAACAAAATATATAAGACAAAGCTAATAATAAAATGAAGGTAAAATAAACGAAATGTCGAACATTTCCTAAGTTCTTTGTCTAGACTCGAAAATCGAGGATTGTGCAATTGTGTAACTGAGATTAAACACAAAAGACTAGTGTTTAATTCACTCAGCGTTGGCTCTGATACCAACCTGTCACACCCCGATTTCCACGTGTCACCGGTGGGCCCGGTGTGGGGTACAGTGACGTAGTTGGCATCGTCATAGACAAACACACAATATAATAATGCACAGCGGAAGCAGAATAGATACATTTCAACTTTAATTTAAAATGACATAATAACATCATAAGTAGTTGAAACGGATCCACAGGCGGATCAAATAAAATAAGATAAAAATTATTCAACAGATATTTTGTCATCCGAGCTTGCAAGACTATAGTGGACGCTCTTAGGAAATAGCCAGCCTAGTTCGTATAGTACCTGCACTTAACCTTTTGGGAAAAATACGTCAGTTTACACCGGTAAATACAAATCAACCGACTCATTTTGAAAATGATTGAAAATTGATTTAAATGCACAAGGCATAAATATTTTTATTAACTTGGGATATTTATGCAATATAAACTTGTGAACGAATTACATGCACTCGTATCTTTGGTGGCCCGGGATCTGTTGTCCGGGCTAAAGATTAAATGACACACCACATTAAAGAGTTATACACGCCGAGTGTACGCCTACACCCCGTGCTCTGGTCGTGGCCATCTCGTAAGATAATGCCAAGGATATCCGGGACACGGTCAATAACCCCCCAAAGCCTAGAGTAAGACAAGACTGTTTAAACGAGTCGCACAAGCTATTCAAGACTGTTCACCCATAAGGTGCAGGACTTGTGCGCCCGATCAAGCGGTATTTTAAATACCGTACCCCAAGCCCGTATAGGGAAAATAAGTCAAAATGTATTTACCTGAGCAAGTATAAGTCACAAATGATAAGTGTTGGTAGCTTTTATTGGGCCTCCTAATCTGGAACAAAGATTTATAATTAACCTATTAGATTCCTAACGGGTCTTTTATTTAAGCCTAAGCTTTGACCGGTTAGTTTTAAGAATGATACGGTTTACGCACGATTAAGCGAAAGACCGGATAGAATGTGATTTAAACCCGCCAAGTTTGAATACTTGTATAATATGGGTATACTAAATACATTCTGGATTTTGATATAAAAATGATAACGTTTGACCCGTTTCGGTCAATTTACGCAAACTAGTTACGTAACCCGAACCGAACGCAAAAAGGGCGTTACGGGTAGCCAAAAGAGTCAAATGCAAGTTTCCTGAGATAATATGCTTTAAATATGATATAATATCAGTAAGTTATGTTCTATATTGCCCGGAATAATTTTAAACTCAATTTATGCCTTAGAAGGGCATTTTGGTCATTTAAAAGATTATAAAAGAGTCAAATTAGAAATCTGAGTTTCGGGTCTGGTTTATACAGTAAATATACTCCATTTAACATATTATATCAGTAGGGTATGACCCATATACCAAACTTAACATTTAAAAATCAAACTATGCACCGTAGGGGTATTTTAGTAATTTCACAAGGGCTAAAACTGCCAAAACTGGAAATCTGAGTTCATACACTTATACTTACTGTTATTATGTGAAAATATGCTAATTACATCAGTAGGTATAAGTCCTATATGTTTAAAATGAGTATAACGCTTACTATGCGCTAAAAATGCTTAAAATGCGATTTAACGCCGTTTCCGGGTTTTCAAAATAAATCTGGGATTTTTATATTTCCAGAATACTTAAAATAATTTATTTAACATATAAAATCAGTAGGAAAAGGTTTCGGGTCAAAAGAATGCATAAAACTCATTTTATGGCCTAAACGGTCAAAACCGACATAAACCGAAATAACTAGGCGATCTAAGATACGACCAGCCAAAAATTAAATAAAAATTATCTAAAATCCCAAAATATTATATAACATCAGCGGGTAAAAAGTTTTGTATCAAAACGTGGCAGAAATGGGTTATACGCGAAAAGGGTCGTTTATGTAACTTAAGAACATAGTTTTACGCTAATGGCCATAACTCAAAATCTGGACCACCAACTGATCCGAAATTTTCGGTGCAAGTTTATATATTAGAAATAAAGATTTCTACTCTTTCACTTTTCCAAAAATCACGTTTTATATCAAAAGGGCAAAATAGTCAACTTTTAAGCATAATCGGAAACATGCAAATGAATCGGCTAAGCATAGACTTAATCAACAAAAATTCCAGAAAGTTTTACCAAAATAAAAATGGTCAAAAATACTCTCCAATACAGATCTCAAACATGCATGTACGAATCCGAATCGATAGTCTACGAAATAGTCGTTTTATAAGACTTTCGGTCCCGATTCGTATTTATACTATAGATTGTCGAGTTTATTATGATAAAACATATTCTTACATGTATTACAAGTTATTTATGACGATCAAACAGATTGCATGTCCTTTACATTACCATTCAAGCTTATTTTTGCAAAAACCACTTCTGTTGACTTTTTAGAAACACGTTTGACTCGACAATTAGCATGCATATAGTGGGATTCCGATAATACCCTTTTGAGGGTTTGTTTCCCACATAAATACCAACATATATGTGGTTTCAATTCGAGAAATGACTGAGTAAATCTCGTTTAATCAGAAAGTCAAAGTATAAGAACAACCAGTTTGACTTTTACTAATAATCGATGCAAGAACGAATTAGAGATTGAATTAGAAGCTTACAAAGGTCCTATGGAAGCTTAGTTAACACTAGGAATCGGCCTTGATGCTCAGATTTGCTCCAGAGATGTTTTAAGAGTTCTTGAGAGTAGAGAGCTCTTTGTTCACAATTGCAAGTGCCAAGAAAATGAATGAAAATCTGATTTAAAGCTGAATTCAGATGTTTGGAAGGAGGTTACAGTGGCACTAGGCATGCATGACATTTTATTGGAGCTTGAGGAGGTGGAATGAGCTGGTTACAACTTAAAATTCGGACTTAATTTGCAATTTTCGCGAAAATCTGATACTGGCAGTCCCACGCGGCCCGCCTGGGCATGTCCAGGCGGGTCGCCTGACCCTCTGATCAGCCAAACAAGTTTCAAACATGGCAGCTTTGGTCCCTGAACTTGCACGCGATGTTTCGGCTGCTTATTTTGACTCGTAAACCCCCAAACTTGGTTTTTAAGAACCTTGGGACATTTACCAACATGGTAATGTCCTTGGATAACTTTGCGCTCAACCGAAAAGCCATGAAATTCGACGTTGACGCTTTTAGTCCCTCAAGTACGGTTTTGGCCATAACTTTCTCATACGTTGACGAAACTTCACGAAATTTTAACCACATATTCTAGTGAGTATATTTTAGCTTCTCAAAGCTTCGGGTCTGCCAAAAGTTCACTCAGAGGTATAAATTAAACATGTTGACACTTTTGGCCCCTATAGTTTGCAATTCCTCACTTTTGTGCAATTTCCGCGTCGTATGATCCATGAACCATCCGTTTAAGGTTATAAACATTATGTAGGGTTATCATAGAGTCTATTTATCCATTGTTGACACTTTGGACCCTTACGTTCCATAGTTTTCACTATTTGTCACTTTTAGTCCCTCTAAAGTTTGTTTTCACATACCGGAACCTTATGACACGTGTCAAGACATTATTGGACGAAATTTTTCGAGGTGTTACAGTTATGAATGTTGTATATCACAGAGATAATGGACTTCAAATTGGGCTTTTGGCTCTTTATGAGATTTAGGCCTCTTTGAAAGACATTAACTAATTCATTTTGGGCCTCTTGAATGTGACAACTCGTAATTCGAACCCACTTCTGTGTAACGTTATGTGCTGATGTGAACTATTACGATTGATTAAACGTTATGATTTTGTGTTTTGTGTAATGTGATGAATGTATGTATATATTGGCTTAAACGCACAATACAAACCGATCGCACAACACTTATTGGAACGCACAAGGCCATTTGGGCCACATCTTGTAATCGGACCAAAGGGGCAGCCGTGATGGGCCGGCCCACTCCTTTTCTACGCAAACAAGAACTCATTCTTGAGTTTTGTTTTCTCATTTGTCACAACTCTCAAATATAACACACAACCCTAGCTTTTCTTTCTCTCCCTCTCACGAACCGAAGGCAGGCACCCTCCTCGAAGTTCATAGGATTCGGATCTTTACTTGAAACGGTTAGTGCCCTATGTTTTGTTACATGTTACTGTGATCAATGTTTGATATGATGGTTAGTGTGTAGACATGATTATTGTATGTGATGTTCTTGTTAATCGGCTCACATATAGGTTGAATGATAATGATCATGAAATCGGCTTGTTATGAATCGGATTGTATGATATTTAGGAATCGACCGTGATGTATTATAAACCGGATGATTATTGTTCATGTTGGTAGATCTTTAGGGTTCATAAGAATCTGAATAATATGTTTAAGAATATTGTTCATGATTAGGGTTCTTATGGGTTAGTCTATGATTGCCTTGTTTGATCGATAATTGATTAATTTGGAAGTTGTTAGATGTTAATTGATATGTGATAAGTTTGGAAACTGTTAATCGGGTCAAACGAAATTAATTGTAATTGTAACCGAATAACAAGATTATCGGATGTTTAAACGGATCGCATAAGGGCTTGATCGCACAAAAGCCCAATCACACAAGCCACTCGGTCGCACAAGATCAGACCATACCTGATCGCACAACACAGATCGCACAAGCTAGGTATCACAGGTTTTAGCACATTGTACAATGTGAACATTGCATGATCGCACAAGGTTAATCAGATCGCACAACCCAAGCAGATCGCACAAGTCTGCTTGGATCGCACAAGGCCACATATATGTGACTGATTGGGCCGGACAGTGATTGGGTTGGGCCTGTCCGATCGCACAAATCCAGCGAATCGCACAACTTATACAATTCCATTTTGGGCCGTATGTGTTTGGGCTGTTTATCTATTTGGGCCGATTACCAGTGGGCTTATCTAATCGCACATTGTTTGATTGTTAAAGTGTTGCCATGACCTATACGTGTTTGTAACGTGTTAACTTTGTGTGAAACATACGTGCTGTACCTGAACCAAACCTGACTTGTATGGTAATCCTGTTAGGACGTGTTTGATCACTTTTAAGTCAAGTAACTTTGGTATAATCTGCCGAGCAAACCAAGGTTAGTTCATTGCATTTTCTCAAGCATGCGTCCCGGTGGTTTGGGACAACTGGTAAATATTTGGAAGGGAAACTTGGGGTAAACAACTGGAACATAGAAACAATCATCTACCGGATTGCCTGTAAGGAAATGGGGTAATTAGTTGATAGCGCTATTAGGTTTGGCACCCTCACACCGGGCCGTAAGGACGGGCGTGAACTAATTACTGGGACAACTTGTGAATATAACGCGGATATAAGACCTCCTACAGCTTGTCAAGGTTGTTTGATACCTTGACTTTGACCAATGCCTGTAGGGCATTGGGGTTAGGCATTCCCATCATTGACGCTGCATACGGTACAATAAACGAGTTAACAACGACATCTAAACCAAAACAACGAGTTAATTTAACTAATATCTGGTAACTTCACACGTAAGCAACACCTTGAACTCACCAGCGTAGTCTGACACACTTGTTTGCATGCTTGTAGGTCATTAACGTTTGGAACATGGACTTGCTATCTGGAGGTGCTGGAGTGGTCATGGATCGAGGCTTTCGGATTAACTTGCATGTTAGACATTGGTTTTAAGTACTATTACGAAACATTTGCTAAACGATTTATTACATGCTTCCGCTACACAACATTTTGGAAATTGATATCATGTTGACATTTTATTTCAGTAATTAATGACATGTTTTATTTAAGTAATTACCATTGGTTCAATGTGATTGGTGGCTCGAACTCTGATGCGTAACACGCCTCGCGGGGTTTCCGCAGGTGGAATTTTGGGGGTGTTACAGTTGGTATCAGAGCCACTGGTTATAGTGAACTAGGTTTTAAAACGTTTTGTAAAACCAGACTATAACCGAACAACTTCGAAAATCGATCATGACACTCAGCTCCAGATTGCAAGGTTCGTCTCTCTCTCACTTTATACATTACTTGCTTAGCAGTCACACACTCGCAACGTATATGAACTGAAACATTTAACGCTATAGTGACTTGATAGTGTGACACTACCCTTCGACTCATGTAAACCATAGAACTGTGATATCATCTGTTGTGTTGTTTGAACGGGGGAAACTTCGAGCGCAAGCTAAGAGGCACTGAGATAAGCATGCAAATTGCCTTATTATTATGGGTGCACACTTAATAATAACGCGGGGTGCATGCAAGTCCCAGTGAGGCTTATCGAGCGTGAGAAGGGTTCTGCCTTACTATGTGTGAACTTAGTAGTACGTGAATATCAGTATGATACTTGACTCCTATCTCGTTTCGATTTCTAAATCGGTTTATTCCCAACTATAGAAACATGAGTGGACGAGGACACGGACGTGGCAACATCACCATGACTCAGGCTGAGTTGACTGACCTAATCAATACCCGCGTGGCTGAGGCTTTAGCAGCCTATCAAGCTGGTACGGAATGTACCAAGTACTTTTACTCTTATACCACGTACATGTCTTTTCACTGCTATAATGTGTTCCCTTTCGTCATTTAGGTCAACAAGCGCAACCTCAACCTAACCAGCCTGCGTGCACATTCAAAATGTTTATGGACTGTAAGCCACAGACCTTCACCGGGACTGAAGGGGCTGTGGGACTCCTAAGATGGTTCGAAAAAGCAGAGTCTGTGTTTGCTATCTGTAACTGTCCCGCTGGGGACAGGGTGAAATATGCTGCGGGTACCTTGGCTGATGGTGCCCTAACGTGGTGGAACGCCCAGGTACAGTTGTTGGGCATCGAGGCAGCGAATGCCACAACCTGGGAAGACTTTAAAGAACTGATCAGGGAGGAGTACTATCCTCGGGATGAAGTCCAGAAGCTGGAAAACGAGTACTACGACTTGAAGATGGTTGGATCTGAAGTCGAAGCGTATGTGAAGCGATCGTATGAACTGGCCGACATGTGCCCAAACTTGTCTCGGCCTATGTCTCGGAGGATTGAATTATTCATCAAAGGGTTACCTCCGCGTGTGAAGAGCTTGGTCACTGCAGCCCATCTCAATGATTTGACACAGATCGTTCGTCTGACTCATAAGATTGTGGACCAAGAGGTAGAAAGCGATTCGTTACCCCCGCGCATTTCGGCCACTACTGCTGCTACACCCACTGCCACTGCGTCCGCTAATGATAACAAGCGGAAGTGGAGTGATTATGATCGAGCATCCAGTGCTGGTCAGACTCAGAAAAGGCCAGACAACAACAACAACCGCAACATTAGCCAGTCGTCTTCTGTCAATCAAGGCCAGGGAAGTGGCCAAGGTCAGGGCTCGTATGCAGGGAAGAAACCACAGTGTAATAAGTGTGGCTACCATCATTTCGGGCCGTGTAGTCGCACATGTCGCAGGTGCGGTAAAGTGGGCCATGAGGCCAAGGATTGTAGGGCCCCACAGCCCAAACACCAGCAGCAACAAAACCAGCAGAATCAGAGACAACAGGGACAACCACCCCAACAGAACCAGGGTTTCAGGAAGGGGTGCTATCAGTGTGGTGACGAGGGTCACTTTAAACGGGATTGTCCTCAGTTAAACCAGAACGCCAACGACAATAACCGCCCGAATAATAACAATGCTGGGAACAACAACAACGACAATAATGGGGGTAATGGTGCTCGAGGCAGAGTGTTCCAGCTTGGAGCAGGGGATGCCAGGAATGACGGCAACGTTGTAACTGGTACGTTTCCTGTTAACAATCGTATTGCTTCTGTATTATTTGATTCGGGTGCCGATTGGAGTTACGTGTCCCTAGAGTTTAGTCAACGATTAGGGATAACCCCAACACCTTTAGAAGTTAAGCAAGTAGTAGAATTAGCAGATGGTAAGACGATAGAAGCCTCGAATGTCCTTTTTGGGTGCAAACTAGATCTCGTGGGTCAGGTGTTTGATATTGACCTCCTTCCCGTTACCCTCGGTAGTTTCGACGTAGTAGTAGGGATGGATTGGTTGTCTAAGCACCAAGCAGAAATTTTGTGTAAGGAGAAAGTTGTGCGTATTCCTCTCCCTGATGGGGAGTCACTGTTAGTTCAAGGGCATCGTAGTGGGACGATGGTTGGGATTATCACGGCCATGCGTGCACAGCAGTATCTACAAAAGGGGTATCCTTCACTGTTAGCGTTAGTTACCAACGCTCAGTCTGAAGAGAGTAAGATCGAGGATCTACCAGTGGTGCGAGAATTCGCTGATGTGTTCCCAGAGGAGCTACCAGGGTTACCTCCTCATCGTCAAGTAGAATTCCAGATTGATCTTGCGCCGGGAGCGGCTCCGATTGCTCGAGCCCCTTACCGGTTAGCACCTGGTGAGTTGCAGGAGCTGTCTAATCAGCTACAAGAATTGTTGGATAGGGGTTTCATACGACCCAGTTCTTCGCCTTGGGGAGCCCCAGTTCTGTTCGTAAAGAAGAAAGACGGGTCTTTCCGTATGTGTATCGACTATCGAGAGCTCAACAAGGTGACCATTAAGAACCGCTATCCGTTACCACGCATCGACAACTTCTTTGACCAGTTGCAAGGGTCAAGTTTCTATTCAAAGATCGACTTAAGGTCGGGTTATCACCAGGTAAGGGTTAGGGAAGAGGATGTTCCCAAGACGGCTTTTCGAACGCGCTACGGACACTATGAGTTTTTGGTCATGCCATTCGGATTGACCAATGCACCAGCGGTTTTTATGGATCTCATGAACCGCGTATGTAAGCCATATCTCGACGAGTTCGTTATAGTGTTTATTGACGACATCTTAGTCTATTCCAAGAACAAGGAAGATCACGAACGTCACCTACGTCTCATCTTGGAACTTTTGAGAAGAGAACAGATGTATGCGAAATTTTCAAAGTGCGACTTTTGGATTCGAGAAGTGCATTTCCTTGGGCACGTTGTTAACGAGAAAGGGATACATGTGGATCCTGCAAAGGTGGATGCAGTTAAAAATTGGGCGGCACCAAAGACTCCGTCTGAGGTGCGACAATTTCTTGGTCTCGCAGGGTATTATCGGAGGTTCATTAAAGACTTCTCGAAAATCGCGCAACCTCTCACCTCACTAACACAGAAGAACACGGTATACTCTTGGGGAACGAAGCAGGAGGAGGCCTTCGAGTTGTTAAAGAAGAAACTTTGCAGTGCACCGATCTTGTCATTACCAGAGGGTACCGAAGATTTTGTGGTTTATTATGATGCTTCGATTCAGGGTCTCGGTTGTGTGTTGATGCAACGCGAGAAGGTGATAGCTTATGCTTCTCGTCAGCTAAAGGTGCACGAGAAGAACTACACGACACACGACTTGGAGTTAGGAGCGGTGGTGTTTGCGTTGAAGATTTGGAGGCACTATCTGTACGGTACCAAATGCACCATCTACACCGACCATAGGAGTCTCCAGCACATCTTCGACCAGAAAGAGTTGAATATGCGACAACGACGAGGGGTGGAGTTATTGAACGATTATGAATGTGCCATCAAGTATCATCCGGGCAAGGCGAACGTTGTAGCTGACGCCCTCAGCAGAAAGGATAATGCACCTAGGCGTGTACGAGCATTGCAACTCACGATCCAGTCCAATCTCCCTTCCGAAATACGGGATGCTCAGTTAGAAGCATTAAAACCAGAAAACGTTCGAGCTGAAGCTTTACGTGGCTCGAGGCAACGACTAGAACAAAAGGGAGACGGTGCTTACTACGTAACTGGACGCATTTGGGTCCCATTCTTTGGCAACTTACGAGAACTTGTAATGGAAGAGGCACATAAATCACGTTACTCTGTACATCCTGGATCAGATAAGATGTACCACGACTTGAAAACTACCTACTGGTGGCCCAGCATGAAGGCTCATATAGCAACCTACGTCAGCAAATGCTTGACTTGTGCTAAAGTCAAAACGGAGCATCAAAAGCCATCAGGCCTACTGCAGCAACCAGAGATACCCACATGGAAGTGGGAACAGATCGCTATGGATTTTGTGACAGGATTACCCAGAACTCAAGCCGGGAACAATACCATTTGGGTGATTGTTGATCGCCTCACGAAGTCGGCACACTTCTTAGCAATCAAGGAAACAGACAAGTTTTCTCAATTGGCAGTAATCTACCTTAAGGAAGTGGTTTCTAGGCATGGGGTGCCAACTTCTATCATCTCAGATCGAGATCCGCGTTTCACTTCAGAGTTATGGCAGTCAATGCATAAATCGTTCGGTTCCCAACTCGACATGAGTACCGCTTATCACCCGCAGACGGATGGTCAAAGCGAGCGCACCATCCAAACACTTGAAGATATGCTTCGGGCATGCGTACTCGATTTTGGGAAAGGGTGGGAGAAACACTTGCCGTTGATAGAATTCTCCTACAACAACAGCTACCATTCAAGTATTAAGGCAGCTCCGTTCGAAGCACTGTACGGACGGAAATGTCGTTCACCTCTCTGTTGGCATGAGGTGGGGGATAGTCAGATCACAGGACCTGAGTTTGTTCTTGAGGCATCAGAAAGCATTGTGCAGATTCGAAACCGTATGGCCGCAGCTCGCGATCGTCAGAAAAGCTACGCTGACAAGCGAAGTAAACCGCTAGAATTTGAAGTTAATGACCGCGTTATGTTAAAGGTTTCACCCTAGAAGGGTGTGGTGCGATTCGGGAAACGCGGCAAACTAAACCCTCGTTATGTGGGACCATTCAAAATTTTAGAACGGATTGGAAAGGTGGCCTACAGGTTGGAATTACCTGCTGAGTTGGGTAATGTCCATGATATGTTTCACGTATCACAATTAAAGAAGTGTTTGGTTGATGAAACATTAGTTGTACCATTTCAAGAGCTGAAGATAGACGACAAATTGCAGTTTGTCGAAGAACCAATTGAGATTATGGATCAGGAAGTTAAAGTTCGTAAACACAGCCGTATACCGATTGTGAGAGTTCGTTGGAACTCAAGACGTGGTCCAGAGTTCACGTGGGAACGCGAGGACCAGATGAAACTTAAGTATCCACATTTGTTCCCCGAAGACCAGTCAAAACCTAGTGAACCTAGTATTGATGCAACTAGCGAATTTCGGGACGAAATTCCCATTCAAGTTGGGGAGGATGTGACACCCCAGGAAAACCAGCAAACGATGTAACTTACCTAGCTTTAACTTACCTAGCTTCCTCAGTGAGTGCGTACCAAATTTCGGGACGAAATTTCCTTTTAGTTGGGGATACTGTGACAACTCGTAATTCGAACCCACTTCTGTGTAACGTTATGTGCTGATGTGAACTATTACGATTGATTAAACGTTATGATTTTGTGTTTTGTGTAATGTGATGAATGTATGTATATATTGGCTTAAACGCACAATACAAACCGATCGCACAACACTTATTGGAACGCACAAGGCCATTTGGGCCACATCTTGTAATCGGACCAAAGGGGCAGCCGTGATGGGCCGGCCCACTCCTTTTCTACGCAAACAAGAACTCATTCTTGAGTTTTGTTTTCTCATTTGTCACAACTTTCAAAAATAACACACAACCCTAGCTTTTCTTTCTCTCCCTCTCACGAACCGAAGGCAGCCACCCTCCTCGAAGTTCATAGGATTCGGATCTTTCCTTGAAACGGTTAGTGCCCTATGTTTTGTTACATGTTACTGTGATCAATGTTTGATATGATGGTTAGTGTGTAGACATGATTATTGTATGTGATGTTCTTGTTAATCGGCTCACATATAGGTTGAATGATAATGATCATGAAATCGGCTTGTTATGAATCGGATTGTATGATATTTAGGAATCGACCGTGATGTATTATAAACCGGATGATTATTGTTCATGTTGGTAGATCTTTAAGGTTCATAAGAATCTGAATAATATGTTTAAGAATATTGTTCATGATTAGGGTTCTTATGGGTTAGTCTATGATTGCCTTGTTTGATCGATAATTGATTAATTTGGAAGTTGTTAGATGTTAATTGATATGTGATAAGTTTGGAAACTGTTAATTGGGTCAAACGAAATTAATTGTAATTGTAACCGAATAACAAGATTATCGGATGTTTAAACGGATCGCATAAGGGCTTGATCGCACAAAAGCCCAATCACACAAGCCACTCGGTCGCACAAGATCAGACCATACCTGATCGCACAACACAGATCACACAAGCTAGGTATCACAGGTTTTAGCACAGTGTACAACGTGAACATTGCATGATCGCACAAGGTTAATCTGATCGCACAACCCAAGCAGATCGCACAAGTCTGCTTGGATCGCACAAGGCCACATATATGTGACTTATTGGGCCGGACAGTGATTGGGTTGGGCCTGTCCGATCGCACAAATCCAGCGAATCGCACAACTTATACAATTCCATTTTGGGCCGTATGTGTTTGGGCTGTTTATCTATTTGGGCCGATTACCAGTGGGCTTATCTAATCGCACATTATTTGATTGTTAAAGTGTTGCCATGACCTATACGTGTTTGTAACGTGTTAACTTTGTGTGAAACATACGTGCTGTACCTGAACCAAACCTGACTTGTATGGTAATCCTGTTAGGACGTGTTTGATCACTTTTAAGTCAAGTAACTTTGGTATAATCTGCCGAGCAAACCAAGGTGAGTTCATTGCATTTTCTCAAGAATGCGTCCCGGTGGTTTGGGACAACTGGTAAACATTTGGAAGGGAAACTTGGGGTAAACAACTGGAACATAGAAACAATCATCTACCGGATTGCCTGTAAGGCAATGGGGTAATTAGTTGATAGCGCTATTAGGTTTGGCACCCTCACACCGGGCCGTAAGGACGGGCGTGAACTAATTACTGGGACAACTTGTGAATATAACGCGGATATAAGACCTCCTACAGCTTGTCAAGGTTGTTTGATACCTTGACTTTGACCAATGCCTGTAGGGCATTGGGGTTAGGCATTCCCATCATTGACGCTGCATACGGTACAGTAAACGAGTTAACAACGACATCTAAACCAAAACAACGAGTTAATTTAACTAATATCTGGTAACTTCACACGTAAGCAACACCTTGAACTCACCAGCGTAGTCTGACACACTTGTTTGCATGCTTGTAGGTCATTAACGTTTGGAACATGGACTTGCTATCTGGAGGTGCTGGAGTGGTCATGGATCGAGGCTTTCGGATTAACTTGCTTGTTAGACATTGGTTTTAAGTACTATTACGAAACATTTGCTAAACGATTTATTACATGCTTCCGCTACACAACATTTTGGAAATTGATATCATGTTGACATTTTATTTCAGTAATTAATGACATGTTTTATTTAAGTAATTACCATTGGTTCAATGTGATTGGTGGCTCGAACTCTGATGCGTAACACGCCTCGCGGGGTTTCCGCAGGTGGAATTTTGGGGGTGTTACATTGAAGGTTGTTTTGGATCAACTAAATTTGTTACAAGTTCAAATTGGGCCAGGAGTATAAGATTTGTTTTGTTGTGGGCTGTATTTAAGAACTTGGATTAGAAGTTGCTGTTTGCAAAGATTATTTGAACCGGGCTTCCAAATTTCAACGTCAAATTCGTACGGGTTCGGGAGCGCACGGGATGATGAAGCTTGATGAAAACATGATTTTTGTTAAACGTGGGCTAGTCACGGTTACCGGTGCAAACGTGAAATTTGGTGACTTGACTACTATGGGCCAAAAACGGTATGTTTACTTCCGCACGTAAATGTTTATGTTGTTATCGGTTTTAGTAAATGCTCGAAAGCATTTTGTTTATTGTCATATTCTCGCATTTGGTAACGATTGAATGAACCTAGAGAGCCAAGACAGGTCCTAACGAGTTCACAAAGTCGAAGAGTTATGCCTATGATGAAAGTTTTCGGATTAGGTGTTAGCAGAACTTTGGGGGGATACAAGTCGGATCCTACGGGGCTAGGGGACTCTCATTATAAACTAGAATATGCATAGAAGAAAGAAGTTTTCGTGATTTCTCGAAAAAACCGAGAACATTTTAAAGATTCTACTCAGTGTAGAGAATTTGTTCAGTAAAGATTGATGACAGTTCTGCTCAGTGGAGGGAAGTTGTAAACATTTAAAGATAAATTCTACTCAGTGGAGAGAATTTGTTCTGTGAAATTGACGACAGTTCCTTTGAAGTGGAGGGAATCTGTTAAGGTTTAGAGATCTTACCAAAGAAATGGGGGGATAAAAATTTTCATATGTTGAAATTTATTCAGTAAAACTAAACGCAATCACAGGTGGTAGAGTTGTGATTTTCTGGTGATACTAACGGTTCGGCATGGAATGTTTTGCACAGACACATATTTAAGGATTTTAATTAATTCTCCAGCCAGCGTGAAGGGTTTTGCATGGAAACATACAGGTATCTAAAGTCTATAGTAGTTTCAAAGCGATATTCACTGAAGACCTAGGGAATCTTTATGAAAGCTGATAGTTCAAGGCTGAAGACCTGCAGGATTCGATTTTGGGTTTGATGTTTCTTTGGGATTTTACAGGGATCTCGGGGTAACTCTCTCGTTGAGTTTACATACGATGTACTTGGTCAAGCCGACTTCCTGAGTACTGATGCTGAAGATCCATAGTGCATTACGTGGTCAACTTCACAAAGGCGAGACAATAAGATCTGGATGTAGTTCAACTGCGTGCTGTTTGGTTGAGCTTGCAAGGGATATACTCGGTCTAGCTGACTTTCCTGAATGTTGATGCTGAGGATTAAAGTGCATTACTTGGTCGATTCAACGAAGACGGTTTACAGAAGACAGTACACCAGAAATCTATACCAATGTAGTATGCTTGAATGAAATAGAGTTCTTATGACAGATCAAGACTTGATGCAGTTCTTAAAGAATGGAACCCTTATCAAATGCCGGTTGGAGTATTGGAAGATCAGCGGAAGATCGGTCAATTGAGCCTTGTGAGGACATTGAACAACACCTAACACGGATACGCGTACTTTAAGGGGGAAATATTATACAAGGAGCGTCAAGATACTACTTACCTGGATCATCGGTCAAGGGGGAATTTGTTAACACAGAGAAGATAAATACTTGACTGAAGATCGATTGCAGTTGCATTTTCAGCATTCGACAGCAACGGACAAGGGGGAATTTGTTGATGCAGATTTTGTGTCCAATGCTGTTCGAATAGATTAGATTTATTTTATGTTGATTTTGTAATAGTTAGTGAAACGGTCTAACGAACGTGTATAGACCCGCTCGTTTGAAGTTGTCAAACGAGAAGGATATTTGTTTAACCGTGTGTGTGTTTGCAAGACAAAGGGGTGTAGCTATAAATAGCAACCCTTTGTCATTGTAAACACTTGAAGCTTTAGGATGTTTTAGACCTCAGAGGGAGAGATCACCACTTGGTCTCTCCCCGGATGTGTACTCCTTTGGTATGGTTCGGCTAGCTTGTTAATCAGGCCTGTTTGTAATGTTATGTTACAGAATCAATACAAGTAAGTACTTTTATCCGTCTCTAATCTTCCCGTCTATGAACATAAACACACGCATCACGGTTTCGGTCCCGAAACATGGTCCTACACAGTGGAATACATCAGGATCATAGTTAGGAAATATGTTTATCAGACTAAAACACCAACTTTTATAATAATAATTGTTGGTGCACTACATGTGTCGACTTCGTCTTGTATCGAGTCTTACATTGTATTGAATAGATTAGGGCACGTTTTACGAGAAAATAGGAGTTTGTATAGGTTTTAGGTAGAGGTTTCGCTCATATGGTCTTAACCTGATAGTTTCGCTTATATGTACATGATAGGTTTCGCTTATATGGACATGTGTCCATTGGAGCGAAACTACTATGCCTATATATAGTGGTTCATTTGAGCGAAACCAGATGGAATTCCCTTGTATTCCATGCCAAAGTGCTGTCGGTGTGAAGATCGGGCTGTAATCATTGTCAAATCAATAAAATCAATAGATTAAGAGAAGAATCAGCTGTTTCTACCTCCGTTTCTTGTTATTCCGCACCTGAAACGTAGTTGAACACCTCTGAATGACTCAATTGGGTCAGACCACAATCCTACAAGTGGTATCAGAGCACAGGAGGAGGAGTTCTACAGAGATTAGCTGGAATTTGTCAAGATTTCTTACTTCTACACTTTCTTTATTCAATTCAGAAAAATTTTACCGGTTAAAATTGGATCAAAATTTTACAGATTGTGTATTATTGGACATTAACAAATCCTAGAAAGTTTCGGACCAAAATACGAACTAAAAATGGATGAAATTACCTTCGGACTAGGTTTTGCTGCTCTTTCGGACATTGTGTAGTTTCGCTTATTTGAACACCTAGTTTCGCTCTTGTGTCCAAAGATCAGAGGTTTCGCTCCAAAAATCAAGTAGTTTCGTTCTTGTGTCACCAAGGTTTCGCTCATAAGGACTTGTCCAAGGTTTCGCTCATTTGAACATCAGTAGTTTCGCTCTTGTAAACGTCAGTAGTTTCGCTTTTAAGGACATCAGGGGTTTCGCTTTTGTGTCACCATTCACCATATTTCGCTTATTAGGCCATCATATATCTAGTTTCGCTTATTTGTCGCTGAATTTGAAAAACGTGCTAAGTCATCATGGATACCGAGTTCTATAACGCGTTTGCAACACCGCCTGGTCCATCTGCTATTATTCAAGCCATGAGTATAGAAAACGATACGGGAACCACCCAAAAGCCCCCTAAATTGATGAATATCGAAGAATACTATGGGTGGAAAGATAGATTTGAGAACTGGGTTCAGGCAAACCATCTAAGGTCGTGGGAATGTATCTTAAAGAAATATGTGTTACCTAGAACAGATTTACAGGTTTTAAAGGAATTATCTGAGTTCACGGATCAGGAACGGGTTATGTACGAAGCTGAGAAAATGATGATTAGTTTGTTGCAACCAGCCATCAAAGAAGACATATTCATCCTGCTGTAGCACGACAAAACTGCAAAGTCAATCTGGGATGCTCTTCGTGTTATGTTTGAGGGTAGTGAGAATATGATAAAGAACAAGAAGGCGTTGCTAAAGAAAGAGTTTGATCTGTTCAGCAGTCTACCGGGTGAAGACACAAAGAAGCTGATTGAGAGATACTGTCACCTTGTACGATCAATGTCGATGTTGAGTATTACCAAAGATCGTGAAGAGTGGGTAGACAAGCTTGCTGATGCATTACCTCAGAAAGAGTGGGGAACGTATTTGATGATTCTGAAGAACACGGGTGATTATGATGGTTGACTATATCTCAGTTTATTGAAAAGATTAAAAGTCAGGATTTAGAACAGCAGAAGATCGCTAGGATGAACAGTCTGAGTGGTCAACAGGATGTAAAGATGTACTATAAGGGTAGTATTCCAGTTCAAGAATCTGAGAGAAGTCCGAAAATCCAAACTGCATTCAGTGCTGGAGATTCATCAGAAAAAGCTGATCAGGGTTCAACCAAAAGTAGCAGTGGATTCTCATCATTTCCAAGTGTCAATCCTAAAGAGTTAAACACAGGTTTTCAGTCTCAGGGCACAAAGACAGGAAATGGTTACGTGATTCAGTGCAACATTGCTCTGAATCTTCCAGAAGGTCAAAGTTATTCTGAGGAAACTGCAAAAGACCACATGGCTCTACTTGGTTCTGTATTGTTATCTTATGAGGGTCTTGTTGCTGGTCGGATTGAAATCCTATGCTAACAAAGGAGGATTACGATCAAATAGACACCGAAGAAATGGAACTGATGGATATTAAATGGTGTCTTGCTAGTGTTCTTAGACATGCTGAAAAGTTTAAGACAATTACCGGGAGAAATGACTTTCTCGATGCTCATGTATCTACTTTAGGTTTTGATAAATCTAAAGTTACTTGTTTTCGTTGCAGGTAGAAAGGCCATTTCAAGCGGGAGTGCAAGAACAGGGAAGCTAGTGGTGCTCAGAATCTGTTCGGAAAAGACGACTACTACCGGAAAGCCATTTATTAGCAGGTTGGTCAATCTCAAGACTCACAGACGGCTCATGGTAGGAAGATTGAGGATTCTAAGAGAGCATGTTTGGTGGACTTCAACTGGAGCAACTACATATCTCCTGATAGCAAAGCTTGTCTAGTTGATCAAGATGATGAGAGACTACCTGAAGGCTTCAGCTGGGATATGTTTGTTGATGAGAAGGGTGATTTCAAAGCGTTCATTGCTAAGATCGTTAGAGAACCAGACATGTTTGCCACGTGGATGAAGTCTATTGGAGTGACTGTGAAGAGCGTCGATGAAGAGTCTGTTGTTTCTGTTGAAAGTTCAGAAAGTACTGATGAAAGTATACAGAGTTCAGATGAGAGTGTACAAAATGTTGTTAGTTTAGAAAAAGAAGTTGTTTTTGATCAAACACCATCTGATTCTGGTTTATCAGATGCTTATTCTGAAAAATCTGTAGAGTTTGATCAAACACCAGTGGATAGTAGCAGTGATGATGAGGAAGAAAAACATATAAATGTTGCAAAATCTTATCTTTCTCCTTAAAGTTTTCATTTCTATTTTGCAGATCGCTTGGAGAAGCTGAAGGAGAAAAGAGCTGCTAAAGAACAACAACTAATGAAATCTGAAAATGTTGTCCAGAATGTGAATGTTGAAAATGTTGCTGAGAAGATTGCTGAAGATGAGAAAGTAATTGAAGCTAAGAAGGTGAGAGAAGAAGAAAAAGTGATAGAAGTAGCGAAAACAATTGAAATTGAAAATATTGTTGAAGTCGTCAAGCCTTGCATGAAGTGTTTGGAAGCTTGCAAGAAATGTGCAGCAAAAGACGATATCATTGCTGAATATGAGAAGAAGAAGGAGCAGTTACTGTTCAACCTCAACTATGTGAAAGAATCTTATGATGTATTGAACAAAACAGTAACCAATCTCCAAAAGACAAATTCTGAGAGAGAACAAGCACTGACGATGATGAATGCTGTTATGATGACAAAGCAGAAAGCTATTAACTTTTACATTGAAGAGAGTGCTAAATGGAAGCAAGAGTTAGAGACTGAAAAGATTGAGAATGAGAGAATTAGACGTTTGTTACAAAGTTATTCAAGTTCTGATTATCTCATTGACCGTATTTACCCAACTGTTGCAGGTATGGAAGATTTTCAAGATGAGAAGCCAAAGAAGAAGAAAGATTGTGGTAAGAAACCGACTGTTAGCTATAACAAGTGTCCGCCTCCAATTTGGGAAGGGTATTCTCCTAGAAAACCAAACGAGGAGCAACTTGAAAAAGCAGTCAATATAAAGCTAAAAACCGACACAACTGACGTTTTACCAGATAACATTGATGTCACGTTTACCTCGTCCGATACTGATCATGAGTCTGAGTTAATTAAAAAGGTGATTGATCAGGTGTTGGATATTGATGAGGATGAGTCAAAGTCAGAGTCTGGAGGGTCAAATTCGTCATTCAACAGTCAAAATTCGTCGGTCAAACGATCTTACAGTAAAGAATTTTTGTTATCAAAAGCAAATTTGGATGATGAAACATTTGAAGTCGCATACACTTTAAATGATTCGGACAAATTATACTATCACAAAGTATTTCCAATAAGAAGTGTTTGTTTTGACATGATCAAAAAGGATTTCAAAATGACAGAAATTAATATTTCTGAAATAAAAGATTTAAATCTTACTGAAAAACCTAAAAAGTACACTTCAAGAGTTCAACAACGTCTAAACAAGAAAAAGGGTTACAATTCTGGTTCTGGTTTTCAAAAGAAATCTAAACAAAATTGTAGTTACAAAAAGAAAGGTTTAGGCTTTGTTCCACCAGAAAACCATAAAAATGAGAAAAATTCTAAAACAAAAACAGAATTTATGACAGGTGGAAGCTCAGAAGAGGAACAGGAGAAACCATTTTGGAGACAGTCAAATCAAGAGTTTCTTGCTGAGAAGAGAAAGAATGGAACTAAAGTTTATCGTTCAAAGGAAACTTGTACTTGTTACAAGTGCAATGAAGCTGGTCACATTGCATGGAACTGTCATAAAAATGCCAAAACAAAGCAGGGAGTTTCTAGGAAATTGAAAGAAAAGATTGTTGATGTTGAGCCACTAACCGAAAAACTTAAAGTTTTTGAAAACTCAACTTATGAGGTTGGTGAGTGTTCAAAGAAGAATTTTTACAAAAAGAAAGAAAAAGACAACCAAGTGTGGGTTGCTAAGAAGGTTGATGTGAATGTCGGCAATGAATCTGGTTCCACAAAGCCAGAAGAGCCACAGGTTGAGGAGAAAATTTCAGTGAATGATGATGAATTTCCATCACTGAAGTTTGAAGTGGTTAAAAAGAATGTTGGCAAGATTGATATCTCGAATCAGTTTTACACAGAGAAAACTAAATTTGATGTCGAGAAAACATTTAATGGAAGTGTAAAGAAAATTTTTGGAAAAACGTTAAATGGGAAAGCAAAAGGGGTTAAAGACTTTTATGCAACTAAAAAGGCAACATACAACCCCACAGCGCAAGAATTAAAAGCCATCAAGTCTGAGAAGACTTGGATGGAAGTCTGTTTCCCATGAAGTCTTAGGACTACGCCGGAGATCCCAAGTTTATATCGTGGATCAGGAATCGGCATCATTCTAGTGTTTGAAAGGTTTGATTGAAAGATATTGAGAGTGTTTGAATTTTACAGGTGAAAGGACTACGCCGGAGCTTTCAGGTTGGTAATTGAGAAGCAGGAATCGGCATCTTTGTGACTAATCTTACAAGTGGTAAAGAGGTTTATGTAGATGACTCATTCCTACAAGTGGTACTGGTAGTAATATCTACGAGTGGTATTGATTGTGATCTTACAAGTGGTTATTTTTATAAGTGGTACAGAGGTTGCTTAATTGCAAATGGTAAATCACGGACATTAAGTTGTACTTGATTTACTACATATAAGATTGATAAACAAGATGATGAACCATATCCCCATGCTTAACAAGTGGTAAACTTATAAGTGGTAAAATCAAACTCATTTTAGGAAAAATCATTTTGATTAAAACAAACTTAAGTGTTTTGAGATCTAAATGAGAAAATGTGGTTTGTTAAAAGGGGGTGTTCTGATTGTTTATGCATAGTGAATGGTGATTTGATGCGATTTAATATCGGTTGTCACTTTATTTTATACAGTTTGTTTTACATTTCATGTTTTAAAATAGGTCAAGAGTCTAGTTGTTTTCAAATTTCCTTTGAAATATGTTTGCATTTTAGGGGTAGTAAGAAAATTTCAGAAAATACAAAAACATTAGAAAATTTGAAAAATACAAAAACATGATAAAATCAAAAATGAGTTTTGTTGTGAACAGAGGAAATGATAGTACATTAGTGGACTGTCACAGCATGCTAACGAATTGAAATGTAAAATGTGATAAACAATCTTACTGAGGATATGCCAGTAGGTTTTTACACACTTAGTAAATTGTGACGAGATATAAACATAAAAATTTCAAACTTGCTTGTTCTGTGGGTTAACAACATCTTGGATATATAGGTAACCCCTGAAATCTTGTTTGAAAGGTCCCTTATTCTGAGATACTAGGTCTTTATGCTCAGTGATATATTGGGTATTATCCTAGGACTTCTGCTGAATGGAAGTTCTGACCTAGTCCCCGGATAATGCTTTCCGCAAAAGCTTGAAACATAGCTTCGCCCTCAGCATGCTGATGAAACAATAAAATTGATAGTCGCTGTTGTTGAAATCAAAAAGATCCTCTAAAGGGGACACACCAATAGTCGAAGTCGTCATCTCTCTGCGTATACGGAAGTATCGACCTGAGCTCTCACGGCCCTCGCATCTAACCCATTACAGATATCAGCTGTGGTATACTCACCTGTAAGACTGAATATTGGGATCTGGATACGGGAGTATATTCAAGAAGTAGGAGACACGAATAAGTTTAAGTCGCTTAAAACATTAACATCGTATCTTGAAGCAATTGAACTTTGTGTGAAAATTTAAGTGGACCGATATACTGACAATCTAGGTGAATTGTTTAGAACTTAAAATGTAATACAGCTTAACGGTGTTAGTGACATGTCTCATAACTGATATGATCCTCTTACACTAACTCATAATAATATGTCTGTAAATATTTCATTTCTGCATATTGTTGTGTCTACAATTGGTGTCAGTCTTAGTCTTTTGAAGTGGTATTAGTTACTTTCTTTCAGAAAAATCCAAAAAGATTTTGTGTGTTTTTAGTATAAACTTTTGAAAAAGTCAAAAAGATTTTCGACAACTGATGTTGGAAAGCTGATTTTCAAAATTCCGAGTGCTAAACATGATGACATTGTTGTGAGAGGGAGTATGTCTGGAATATCAAATGTATTTTGAAAATTAACAAGTGGTTCATCATAAAGATAGTAGTTTGAGAGAGAGTTGTTGTTGGTGCATATGTTTATGAGAGGGAGTCAGTGTTGGTGTACTCAAATTGTTAAATTCATAAAATTTACTTTTGGGTTAAGAATGTGCAGGAATAGCCAGGTTTCGGGTTTAAACCTGAAGATAAAAGTGCCAGGTTACGATACCTGAGGACTTTGTTTGAAGAAAGCCAAGTTTCTGACTCCTGATGAGCCAGGCAGATCGATCCTGGAAATTAAAGACTCTGCAGATAGAACTTGAGCCAGATATCAATCCTGGAACATGAAAGCCAGACGACGATCCTGTATCAGATATTGCTGAAGAACAAAGGAATGCCAGCAAATGGAGAGGGGAAGTCTGAAGATATTCAAGTTAAAGGGAGTCTGTTGATGAAGAGAGAGAAAGAAAAGCCCAGAGACTGATCAGGATTGAAGATGTGAAGACACAACATTGTCGTGACTCGATAGTAGACTCGTCAACATCTGAGGGGGAGTCTGTTGGTGCACTACATCTGTCGACTTCGTCTTGTATCGAGTCTTACATTGTATTGAATAGATTAGGGCACGTTTTACGAGAAAATAAGAGTTGTATAGGTTTTAGGTAGAGGTTTCGCTCATATGGTCTTAACCTGATAGTTTCGCTTATATGTACATGATAGGAAGTATCGACCTGAGCTCTCACGGCCCTCGCATCTAACCCATTATAGATATCAGTTGTGGTATACTCACCTGTAAGACTGAATATTGGGATCTGGATACGGGAGTATATTCAAGAAGTAGGACACACGAATAAGTTTAAGTCGCTTAAAACATTAACATCCTATCTCGAAGCAATTGAACTTTGTGTGAAAATTTAAGTGGACTAATATACTGACAATCTAGGTGAATTGTTTAGAACTTAAAATGTAATACAGCTTAACGGTGTTAGTGACATGTCTCATAACTGATATGATCCTCTAACACCAACTCACAATAATATGTCTGTAAATATTTCATTTCTGCATCTTGTTGTATCTACAATTGGTGTCAGTCTTAGTCTTTTGAAGTGGTATTAGTTACTTTCTTTCAGAAAAATCCAAAAAGATTTCGTGTGTGTTTTAGCATAAACTTTTGAAAAAGTCAAAAATATTTTCGACAACTGATGTTGGAAAGCTGATTTTCAAAATTCCGAGTGCTAAACATGATGACATTGTTGTGAGAGGGAGTATGTCTGGAATATCAAATGTATTTTGAAAATTAACAAGTGGTTCATCATAAAGATAGTAGTTTGAGAGAGAGTTGTTGTTGGTGCATATGTTTATGAGAGGGAGTCAGTGTTGGTGTACTCAAATTGTTAAATTCATAAAATTTACTTTTGAGTTAAGAATGTGCAGGAATAGCCAGGTTTCGGGTTTAAACCTGAAGATAAAAGTGCCAGGTTACGATACCTGAGGACTTTGTTTGAAGAAAGCCAATTTTCTGACTCCTGATGAGCCAGGCAGATCGATCCTGGAAATTAAAGACTCTGCAGATAGAACTTGAGCCAGATATCAATCCTGGAACATGAAAGCCAGACGACGATCCTGTATCAGATATTGCTGAAGAACAAAGGAATGCCAGCAAATCGAGAGGGGAAGTCTGAACATATTCAAGTTAAAGGGAGTCTGTTGATGAAGAGAGAGAAAGAAAAGCCCAGAGACTGATCAGGACTGAAGATGTGAAGACACATCATTGTCGTGACTCGATAGTCGACTCGTCAACATCTGAGGGGGAGTCTGCTGGTGCACTACATCTGTCGACTTCGTCTTGTATCGAGTCTTACATTGTATTGAATAGATTAGGGCACGTTTTACGAGAAAATAGGAGTTTGTATAGGTTTTAGGTTGAGGTTTCGCTCATATGGTCTTAACCTGATAGTTTCGCTTATATGTACATGATAGGTTTCGCTTATATGGACATGTGTCCATTGGAGCGAAACTACTATGCCTATATATAGTGGTTCATTTGAGCGAAACCAGATGGAATTCCCTTGTATTCCATGCCGAAGTGCTGCCGGTGTGAAGATCGGGCTGTAATCATTGTCAAATCAATAAAATCAATAGATTACGAGAAGAATCCGCTGTTTCTACCTCCATTTCTTGTTATTCCGCACGACTCAATTGGGTCAGACCACGATCCTACAATAATTTATTGGGATAAAACCCAAGTTCATTTGACAATACATTTGTAGGGATAAACCCTAATTATTGAAAACAAAACGTCTTGTTTATTTAGGTAACTTTTATAGCCACTTTTCCAAGCCTTCAGTACTCTCCAGCTGGCTTGTAGGTCCGTTTTTCTCGGATGATCAACACGAAACCTATTCTTTGTTTATCACAAACACAAACACGATCACGAGTGCGGAATCCCTGTGACGGTGCAAACCAAACAGTGTAGAACACACACAAAGTAACCAAAGATTCAATATCTATTGATCAAACTGATGAGAACTGATACAAACATATACACACAATGTTTGATATGACTCAGAGTAAACTTATGCTCTTATACACTCTCAAAGCTCTCATACTGAACCACAGTAGTCGAGCTATGCTATTTATACATGCAGCCCAGCCCATTACACTACGAAGAATGTGATGGGCCGACGAAGAACCTAAGCCCACAAAACATTATGTGACGAAGGAGGTTCTTCGTCACACATCATTGTGCACAGGATATCCCACGAAGAATAGGTTCTTCGTGGGGAGGCTGCATGACAGCAACTGTTGCAACTGTAAACAGTTTACAGCAGTTTATCATAACACATACATAAACAAACAAACAGATTGCACAATAGCAACTGTTTAACATACATAACAGAGACAAACGTCGTACCAAGCTAGATAGAAGGATATCCGACTTGGTCGACTAGTCGGAAACATTACAGACTCGATTAACAAAAGACCTTACTATTACATTGTAAATAAGAACAAGTTACAGACACAAAAATATGCACCAACAAACTCCCCTTGTCTGTTGCTTGGTCTTCGATCTTTATTCTTCAATTCTTCAATCTTCAGTGCTTCTCCGACCATGAGCTGCCGGCGTGAATCCCGCAATAAAAACAGAAACAAGCAACGCATTGAAATAGTAACGCTTGATGCGCGTCCTTGTCTTCGTAGAATATATCATGACAAAAACAGTTTGTTGATATCGGAAGCAGACATCTTAATTATCCACATCGGAGCGAGCGTGCGGAAATTTTCTTGATCGTCTTTGAACACAATAACGGCCTCGTGCATGTGGGAGTCATAACACCACAACGCCATATTTTCCAAGAAGTTTTGTTTCATCGGCATCAGTGGGATCTTGTCCATAACCTTCTCCGGCTGATAAACAAGCTTGTATCTTGCCGTGTTGGTTGACGGATCCAATGTATACTTTATCTGCTGATGCATAGGAAAGTGTGGCTTATATAACTCGTCTTTCCAGCCTCTCCTCCGTTCCATCCTCAACTTGCATTAAAACAACGTTGCTCCTTCATACTTTGAGCGATTAATCATAGAACGGTAAAGATAGAATGCTCAGCAGCGATCTAAAATACTGAATGCCATGTTCATGTTTCACCGCCATGCAAATGGATTTCTTTTACGAACATCCAGCCGAGTATTTTCCCGTGTGGCTTTTCTTTCTCGTATCTCAAATAATCGACTTGAGCTTCAGCAGGTGTAGGCTTTGTAACCTTGGAAAGGAACTGTTTTCTCCATTCTTCGAACAAGTCAGTTGAATTATCTATAGAATCACGATTCTTCAACTGTTCGTCGATGTCGTCCAAATTCTCTTTCAGCCAATCTTCATTGAATGGATTGAACTCTGTTCTGTCTTCTCACACATAAGTAGACTTGTTATCATTACCTTCAAAGATAATTTCTTCATGATTTTCTAAGTCTGCTCTTTCGAGTTCACTGGGGATCTGATCAATAGTAGCATCTTCTACTACTTTCATTTCATTAAGCGCTAAAATTTGTTCATCCGTGAAGTCAGATATTAATTCTCCTTCCTCCAGTTCCTCACCAGTCACTGGATGTACACTCTTTAGTGCAAGATCAGCAGAATCAAGAATCGCATCTTCACCAGCCGAAGAGCTTTCAACATAATGACTACTCTCTAGCTGTTTCAGTTCTTCTTGAGCGCCACCGGAGGTTCCTTGTGTAGACACGATCTGTTGAGGCTTGTAAATCATGATTTTAGAAGACTCAGAGGCCCCTGGTAGTTGAGATGATGCTGAAGTGTCAGGATTTCCAGGGTCTTCTTTGTCTTGGTCACGCTTGCGCAAGATCTCTATCTATTTACACCTCTCAGACCACATAATGTTGACACGCTTGGTGCTAAGCTTGACATTGTCTTTAATTGTTTTGAAGCCTTCATTCAATGTGGTATTTCTGGAATTATACCACTCCCTCATGTCGTCATGATTTGCCTTAAGTGAATCAGCAACCCTTTGAACCTCAGTACTCCTTTCTTTCAATCGGTTCATTTCAATCCCACGAGCATTATCATGTAACACCGCGTAAAAACGTGTCCAATTATATATAGACACGTGTCCTAAATTCTAAATATGCGAAAGATTGAGTTTAAGGGACTAAAGTTGAAAAAGAGCGAAAATATGCAAACGAAAGGACTAAAAGTGTCAACATGCCAAACTTGAGCCTCTGAATGACCATACGTGAAGAAAATATTCTTAAACGAGTGATCAATTGAATATAAGAAGTCGTTTGTGAAAATAATCGGAAGATTATAAATTACAAGGGTTAAAAGTGTCAATATGTCAATATTGACCTCTGAGTCACCTTTTAACGAAACCGAAGCTTCGAAATATTCAAATACACTCCCGAGAATAAGTGATAGAAATTTCACGTGATTCCGAGATCGTTAAGCATGTTTTCCGAACTTTGGGTTAAAAGTGTCAACTTGATGAAACTTGCTTTCATGAAGATATTTAACGAACCCGAGCCTAACGAAGTTTGTTTATTCATCCTTGAGCTTCATCAAACTAACTACAAGGGCCTCATGTGTCAACAGCGAAGTTAAAAAGGGTTAAAAAACACTCAGGGACTGAAACTGCCAACTTAGAAACTTGTTTTGCCAGTTCAGATGGTCCACGCGGCCCGCTTAAGCCTTCCCCTATGGCTTACGCGGCCCGCCAGAGAGTGCCAGTATCAGAAAAGAGCTACCAGGTGCGGGTTAGGCCGTTCCACTGCCTTAACTTCGATGGTATCGACTTGGAGGGCTGTTTGTCGGTTTATTTCACTTGCTAGGACACCTGGAGTGATCCTAGGGCCCCCCGAACACCTGGAATGGATCCATGATCTTGTAAATTGCTATATAAAGGAGCTCATTCTTGTGTTCATGAGCACATTTGCAACAATTGCTAATTAACTACCATCTGGAGCTTGCTAAGGACAAGGAGAAGACTCTCAAGTGTAGAAAAGACTGCTTGGACCTTAAATAAGCCTCTAATTACTTGTTTAGTCGTTAGGATTAGCTTAATTACCCTAAAGTCAAACTTAGTGTAAATTTAGTTTGATTTTCGTATTTATCATGCATGGGTTAACTACTGACCAAATTGAAAGTAGTTATAAGACCACATTAGTATAGGTGATTAACCCTTAAAAGGGCATCTCCTAATTATCTCGTTTGACCAGTTAATTGTCGGGTCAAAGTAGACAGAAGTTGAAAATATGATTAAAACTAATAAACCAAAGGTTCTAAATATTATTTTAACATTCTAATAACTTGGTAATTAATATTTAAACATGTTTTATCAGTCCTAACCCGACAATTAATAGTCTAAGGTCAGTTTATAACCGAAAGTCGCAAAAGCTTGACTTTTGCTTTGACTTTCAGTTCTGACCCATTCCAGCTTAATTCTTCCATGTTTTTAGCTTCCATTAGGAACACATTACTTAGTAGTATAACCCTCTGGAGTTATATTGCATGGTGCCTAATGGTTTGGATTATATGCACTTGATCGTAATTATGCTTAATAATGCCTTAAACGCCATTTTTGCATAAAATTGAGATTTTTAGCAATGTGAATGGACTAACACCTTTGCTACTGATATTTAGACATGTCCCGAAAATTTGACATCAGTTTGAGGTCTAGAATGGCCTATGTGAAATTACCAAAATGCCCCTACGATGCATAATTGGTTATAAAAGATATATTTCTCACATATAAAGTACCCTGCTGATATAACTTACAAAAATACATGTTTTTACAAATCAAATCAGACCTGGAACTCAGTTTTATAATTAAACTCTTTTACGGGCGTTAAAATTACCAAAATGCCCTTTTGGGACTTATTTTGTTTAAATTACTTTTTGGGCATATATGTTAATATATTACTCATATATTAACATATTTTGAGCATAATAATGATTAAGACCCGTATATAATTTATTTGGTTACCCGTTACGCATTTATACGTTCGGATCGGGTTATCTGACTAGTTTATGTAAAATAGTCGAAACGGGCTTAACCTTATCATTAAATTCTCATTTTCCAGAATGTATTTAGTTTACCCATATTATACAAGTATCCAAGCTTGTCGGGTCTAAATCACATTCTATCCCGGTCTCCGCTTAATCTAGCGTTTAGAACCGTAAGGTTTCCTTCTAGCTAGCCGGTCTAAGTCCTTGACTTAATTAAAGACCCGTTAGCATCCTAATAGGCTAATTAAACCTTCTATACAGATTAAATAGCTTCCGGTAAAAAGTGCCTTTCAAGAACCTTAAGAAATTTACTGCTATCACCAGGTAAATACTTTTAACTTATTTTCCCTATACGGGCTTGGGATACGGTATAATAATACCGCTTGGTCGGCTATGGGATTATTTTGCCGGATTGTGATTTAATAAATCCGCATAACCCATTATAATCTGTATTGTTTGATAACATAAACATTTGGGGGTTAACGACCGTGTCCTGGATATCCTCGACTCATTTATGTTATAATGGCCACGACCTATGCACGGGGTGCATGCATGCACCCGACAGATGCAAATGCTAAATATTAATTTACCCACAAGTTGGGGATAACTCCTTTGTGGGTTCTATAAGTGGTGAGTCAGTTAATCATGTCCGGCTTACAAACCGGCCCCACATGTATGACAAACATGTAAAACTGTATACAAGATTTTAATAAAGATTGTCCCAAGTAATAAATGATTTGTGCCAAGTGCACCTAAATCAATTTTTCTGAAATGTTTTCAAAACGAGTCAGTTAAATTGTATTTACCAGTGTAAACTGACGTATTTTCCTAAAGATTGATTGACAGGCACTTCCCGAAATAGGCTGGAGCTATAGGGTGTCATAGAGGATCTTGCAAATCCATAAGATACCTGAAGTCTGTAGTTTTTTTTCTTTGTACATTATGATCCGCCTGTGGATCTTATTACATTCCAGTCTGTATTATTCATGTACACGAACATCAGATAGTATGGTTTGTAATAGTTTATTTACCCAGCCTTCCGCTGTGCTATATTATTGTGTGTATTGACAATGATGATATCAACTACGTCACGATACTCCCCGTCGGGCCCACCGGTAATATGTGGAAATATTGGGGTGTGACAGGTTGGTATCAGAGCAAACATTGAGTGAATTAAACACTAACCTTTTGTGTTTAATCTCAATGACACAATAAGCACATTCCTTAGACTCTCGAGTCTAGGCAAATGACCTAGGATGTATCTTTAACTTTCCTTTGTTGTTGTTATATTTTATTTTATTTTGTTTTCTTGTTTTAACAGGAAGATCATCCGCATGCCTCCAAGAGTAAGGGGAAGAGGCAAACGTCCCATGCGTGGGGGACCGTCGATAGCAGGACCATCTCATAGGCGCACTCCATCGGCGTCCTTTTCGACCTCTGACTCTCACGATCTGTGGGGTCAACCTTTTGAGCCAGCAAGACATTTAGTCTCGCTAAGCTCTTCGCCTTCTTTCCACCCGTCTTTTGGGCCACTAGTTCCAGACGAGCCCCAACACTCACACCACTCTCAGCAATCACATCATTCTCGCGAGTCTTATCAATCGCACCACTCTTTGCATTCCCATTCATTTCACCATTCTGATTCCCTCTACTCCCCGGGACAGTTCAACCCTAACGATTATGTTAACAACTTGCTTGGCTACAACCCATTGGGCCCTGAGGACCATTTTTCTCAGGAGATGGAAATGGATGTCGACCCCGACCCGGAGATGCAAACCGGAACCCTGGGCCACCCAATCAGCATATCTAGTGGATCTCCGTTTCAGGGATCCCCATACCGTGGGCCCGATTCCTTCCAGGAGAGGATGGCAACCTTTGATTGGTATTTTACTCCTTCACCACCACCACTCCCTGTAGAGGAGCTACCTCAGCAGCCACCGCAGCCACCTCCCGAGCCTCCGAGGCGAAGGAGGAACGCACGCATGTCCATGCGGGGAGGACCTCGTTTCAGTTCTCCCCAGGGTTCGAGTTCCTATCCCCCTATTCCAGAGGACCCCCAGATGGGTGGGCCCTCGAACGCGGCGCCGGAGATTGAACCTCCGCCAGCTTCTTATGCACCATCACAGCCGCCTTCGGGTTTTGATAACCCAATCCCGACGTACCCAGGTTCTTCCGCGTACAATCCTTTTGAGAACCCATCGGGGTACCCATCGGACTATGGAACTCAAGACCCGTACCTTACAGTTGCGTAGTATCATCACCTTTACCCTTCTTCTTACCCTCCGGTTCTTCCAACTGGATACCCGGTACAGGGTTATCAGTACCCGCCGTACCAGCAACCTCCTCCACAGCAGCAGCAGCAAACTCAGGAAATTCTAGAGAGGTTAGATAAGGTTGAGCACAAAGCTAGAAAGGCCAAGGAAAAGTATGGAAGCATCATGAAGGGCCTTGCAAACCTTATGAAAGGGAAGAAGAAGTAGAGAATTGTTTTATTTTCTTGGTTGTTAGTAATCGTGTCCCTGTGAGGACATTTGTTTAATTTCTGTATCAAAGTCCCTGCGTGGACTTATTTTCCTTTCTGTAAGCCCCTGTGCGGGCAGTTTGTCTTTTCTAAGTCCCGTTTAGGGCACCTGTATTTGTTTCAAGTTTAAATGAAGTTTTAACTTTGGTTTTTAATTATGTATTTTATCACATCATGTTATATCTTTTCAATTTATAATTGATCCGCCAAAGAAACTCTTAGAGGTATTACCTAGCCAAAGTATTAATTGGCTATGATGGTACAACCTTTTTAAGATAGCAAATCTTTGTTAACATATGAAAACATGTTAACATTCCTAGCTGTGTGGTACGAGAAACCACACAAGCTTCCAAAAGGTACTTGGATCTTTCCAAGTCACATATAGCCTACATGATCAATGCGAATCATGGCTAACAAACATCAATATGATGTATACACCAAGACATCCTTTAGAGATGTATGCTTGTAAGCAAAGGTGTAATGATGACAACGAAATTTCAATTTATGAATTTCTTTTCAGGGCGATGAACTTTGTTTGACCCTTAAAAGATCACTGATCCAAGAGATCGGTGGTTAGCTCTTAAGAAGTCCCTGTGACAAGCTTCCTAAGCTATTTAAATGTCCTTTGAGACGAGCTTAATGACAAATAAAAATGTCTATTATGACATTGGCAGTTGTGAAAATTCCATCTTCCCCTGCCTGATAGTATAAAGAATAATGAATTCTCTAGATCTTTGCATATTATTTTAAAATGGTCTAAATGGTTTAATAATACCATGACCATCTGATCATCAATGCGATGTATCTATACATAATTTAAATATTACTATTGTTTGTTATAATATTCAGAAATGGCTGGCTCAGACGAAGCAAACAGTCATCCTGCAGAAGGCAACACCAGGATAAATATCACTGGTGCCGAACTTCAAGCACTGATCAACGCGGCAGTTTCTCAGGCGGTAGATGCTAAGTTTAAAGAGCCGAGTATTGTTCGGTCTCAGACTCATGCAAGAACCCATTCTCAACCACACACTCACAAGAAAAGTGAGCCTCAGCACTCTTCTAACCAGGGTAGTGAACCCAAAAGGCGGATAGTTCTCGAGCCGACCCCTAGGCACACCAAGGGTTGTACCTACAAGTACTTTGTCTCCTGTAAGCCGATAGACTTTATAGGAGAAAAGGGGGCGATTGATTGTATGAAGTGGTTAGACGAGATGGAAACTGTGATAGACATTAGCGGATGCGCTAGGGAGGACGTGGTCATGTTTGTATCCCAATCGTTTAAGGGCGATGCCCTCACGTGGTGGAAAGCGTTAGTGCAGTCCACTGAGAAAGTTCATTTGTACAATCTCTCGTGGGAGAAGTTTGTTGACTTGGTGAAGGACACTTATTATCCTCAGCACGAGGTAGAGAGAATAGAGACTGATTTCCTCACCCTTGTAATGAAGGATCTGGGTTGTAGATCCTATGTGACCAGTTTCAATTCCATGTCAAGGCTCGTACCGTATCTAGTCACTCCTGAGACCAAACGCATTGTGCGTTTCATTGGTGGTCTGGCCCCTGAAGTAAAGGGGAATGTAAAGGCTTCTAAGCCAGCCACTTATAGATCCGCTGTGGATCTATCACTGTCCCTCACATTGGATGTTGTGAGGAGTCGGGCGAAGAAGACTACTAAAGAGGGAAAGAGGAAAAGAGAGGATGACTAGTCTTCTCAATCAAACAAAAAGGGCAAGGGGAACTCTGGTTCCAAAAGGGGGCAATCAAGCGATAAGCCCAGGTGCAAGACTTGCCACAAAAGGCACTTTGGAAAGTGCAATCGAGACCCACAAGCCAAACCATGTGGGATCTGTAAAAAGAAGGGGCACAAGTCTGTTGAGTGCCGGAATATCAAGGATGCAACCTGCTATGGTTGCAATGAAAAGGGGCACATTAAAACCAACTGCCCCAAGAATGCGAAGAAGCCTGAAAAGGCAAAGAAGAACAATGCCAGAGTCTCCCAGATGCAAGCAAGGGAAGCGGTGAATGACGAGAACGTCATAACAGGTACCTTCCTCATCAATAATATTTATGCTAGAGTCTTATTTGATTCCGGTGCTGATAAGTCCTTTGTAAACCATAAGTTCTGTAAGTTGTTGAATTTGCCTGTTAAGACTCTAGACATAAAATATGAGGTAGAGCTTGCTGATGGTACCTTAGAAACAGCTTCAACTCTTCTTGATGGAGGTTCCAGATCCATTAAGAATCATTCTATCCCGCTATCCCTCCTACCAATGAAATTGGATGGTTTTGATATAGTTTTAGGCATGGATTGGTTGTCGCATAACCAAGCCCAAATTGCCTGCGATAAAAAGCTTATCATTATCAAAACCCCCTCTGGTGAATCAGTCACTATTCAAGGAGATACACAATATGGGCTGCCCAGCAATGTGTCTATTCTCAAGGTATCCCATTGCTTGAAAAGTGGATGTGTCATTTACATGGCACATGTGACTGTGAATGATCCAAAGCCGAAGATTGAAGACATTCCAATCATCTCAGAGTATCCTGATGTCTTTCCTGACGAATTACCTGGATTACCTCCTGAGAGGCAAGTAGAGTTCAGGATAGATATCCTTCCAGGATCTGCGCCTATCGCATGAGCTCCGTATCATCTAGCGCCTACCGAAATGAAAGAGCTCAGAACACAATTGGATGATTTATTGGAAAAAGGTTTTATTCAACCCAGCTTTTCGCCTTGGGGAGCTCCAATTCTGTTTGTGAAAAAGAAGGACGGATCAATGCGCTTATGCATTGAATACCGTGAACTGAATAAGGTAACGATCAAGAATCGTTATCCTTTACCCAGGATCGATGATTTGTTCGATCAACTTCAAGGAGAGAGTTATTTCTCAAAGATTGACTTAAGATCTGGATATCATCAACTCAAGGTTCGAACTGAAGATGTTCCGAATACGGCATTCAGAATGAGATATGGACATTTCGAGTTCTTAGTGATGCCTTTTGGGCTCACTAATGCGCCTACAACATTCATGGACCTCATGAATAGAGTCTGCAAGCCATATTTAGATAAGTTTGTCATTGTCTTTATAGACGACATCCTTATTTACTCTCGTAGCCAAGTGGAGCATGAAAAGCACCTTCGGTGTATCTTAGGACTGCTTCGACAAGAGAAATTGTATGCCAAATTCTCCAAGTGTGAGTTTTGGCTTCGCAAAGTCCAGTTCCTTAGACATGTTGTCAGTGAACAGGGCATCCAAGTAGATCATGCCAAGGTAGAAGCTGTTATGAATTGGGAAGCACCTAAGACACCTACAGAAATTCGCAGTTTTCTGGGTCTAGCCGGATATTATAGAAGGTTCATTGAGAACTTCTCAATGAGTCTAGCCGGATGTTATGAATTGGGAAGCACCACAGATCCCACAGAAATTCGCAGTTTTCTGGGTCTAGCCGGATATTATAGAAGGTTCATTGAGAACTTCTCAAGACGTTTGCCTCTTCCCCCACGCCTGTCTGTGGAGACATTACTTATATGGAACTAAATGTGTGATCTATTCAGATCACAAAAGTCTCCAACATCTGTTCAATCAGAAAGAGCTCAATATGAGACAACGCCGTTGGATGGAAACTCTGAATGATTATGATTGTGAGATTCGCTACCATCTAGGTAAGGCAAATGTAGTTGCTGATGCTCTAAGCCGAAAGGAAAGAGTTAAGCCAATTAGGATAAACGCCAAGAGCATCGAGCTAAAGAATAATCTGAATGAAAGACTATTAGCTGCACAAAAAGATGCGGTTTTGGAAGTTAATCTTCCAAATGAAAAGTTAGGTGTAACTGCTAAACAGTTAACACCTGGGAAGGATGGAATCCTCAGGATGAATGGTAGAATTTGGGTTCCTATTCAAGGAGGACTTCGAGATATAATCCTCCAGGAAGCCCACAAATCCAAGTATTCGGTTCACCCTGGAGGTGATAAAATGTATCAAGATTTAAAGGCAAACTACTGTTGGATAGGTTTGAAGAAATCTATCGCCACACACGTAGCTAAGTGCCTGACATGTGCTCAGATTAAAGCTAAACATCAAAAGCCATCAGGTCTTCTACAGCAGCCAGAACTCTCTACGTGGAAATGGGAGATGGTAACCATGGATTTTATAACCAAGTTACCTAAAACGAGGCACGTAAACGATACTATATGGCTTATTGTTGATAGACTGACGAAGTCAGCACATTTCCTGCCCATTAAGGAGACTCATAGCTCCGACAAGTTAGCCCAGTTGTACGTTGATAAGATTGTAGCTCTTCATGGTGTACCGGTGTCTATTATCTCGGATAGAGATACTAGATACACCTCTCATTTTTGGAAAAGTTTCCAACAATCTTTGGGCACACGTTTGAATTTTAGTACTGCTTACCACCCTCAGACTGATGGACAGAGTAAGCGTACTATTCAAACTTTGGAAGACATGTTTCGTGCATGTGTTATTGATTTGGGTGGTAGTTGGGATGACCACCTGCCATTGATCGAGTTCTCCTATAACAATAGCTATCATACTAGCATTCAGGCTGCGCCTTTTGAGGCATTATATGGTAGGAAATGCAGAACGCCTGTCTGTTGGGCAGAAATAGGAGAAGCTCAGATATCAGGACCTGATATAGTCCTTGAGACAACGGACAAGATTGTCCAGATTCGTGATCGCCTAAATTCTGCCAGGGATAGGCAGAAGAGTTATGCTGATAAGAGGCGAAAACCTCTTAAGTTTGAAGTAGGCGATAGAGTTCTATTGAAAGTGTCACCCTGGAAAGGTGTGATGCGCTTTTGGTAAAAAGGGGAAGTTGAGCCCTAGATATATTGGACCATTCGAGATTGTCGAATGTGTCGGCAGTGTAGCTTATAAGCTAAACTTGCCAGAGGAGCTGAGTGGAATTCATGACGTGTTCCACATTTGTAATCTCAAGAAATGCCTAGCCGATAAATCGCTAGCTATGTCTCATAAAGACGTACAAGTTGATAAAAGCTTGAGATTCGTGGAAAGACCAATATCGATCGAGGATCAACAAGTCAAGAAGCTCCGAAGAAAGTATGTACCTATAGTAAAGGTCAAATGCGACGCTCGCAGAGGTCCCGAGTATACGTGGGAAGTCGAGTCCACTATGAGATAGAAGTACCCTCACTTATTCCAGTAAATCTCGGGGTTGAGATTTATTTTAAGGGGGTGAGGATGTAACACCACATAAAAACGTGTCCAGTTATATATAGACACGTGTCCTAAACTCTAAATATGCGAAAGATTGAGTTTAAGGGACTAAAGTTGACAAAGAGCGAAAATATGCAAACGAAAGGACTAAAAGTGTCAACATGCCAAACTTGAGCCTCTGAATGACCATACATGAAGAAAATATTCTTAAACGAGTGATCAATTGAATATAAGAAGCCGTTTGTGAAAATAATCGGAAGATTATAAATTACAAGGGTTAAAAGTGTCAATATGTCAATTCTGACCTCTGAGTGACCTTTTAACGAAATCGAGGCTTCGAAATATTCAAATACACTCCCGAGAATAACTGATAAAAATTTCACGTGATTCCGAGATCGTTAAGCATGTTTTCCGAACTTTGGGTTAAAAGTGTCAACTTGATGAAACTTGCTTTCATGAAGATATTTAACGAACCCGAGCCTAACGAAGTTTGTTTATACATCCTTGAGCTTCATCAAAGTAACTACAAGGGCCTCATGTGTCAACAACGAAGTTAAAAAGGGTTAAAAAACACTCAGGGACTGAAACTGCATACTTAGAAACCTGTTTTGCCAGTTCAGATGGTCCACGCGGCCCGCGTAAGCCTTCCCCTATGACTTACGCGGCCCGCCAGAGAGTGCCAGTATCAGAAAAGAGTTGCCAGGTGCGGGTTAGGCTGTTCCACCGCCTTAACTTCGATGGTATCGACCTGGAGGGCTGTATGTCGATTTATTTCACTTCCTAGGACACCTGGAGTGATCCTAGGGCCCCCCATAACACCTGGAATGGATCCATGATCTTGTAAATTGCTATATAAAGGAGCTCATTCTTGTGTTCATGAGCACATTTGCAACAATTGCTAATTAACTACCATCTGGAGCTTGCTAAGGACAAGGAGAAGACTCTCAAGTGTAGAAAAGACTGCTTGGACCTTAAGTAAGCCTCTAATTACTTGTTTAGTCGTTAGGATTAGCTTAATTACCCTAAAGTCAAACTTAGTGTAAATTTAGTTTGACTTTCTTATTTATCATGCATGGGTTAACTACTGACCAAATTGAAAGTAGTTATAAGACCACATTAGTATAGGTGATTAACCCTTAAAAGGGCATCTCCTAATTATCTCGTTTGACCAGTTAATTGTCGGGTCAAAGTAGTTTGACAAAACAGAAGTTGCAAATATGATTAAAACTAATAAACCAAAGGTTCTAAATATTATTTTAACATTCTAATAACTTGGTAATTAATATTTAAACATGTTTTATCAGTCCTAACCCGACAATTAATAGTCTAAGGTCAGTTTATAACCGAAAGTCGCAAAAGCTTGACTTTTGCTTTGACATTCAGTTCTGACCCGTTCCAGCTTAATTCTTCCATGTTTTAAGCTTCCATTAGGACCACATTACTTAGTAGTATAACCCTCTGGAGTTATATTGCATGGTGCCTAATGGTTTGGATTATATGCACTTGATCGTAATTATGCTTAATAATGCCTTAAACGCCCTTTTTGCATAAAATTGAGATTTTTAGCAATGTGAATGGACTAACACCTTTGCTACTGATATTTAGACATGTCCCAAAAATTTGACATCAGTTTGAGGTCTAGAATAGGAGTTATGCTCAATAGCGTAATTAAGGAGCTTTTTATTAATTAAAAGGCGTAATTAGCATAAAGCCTATCTAAACCCGATCTTCGACATCAAACTTTTTACTTACTGATGTTAAATAATATTTTGGGATTTTTGAAGATTATTATTTATTTTTAGGCTGAGCATAACATAGGATTATGGCTTAATTTCGGTAATTGTCGGTTTTATCCTTTTCATACATAAAATGAGTTTTACATAATCTTTTAGTGCCAAACTTTTTGCTACTGATTTTATATGATAAATAGAATATTTTGAACCTTATAAACTGATCAAAAACTCAGATTTCCTATTTTAACCCGAAAACCCCTTTAAATCGATTTTTAAGCGTTTTTAGTACCTAGTATGGGTCAAAATTATATTTGACATATAAAACTCATTACCTACTGATGTTAAAGCTAATTTATGTAATTATACAGTAAGCCAAAGATTTTAAACTCAGAAGCCTGTTTTGAACTTTAAAAGCCTATGTGAAATTACCAAAATGCCCCTACGATGCATAATTGGTTATAAAAGATATATTTCTCACATATAAAGTACCCTACTGATATAACTTATAAAAATACATGTTTTTACTAATTAAATCAGACCTGGAACTCAGTTTTATAATTAAACTCTTTTACGGGCGTTAAAATTACCAAAATGCCCTTTTGGGACTTATTTTGGTTTAAATTACTTTTTGGGCATATATGTTAATATATTACTGATATATTAACATATTTTGAGCATAATAATGATTAAGACCTGTATATAATTTAATTGGTTACCCGTTACGCATTTATGCGTTCGGATCGGGTTACGTGACTAGTTTACGCAAAATAGCCGAAACGGGCTTAACCTTATTATTAAATTCTCATTTTCCAGAATGTATTTAGTTTACCCATATTATACAAGTATCCAAGCTTGTCGGGCCTAAATCACATTCCATCCCGGTCTCCGCTTAATCTAGCGTTTAGAATCGTAAAGTTTCCTTCTAGCTAGCCGGTCTAAGTCCTTGACTTAATTATAGACCCGTTAGCATCCTAATAGGCTAATTAAACCTTCTATACAGATTAAATAGCTTCCGGTAAAAAGTGCCTTTCAAGAACCTTAGGAAATTTACTGTTATCACCAGGTAAATACTTTTAACTTATTTTCCCTATACGGGCTTGGGATATGGTATAATAATACCGCTTGGTCGGGTATGGGATTATTTTGTCGGATTGTGATTTAATAAATCCGCATAACCCGTTTTAATCTGTATTGTTTGATAACACAAACATTTGGGGGTTAACGACCGTGTCCTGGATATCCTCGGCTCATTTATGTTATTAATGGCCACGACCCATGCACGGGGTGCAGGCATGCACCCGACAGATGCAAATGCTAAATATTAATTTACCCACAAGTTGGGGATAACTCCTTTGTGGGTTCTATAAGTGGTGAGTCAGTTAATCATGTCCGGCTTACAAACCGGCCCCACATGTATGACAAACATGTAAAACTATATACAAGATTTTAATAAAGATTGTCCCAAGTTATAAATGATTTGTGCCAAGTGCACCTAAATCAATTTTTCTGAAATGTTTTCAAAATGAGTCAGTTAAATTGTATTTACCAGTGTAAACTGACGTATTTTCCTAAAGATTGATTGACAGGTACTTCCCGAAATAGGCTGGAGCTATAGGTGTCATAGAGGATCTTGCAAATCCATAAGATACCTGAAGTCTGTAGTTTTTGTTTCTTTGTACATTATGATCCGCCTGTGGATCTTATTACATTCCAGTTTGTATTATTCATGTACTCGAACACTTAGACAGTATGGTTTGTAATAGTTTATTTACCCAGCCATCCGCTGTGCTATATTATTGTGTGTATTGACAATGATGATTTCAACTACGTCACGATACTCCCCGTCGGGCCCACCGGTAATATGTGGAAATATCGGGGTGTGACATATCAGCTGCACGCATCTACACCAATTGTCGTTCTCGTATATCATCAGCAGCTTTTAGACGTACGTTCTCAGCCTTTAGATGTTCAATTTCTGCTTGTTGGCGTTCAATTTTTGCTTGTTGGCGTTCAACAGTGGATTTTAACGTATTGATCTCCACCTGTTGCTTGATCACATCGCTTCTTGAAATGTTCTTGAACGCTGATTGTCTGTCAATCTGACCTGCAGCAGCTTGTAGTTGAGAAAATAAGAAATCTACCTTTTCGTCTGGCTGCATTTCAGAAAATTTTCTTTGTCGGCGTTCTGAGCTGTGCTGAGAAATAGTTGCTGGGATAGTAGATGCAATTGTGCGCGTAGGTGCAGCTTGTTGCGTAACTATTGGAGTTTCAGCTGCTGAAGTAACCACAAGAGGTAGTTCCGTTGTTCTTGGAGGAGAAGACAATATATCAGAAGCTTCGTCGGCCGTGAGTTCAAAGTTTGGATTCATTTCTGCTTCGTGAACAGGTTCATGTTGTGACACAGTTGGTTGTACAGATGAAGCATCGATATATTTCCTGCTCTTTTTCTTCATACGAGCAGCAATTTGTTTCTTCTTTAAACGCTCTACTTTAGTATCAGACGGAACATAATCGACATCCTCCTCCCGTCTAATCCGACGTACCTTCCTAACTCCACGCTCGTCAAGATAAACTCATATCCAGGTTCTGGCTCATTATCATCAGAGTCAGAATCTTCTTCATCACCTCCAGCAGAACTAGCACCATGTGCACCAGCTGCTGTTGCACCAACATCTCCACTAGCACCAGCATCATCGTCATCATTATCACTGTCACTTTCAGAAGAATTTTTGAAAATCTTAATCTTCTTACGTCCAAATTTATCCTCCATCATCTTTTTTAGTTTAGGCTCTTCGTCGTCCGATTGGCTGTCGTCGTGACGCCATTTATCTTTTACAGGAGCGACATAATCTTTCTTATGAAGAGCACCGATCATCTTCCTTGGCGATGTGCTTTCTTTATACCTATTTGCTACAACACCCCTGAATATCTTTAAAGAATGCTCTATCATAGCATCTATCTTCAGAATATCGTTGTCGGCTTTCGGAAGATTCGGATGTTGGACGTTCATTATCATCTGCAAGAATCTAGGGTACATCCAGAACTTGTTCCCTGTCGTACGCGCACCCGTTCTCTTCATATTCTCTTTCATGTTTGCGTAGATATACATGGAAATACTAAACGGCTTGTTCAATACCAAGGCCACCATCAATCCGACCAAATCATTCCCTGTCATATCATAACTAGCACGACGGTTGCTCAGGCATTGAATAAGAACATGTAATAGGAACTTGTAGCGCATCGGCAACCAAGCTTTGTTAATTTGGCCGCCCAGAATGTCATTTACGCACTTCAATCTAAGCAAGCATCCATGTGTACATAGATTCAGAACAGAATATTGTGCGTTTGGATCATCTTGAAGTTCCAACACGATGTTTAGAATACCTGGAGAGAGATCCACGTTCAATTGGTTAACCTGCCCTTGAATTAGTTCCTTTCCGTCAACTTCAATTACGTTAGCAGTATCCCAGAAACCATTAATAAGAGACTTGTAAACCGGCGTTGAATAGGTAATAGCTTTGTTTATCCAAGATTCCCTTAGCCATTGAGTGATCCCCTTAAATTCAGCAACCTTTCCTTCAGGATCAAGATACGCGATCATATTGTGTCGGGGTTCGGACATGGTTTGTTCTTCTGTTTTGTTAGTTTTCTTAGTCGCGGGTTTGCGTTTCTGTTCTTTCGGAGCCATTCTGTACACGAAAAACATCCACTATGAGTCATAAGGATATAGCACTTGCATAATACATATATGCATACATGTTAAGTATACTGTAAACAGTAAACATGTATATACATACATACTGTGAAAGTGTAATACAAATAAACAACATGAAAAATTTTCTAAGTATAAACCCCACGAAGAACTGTCTATGTGGCGAAGAACCTCTCTTAGATGAAGGATAGGTTTTTCGTCGCACATTATTGATGAAGAACTAAGTCAACAGAAGTCAACTATAGTCAACAGAAGTCTACTTGATGAAGAATAGGTTCTTCATCACTTAGGGTTCTTCGTCCTAGATTCAACAGCAAACAAACACCAATACACACCTTCAAATGACTGACATGAAGATTTTAAACCCAGAAATTTTACCACATCATTTAAAGCACATTTAATCCAGCATTAAAACAACCCAGATTCAATCAAAAACATCAATATACCAAAACCCTGTTTAGATCAACACCCAGATACAGTCCAAATTATCAATAATCCAAAACCCTTGTATAAACAGTTAACAATCTGAATGAAGAACCAGGTGATTTAAAACCATTTTTGACAATCAAACAACACACCAAACAGACCTAAACACGAATAAACCCAAAACCCTGTTTTAATACCCAAATCAAAAACCCAGATCATATAACTATCTACACATAATCATCAGATACATTCAAATGTTACTCAATCATTCGATGATAACCAATGAAACAAATAGATAAATATATGGAATAATCAAACATCAAAGAGTCTCAGACGGTTCCACAAACATTCGAACAAAAACAGTGCGTTTTAATGGTTAAGAAGTTTTAATCATGTAAATGGTCCCTTTTAATACCTTGGTTTTGATAAAATCACAGAGAAAAACAAAGGTATTTCGAGTCGGTTGGGGTTTTTGGCGAAGAAGGAGATGAACAGTTGTGGGTTTTGAAAAAGTGATGACAATAATGCACTGGGGGTCCCTTTGTATACCCTGACCCCTGACGAAGAACTATCAACGACAAAGAACCCAGTTGGGCTAACGAAGAACCTAATTGGGCTTAAACAGTTAGCCCACAATGAAGGTCCACGAAGAACCTAGGTTCTTCGTGAAGACCTCGACGAAGAATAATCCTTCATCGTGATAAGGTTTTTCGTTGACCAAAAGAGGTTCTTCGTTGACCTTTCATACACAAAATCACCATATCTTTGATCTTGAACAGATTTTACAGATTGAACAGATTTTCCTTTGTGTTAAGTTTACCAAATGCAAAAGGATCTTTATAAAGCAGTGAAATCACAAGCAAGTCGGTTTCGGGCTTTCCGGCAGATAACATTTGAGTTTCAACTTCGGCTAATCAAAAGAACTTTACAAATTACACTAAAACTGAATTTTAAATGCGGTAAACTAACGACAATCAATAATAAGCATTAAAAGACTGTACAAAACCAAACTTTTTGCAAGTTTCAAAGTATAAGAATCATACCATCTTACGGTGTTTGTCAAGATGGTTTTTGATTCTGTTAAAAGCTTTTAGATAAGTATCCTACCATAATTATCGGTATTGTTGTCCACATAAGCTCAACCGATCAGATGTAATCATAATTAGGAGATATGATTTACAGTATGACTTATACTTACTAGTCGATGTTCATCCACTCACGACACATTCCCATATCAAGGTATGCACAAGAGTTCATCTTACCGGTGAGTATACCGCTTATCATTTGTTTGAACGTATAAAAAGATGTAAGATACTCACTTATTTTTTATTGAAAAACAAGCCCTATGTGATAGAATCACTAATTGATGAGGAACTTGATTTTCAGATGCATGAGGGCACAGGAGGAAGTCCGTGAACAGGTTAGTACCAACGTACAGACAAAGAGACGAACTTGACTCCCGCATGAAAGCTGTGATATATTATCACTTATTTTGTTTAGACATGTGATTGTTGATCACTTATTGAGGTCGTATGCAATATGTACACGTATGTATAGTATCATGGAAGATCTAGACTTCATCTCCGTTATTTTTCCGAGAAAAGATACAACCATGATACCCAGATGATAAGACAGCATTAAAGACCGTATATCTCAGAACCTCGGCAATCTCTCAAACGAAATTTCGGTACTAAGACCATATGCCCATGAATGGTTCCCACTTGACTTGAAGTATGTTAGGTTTATATCATCCTGCACATTTTAATCTGATTGTGAGCCTACCAATACATCATTAGTAGAGATACTTATCATTTTTTTAATTTTTCTTTTTACATTTTTGACCATGTTGACCGACCACACCAGTGTATATCATCACTTTCTCTTATCCAAGAAACTCATTTTTGATTTTCTAATGTTTTTGAATTTTTTTATTTTTCAAACGTAAAGACAGAAAGTAAAGACATAAAGTAAAGACATAAAGTAAAGACATATATTTGGATTTTTGACTTTTTCACATGGTTTTGTATTTTCTTGAAATTTCTCCCCCTAAAATGCGAAAAGGTAACAAAAAAGAAAAACTTATTGTATTTTTAGAGTTTAAGAAAATATTTACGAAAATGATTAGCCAAAGAAGTTTTACTCACGTATCACCTTAATGCCATTGACCAAAAGAAGATAATCAAAACGTGATTTATCAAAAGCTTTAGTGAACAGGTCGGCACGTTGGTGATCAGTGTGGACTTTAACAACATCGATTAGCCATTTATCAAAACAATCACGTATGAAGTGATACTAAATATCAATGTGTTTGGTCTTGGAGTGCTGCACAGGATTTCTAGTGATCTGTAAGGCAGCATTATTATCAACGAAAGTAGAAGTAGATAGGAATTCAAAACCGTAGTCCCGCATTTGTTGCTGGATCTACAGAACTTGGGAGCAACAACTTGAGGCAGCAATGTATTCAGCTTCATAAGTTGATGTAGCGATGCAAGTCTGCTTCTTGCACTGCCATGTGACCAGGCGATTTCCTAAAAACTGACATCCAGCCGTTGTGGATTTGCCGTCGATTTTGCTGCCACCAAAATCCGAATCACTGAACGCGATCAAGTTGAAACTATCATCCCTAGGGTACCAGAGACCGGTGTCCGGGCAACCCTTCAAATAGCGGAAAATCCTTTTTATAGCTCCCAGATGTGAGGCCTTCGGATTGGCTTGATATCTTGCGATCAGGCATGTAGGATACATTATGTCGGGCCTCGAGGCTGTGAGATACATTAGAGATCCTATCATTGCACGATAATATGATGAGTGAACGCTTTCACCCTTCAAATCAGGAGTAATCCCGTGATTCTACGGAAGTGGGGTACCAATGGGCGTTGCATCTGACTTCTGGAACCGGCTCAAGATGTCACCAATATATTTAGTCTGATGAATGAATATCCCAGACTCAGTTTGTTGAACTTGAAGGCCTAAAAAGAAATTCATTTCCCCCATGGCACTCATCTTGAATTTCTCTTGCATAACACGCTCGAATTGTCTGCACAAAACATCGTTAGTTGAAGCAAATATGATATCATCAACGTATACCTGTACCAACAGAAGATCTCCATCCTGTTCTTTGATGAAAAGAGTGCAAACGATAAGACCTCGCCGAAAACCATTTTCCAGCAGATAGATAGATAAGGTTGCATACCAAGCTCTCGGTGCTTGATGTAAACCGTAGAGAGCTTTGTTGAGCAACCAAACCCGATCAGGGTGAATAGGATCTTCAAAACCAGGAGGTTGTTCGACGTGCACCTCTTCTTCAACTACACCATGTAAGAAAGCACTTTTCACGTCCATCTGGTAGACTTTGAATCCTTTAAATGAAGCATAAGCTAGAAAGATCCGAATAGCCTCAAGACGTGCAACAGGTGCATAAACTTCATTGTAGTCAATCCCTTCGATCTGATGAAACCCTTGAACGACTAGTCTTGCCTTGTTTCGAATGACTACTCCACGATCATCCTTTTTGCATTTGTAAACCCAACGGGTGCTAATTTTCTTGTATTCATCTGGTTTTTCAACAAGTTTCCAGACACCTAGGTTCTGGAATTGTTGCAGTTCCTCCTGCATAGCTTCCACCCAAGAATTATCCTTTAGAGCTTCTTTCCAAGACTTTGGTTCTTCTTGTGAGACATAACACGCGAAGTACCAATCATTTTGTCCCATAGATTCTCATATAGCTGTATACAAACCAGCATTCTGGTTGTTTTTCAGCTGATTACGCATCTGCAATCCACTTTGGACATTTCCAATAATATTCTGCTGCAGATGAGTATCATGAATTCTTGTTTCAGGAGCATCAGAAACACGAGCATTAATACCCAAATTGTAAAAATTAAGATCAACAACCAAATCCACGCCTGGCATAGACGTAGATGTGGATGCATTTCCTTCAGCAGTGTCTACATTCTGCACATGAAAAGTAGCTTCAGAAACACCTTGAATAGGAGCAACCGGAGCTGAAGATCCTTCATTCGTGTCGTGGAACTCATCATCTTCCAACGACACATTGTAATCAGCAGCATCTTCAAATTCCTCATTTTGAACAATATTGTTAACCGAAGTGGAAGCTTGAGGGTTAACAATAATTGGTCGAACCAATGACGAGTCAACTGCATTATCACTCTCCAGTAACATTTGAGCAGCTACTGATGCATCATCAAAGGTTGGCAGATTAAAGGAGTCGAATAGCCCATCATAATCGAACATCCAAGGATCACCCGGAGCTCTTACAGAATTAGTATACCTTTGTACCTTTACTTCACCCCATAACTCAATCTTTTTGGTTATCAAATTCCACACATGAAAATTCATAGTAGCATATCCAAGGAAGAAACCTTCGATAGCCTTGGTGCCAAACTTTCCGTGCGGTTCAATCATAGTGCATGGACCGCCAAAAGGTTCTAAGTAAGAAATGTTCGGTTTCCTTTTGTGTAACAGTTCGAAACAAGTTTTGTCATGCCTTTTAACTGTAAGAACTCTGTTTAAAGTATAGCAAGCAGTAGCCACAGCCTCCCCCCAGAACTAAACAGGAAGCTCTTACTCTACCAACATCGTCTTGCAGTCTCTATTATTGTTCGATTCTTCCTCTCAGCGACACCATTTTGTTGTGGAGTGTAGCGAGAACTGTACTCATGAAGAATGCCCTTTGAAGTACAGAACTCATCCATAACATGATTTTTGAACTAAGTTCCATTGTCGCCACGGATCCTCTTCACTTTCAAAGTATAAAAATTTTCTAGTAAAGTAAGAAGATTCTTGAGGATTTCAGGAGTTTCACTCTTGTGCACCATTACCGATACCCAAGAAAATCTGGAATAGTCATCAGTAACCACCAAACAATAAGCACATCCAAAGGTTGTTTTGTGTTTCATAGGTCCAAAGAGGTCTATATGAAGACGTTCAAGAGGCATGCTGATAGTGTTGACTTTCTTAATCGGGTGAGACTTCTTTGCTTTCTTTCCCTCTGGCATGGTACACAGACGACTTGTAGATGAAAATTCTTCACAGGCACACCATTCACGAGGTTGTATTTCACCAAATGGTTCATTTTTCTCAAATAAATGTGCCCCATTCGTCTGTGCCAAGATATAGACTCCTTTTCTGTGGCTTTTGAGATAAAACACGTGACTTGTGCAGTTGTTGTAATCCCTTGGCTCATGTCAAGAATATTAAGATCATTAATCCTTGGAGCCGATAAGAGAATCCATTCTTTGTAATTTTAAACCCGGGCTTTAGCACATAGCAACCGGCATCATCAAAATGCACGGTGAACTTCTTATCACAGATTTGCGAAACACTCAGAAAGTTGTGATTAATTTGTCGCACATAATTGATCTTATCAAAACTCACAACACCATTTGAGATCATTCCTTCTCCAGTGATGTATCCGCCTTTGTCTCCAGCAAACGCGACATAACCTCCTCTAATGTTTTTCACATCATAAAGAAGCCGTAAGTCGCCAGTCATGTGCCGAGATGCTCCACCGTCAACAATCCAATGACTATTAACAGTTCCTCCTAGAACACCCTGCACATATCATTCAACAATCAGTTGGAATTGGCGACCCAAGCCTTAGTGGTCTTGGGTCGTCCCTGATCATCAAGAAATGTGATTTCGATTTCTTGATGATTCAGAAATTTTATGTCTCCCCCTGAAATTTCACCGGTTTTAGGTTTCCAAGATTCCTTCCGTTTACCAGACTGTGAATAAAGATTTTGAAATTTCGGGTTTTAACGGTTGTAATGAACTTGGTTCCTTTTTAACAGATTTTACTTCCGGTTTTAAAGCCCTTTCTATGACTTTGACATTTTGACGTCGTTGTTTTGTTTCTTGTTCTTTAACAGTGTGTTTGTCTTGGTTTAGTGAAACAGAACGACGTTGTTGGTGACCTTTTTCAGGAGGGGCTCTCTCAACAAACTTTGCTTTGGGAAAGTTTGTACAGTTTTTGATAATATGTCCAAACTCTCCACATTTAAAACAAGATCTCCTTTCAACAAACTTAGGAGATTCTGATTGACAACCTGATGTCGAACTTGTAGACCCAAAGGTACTTGTTCCTTCATCACACCCATTTGTGTCTTGAGTGTAGTTGTTTTGACTATTTCGTTTTAAAATTTTGACTTGTTGAATAAAACCGGTATTTGATTTATTTTCAAAGTTCTCCACTTTATCAGTACCCTTTGATGCTACAAATTTAACATCATTGTTTTTCTTCTTGTAACGAGCTCCCTTTGTTTCAAACTTTGGTTGTGAAACAAAAGGCTTTTGAGCTCGTTGATCTAACTGTCTACCCTTAGAAGCGATAGATTGTTGCTTTGTCGGTAATCTTTGATTTCCATACTTTTTTCTAACTTCAGATTTTGGAATAGGATCACACTGAGTTACAATAACTCTAGGGATCTACTTACCCAAAAACTTACTGGTTGTATCTTCAAACACTTTATCAATCAAAGATTGATTGACGTTTTTAATTGGAAAATCTTTGTTTGAATATATTTTATCATCACCGACTAAAGTATACAACACATTCTCACTTTGAACGGTAGACACAGATTCCTTGATAGGATCTATCTCTTGTTTAGCAGCAGAGTGCACAGTAGGAGTAGGAGGATCACACAGAATATGATTCTCAATAGGAATTTCTACTCCTTTCATCTTATCAAGAGATTTATCCAGATCATTCACATCTGATTCATCATCTGATGAATCATAGTCCTCAACCGTTGGAGCACTTTATTCCGTAGATGTTGAATTTTCTATTCTTTCAGATGAGCCTTTCGAGGAACTGTCCGATTTGAGCCCTAATCCTGTAGTGACCTCCTTTTAATCAAGAGGTACACTTGGTTCAAAACGGGGCATTTCCTCTTCATCGGGCATTTTGGTATAGTTGTGTCTCAAAGGAGGCGGACACGACTTAAACCCAACGCCTTTCACATTCCCTTTCAGTTTTTGAACTTCTATGATGTGATCAAGCACATATCGGGAGTTAGAGTAAATTTCCAATTTGAGCTTGATCGCATCATGCTCGCATTTTGCCATGGCTAGCTCCTTCTTTGTTTCCTCAATGATATTAATGTAGTTATTAATACCAGTTTGTTTGTTAAAAACAGTTTTTGTTAATTCGGAAACCCTTTTCTTTAAGGTTTCAATTACTAATTTGAAATCTTTTTCATTTCGAGTTAAGGCCATGTTTGCTTCTTTGCATTTTGACAGTTCAACAACCAAATTCTGATTGTGAATATGAATCATTTCCGATTCATGTTTCAGATCAGCACAAATATTGCATACACTAGGAGTAGGAGTATCGGAATTTACCTGACTGGGTGAGGCTGCGACATTTGCCATAAAGGCAGTCTGATAAGAGAAAGATCCATCTTCAGAGAAGAACTTCTCCATTTATTTTGATGCAACAGCAGCCTTCTTTATCAGAACAGATTTCTGACACTTTAACTCCTTAGCTTCCTTTGGCAAGTCACGAACATCAGAATCCATTTCCTCCTTCACATCCAATTCTAAACTATAACCTCCCACACTCGAGCTTTCTTCATCCGAACTACCACTATAACCCAAACTATCATCACTTTCAGAGAACTCTTCTTTGTACACATGCTTGATGTGATTGATGATTTTGGCATAACACGCAGTTCCTCCTCCACCTTGCTCACCACCTCCAAACTGTACAGACCAATCACACCCTTCATCAGCTTGAACGGCTAATGCTCGGTTGGTGTTTGAAGGCCCTATCTGGTTGTGGTTGGTTGTGTTGGCTGGGTTGTTCACAACTACTATCCTTCTTTCATGGTTAACTTGATTTGTGTTGGATGTACTTGTTTGATTTCGGAAGGGATTTATGTTGCCTTGTCTGCTCAGTCGAGTGCACTCACGTTTGAAGTGACCCTTTTCACCGCAATTAAAGCATGTAACTACATCCTAATCGAAACCGTACTTTGTATCCCTTTTGCTTTCCAAGGTAGTTTTCCCCGTTCGGCACATGTAAGCCTTAGCCCTTCGAACAAAACTTACAAACGCCCACTTTATGTCCATCAACTCCATTTCATCACGGTCTATCTGTTGATAATCTTCATTGGTCAAATTAATGTTTCCAATTTGACCTGCAACCAATCCGTATTAGGCATTGACCATTGTGTTGAGAAGTTTCATATGTTCCTTTGCAAGTTCTATATTGACTTTTGAGAGGTTTGAAGTATCAACTCTGACGGTGTTAGGGTTTTGAGGTTAAAGTTGTTACTATAACATGCTTGTTGTGGTTGAGGTGTAACAACTGGCGGTTGCGGAAAATAGGCTCTTGGATCAAATTGAGGTTGAGGTGTAGTGACTGGTGGTTTAGGGAAATAAGCACTTGGATCGAATTGGGGTTGTGATTCGATTTGAGGTTGTGCAGCAGGTTGTGGTGGTGGAAGATAGGCATTTGGATCAAAAACCTGACCATACGACATTTGAACACTTGTGGAAGCTGATTGATCTGGTGTAAATTATGGTAGGAAGGGGTTTACATTTGTTACTTGAGGAAAATGGCTTGTATTGGACATAAAAGCCGTTTGCAGCTTTGGTTGTTGACTGGAATCAACAGCAGGGTTAATCCCTCCAAAGTACATTTCTGGACTTTGAGGAACTGTAATGCGTTTAGCTTTACGGATTTCCTCTTCATTCTTGTTTTCCAGCTTCTAAACAAATTCATAGATACTGACAGTATCTAAAACACCTGTATGCCTTAATAATTCAATGAATGGGCTCGGCTTTGGTGGTAGAGCATCAGCAAACCGTGTAACCATTTCCTGTGGAGTTACAACAACTTGTTAAGAAAACATTTCGCTAAGTAAATGATAAAAACGAGTTGTCATATCATTTAATGTTTCGTTCTACATGAATAAAAATGCTTCAAACTCCTTTTCAACAAATCTTGGCGTGTCTTCCTTATAGCCGCATTTCCTTCTCCTCTTGTTACCAAGATGTCCCACAAGGCTTTTGTGGTGGTACAATAAGCGAATTGATGATAAATATCTTTGTGAAGTGCTTGCGTAAGGATAGCAAACGCCTTCTTTTCCAGATCATACGCCTTTTTGTCGCTTTCAACCATATTTGCGAAAGTCGTTGGATTTGATCCTGCTTCTTCAAGAGCTGTGTTGTATGCTGTAGTAAAACACCTCCGTAACTTGGTGTTTTGCGCTAAAACATAAGTATGAAATCGACCTTTCCAAGATGGATAGTCGTTCATATGATTCAGCTTTGGCGGTCGATTGTTTCTACCTGCTTCACTTTCGTTCATTAACAAATTCTGAATACTTTGATTTTGATTCGCTACGCATGCCCATTGACTTGCAGAAATTGTTTGTTGTGGCATCATGTTCTTGACCCACGCCGCTGCGGAGGTTGGATCTTGACCTGTGCTTGAGCTACTGCTCCAATCCCATGGACTAGTACTCATATTTGAAGTATGAATGAGTTTACCTGATCAAACACTTGAAATGAAGCAGTTAGCAATGTTTTACAAACCTTCTGTTTAAATTGTAACTTATGTCCACGAACAACTATCCACGAAGAACTAGTTCTTTGTGAAAGACCTCTCAGACGAAGAACAGCTTCTTCGTCAACAACAACTTTACGAAAGATTTGGTTTTTCGTCTAAGACAATTTGATGAAGAACTAGGTTTATCGTCAACAGGTTCTTCTGTTGACTTAGTTGATTTCTATTGACTTAGATGATTTCTGTTGACTTGGATGACAGAAAGCTATTGTTAGATATTTTCCAAAAGCGAATCTTATCTTCTAACACAAGTTGGTGACACTCTTTTCAAAGCAGCACCCAAGCCATCATACTTTAGACAACTTTGTCCAAACAATTGTATTTTAATAACAAACTTCAATAATTGTACAATTTTGTCAAACAATTGTATTTTAATAATACTTTAATAATGCAAACACAAATGAAGATTCAATAATTCAAAGAGAATAACCCAAACCCAGAAACTTATGAAGAACACTATGAACATATGAGTTTTCCGATGAACTATATGAGTTTACCGGCACCGGGAAAATTTCCGAACAAAGCACTCAAATTTCAATAAAAACCAAATCTCAACATGTAAACATGAGTTTTAACAAGGTTTCTGATAAAACTCGTAGCAAAGTATCAAGTTTTTCATTGATTTTTCAAACACATTTTCCAGAAATATAAATTTTGAGAAGAACACTTTCTGAAAAACACTAAAACAGCTTGTTTCAAACACAACAATGTTTGGTTTTAAACAAGGAAAACAGCCAGTGCTCTGATACCACTTGTAGGACCATGTTTCGGGACCGAAACCGTGATTCGTGTGTTTATGTTTATAGACGGGAAGATTAGAGACGGATAAAAGTACTTACTTGTATTGATTCTGTAACATAACATTACAAACCAGCCAGATTAACAAGCTAACCGAACCATACCAAAGGAGTACACATCCGGGGAGAGACCAAGTGGTGATCTCTCCCTTTGAGGTCTAAAACCTCCTAAAGCTTCAAGTGTTTACAGTGACAAAGGGTTGCTATTTATAGTTACACCCCTTTGTCTTGCAAACACACACACGGTCAAACAAATAACCCTCTCATTTGACCACTTCAAACGAGCGGGTCTGTACACGTTCGTTAGACCGTTTCACTAACTATTATAAAATCAGCATAAAATAAATCTAATCTATTCGAACAACATCGGACACAAAATTTGCATCAACATGGCTTCTATTTGGCTTTCACATTGTGTTACCTGAAACGCGTTTTGAAAACATTTTATCAGCAAGAAATACTGAAGAATGCATCCTAGTTTAATGAAAACAACTTTTATTACTTTATAGTATTGAGGGCATCCGCAATTACATTTGTTTATATCTACTCAATTACTCATTCAATACTGTCAACAGCTGACTTGTGGGTCATATTACCTATTGGCTAACTCTTCGTCCAATGGTAACGTTTTCCACATTTTGTATACAAAACCCCAACATACCGGCAGTAATTGTAGAATCACAAATACTCAATTATTGTTAAGTGTAATTTAAAACATTTGAGGTTTTGGTAAAACATTTTGACTCACAAAAAGATTTATAAAAAGTGGCAAAAAGCAGATGTACTCACATTGTTGACTTAGGTAAAACTAAAGCTTCCTGTTGTATCTCCTGGTTATTATCTATTAAAATCAAATAATGCACACGTGTTAGTAAAGTAACCCAATTCAAATTAACCGTACAACTAGAGATAGAATTCCAATGACTGAGTCGGGCAGAGACGACATGCATTACGGAATCCTAGATCAATCGAGTGTAACACGAGACAGAATTCCAATGACTGAGTCAGGCAGAGCCGACATGCGTTACGGAATCCTAAATCGATCGCGTAGGGTAATAGCAGGGTTATAGTACTTACAATGAGGCAAAGCTTCGTTTTATAGTGGGTATTATGCCCGGTATTATAATTGCTATTAAGAAGTTTGAGAGAGAAAAACAGAAATGAACGAAACTCAAATGAAGCCAAAGCCCTCCTTTTATAGGATGGTCGAGGGGTTCGTCGTGCCCCGCGACGCCCCAAGGCTTACCCGTCGCGGGCCGCCAGAGCCAGAAAAGGCGGCGGTAGGCTTGGTGAGTCAAGGGGTAGGCTTGCCACTAGTGGTGCCACGTGGCTTCATTGTGTGTCCGGCAAGTCTAGGCCGTCGCGCCCTGTGAAGGATCCTCCTTCGTCTGTCGCGGGCCGCGAGCGACACAAAGATTTTGTTTTTCTTGATTTTTCTAAGTATAAGTGTAATTCGGGTCCGTTTCTCGTTTACGGGGTATATACAGAACGTTTAAGGGTTATATTAAGGGATATAGGAGGGTTATTATATCCTCCCCACCTTGTTTTAGATCTCGTCCTCGAGGTCTACTGGAACAGGTGTGGGTATTTCCTTTGCATTTCTGACGCGAGTTCCCGGGTGTATTCTGGTCCTCTCTTGGAATCCCATTTTACTTTGACCAGAACTAGTCTCTTGTGCTTGAGGTTCTTGATCTTTCTATCTTCAATCTGAACGGGTTTCTCGATAAACTTACGTTTTTCATTTACCTCTATGTCCTTAAGATGTATTACTAATGATTCGTCTGCTAAACACTTTTTGTGATTACATACATGAAACACATCATGTATTCCTGCCATTTCCTCTGGCAGTTGTAGCTGATAGGCTACAGGTCCTATTCTTCTAATAATCTCAAAAGGTCCAACATACCTGGGGCTTAACTTTCCTCTTTTAACGAAACTGACTACTCATTTCCATGAAGAAACTTCTAATAAAACCTTATCTCCTACTTGAAATTCTAAAGGTTTTCGTCTGTTATCTACATAACTCTTTTGACGATCTCGTGCTGCTTTTAGTCTTTCCTTGACTTGAATTATCTTATCTATTGTTTCTTGCACTATCTCTGGTCCAGATAATTGATTCTCTCCAATTTCTGCCCAACATACTGGAGTTCTGCACTTTCGTCTATAAAGTGCTTCAAATGGTGCAGCATTAATGCTAGTATGATAGCTGTTATTGTAAGAAAATTCTATCAAAGGTATATGGTCGTCCCAATTTCCTCAGATATCAATTACACAAGCTCTAAGCATATCTTCCATCGTCTGAATTGTCCTTTTGTTTTGTCCGTCCGTTTGTGGATGATAAGTTGTGCTTAGATTTAACCTGGTTCCCATTGCTTTTTGGAAACTTGTCCAACAAAGAGAAGTAAAACGAATATCTCTATCGGATACGATAGATAAAGGAATTCGATGTAGGAAACTATTTCATTTACATAAAGCTTGGCTAACTGTTCCATACTGATAGTTTCCTTCATTGGTAAGAAATGAGCAAATTTGGTTAATCTGTCTAGAATCACCCAGATTGTATCATTTCCTTTTCTTGTTTTGGGTAGTTTGGTAACAAAGTCCATTGTTATCAATTCCCATTTCCATATAGGCATTTCTAACTGTTGCAATAGTCGTGAGGGTTTCTGATGCCAGCTTTAACTTGTGAACAAGTTAGACATTTAGCAACATAATTTGCTATATCCTTTTTCATTCCTATCCCCCATACATTCTTTCTTAGATCTTGATACATCTTATTACTTCTGGGATGTATCATATATTTAGACTTATGAGCTTCTTCTAGAATTCTGTGGCGTAGGTTTCCTTGTTCAGGTGTCCACATTCTTTTCTTATGGAACTTCCAAATTCCATCTGTTCCTTGTTCTAATTCCTTAATCATTACTTTTAATTTTTCAGCATCATCCTTGATTGCTGTTTCTTGTACTTCTCTAATTTGCCCATTTAAATCTACTTGTAGATTTAATCTCAGAGAACGTACACGCTTCGGCTTTTCATGATACTTTCGACTTAAAGAAATCAGCTACTACATTAGCTTTCCCATCATGATACTGTATATCACAATCATAATCGCTAAGAACCTCCATCCAACGTATTTATCTCATATTTAATTCTTTTTGCCCAAATATATACCTTAAACTCTTATGATCGGTGAAGACAATAAATTTATTTCCATATAAATAGTGTCTCCAAATGTTAAGGGCAAAAACTATGGCCCCTAACTCTAGATCATGGGTTGTGTAATTCTCTTCATGTTTCTTAAGTTGTCTAGAGGCATAAGCTATAACCTTTTGACGTTGCATCAACACACATCCATATCCTAGCTTAGACGCATCACAATACACTATAAAGTCCTCAGTTCCTTCTGGTAATGCGAGTATGGGTGTGTTGGTTAACCTTTGCTTAAGAATCCTAAAGACTTCTTCCTGTTTTGGTCCCCAATCAAACTTAACTGATTTACAGGTCAATTTAGTTAATGGAATGGCTATTCTAGAGAAATCTCGGATAAACCGTCTATAATATCCTACCAATCAAAGAAAACTGCGTACTTCTGTTGGTGATTCAGGGACTTTCCACTTAGTAATCGCCTCGATCTTTGTGGGATCCACATGAATTCCTTCATGATTAACCAGATGTCCAAGGAATTGCACTTCTTGTAACCAAAATTCACATTTTTAGAATTTAGCATAAATCTTCTCTTTTCTCAACAATGGTGGAAGTGTATGCAGATGCACTGCGTGTTCCTCTTTACTGTTAGAGTAAATTAGAATATCATCTATAAAGACAATTATGAATTTATCCAGGTATGGTTTACATATCCTGTTCATCATGTCCATAAATGCGGCTAGGGCATTGGATAAACCAAATGGCATGACGGTAAATTCATAATGACCATATCTCGTTATGAAAGCAGTTTAAGGAATATCCTCTTCCTGTACTTTTAGTTGATGATATTCGGAGCGTAAATCGATCTTAGAAAAGAATCAAGCTCCTTGAAGTTGATCGAACAGATCATCGATTCCCGGTAATGGGTACCGATTCTTAATCGTGACTTTGTTCAATTCTCGATAATCAATGCACATATGCATCCATCCATCTTTCTTCTTAACAAACAACATCGGTGCTCCCCATGGTGACGAGCTTGGTTGTATAAAACCTTTGTCAAGAAGTTCGTCCAATTATTTCTTTAGTTCTTGCATTTCCGTTGGTCGATATGGTGCTTTGGCAATCAGTGTCGTCCCTGGTATTAGGTGAATTCTAAATTCAACCTCTCTATCAGGCAGTAATCCAGGTATCTCTTCTGGAAAAACTATTGAGAACTTAGATATTACCAGAATATCCTTTAATTCTTTTGCTTTAGTATTAATGATTACAGAAATCATATATACTATTCCTCCTTTCCTTTCATAACTTGCAGCTTTCATCACAAAGATGAATTTTGTCGATTGGGTTGGCTTATCTCCTTTAATTGTGATCTTTTTACCACTTGGTGTACTTACTTGCACTATCTTTTGATCACATAAAATACTGGCACGATTGGCTACTAACCAATCCATTCCTAATACGACATCGAAACCGGCCAGATTCATTGGGTAAAGGTTAGCAAAGAAACGATGGTTTAGAATTTCTATTATTTCTCCCTGCAAGATTTCACTTATCTTAACAGATTCTCCGTTTGCTGTCTCTACCAGACAATCTTGTTGAAGTTTGACTAAGGGTTGGTCAAGAAGTTGTAGAAAGAAGTATTGATAAATGTTTGGTTTGCACCAGAGTCAAATAATACTTTGGAAAATATGTTATTAACTAAGAACGCACTGGCAATCACATCCGGAATCATTTTGGCTTCCTCAGCTGTCAGAACAAAGGCTCTGGCATTCTTCTTAGGTGCTTTAGTTGTCTCAGTCTTGTTGGTCGTGGCTAGAGCTAGTTTCGGACAGTTTGGTTTGATGTGTACCTTTTCTCCACAATTAAAGAATATCCCATTACTGGGTTTCTTCCTACAGTCTTCTTCCTTATGTCCAGATATTTTGCAAAAGTTGCGATATATAGAGCATCTTCCAGAATGCTTTCTTTTGCAATACATATAGTAGGGTGTAGAGGAGGAACCTGTACCTTTCCCATGGATGGAATTACCGTAGGTGAAATTCTTGGGTAAGCTTTTGAGCTAGGTTCTTTCTCAGGTTTTCCTCTTGAGTACGTACCAATTCGTCAGTCAGGGTATTGGCTAGTTCTACTGTTTATTCTATGGTTTGCGGTCTAGATGCCTTGACTACATGTCTAATCTCACTAATTTATCCCTAAATATAACGGGAGATTAACACTGGTTCAGGTGAGGCTAAGGTTGGCACTATCCTAGCATATTCGAAGAATATGGTAGTGTAACCTTTGCAGTCTATTCCAGTCATTCTAAGATTTAGGAACTTATTGGCGATTTGTTCCTTCTCATTAGGAGGATAAAATTTTCTTTCAACCATTTCCTTAAAGTTAATCCATTCCATATTATACACAATGTCACTTCCCCTAGACTGGAGAATAGTTTCCACCATTCTAAGGCTGCATTTTTGAAAAGATTAGAAGCAAACATAATCTTATCTTCATCTATACATTTACTTATTTTTATGACTGCTCCTATCTTTTCTATCCAACGTAAGGCTGCAATGGCTCCTTCATTGTCTGAGAATTCTATTGATGTGCAGGCCAAGAACTCTTTATAAGAACAACCGTATGAAGCGGTTCTTCTTCTTTTAGGAATTGGAGCTTAGATAATAGGTCCATTATCATTCACACTATGACTTGGTTCAGTGTGTTGACGTTTACTTCCATTTGCAGATTTATTATTTTCCGCTTCTTTAATAGTCCAATAAGGCATAGCATCTATAATTCCTTGTGCTACTATATGTTGGATGGCACTGTTATCTATTTGGTTTCAGTTATTCTCATTATTCTGGTTTTCCTAATTTACTTCATTGACATCTGAATTGTGAACATTTATCAGGTATTAATGATCACAGAATAAAATTTAGTACAATTATGTATACACAATCACACAAACAAGTTGGTCAAAAACGTCGATCATTGCGACTTTTACTCTATTTCATATATAGGCATCTATTACAAACTATAATTGGAAGTCAAATATACTATGCATTCGTATATATATATATATATACATATATATATATATATACATATATATATATATATATATACATATAGGGAGAGGATCATGAGAAAACTAGATATAAATGAGAAAACTAGAAAACTAACTAAAATCCACTAAAAGGGAGAGGGAGGGAGACTTTTAATGAAGGAGGGGGGACTTTTAATGAAGGAGGGGTAAAATTGGAACAAAAAATATATAAATTTTCAAACATTTCCCATTTCTCCATACGTTATCATTTTAAAACAAAAATGGCACCATAAGATCACAAATTTTCTTATCTTTCATTCAAGTATATTCGAGCATATTTTTTATGACATAAAAAAAGATTTATGGTGTCGTCTTGTTTTCTACACTATTATTATAGTAGTGCACATGTGCAATGTAACATGTACTACAATTGCATTACATGCTTAAAATTAGCTTTTTGAGTCTAGTTTAGCTTTTAGGGTTAGTTTTTTTGGAGGTTTAGGATTAGGATTAGGTTTTTGGGTGTGGGGGGGGGGGGTTTAGGTTTTTTTGGGGGTGGGGGGGGGTGGGGGGTTTAGGTTTTTTTTCGGGTTTATGTTTAGGGTTTAGTTTTAGGTTTTTGGGGGGTGGGGGTGGGGGGTTTAGGTTTTTGGGGGGTGGGGGTGGGGGGGTTTAGGTTTTTGGGGGGTGGGGGAGGGGGTTTAGGTTTTTTTTGGGGGGGGGGGTGGGGGGTTTAGGTTTTTTTCGGGTTTATGTTTAGGGTTAGTTTTAGGTTTTTGGGGGGTGGGGGGTGGGGGGTTTAGGTTTTTGGGGGGTGGGGGGTGGGGGGTTAGGCTTTTGGTGGGAGGGTGAATTTAGGTTTTTGGGGGTGGGGGTGGGGGGGGGGTCTAGGTTTTTGGGGGGTGTCGGTGGGTGGTGGGTTAAGTGGTTTAGGCTTTCCGTATTAGTGCACATGTGCAGTACAACAAAAAAAATTTTTTTTTTTTTTTTTTTGAAATTTTTTTTCCATACATATAAAGTAGCGATTTTTTATTAAAAAATTGTAAAAAAAAAAAAAAAAAAAATTTGGTATTTTTTTTGTTTTTTTTTAGGTTTTTTTAGTTAGTTTTTTGGTTTTCTCATTTAAACTAGTTATCTCATGATCCATCCCCTATACATATATATATATATATATATATATATATATATATATATATCTAATTAAAGTACAAAATTACACATATATCAGGTATGTTCTAAATGTCGTTTATCCAGTATTGCATTTCTCGTTCATCATATATCCAAACTAGTTTCTCCCCTATCTGTCGGATTCTGTTCCCCTCATTCACTAAATCTTCTCCATACTAATGGAGTTCCTGCACGTGTTTTCACTCATTGGTGGGTCTAAGGGTTCAGGTTGAGGTACGAGTTCCTCGTAAGGGTCTGCGTTATTCATTTCGAAAAATGCTCTATCTGTATCCCTCCACGGATCCGGTTCTAAAGGCACTGGTTCTTTGTGAGGGTATAGGGTCGAGTATGATCTATTGTTATCAAACCATGGATCATATTGTAAAGGCTGTGGAGTTGGGATTCTAGGTAACTCGTTGGGTCAAATGCAGGTATTGGGAATTGGTTTTCTGGGTTGGGTTCTAGCATTTGTTGGTCTGGGAACAAGGGTAACAGTGGCGGTTCGGCTACTTGGTTTAGGTTAGCATCTACTGCTGTAGTGGCTAACATATGAAAATTGGCTAGTTGTCTATCTAGTTCCTCTTCCCAAGGTGGCCTACTGGCTGTTTCCTGAATCTGTGCATCTGCCTCCCTATTGGCCCTGACTATCGTCCTCTGTTGTAATTTCTTCATTCTTTTTCTTCTCTCATGGGCTCATCTATTAAACCAACGTCTTTTCTTACTAGTAAAGGGTTCCTCAGACTGTTCCTTAAATATAAATATTCCTTCTTCGGTATCGGCTGAGTATCCTGAGGGATTAGGTTGAGATGATGTTCCCTCATCCTTTGGCGAACTATCTAAATAACGATAAGCATCCGAAGATCCTTGCTCACTCATACTTTAAACTAACAATTAGTCAAATAACACATAATCACATAAGTTATTTCCTAACACAGAGTTTAAAATTTCAGTGTCAGCAGAACACTTCTTTGGCTTAAACCGGTGGCTGTAGCTCTGGTACCACTCTCTGTCGCAGCCCCCGACCCCTACCCTGGGAGCAGGCGCCGCGAGGACAGTATCAGTGGTATCGGTGTTTATTTATTTAGCAGCGGAATACATCAGGATCGTAGTTAGGAAATATGTTTATCAGAGTAAAACATCAACTCTTATAATAATAATTTATTGGGATAAAACCCAAGTTCATTTGATAATACATCTGTGGGGATAAACCCTAATTATTGAAAACACCCGTGTTGTTTATTTAGGTAACTTTTATAGCGACTTTTCCAAGCCTTCAGTGCTCTCCAGCTGGCTTCTATTTGTCTTTCACATTGTGTTACCTGAAACACGTTTTGAAAACATTTTATCAGCAAGAAATACTGGCGAGTGCATCCCAATTTAATCAAAACAACTTTTATCACTTTACAGTATTGAGGGCATCCGCAATTACATTTGTTTATATCTACTCAATTACTCATTGTGTTACCCGACTTGTGGGTCATATTCCCATTGGCTAACTCTTCGTCCAATGGTAACGTTTTCCACATTTTGCATACAAAACCCCAACATACCGGCAGTAATTGTAGAATCACAAATACTCAATTACTGTTAAGTGTAATTTAAAACATTTGAGGTTTTGGTAAAATATTTTGACTCACAAAAAGATTTATAAAAAGGTGGCAAAAAGAAGATGTACTCACATTGTTGACTTAGGTAAAACTAAAGCTTCCTGTTGTATCTCCCGGTTATTATCTATTAAAATCAAATAATGCATACGTGTTAGTAAAAAAATCAATTCAAATTAACCGTATAGGTCGAGACAAAATTCCAATGATCGAGTCGGGCAGAGCCGACATGCATTATGGAATCCTAGATCAATCGAGTGTAACACGAGACAGAATTCCAACGGCTGAGTCGGGCAGAGCCGACATGCGTTACGAAATCCTAAATCGATCGCGTAGGGTAATAGCAGGGTTATAGTACTTACAACGAGGCAAAGCTTCGCTTTATATTGGGTATTATGCCCGGTATTATAATTGCTATACAGAAGTTTGAGAAAGAAAAACAGAAATGAACGAAACTCAAATGAAGCCGAGGCCCCCCTTTTATAGGCTGGTCGAGGGGTCCGTCGCGCTCCGTGACGCCCCAAGGCTTGCCCGTTGCGGGCTGCCAGAGCCAGAAAAGGCGGCGGTAGGTTTGGTGAGTCAAGGAGTAGGCTTGCCACGAGTGGTGCCACGTGGCTTAATTGTGTGTCCGGCAAGTTTAGGCCATCGCGCTCCGCGAAGGATCCTCCTTCGTCTGTCGCGGGCCGCGAGCGACACAAAGATTTTGTTTTTCTTGATTTTTCTAAGTATAAGGGTAATTCGGGTCCGTTTCTCGTATACGAGGTATATACGGAACGTTTTAGGGTTATGTTAAGGGATCTAGGAGGGTTGTCATACCCAACCCCATGCCACCGCATGGTTTTCTTTATATTCTTTTACTCCATCCCCTATTACTTTACATCTTACATTTACTTGTGTAGTTACTTGGTTATATAAAAATTATCTCATTAGCTGACATTTTTTTTTTGTTCACCACGAGAACCCGTTACAAAACTCATAGATATAATAACCCTAAACCGACACCCTCGTAATTTTTCCGACACCCGAAAAATATTTAAAATGTCCCAATATGTCTTAATATACACCCCGTATGTGAAAACCGAGCCTAAAATCCATTATGCCATTAAAAATAAATTAAAAATCAAATTTTTAAGTTGAGGCGGGCCGCGTAAGCCACACCTCAACCTTACGCGGGCCGCTAGAGGCCCAAGATGTGGCGCAGCCCGGTGTGGCCACGTGGCCCAACACCCGGCAGACCTATAAGCTGACCCAGCTAAGCTACAGCATTGACCGCTGTTGACGCGGGCCGCGTAGCCCCTTGCTTCACTATACGCGGGCCGCGAGAGGACTAGAATCAGGCCCTATATAAGGAGGCCTCGGGATTTCACTTTCCGTCGCTCAAAACTTTCTTTCTTTCTCTCAAAGTTGAATTGTAGGCATAATCTACAGGTATTATACCCCCTAAATAGCGAGGTTCTACTACGATGTAAGTATGATAACCCCTGGAGATGTATTAGATACTATGCCCGATTGATCTAGAGTTACGTAACGGCTGTCGTGGTTCTGCCAGACGTAGTCATTGGAATGCCGTCTCAGGGAGGATATTGCTAATGTTAAAATGGGTTACTATACTAACACGCGTGCATTTGTGTAATTTATAGATTATTCCCAGGAAATCCTTACTGATAATCCTAAGACAGCAATGTGAGTTTATCCTCTTTTTGTAAACCTATTTTGTGATCTGTTTTTACAAAACCTTAAATACTTTTCCATGCGAATAGCAGTTATTGAGTATTTGTAAGAATACAATTACAGTCGGTAAATTTGGGGTTTTGTATACAAAATTTGTTACAACCTGGATAGGAGTAACATGACCATAAGTCTGAACAAAAGTACCGTGCGGTGGTAATTGATATAACTTGGAAACAAATGTAATTGCGAGACCGCCCTCAATACTGTAAAATGGTTTTTATGATAACTTGATTAAACTCGGATTCACTCACCAGTATTTCCCACTGACAAAATGTTTTTAAAACGCGTTTCAGGTAACAAAATGTGAAAGCCAAATAGAAGCCAACTGGACAGCACTGAAGGCTTGGAAAAGTGGCAATAAAGTTACCTAAAGATAAAATAGATGTTTTCATCAAATAAAATAGGGTGTATCCCTATAAAGATGTGTGTACTGAAAACTTGGGTTTTACCCATGTGTTTAATATTATGGAAATGTGGTATTTTTACTCTGATAAAATATTTCCTAACTACGGTCCTGATGTAAATTCCGCTTCCAAATTAGACAATAACACGATACCACCGAAACTGGCTCGCGGCCGCCCGTTCCCGGGGATTTGGGATCGGGGGTTGCGACAGAAGGTGGTATCAGAGCTAAGCTACTGATTCAGCCCCAGAAGTGTTCTGCTGATGCCAAAATTCAAAGTGTTAGGAAATAAATAACGGGAATACGCGTATAATTGTATTTTCTTGTTATGTGTTATCTGACTATTTGTTAGTTTGCAGTATGAGCGACCAAGGACCATCTGACGCATATCGTCAATTGTCTGGTTCGCCTAGCAGCGAAGGTGCCTCTTCTCAGCCTGCCCTCTTGGGGTACTCTGCTGATACAGAAGAAGGAATATTCGTATTTAAGGCTCAATCTGATGAGCCATTTCCTCAGAAAAAGAGGGGATGGTTCAGTAGGGGAGCACACGAGAGTAGGAAGCGTATGAAAAAGTTACAAGAGCAGAGAGCATTAGCCGCAGCTAAAAGAGAAACAGATGCATATGCCCTGGATATGCTTAATAGGGGAATAGCTAATACCATATCTTAGCAACCACTGCAGCTGACCCTAACCTGGAGCAAATGCTAGCACCCCAACCACCAATTCCTGACCAACCGATGGAGATAGAAAACCTTGAAAACCAAGTAAAAATGCATGACTTCAATCCAAAAGAAATACCTAGGGTACCCGCACCAAATCCCTTAGATCCAAATTACGACCCATGGTGGGACGATAACAGGGACTATGTGCAACGCTACCCGATACAGGAAGACATGCCTATGCAAAACCTAGGAGCCTATCCAGGGTTAGATCCTCTAGATCCCTACTTCGACAACGATGCGTACATTAGGGAGATCTTAGAGAACCCTTACCCATTTCAGGCCCCTACACCTCCATACCAGGAACCCGCACCCCAGATTCCGAACCCAGTCCTAGAACCTGCACCCCCAATGAGTGCAGAAAACATACAAGAACTTAGGACTTTTGGTGAGGAAATTTTAGAAAGCAGTGAGAGAATGAGACAGGTGGGAGAGCGTCTCGTATGGAAATACGACGAACGCAATATGGATTTTTGGATGAATCCATATCCATGAATGTCATGGTGGAAACAGTAGTAATAATAATAATATAATATAATATAATAATAAAATATGTGTGTATGTGTATCGGTGTAACTTTTCTGTCGACTTCGAGCTTTCAACAAGTTGTCTCGAATTTGGAGGACTTTGTCAGTCGTTTCTTGCAATAGCGCAGGACCGGTTAATTGCGAGTGACCGATCTCATGCCATATAATAGGCGATCGACATCTTCTTCCATATAAAGCCTCGAATGGTGCCATTTGAATGCTGGAATGAAAACTGTTATACGAGAATTCGACTAACGGCAGGTATTTGTCCCAATTACCACCGAAGTCTATGACACACGAACGGAGCATGTCTTCAAGGGTACGAATCGTTCGCTCAGTCTGGCCGTCGGTTTGAGGATGGAATGCGGTACTTAGATTAAGCGTAGTACCGAGAGCCGCGTGAAACGTTTCCCACAGTCGCGATGTAAACCGAGCGTCACGGTCAGAGATGATGTCACGAGGCGTCCCATGATTACAAATGATCTCGTCGGTGTAGATTCGGGCTAATCATTCCACCTTGTAGTCTTCCCGTATTGGCGAAAAGTGAGTTGATTTGGTCAAACGGTCAACAACAACCCAAATGCTGTCATGACCTGATGACGTGTGTGGAAGCTTTGTTATGAAGTCCATAGTTATACTCTCCCACTTTTACATAGGGATTGGCGGTTGTTCGAGTAAGCCAGAGGGTCATTGATGTTCAGCCTTGACCCTTGCACGGGTCAGGCACTTCCCAACGTAGAGAGCAATATCCCTCTTCATACTCGGCCACCAGTACTTGTAGCGAAGATCCTAGTACATTTTATCGGCACCGGGATGAATAGAATACTGAGATTTGTGGGCTTCATCCATCAAAATCTTTCGCAAATCGGTCCGTTTAGGGATCCAAATTCGGTCCAGGAAGTGGAATATCCCATTTGACTTATTTACAAGTTGAGCTCCATCGTGATAGATTCGTTCCTTTTTCAACGTACGTTCATTAAAACAGGCATGCTGGGCTTCGCGGATGAGAGTTTTGAGATTGTATTGGGCTTGGGTATCGCCAATGCTGAGCAAATAACTCCTTCTGCTGAGAGCGTCGGCGCCGACATTTGCTTTGCCTGGGTGGTAACGAATCTCGCAGTCGTAGTCGTTGAGAAGTTCTACCCATCGGCACTGACGCATATTAAGTTCTTTTTGATCAAAGATATGTTGTAGGCTCCTATGATCGGTGTAACCCAACTCTGAACCTCCTTCAGCCAAAATTCACACTTGGAGAACTTAGCATAGAATCTATTCCCATGGAGTAACTCGAGAACCAAATGTAGATGTTGCGCGTGTTCGGCTTTCAATTTAGAATAGATCAAGACATCGTCGATGAATACGATGACAAAAGGGTCGAGATAAGGTTTACACACACGATTCATCAGATCCATAAAAACCGCGGATGCGTTGGTTAAACCAAAAGGCATAACAATGAACTCATAGTGGTCGTAATGAGTGCGAAAAGCGGTTTTGGGTATATCCTCCTCTTGAATGCGTAGCTTGTGATAGCCTGAGCGTAGATCGATCTTCGAGAAACACGTAGCGCCTTGCAGCTGATCAAATAAATCGTTAGTGCGAGGTAAGGGGTAACGGTTCTTGATGGTTAGCTTATTCAATTCCCGATAGTCGATTCACATCCTGAAGAACCCGTCCTTCTTTTTGACGAAAAGGCTGGCGCGCCCCAAGGAGGGGTGCTCGGGCGAATAAAGCCTTTCTCAAGAAATTCCTGAAGTTGATTCGAGAGTTCACGCATTTCGGATGACACGAGTTGATAAGGAGCTTTGGCAACAAGGTTGGCTCTAGGAATGAGGTCGATACGAAAGTCAATATCATGACTTGGCGGTAGCCTGGGAAGATCATCAGGGAACACCTGGGGAAATTCGCGGACCACAGGAACGTCTTTTACTTCGGTCTTCCCTTTCTTTTCCTTCCCCGCTACTACAATGTTAGCCAAGAAAGCTCTGTATTCCTTGCGAAGATACTTGCTAGCTTGGACACATGACATGAGTTTGAGACCCTTCGAAGCAGTTTCGCCATAAACACACAATAAATCACCATTCGCGAGCTAGAATCGAATCATCTTATAGAAGCACACGACTTCGGCATGGTTTTCGTGAAGAAAGTCCATACCTACTATGATGTCAAAACTCCCGAGTTGCATCGGAATAAGGTCGATTGGGAAGATGTGATTGTTGACCTCAAGAGTACAATCACGGAGAACAGAATTAACAGCAACAGTTCTTCCGGTGGCGACTTCAATATCGAATGTCGAGGGGAGATGGGAGCGCTTACGACTAAGGAGCTTCTCGAATTCAAACGACACAAAGCAATTATCGGCTCCAGTATCAAACAAACACGATGCATAAATACCATTCACAAGGAACGTACCATTGACCACGTTGTTGTCAGCCTGGGCTTGGCGCGCATTGATGTTGAAGGTTCTGGCGCGCGCTGCTTGCTGTTGCTGTTGCTGTTGGTGAGGCTGCTGCTGCTGGGGCTCTTGATTCACAACCCTGTTCTGGCACATGTTTGCAAAATGGTTGGGATCACCACATGCGAAGCAGACTCGGGCGTTGACCGCGGGTGCCTCAGCCGCGTGTTTGCCTTGCGGGGCTGGGAGCAGAGCTTGATGAGCAGTGGCTTGAGTTGGGGCTTGGCGAGGACCAGTACGGCAGTTGAAAGTGAAGTGGTCTACATGTTGCAGTGGGCGCAGAAGCGACAGGCAAGACCCACCGGGTGATGATAAGAACAGGTTGGGCAAACCGGATGGGGGCCTGTGTATGCATGCTTGGCAGGTGGTGCATAAGTGATTGGAGCTGGGCGGTGGTGGGACTACTGCTGAGCCGGTATGGCTTGTAGTGGAGCAGCAGTGGTGGTGGCAGCATAGTTCTTGTTGCTGGAGCTGTTGTTGTTGTTCTTCTTCTTGCGGCGTGAGGACTTTGATGACTGAGGTGCGATAACGGTGGAGTCAGCAGTTGGTGCGGTGGTAGCTTGATGCAGAGACTTTGAAGGCTTATCCCAAAAACCAGCTTTTACCCGCTTGTCGTTGATTTCAGCGGCAAGCAAGTAAGTTTCTTCGATCGATGCTGGCTTGGCGGCATGCACAAAATCCGCGACACAGTCGGGTAGAGCACGAATGTACTTTTTGATCGTCATGTCTGTAGTCTTGACTTGATCGGGGCAAATGATGCTGAGCTGCTTAAAGCGAGCAGTCAGGGCAGTGTTATCTATAATCCTTCTGCTTAATGTTCCAAAACTCGTCCTCCAGCTTTTGGCGTTCATGGGGAGGGCAGAACTCATCCATCATGATGGCTTTCAACTCTTCCCAGGTCAGCTCATAAGCTGCATCATTCCCGCGTTTGTTTCGTTCGGCCATCCACCAGTCTAGTGCGCAGGACTGGAAGACGCCGGTTGCGTTTAGGGTACGAAGATTTTCAGGACAGCCACTTTGGCGTAGAGTGACTTCGATGGAATCGAACCATTGAAACATAGCTGTCGGGCCATCTTCTCCGGTGAATTCCTTTGGACCACAAGCCTTGAACTGCTTGAAGCTGAAAGCAGTCTTGGTACCAACTTTAGGAGCTTCGCTTCTAGACTCCTCAGACGATTTGCTGACGTTCTCGTAGATTTCACTCACGATCTGGGGCACAACCTTGGCCACTTGTTTAGCGAGGATGGCAGCAAGGCGTTTGTCCCTTTGTTCTTGGCGAGTGAGTCGTGGGTGACGAGGTCCTGATGATGGTCCGGTTGACATTGTCTGCAACAGACATCGTCATAGGTCTCAGACACATCATAACCGAATCTCACCTCACATGGCTAATACTTACTAAAGCTCAGTAGCACGCATAATCACATAAACACATATGCACGAAATCACATATTCACGGAAACTCAATAGCACATAAGCACGTAAGCACGTAGGGCACAGAAGCACAGAAACACATACGTATGTAATCACAGAGGCAGTCAGAATACAGAAACCTATCATTCAAAGTTCGCGAGCGTTTGAATGTAGCGATCGCGTTTAGCATAGCGGGTAGTATAGTATAAGCGTGTAGTATAGCGAGCATCATAGCATACGGTGTTTCCTTATGGTAGTAGCGATTTGTTAACGTTTTGAGATAGATAAGCAATATGGGTCATGCATGTTGATCGAAGTGAAGCAAAAGTCGAATAAGTCTCAAAATTTTAAGCACATAAACAGTCAAACACATATAAACACACAAAATCAACGAGTCATCAGAGTTAGCAGTTGCGGCTCAGAATCGAAACACATAAAAAAATCGAGAAATAGATCGTCTGCGGCTATTAGACATCGACTACCCAAAGTGGTTCGACTATTCACAAGGATCGTTGCCACACACTTGGCTTTCAGGACCATACTTTTTGCCTCGATTATGGGCAATCGGCGTTCATCCTTCCAGTTATTGTGTGGCTTTCAGTCGTTGGAGTCCGTCGAGACTTTGAGGGGAGTTTGTAAAAACAGAATAAGTTGGAAATATTTGTCAAGGTTCGGGTTTCACCCCTGACTTAACAACTTCTGTTCCTGAGCTTTTAGTAAAATAGAGAAGAAAATTCGCGTTAAAGTAGGAATTTCACTCCTGGTTCAACACGAATTCTCGCGTTTTATAGATAATTACAGATCAAACAAGCAATTTAGTAGTGAGTTTGCGGTTTTCTCACCTATTCTTGACTTAATCGCTTATTCATGATTGAAAATTCGAGTGCAGTGACAGTGTAGCGTAGGCGAGAATAGCAAACATTAGCAGCAAGCTCCTACATAGTCCCTACTGGACATGCATGAGTCGGTCTATTGGCTCCTAACTATAGACTAGGTCACTAATACATCGACCCGGACTAGGTCAAGTCTTGCCTAATCCCCTATAGTTATGGCTCTGATACCAATCTGTCACACCCCAACCGATGGCGGAAAACATCGAGGCGCGACACTGAGCGAAACAGATTGTCCAGAAGTTTTCATGACAATTATCATTACCAATCAATTTAAATTAACATGTCCCATACCATGTCTCAAAAGGTAAACAAATTATTACAAACAAAATCTAGGCAAATAGTTCTGTTCCGACAACTCAGATTTCATTTGTACAGACAACTATTTGTTGGCCTCTAGGACCTTATTCTAGCCTGGCTTTCCTAGCAGATAAGCATCCTAAACACCTGTCACATACGTTACAATAAAGTCAATACACATAGTGTAAAGGCGAGTATACAAGTTTGATAATAACATATAGAGTTCGAAATAGTTTACGCATAACCAGCACGTACACAGAGGAAAACGGAGCATGTTAGTTATCGACATGAACCTATCGATACCAATGACTGCGGGTTGACTGCCCAAGGCAGTTCGCAATACATGATCACCACTGTAATCCATGCAAGTAACTGTCCTTAACAACCCCCACATGAGCGGGTGCTGAGTCCAAACTATAGTACTATCGTCGTTAAGGCAGGTAGACAACATTCCATGTGTAAACATAACAAACAAGCATTCATTAAGTCAGGTATAACAAGCGGTTACGGTTAGCATTAAAATATTGAGTAGTGTGTTCGATGTGATTTCGTATAAGTAACGTATGTAACACCCAAAAGTGCGTAAAGCAAAAAGGGATCGAGTATACTCACAACGGTTGGTGGATTGAAGGGAGCGCTTGAGAGTAAGGTTAGCCTAAATAGTTCGATAGCATAACGATAAGTGACGCGTAAAACGAGAATAAGTGTTGGTGGGTCGGACAACTGGTCGATCGGTTGGTAGTCCGATCGGACATCTGGTCGTGTGAGTGACAATCCGTTCGAACGGCTGTCTGATTGGATGGCCGTTCGAGTGGATTGTTTCTTCCTTTAGGAAGGATGTGTTTGTGTATGATGGTTTGGCTTTTGAAGTTTTTGTTGTAGCATTTGAAAATATAGAAGTACCTCTACCTTTCAGGTCGGTCGATCGGACGGTCGTTCGATCGGCCGACAACTCGTTCGGCTGAGCACTTTAGTGAAAAACAAGTTTTCAGCAGGATGTCACTCGATCGGACATCAGTTCGATAGGGTGGCATTCCTAGTGCATTGAACATGTTGAAAATTGTTTAAGTGTGGCGGTTCAAGTGTCTCATGGTATGGTTGGCAGTTCGATCGGCTGGTAGTCCGATCGGACAACAACTCATTCAACACTCAGACTTTCTAGATTACCAAAATGGTTAAGTGTGGGTCCCAAGGTGTAAGCCGTTCGGCTGGCCGGTCGATCGGGTTTCTGGCCGATCGGTCAATAGGTCGATCGGTCGGCACCTCGTCCCGGTCGTCCTGTTTATCTTACACTTGGTAGCCTAGGATCGTTTGTTGTTTTATCGAGACGTTTTGATAACGTGTTAACCGACAGAACCTCATCCTTCGCCTTAGTGACCCGGCTGAACAGGAATCACCCAAGCTCAGTCGGTCCACTGGTTCCAGACGATTGTTCTTGATTAAAACAGAATCGGTAGCCTCGTAGATAGGATCCAGGTCTTGAGCCAACACGTCCACAGATCGGATATTAAGTCGGCACAAGCTCCGATTCTATTGGTTTTTGAGTGCATTGAGTGTAAAAGAGTTGAAAGAAAGTTAGAAAACTATCTTTCAATCCTTCTTATTGTGAATATGTTTAGATCTATGAAAGATCTTTGTTAGTTTGTGTGGAAATCGGTTAGATCTAAGTTGTTCTTGGTGGATTAAGGTCAAAACATGAAGTTCTTCAAGAACACATGATGACGTCATCCTAGAACACCTTGATTCTTGGTGATTTCACGGTTAAAAGTTAAGATTCAAAAGATAGAAAGGTGTAGGAGTGTGTGTAGATCAAGAAAGTACAAGATTTAGGGTGAGATCTTACCGGAATTGAGAGAAATCGAAGAAAAGGTGAGGAGCACGAGCTGGTCGGTCAGAGGGTTTCCAAAAGTAGAAAGAATGAAAGTGACATGGGTATTTATAGAGTTCCAAAAGAGGAAAGGGCTGGCCGATCGGCTAGGCACCTCGATCGTTCAGCCTGGCCGATCGGACGGCAGTCCGAGCGGTTGGCTGGTCGATCGGCTGGTCGCCTGATCGATCGGTCGCCTGATTCGAGTGTTCGGTGCGACGATTTTTGTTGTTTCGATTGCGATTGCGAGCGTTGCGATGCGATAGAGTTTCCTAGTCAAATTACTTTTAATCCCAACTACTCTTATCTTGCACTGTCTTTTCGCCACCAATTATCATACTATATCTACATACAAGCATCCTTATTTTGTATTCGTTTTGCGTTTGCAATTCGATTGCGATTCGATTGATTACCACACATAACATAAATAAACATGCACAAGTAACACGTAAGGCACACACACACGTATAACCATAACCAAAATGCGTAATTCGAGTTGCGAGCGCGATGTTGATTAGATTAGTTCGATTAGCGTTTAGTTAAATTTATCACATTGTTACTTCCTATCATCCATAGCCGTAAAGCGATTCGTAGCGATAAATATTCGTCGATTGCTGCGATTATAATTAATTACTCCACATAATACAACAAACGTAGAACATAAAATAGATTAACTATGGTCAAAGAAGTCAAAACAGGAATTGAGCAAGGAGAGACAGATTGCATTTAGCGACCCTTTTCTTCCTTTGACTTCAATCTTGACTTTGACTTTGACTTTCGAAACACGGGGTGTTACATCAGATTAGAAAAGCACAAGAATCAGTAATCAAGGATGATACTGAAAAATTAAAAGGAATGATTAAGGAGTTAGAACAAGGAACGAATGGAATTTGGAGATTCCATAAAAAGAGAATGCAGATACCTAAATTAGGAAACTTACGCCACCGTATATTAGAAGAAGCCCATAAGTCTAAATATACGATGCATCCAGGAAGTGATAAGATATACCAGTATTTAAGGAAAAATTTCTGGTGGATAGGAATGAAAAAGGATATAGCAGCTTATGTTTCTAAATGTTTAACTTGTTCACGAGTCAAAGCTGAACACCAGAAACCCTTAGGATTGCTGCAACAATTGGAGATGCCAATTTGGAAATGGGAATTGATAACAATGAATTTTGTTACCAAGTTACCCAAAACAAGAAAAGGTAATGATACAATCTGGTGATTGTAGATAGTCTAACCAAGTCAGCTCATTTCCTACCAATGAAGGAAACTTTCAGTATGGAACAATTAGCTAAGTTATATGTAAATGAAATAGTTTCATTACATGGAATACCTTTATCAATTGTGTCTGATAGGGATAGCCGTTTTACCTCTCATTTTTGGGTAAGTTTCTAAAAAGCAATGGGAACCAAGCTAAATCTAAGCACAGCTTACCATCCTCAAACGAACGGACAAAGCGAAAGGACTAATCAAACAATGGAGGACATGCTTAGAGCTTGTGTAATTGATTTCGGAGGTAATTAGGATGGTCACTTACCTTTAATAGAATTTTCTTATAATAACAGTTACCACACAAGTATCAATGCTGCACCATTCGAAGCACTTTATGGATGAAAGTGCCGAACCCCAGTCTGTTAGGCAGAAATTGGGGAAAAGCAACTATCTGGACCTGAGATAGTGCAGGAAACAACCGATAAGATCATTCAAATCAAAGAACGACCGAAAGCAGCACGTGATCGACAGAAGAGCTACGCTGATAACAGACGTAAGCCATTGGAATTTCAACTAGGAAATAAGGTATTATTAAAAGTCTCTCCTAGGAAAGGAGTAGTAAGATTCATCAAACGTGGAAACCTAAGTCCCAGATATGTTGGACCTTTTGAGATTATTAGAAGAATAGGACCTGTAGCTTATCAGCTACAACTGCTAGAGGAAATGGCAGGAATACATGATGTATTTCATGTATCTAATCTCAAGAAATGCCTAGCTGATGAATCACTAGTAGTACCTCTTAAGGACATAAAGGTAAATGAACAACTCAAATTTGTAGAAAGGCCTCTACAAATTGAAGATAGAAAAGTCAAGAACCTTAAACATAAAAGATTAGTTCTGGTCAAAGTAAAATGGGATTCCACAAGAGGACCTGAATATATATGAGAACTTGAATCAGAAATACAAAGGAAATATCCACACCTGTTCCAGTAGACCTCGAGGACGTGCTCTAAAACAAGGTGGGGAGGATATAACAACCCTAAACCGACACCCTCATAATTTTTCCGACACCCTAAAAATATTTAAAATGTCCCAATATGTCTTAAAATACACCCCGTATGTGAAAACCGAGCCAAAAATCCATTATGCCACTAAAAATAAATTAAAAATCAAATTTTTAAGTTGAGGCGGGCCGCGTAAGCCACACCTCAACCTTACGCGGGCTACTGGAGGCCCAAGATGTGGCGCAGCCCGGTGTGGCCACGTGGCCCAACACCCGGCAGACCTAAAAGCTGACCCAGCTAAGCTACAACATTGACCGATGTTGACGCGGGCCGCGTAGCCCCTTGCTTCACTTTACACGGGCCGTGAGAGGACAAGAATCAGGCCCTATATAAGGAGGCCTCGGGATTTCACTTTCCGTCGCTCAAAACTTTCTTTCTTTCTCTCAAATCTGAATTGTAGGCATAATCTACGGGTATTATACCCCCTAAATAGCGAGGTTCTGCTACGATGTAAGTATCATAACCCCTGGAGACGTATTAGATACTCTGCCCAATAGATCTAGGGTTCCGTAACGACTGTCGTGGTTCTGCCCGACGTAATCGTTGGAATGCCGTCTTGGGGAGGGTATTGCTAATGTTAAACTGGGTTATTATACTAACACGCATGCATTTGTATAATTTATAGATTATTCCCAGGAAATCGTTACTGATAATCCGAAGACAGCAATGTGAGTTTAACCTCTTTTTGTAAACCTATTTTGTGAACTCTTTTTACAAAACCTTAAATATTTTTCCATGCGAATAGCAGTTATTGAGTATTTATAAGAATACAATTACAGTCGGTAAATTTGGGGTTTTGTATACAAAATTTGTTACAACCTGGATAGGAGTAACATGACCATAAGTCGGAACGACAGTACAGTGTGGTGGTAATTGATATAACTTGGAAACAAATGTAATTGCGAGACCACCCTCAATACTGTAAAATGCTTTTTATGATAACTTGATTAAACTGGGATTCACTCACCAGTATTTTCCACTGACAAAATGTTTTTAAAATGCGTTTCAGGTAACAAAATGTGAAAGCCAAATAGAAGCCAGCTGGACAGCACTGAAGGCTTGGAAAAGTGGTAATAAAGTTACCTAAAGATAAAATAGATGTTTTCATTAAATAAAATAGGGTGTATCCCTATAAAGATGCGTGTACTGAAAACTTGGGTTTTACCCATGTGTTATGTTATGGAAATGTGGTATTTTACTCTGATAAAATATTTCCTAACTACGGTCCTGATGTAAATTCCGCTGTCAAATTAGACAATAACACGATACCACCGAAACTGGCCCGCGGCCACCCGTTCCCGAGGATTTGGGATCGGGGGTTGCGACAATAGACCCAAAGTTGAATAGCATTGTGCCAACCCTAGTTTTTCTAATCATTTAAAGTTTTAAATAACTAAAGAAATACAAATACGATGTCATAACTCCTGGAGACGTATTAGATACTCTGCCCGATTGATCTAGGGTTCCGTAACGACTGTCGTGGTTCTGCCCAACATAATCGTTGGAATGCCGTCTTGGGGAGGGTATTTCTAATGTTAAAATGGGTTATTATACTAACACGCATGCATATGTATAATTTATAGATTATTCCCAGGAAATCCTTACTCATAATCCTAAGACAGCAATGTGAGTTTATCCTCTTTTTGTAAACCTATTTTGTGAACTGTTTTTACAAAACCTTAAATATTTTTCCATGCGAATAGCAGTTATTGAGTATTTGTAAGAATACAATTACAGTCGGTAAATTTGGGGTTTTGTATACAAAATTTGTTACAACCTGGATAGGAGTAACATGACCATAAGTCGGAACGACAGTACAGTGTGGTGGTAGTTGATATAACTTGGAAACAAATGTAATTGCGAGACCGCCTTCAATACTGTAAAATGGTTTTTATGATAACTTGATTAAACTGGGATTCACTCACCAGTATTTCCCAATGACAAAATGTTTTTAAAATGCGTTTCAGGTAACAAAATGTGAAAGCCAAATAGAAGCCAGCTGGACAGCACTGAAGGCTTGGAAAAGTGGTAATAAAGTTACCTAAAGATAAAATAGATGTTTTCATTAAATAAAATAGGGTGTATCCCTATAAAGATGTGTGTACTGAAAACTTGGGTTTTACCCATGTGTTATGTTATGGAAATGTGGTATTTTACTCTGATAAAATATTTCCTAACTACGGTCCTGATGTAAATTCCGCTGCCAAATTAGACAATAACACCATACCACCGAAACTGACTCGCGGCCACCCGTTCCCGAGGATTTGGGATCGAGGGTTGCGACAATAGACCCAAAGTTGAATAATGGAAAATACTCAAATGCTTAGCATTGTGCCAACCCTAGTTTTTCTAATCATTTAAAGTTTTAAATAACTAAAGAAATACAAATACGATGTTTAATAGGACTTGACGAAATTGTTAATAAATGCTATAAGATGGACGTTAAAGTCTAAAACACATTATTATTATTAATTTTATTTTATTTTTGAAAAATATTAAAGATGAAACTCGTATATTTGTTTTCATACTTCTCAACCAAAACCACCTTAAATGTGTGTGTAACCTAAAGTCAATATAATTTACATAACACTGACATGAGTAACACATACATTTGGTTATAGCATTCACACCTCTAAACCAATCTAACCATCAAACCCCATGCCCGCTCAACATTTTCTCTCTCTTTCCGTTCTCCCTTTCTCTTTTACTTTACATCTAACATTTACTTGTTTAGCTACTTCACTATATAAACAATTATCAACTAGTCATTTAATATTTTTTTGTTATTGTCAGAGAACCCGTTAAAAACTCACCTACCCTTAGGGGGATAATGGAAAATACTCAAATGCTTAGCATTGTACCAACCCTAGTTTTTTAATTATTTAAAGTTTAACATAACTAAAGAAAAATAATTATGGTGTTCAATAAAACTTGAACAAATTTTTAATAAATGCTATAAGCTGGACATGTCTAAAACACATTATTTTTTTTAAAAAAAAATAATAAAATTGAAACTCGTATATTTAATTTTCATACTTATCAACCCAAACCACCTTAAAGGTGTGTGTAATCTAAAGCCAATATGATTTAATTACCAATACACCGACATGACTAACACATGCATTTGGTTAGAGCATTCATAATGCTAAACCAATCCAACGAACCAACCCCATGCCAGTTCATCGTTTTCTCTCCCTTCCCTTTTCTCCCTTTCCATCTAACATTTACTTCTATAGTTACTAAGTTATATAAAAAAATATCAATTAGTCATTTAGTATACTTTTTGTTAACCGTGAGAACACGTTAAAAACTCATAGACCTTAAGGGGGATAAAGGAAATTATTCAGATGCTTAGCATTGTGCGATACCTGATTTTTTTAATTATTTAAAGTTTTAAATAACTAGAAAATATAATGCCAATGTGGGGATAACTCACTTGATAGAGACTTTTGCTTCAAAGTGGGAGATCTTGGGTTCAATTCCTAGTAAGAGTGATAATTTGTTATAATTTAATAGTGAGCAGGAGTTGTGTACGATTAGACATTACAAAAAACTAAAGAATATAAATATTTAATAGGATTTGGCTAAATTGTTAACAAAAATTCTATATAAGATGGACATTAAAGTATAAAACACATTATTTTATTTTTTAAAGAAAAATAATAAAGATGAAACACGTCTATTTGTTTTCATACTTTTCAACCAAATCAACTTTAAAGGTGCGTGTAATCTAAAGTCGGTAAGATTTACATGACCAATATGCATACATCACTAACACATGCATTTGGTTAGAGCATTCACCTCAGTAAACCATTCCGACTATCTCGTCTCCATGCCAGCTCATCATTTTCTCTCTCTTCTGTTTCTCCCTTCCCAATTACTTTACATCTAACATTTACTTGTATAGTTACTTGGTTATATAAAAATTATCAGTTAGTCATTTAATATTCTTTTAGGTTCATTGTGAGAACCCTTTAAAAACTCAAAGACCCTTAGGGGGATAATGAAAAATACTCAAATGCTTAGTATTGTGCCAACCCTGGTTTTTAATTATTTAAAGTTTAGCATAACTAAAGAAATATAATTATGGTATTTAATAAGACTTGACGAACATTTAATACATGCTATAAGCCGGACATTCATGTCAAAAACACATTTTTTATGAAAAATAATAAAGATAAAACTCGTATATTTGATTTTCATACTTATCAACCCAAACCACCTTAAAGGTATGTAATATAAAGTCAATATGATTTATATGACCCATACACATACACTGACATCACTAACACATGCATTTGGTTAGAGCATTCCATTCCCTAACGAACCAACCCCATGTCAGCTCATCATTTTCCCCCCTTCCCTTTTTCTCCCTTTCCCTTTTACTTTATATCTAACATTTACTTCTATAGTTAATAGGTTATATACAAAAATATCAATTATTCATTTAATACATTTCTTGTTAACTGTGAGAACCCGTTAAAAACTCATAGACCCTAACGGGGATAAAGGCAAATATTCAAATGCTTAGCATTGTGTCAACCCTGATTTTTTTAATTATTTATAGTTTCAAATAACTAAAGAAATATAAAGCTAATGTGAGAATAGCTGACTTGATAGAGACTTTTGCCTCATAGTCGGAGGTATTAGGTTCATTTCCAATCAAGGGTGATAATTTGCTATAATTTAATAGTGAGTAGTGAGTTGTGTACCTTTAGCTAGCTGTTAAAAAAACTGAAGAAATACAAATATAATATTTAATAGGACCTTTCCGAAATTGCTAATGAATTCTATAAGATGGACCGTAAAGTCTAAAGCCAACCCTCGTTTTTTAAGATGGACACTCAAATTCGTAGCATTGTGCCAACCCTCGTTTTTTAATTATATAAAATTTAAAATGACTAGAAAGTAGAAATATCATATTTAGTAGGACTTGAAGAAATTGTTAGAAAATGCTATAAGTTGGACATTCATGTCTAAAACACATTATTTTGTTTTCTTGAATAATAATAAAGATTAAACCCGTTTATTTGTTTTCATAGTTGTCAACCCAAACTACCTTAAAGGTGTGTGTAATCTAAAGTCAATATGATTTACATGTCCGGTACACCAACATGACTAACACATTCATTAGAGGATTCACAACGCTAAACCAATCCGACCATCCCAAACCCATGCCAGCTCGTCATTTTCTCTCCCTTCCCTTTCTCACTTTACCGTTTACTTTAAGTCTAACATTTACATGTGTTGTTTTTTAAATTTTTTAGTAACAATTTTTTTCGTTATATAAAAAAATATCAATTAGTCATTTAACATTTATAATTTTGGTGGATTGAAATTACTCAAAATCAATGAACTAAAATCATGTTACTGAACCTCAACATACTTTTTTTTTTCTTGCGTTTGTTCTTCTAATGTTACAGTCGATTGTATCTCCTCCGACTCAAATTATATGTCCAAAAGGTTGCAAATTAACACATTTTACTGCTAAATTTTGTGCTTACATATACCCTTTTTAACTCAAATTAACACCTCTCAACTTCTTTTCACTCTTATACTTTAAATAACTTTTTTGTTTGAATTGCTTGATATATAAAAGAACTAATACTATCTTTCAAAAAAAAAAGAACTAATACTCACATAGAATTACTAACACTTTACATATACCCTTTTTTTAAACTCAAATTAACACCTCTCAACTTCTTTTACTCGTTGTATTTTAAATAACTTTTTTGTTTTGTAGGTCCCTGTTTCGCGGAGGATTACGAACCTAAACCTTGTTATACAAACCTACTAGCGAGTGCGGAATCCAAGCTAGCAAGCAAACCGAGTTAGTAGCAAGTAGAGAAACAAACACACAAGATCACCGATTAACACAACTTGTATTAATGCAATGAGGGTTCGGTTACAAGCTCAATGTTTACAGAAATGTTCTATAAACTCTCAAAGTGTGTGAGTGTTTCGGACAGGATGCTCTCTGCTCTCTATCTCTCGGTGTGACTATCTGTGTGCATCTATCTTCTGTCCTCAACACTGCATGGGTATATATACCCATATACAGCAGGTCTGCTCGAAGGATTCGAAAGATGGTCCGAAGGATCATCTTTCGGATACAATGCTTTCGAAGGATAAGCAGGGACCTCGAAAGATCATCTTTCGAGGTCTAATCATTCGAAGCATATCTTTCGAGGTGATCGAAGGATCTACATTATCCTTCGATCACCCAACCTTCGAGCCAGACAACTTCCAACAAGTTTACTTACTATTGACTGAGTCAAACCAGGAGGACGGTTGACTTGGTCAACTTACATGACTTACAAGGACATCGTTTACATCGTGACCGAATACAGACAAAGTACAGACACAAGTGCACCAACAAACTCCCCCTTGGCTGTAGCTTTGTCTTTATCTTCTATGGTTGTAGACTCGTCTCGAACTTCGACGGTCTTGGGCCTTCGAGTTCTCAAAACTCTGATGTCCTTCAAGTCTTCAATGTCGGAGGATCTTCAAAGTCTTCACGTCTTGAAAGCAGAGAGTGTATCAACAAACTACCCGTATCATGTAGGAAGTGTGGTGACAAACTCCCCCTTAACATAAGCTCCCCCTTGAGTTATGCTCGTGAAAAGACTTTATCTTTATGAAGTGAGATCCCTGTGGTGTTGATGATGGCCAACGGCAACTCGATCATCTTCATCTTTTGAGCGCCTTCTCGTCGTGTCTTCATTCCAAGGCTTGTCATCGACCATGTTCTCCTAGCCTTTAGAATCTGCACATGCAAGAAATCTAAACGCGTAATGAGAACAACTGCTTAGAATATAGTATAAACAAATGACACACGAATGACCATGTCACAATCAAACACCGTCCGACAGTTTGAAAGTTTAATAAATTTGCCAATTTTAGCCTTTTAACTTTCAAACATGCAAATTTCGACCGTTTATGAAGATTTAGTCAGTTCGGTTTTCAGTCAGGTTTCAGGTAACGAAGACTTGAGCTCCAACATCGTACGATCGAAAATAAAGCAGAAATAAAATCTTTTTGGCTTTTATAAAGTTTATATTAAAACACTCCTAAAATCTTTTTGGTATTTTTGAAAGTAAAAGACAACAATTTAAAATCCTTTGAGTGTTATCAAACGACATCACCGCTAATGTCGTGCTGATATGCACCAAACGACGAAACTGTTTTAAAAGAAAAACAATAAAAGTTAAGCAGTAAATAAATAAATATATACAAACATTCTTTTTGCGAGTTTCGAGGGTAAGAGAATCATATCAGTGTACGGTCATGCCAAAACACTCTTGTTGTTCAGTTAGTTAACATTAAGATAAGCATCCTATAACAATTATCGGTATTGTTGTCCACTTAAGCTCAACTTATCAGATGTAATCATGGCGAGGGGATACGTTAAGGTATGATTTATACTTACCGACCGGTGTTCATCCACATCACGACACATTCTCGTATCAAGGTATGCACGAGAGTTCATCTTACCGGTGAGTATACCGATTATCATCTGTTTGACCGTATAAATTGTGAGATACTCACTTATTTTGATTTGAAAACAAGCCCTATGTGATATAATCACTTATTGATGAGGAACTTGATTTTCATATGCATGAGGGCACAGGTGCAAGTCCGTGAACAGGTCAGTACTTCCGTACAGCAGAGAGACGAACTTGACACCCGGATAAATGTGATATTTTATCACTTATTTGTTTGGACATGTGATTGTTTATCACTTATTGAGGTCGAATGCAGTATGCAATATGTACATGTATGTATAGTATCATGGAAGATCTAGACTTGCGTCCCCGTTATTTTTCGGTAAAAGATACAACCATGATACCCAGATGATAAGCAGCATAAAGACCGAATATCTCAGAACCTCGGCAATCTATCAAACGAAATTTCGGTACTAAGACCATATGCCAATGAATGGTTCCCACCTGGTCTTCAGTCGATTAAGATTTATATCACCCTGCACACTTTAAAATGATTGTGAGTCTACCGATACATCTTATATAGAGCTGCTTATCGTTTTGCATTTAAGGTTTAAAGAGGTTTGGATAGACCACTGATGTACTATCATTTTCTCTTTTGCTCGCCAGGAAACTCATTTTTGTTTTTCTATTGTTTTTGTGTTTTTGAAGTTTTTCGATGTTTTTGGATTTTCAGATTTTTGGATTTACTCCCCCTAAAATCAACAAACTAAGATAAATTTAAAAGACACAAAGATATTTACAAAAATGATTTTCCGATGTTGGTTTACTCTTGCTTGACCTTAATGCCATTTACCAATAATAAGAAGTCAAATCTAGATTTGTCAAAAGCTTTGGTAAATAAGTCGGCACGTTGGTCATCGGTGTGGACCTTAACAACATCGATTAGCCTTTTCTCAAAGCAATCACGTATGAAGTGATATTTGATTTCGATGTGTTTGGTCTTGGAATGCTGCACAGGATTTCTAGTGATATCTAAAGCAGCAGAATTATCAACGTAAATAGGAGTAGTTAGGAATTCAAAACCGTAGTCCCGCATTTGTTGTTGGATCCAAAGAACTTGGGAGCAACAACTTGAGGCAGCAATGTATTCAGCTTCGCATGTTGATGTAGCGACACACGTCTGCTTCTTGCACTGCCATGTAACTAGGCGATTCCCTAAAAACTGACATCCAGCCGTTGTGGATTTGCCGTCGATTTTACATCCGCCAAAATCAGAATCACTGAATGCGACCAAGTCAAAGTTATTATCCCTAGGGTACCACAGACCGGTGTCAGGGTACGCCTTCAAATAACGAAAAATCCTTTTAACAGCAGCAAGATGTGAGGCCTTCGGATTAACTTGATATCTGGCAAGCAGGCACGTCGGGTACATTATGTCTGGCCTTGATGCTGTGAGGTACATGAGAGATCCGATCATGGCGCGATAGATAGAAGGGCTAACAGCTTCTCCCTTCAAGTCTGGAGTAATTCCGTGATTAGTTGGCAATGGGGTACCAATGGGCGTTGCATCAGACATCTGGAACCGGCTCAAGATGTCACCAACATATTTAGTCTGATGGATGAATATCCCAGACTCCGTTTGTTGTACTTGTAGGCCCAAGAAGAAAGTCATTTCCCCCATAGCACTCATCTCGAATTTATCCTGCATGATGCGCTCGAATTCCCTACACAAGACATCATTAGTAGAACCAAAAATAATGTCATCAACGTATACCTGTACCAGAAGAAGATCTCCATCTTGTTCTTTGATGAAAAGAGTACAGTCGATCAGACCTCTACGAAAACCGTTCTCCAGCAGATAGTGTGATAAGGTTGCATACCAAGCTCGTGGTGCTTGATGAAGACCATAAAGAGCTTTGTTGAGCAACCAAACCCGATCGGGATGGATAGGATCTTCAAAACCTGGAGGCTGTTCGACGTACACCTCTTCTTCAACCACACCATGTAAAAATGCACTTTTCACGTCCATCTGATAAACCTTGAATCCTTTGAAGGACGCATAGGCTAGAAAGATTCGAATTGCTTCGAGACGTGCCACTGGTGCATAGACTTCGTTGTAGTCGATCCCTTCAATCTGACGAAAACCTTGAACGACTAAACGAGCTTTGTTTCGGATAACAACTCCGCGGTCATCCTTTTTGCATTTGAAAACCCAACGGGTACCAATCTTCTTGTATCCAGCAGGTTTCTCTACTAGTTTCCAGACACCCAGCTTCTGGAATTGTTGCAGTTCTTCCTGCATTGCTTCAACCCAAGCGTTATCTTTCAAGGCTTCTTTCCACGTTCTTGGTTCTTCTTGTGAAACATAACACGCGAAGGACCAATCGTTTTGTTGCCCGGATTCTCGAATAGCTGCATACAAGCCTGCATTGTTGTTGTTTCGCAACATGTTTCTTGTTTGTACGCCACTTTGCACATTTCCAATGATGTTTTGTTGAGGATGGGTATTATGAATCCTTGTTTCTGGATTATCTGGAACTGGAACATTTATACCCAGGTTGTTAAGATTAAGATCAACAACCAATTCAAGACCCGGAATTGACGAAGAGGATGATGCAGTAGCCTCAGCTGCTCTATGTGTATCCACTGGAGGAGTACCCTCTGAAGTACCATGAACTGCTGTTGTAGGAGCTTCTTGATCTGCATCTAGAAATTCATCATCCTCTGAAGATTCGTTCAATTCGTTTGCATCATGAAAATCCTCATTGTTGAGAGTATTGTTGTTCACCGAAGAAGATGGTTCTTGATTCACAAGAATCGGACGAACCACCGATGAAACTGTTGCATTGTCACTCTCGAAAAACATCCTAGCCGCAGCATTTTCTTCAACGGCTTCAACATTGATCGAATTGAAGAAGTCATCGTACTCAAACATCCAAGGTTGACCCGGATTTTTGACTGGCAAGGTGTGCCTTTGTACTCTGACCTCAGACCATTCCTCAACCCTTTTAGTCTCTAGATTCCAGACTCGTAAGTTAGGGGTGGCATACCCAAGAAAGTATCCATCAATTGCTCTTGCCCCAAACTTTCCATTAGGATCGATGATTGTGCATGGAGCTCCAAACGGTTCTAGATAAGACAAATCTGGTTTCCGTTTTTGAAGAAGCTCAAAGCAGGTCTTGTTGTGTCTTTTGACTGTAAGGACTCTGTTCAATGTGTAACATGCAGAGGCCACAGCTTCAGTCCAGAATGGAATGGGCAACTGTGACTCTACCAACATTGTCCTAGCAGTCTCGATCAATGTGCGGTTCTTACGTTCAGCGACACCATTCTGTTGAGGAGTATAGGCTGCACTAAACTCATGAAGAATACCCTTTGAAGTGCAGAACTCCGCCATGGAATGATTCTTAAATTCAGTACCATTGTCGCTACGTATCCGCCTAACCTTCAACTTATACAAATTCTCAATCTGAATGATCAAGTTTTTGATAATACCAAAGGTTTCACTCTTGTGTGCCATGAACGCAACCCAAGAAAATCTTGAATAATCATCAGTAACCACGAGGCAGTATTGATCACCCCGAATACTCTTGTGTTTGACAGGACCGAACAAATCCATGTGCAAACGTTCAAGAGGAACTGCCACTGTGTTGATCTTCTTTGTAGGGTGCTTCTTCTTTGTTTGCTTTCCTTTCTGGCACGAAACACAGACGTCTTGAAGATGGAAATTTTTGAGGGGAACACCATTCACCAATTCATTTGAAACCAAATGATTCATTTTTCGTAAGTGAATGTGACCCATTCGTCTGTGCCAAGAGATAGTGTCTTTTTCTGTGGCTTTAGAAACGAAACAAGTTGCTTGTGCAGACGTAGTAATAGCCTGGCTCATGTCAAGGACGTACAAATCATTTATCCTTGGAGCCGACAAGAGAATCCATTCTTTTGGAATTTTGAAGCCGGGTTTCAGCACGTAACATCCATTAGCATCAAAGTGTACTGAAAATTTCTTGTCACAGATTTGAGAAACACTAAGAAGATTGTGATCAAGTTGTTGCACAAAATTGATCTTGTCAAAGCTGACAATCCCGTTAGATATCATTCCTTCACCCGTTATATATCCACCTTTATCTCCAGCAAAAGCAACATAACCTCCTCTAATAGATTTAACGTCGTAGAGAAGCTTCATGTCGCCTGTCATGTGCCTGGATGCCCCACTATCAACAATCCAATGACTACTGATAGTTCCTCCTGAAGCACCCTGCACATGAACTCAAATGAATTAGTTGGAGATGGGGACCCAAGCCATTGTGGTCTTGGGTCTTCCATTTTCATCAATGACAATAACTTCTTGTCTTTGATGGTTGGTGAATTGTGATGGTCCCCCTGATTCAACAACCGTTTTTGGTTTCCAAGTCTGTTTTGTTTCACCAGTGTTTTTCTTTAAAATTTTAACTTCTTGATGATTTGAAGTTTTAGAATTTTCTGGTTTTACAACAACAGATTGTTTTTGAACCACATCGGTTTTAATCGCTTTTTCAATCTTTTTGACCTGTTGGCGTTTCTGTTTCTTTTCCCTTTCTTTTACAAGGCGGGGATCTTGTTTTGTGGAAACAGTTGGCTTACGGTCAGTTTTGCCACGGGGATCATCAACCTTTCCTTTCTGCTTATGAAGATATGGGCAGTTTCTAATAATGTGCCCAATGGTTCCACACTCAAAACATGATCTTCGTTCTACAAACCCCGAAGAATCATGTGATCGTCTAGCCGATGATGTTGAACTTTGTGAACCCGAGGTACTAGGTTTTGAACTACTTGGTTCATTTCTTTTCTCGACAATAGCTTTCTTGACAAAATCTAAGTTAGATTGATTTTCAAACTTTTCAATTTTGTCCGTTCCCGTCGATTTCACAAAGTTAACCTTTTTCTTCTTCTTTTGGTTCGGCTTCTTGTCAGCTTGAGCCGGTGTTTTACCTTTGGGTTTGGTGTGATTTTGCTGTGTTGGCCCTGTTGGTAATTTCTTGTTACCAAATTGTTTTCGGATTTCAGCCTTTGGAATAGGAGGACACTGTGTAACTGTAACTTTAGGTCCTGCCTTTCCCAAGAACTTACTCGTCGAATTCTCAAAGACTTTACAGATTAAGGATTGATTGACATTCTTAATGGGAAAATCTTTGTCTGAGTAAATTTTATCATCACCAACTAGAGTGTACAGCAAATTCACACTCTCCGGCTTTTCCACAGATGAGGACTCAGTTGCAACAGTCTTAGCGGGTTGAACAGGGGGATCACATAGGATGTGATTCTCAAGAGGTATGTCCTCATTTTTGGCTACCGCATCAGACTTTGCTTGGACAGTATCGTCAGATTCATCATCAGACGAATCAGCATCCTCAATCACAACTGGAGGATCTTGATTCTGTTCAGCACTTACAAATGTATCTGCTGACACATCTGAATCTGAGGATACTTCCTTTTGGTATCCGAGTCCTGCAGCAAACTCCTTAACATCTAGAGGCACAGAAGGTTCAAAGAATACCCTGTCCTCTTCATCAGGCATGGCGTCATAATTATGTCTCACTGGTGGTGGACACTTCTTGTAGCCTATGCATGTGACATCTCTCTTTTCCTTCTGAACATCAATGATGTGATCTAACACATACCTAGAGCTCAAATAACTGTCTAGCTTGAGTTGGATCGCATCACTTTCGGTTTTCACACAGGCCATCTCTTTTTGCATTGTTTCAAGACGAGAGATATACAAATTAATGTCCGTCTGTTTTCTTGAAACCATTTTTGTCAATTCAGTTTTATCTTTCTTTAATGTTTCAATCATTGACTTAAATTCTTTTTCATGGTTTCCATGAAACATGTTGGCTTCTGTGCATTTTGAGAGATCCACAGTCAATTTCTGATTGTGGAGAAAGGTCACATCATATTTTTCTTGCAAAGCGTCATGCTTACTTTGCAAGTCACTCAAATTCTCATTCACAGTAGTATGTTTGTCTTGCAAGTCAAACAAACTAGCTTGTAAAGCATCATGTTTGCCTTGCAACTCAGACATACTTTTCTCCATTTCAGCACATCTAGCATGCAATCTAGTACATTCATCACAATTAACAGCAGTGGGTTCATCGACACATACCTGACTTGATGAACCGTCGACATTAGCCATAAAGGCTGAATGGAGAGAAGACGAAGTATAAGCAGCTTGATCCACCAAAATAGATCTTCTTTGAGTTTCTGCTGCAGCTTCCTCCAAGAGTTCATCAATATCTGCATCGATTGCTGCATTCGATGTCTCACCCACATGATCATCACCAGAATTGGATGATTCTTCATCAACACTTCCACTGTAACCAGACGAATCTTCATCTTCAGATGATTCACCACCACTGGCAGAAGATTCTCCACCACTGGTGTGAACTAGCTTCTTTACAACCTGAGCAAAACATGCTGTTTCATCAGGAGCATCAGCACCCAACTGGATTGACCAGTCACAACCTTCATCCACCTGAACTGCTAGTGCTCGGTTGGTTTGGTTATTTGCAGGCACCAATGACCGCTCAGTGTTTCTGTTTTGATTCTGCTGGTTGCCTCGGTTTCTGAAGGGATTTTGATTCCCGTGCTGTGCTGGCTTTGTACATTCCCTTTTAAAGTGGCCCCTTTCACCACAGTTGAAGCACTTAACAGCCTGCTTATCGAACCCATACTTGGTGTCTCGCTTACTTTCCAAGCTGGTTCTGCCAGTACTTTCCATCCAATCCTTTGCTCTTCTCACAGCACTCGCAAAGGCCCACTTGATATCCATCAAGTCCATCTCTTCCTTATCAATCTGCCTGTAATCTTCTTGTGTCAGATTAATGTTTCCAATCTGACCTTCTATCAATCCACAGTACGCGCTCACTACAGTGTTAAGCAGCTCCATGTGTTCCTTAGCTACTTCTACACTGATTTTAGAAAAACTTGAAGTGTCAAGCTGTACTGTATTTGGCTTTGATTGTTGACCTGCAGCAGATGATGTTCCTCCATAACACGCATATTGTGGTTGTTGAGCAGGAGGAGGAGGAGGTGGTTGTATTGGATTTCCATACAGATCTGTGGTTGGAGGCGGCTTTACAGGAACTTGCACTGGATTGCCATACATATCCGTGCTTGTGACAAACGCCGTTTGAAGTGGAGCATGTGAACCGGCTTTTGCAGATGAAGTAGTGGAGGTGCCATAATACATCTCTGGATTCTGTGGCACTGCAACTCTCTTTGCCTTCAACGTTTCTTCCTGATCCTTGTTCTCCAGAAGCTGCACGAAATCGTTGATATTTGTGGTTTTCAACGTTCCGTTGTACTTCAAGATTTCCAGGAAGTTATTCCATTGAGGAGGCAATGCATCGGCAAACTTCTTTACCACCTCTATTGGAGTCGTTGTGACTTCAAAGTTGGTCAGCTCGGTAAGTAGGTGATAGAAACGGCTTGTCATATCTCCCAAGGACTCCTTATCCATACATGTGAAGCCATCGAATTCTTTCTTCAGTAGATCTCGTCGTAATTGACGTGTGGCTTCATTACCTACTCCTCTTGTCTTCAATGCATCCCACAGCTTCTTAGTAGTCTTGAAACTGACGAACTGATGATAAATATCCTTGCTCAGTGCTTGAGTGAGAATAGCGTATGCTTTCTTTTCTAAGTCATACGTCTTCTTTTGATCATCAGGAAGATCAGCAAATGTAGCTGTCGAAGAAGCAGCAATCTCGATAGATTGATCGAATTCCGTAGTGAACCGCAACCACAACTCTGTATTTTGACCAAGAATGTAAGTATGGAAACGATCAACCCATCCCGGATATTCATTAAGATGCATCAACTTTGGAGGCCTGTTCAAACTGCCGGTTTCACTTTCACTTAGTAGAAGACTTTGAATACTCGGAGTTTGATTTGAAACAAACGCCCATTGACCAGCTTGAGTGGCATTTGTTTGTGAGGATGTAGATACTGGAGATTCGGCCCATGATGGAGATTGACTGGTATTCATGTATTTTCCACTGTCTGGAGCCGGACTTCCCCACCAACTCGGATTCATGATTAATGAGCAAAATAAATGCTAAGTGAATAATCCGAGAGATCACACAGCCGAACGATCCTGTTCGAAAGATCTGAAATCACAGAAACTTGTTAACAATAAACAGACCACAATCGAAAGATCAACTATTGTTCGAAGGATCAACAGTACTCGAAAGATTACTGTTGAATCTCGAACAATGATGTCGAAAGATTCAAGAACTCGAAGGATTCTCCTTTGAAAGATCCTTATCTTTCGAGTTAAATATCCTTATCTTTCGTATAGCTCACTTTCGAAAGATCACACTTGTTCGAATGATCAACAGTGTTCGAAGGATCACTGTTGACTTTCGAGCACTGGCTTCGAAAGATTCAAAATCTCGAAAGATTCACACTTGAAAGATCCTTATCTTTCGAGATAAATCCCTATCTTTCGGACACTGTCTTTCGAATAGATTCCTTAATCGAAGGATATGTTTCGGACGTCGAAGGATGGGTCGAAGGATGGTGATCTTTCGAGCCTTCCTTGATCGACAGATGTCGAAGGATAGTCTTTCGATGTCGAAAGATATCTTTCGAGAGGTTCTGACACAAACTGATCTGATGTGAAAGGTTGGTGAAAAGGTGACAGGTTGGTAAGTCAACTTTCGGCAAAAGAGTATGGCAGGCTGACAACTATCTTACCAACCAAGATTTGAAATAAACTATGCCAAAAATGGAAAGCCTTATCCTAGAACCAGTCACCGGAAGTTTAACCGGAGCTTTCGCCGGAAAACACAAAGTTACTCAAAAACAAGTTTTCAAGTTACCCAACCCCACTTTAAACACTCCCGGTTCGTTTAGACACGTTTTTACTCAAAGAAAATGCAAGAAAACAAGTAAAAACAGGTGCAAAAACCAAGTGTTTCAACACACCAAAACTTGTAAAAACCCGGTTTTAAACAAGGTAAAGAGCGAGGCTCTGATACCACTTGTAGGTCCCTGTTTCGCGGAGGATTACGAACCTAAACCTTGTTATACAAACCTACTAGCGAGTGCGGAATCCAAGCTAGCAAGCAAACCGAGTTAGTAGCAAGTAGAGAAACAAACACACAAGATCACCGATTAACACAACTTGTATTAATGCAATGAGGGTTCGGTTACAAGCTCAATGTTTACAGAAATGTTCTATAAACTCTCAAAGTGTGTGAGTGTTTCGGACAGGATGCTCTCTGCTCTCTATCTCTCGGTGTGACTATCTGTGTGCATCTATCTTCTGTCCTCAACACTGCATGGGTATATATACCCATATACAGCAGGTCTGCTCGAAGGATTCGAAAGATGGTCCGAAGGATCATCTTTCGGATACAATGCTTTCGAAGGATAAGCAGGGACCTCGAAAGATCATCTTTCGAGGTCTAATCATTCGAAGCATATCTTTCGAGGTGATCGAAGGATCTACATTATCCTTCGATCACCCAACCTTCGAGCCAGACAACTTCCAACAAGTTTACTTACTATTGACTGAGTCAAACCAGGAGGACGGTTGACTTGGTCAACTTACATGACTTACAAGGACATCGTTTACATCGTGACCGAATACAGACAAAGTACAGACACAAGTGCACCAACATGTTTGAAAAGTTTGAGATATAAAAGAACTAATATTCACGTAGAATTTCTAACACTTTACTTGTTGATAATCTTCTATAAACTTGCATATGCAGGTTGCAGCGTTTGTCATTAGTAAGATTTTAATGTACCAATGTACGAAGGGGGAGATACCATAGCCCATTCCTAGAACACTTAAAAGCCTAGACTACTATCATGGATGACCACCATTGTGGATGCTAACTTAAAAGAGGGGAAGCTAAACTTAACTGGAAAGATGTGTCTCACACTCGTACCACATTCTTGATTCACCTCTACTTTCTTCAACATGAGTTTTAGATTATAACTAGCACTGTGATTATGTATCCAAACATCTTTTAAGTCAAACATGGTTATATTTATTATACATAACCATACTTATCAAACACGGTCATACGCTTCGTACAAAGCCATAATTCTTCAAGCATAGTTATACATAACCATGGGCAGCCTTAACTGATTAAACATCATCAGTGTTTTAACATGATCATTATGACGTTTATTTGTCACACCCTCTCTTAGGCTAAAGGGCGAGGTGTGACCATAATTGATTCTCATTGCATACGATAAAGTAAACCAGCTATATGATGAAAACAAACCAAACATGCCAATGTTATAGATGGATTCAAATGTTACAACACCAAGAATTTAGTATATTGTGTATAACCTTCAAATGTAATAATTCATGAAAAACATTTCCAACAAAATGTAGTTTTAAAGATCAAGGATTTGGCCACTATATTTCCGCAAGAGGCGGTATATAACGGACAAAGCCTCCAAACGTTTGGCATCATCTTGGTTTACAAATCTTGTGACCACTTTCTTTTGAAGTGAAAAGTCCCACTAATTCCCTGAAATACATGTAAGTTTAAAAGTCAACAAAGTTGGTGTATTCATGTGTTTTAATTGTACAAATGAATCTTTAAAACGTTTCGAATATTTTTGTATGAAATCTGGTATGTAAAAGCATCAATGAAATAGTTAATCATTAATGTTTTGCAAGGACATTAATATGTGTGCCGACATAGGAACCAATCCAACCCTTGACGAATTATGTGTCGATTACCCTCCACTAGGACACAAAAGCACTCCCACAGTCTCACGGACTAAGAGTGGGGCTCGCCAAAACCAAATAGATCTACCCCTTTCGTTCCTCCATCTAAATGTGATTAATGGTGCTTAAGTTCAACCTTATTCGCACATGATCTAAGTTGATTCATTCCCTAGCTTATCATACCACTTGTACATGTATCTCCCTCGAAACTTTAAAAACTAAAAAGCGTTTAAAAGAGGGGACATGAACTCACAACTTGCGTCCGTACATGCGTGCTAATGATCCTGTGCGGTTTCCTCGGTTAGTAACACAACCTACAAGTGTCCTAAATTCATTAGACATTTAGGTCTAGGTGTAACTATGTACAAGTCTCTCATATTGAATGTGTATTAAGACTTGTATTTATTTGTATGGAAATCTTGCTTATTAGTTTATGATGGTAGATTGATAAAGTAATAAGTTGTTAACATAAATTTCACAAATATATATTTGTATGATCGCGTGCCGTATGAATGGGCCAAGCCCTCTTGTGACTTTGTGCCTCGCACGAGTGTTATGTACGTGTCCTCGACATGTGTAGGGCCGAGCCCCTTGTAGTCGTGTCTCACACATTTATCTTGTTGATGTCGTTAGCATATATTTTATCTTCATAGAATATATATTCGTTTTTCATGCCATCCTTGATCACATTCTAGGAGTGTTTGTATATATATTCTCAAATAATATATATATATATATATATTCCAAGTTCGATTAGTGTTAAAAGTTATATATTTTTAACTTGGTTCTTGTATTTGTATACTTATACTTTTTCATAAATTTTTGTATTTGTGTGCCTTTGACCAAGTCAAAGTAGGAGTATATTTATATTTATTTCTCAATATAAACATGTATGGTTTTATTTCATATTTTGTTAAATAATATTCTCACTATTATTTGGTATAAGTATAGTTGTAATACTTGGAAATCTTGTATTTTCACCAAATGTACACTTTGGCACACATTTGTGTATTTTGGTACAAATACCCATGTATTTTATATTTAGTGGTTAAAATCATTTCCTATGATTTTTGTGGTTTTTACGGAATTATATTTCTTGTAGAATATACTTTAACGTTTCTTAAAAATAATGTATATTTTTAAAAATTGTTTGTAATATATATATATATATATATATATATATATCATACTTGTTAAATATGTATATTTTTGTCTTTTGTTAAGTATATATATATATATATATATATATGTTTTTGTTACTTATCCGATTTTTATATAATAATTTTCAAACCTTGTTAATATATATATATATATATATATATATATATATATATATATATATATATATATATATATATATATATATATATAGGGGAAGGTTCATTAGAGAAGAAAATTAATTGAGAAGAAAAAGAACAAAGGGTAATTTTGTAAAACATTAAATAGTTTTTTCACTTATCTCATTTATTATCATTTTTTACTAATTAATTAGTCATAAAGACTAGTATCCTTCACACTAACTTTTTTTTGCCTACACACATCAAAAGTTTTCTAACATATTTCTAAATTCATCCTACACGTTGAAATTTATGCTACACAATTTGTAATTTATCCTACACAACTCGTAATTTATTCTACACTTTAAATTATTTTATTTTATTTTTTTTTTGAAAAAATATATATTTTGAAGATAAGTTACAAAAAATTTAATGTAGTTAGCTATTAAAGAAGAAGACAACAAATTAATGACCTATTAGATTTACCAATGTACCCTTATAGTAACATTAAATATTTATATTAAATGAAGTAAAATAAAACATTTTTATTGGTTGAAATTTCTTTTTTTCTTCTTACAAAATATGACTTCTCATTTGAACTTTCCACTATATATATATATATATATATATATATATATATATATATATATATATATATAGCGTAGGATTCAAGAGTGAACCATATTGTTTTGGTGAACAAAATGAACAAATCTTCTCCATTGATTTAGGAGATCTTGAGATTTATAATAATGGTAATTTTCTAATTATTTATGTGTAGAAAATAAATAAAAAGTGTATAAAGGTAAATTGTTAACTACTTCTCTTTCCAATTAAATATTTAATTACATTTTCTCTCTTCATTTCTCTCAACAATTAACTAACTTATTAAATTAAAAATAAACACAATTACTATTCAGCCAACCTGTTTTATACACATACGTATATCCGTTTAATACACATGCGTACATATGTAATTTAAATAATACATACATGTACTTTGAGTATCCAATACAAGTACATATGTGTATAAACCATTTATTAGTTCTGTTTGTGTATATTTTATACACAGTTTCTATTCAGCCAAATTGTTTTATACACATATGTATATCTTTTTTATACCCATACGTACACATGAAATTAAAAAGTACATATATGTATAACAACACTATGAATGGAATGTATTGAACAAAAGATGAAAATTTTTTTAGGGAAAAGACACATTATTACATATAATCATCTTCATACTTGATGTCTAATATTCGAACTATTTATACAAAAAGAATTAAAAAGAAACAAGTTTTAGTGTATTACCAGATGGTGGTGCTGGTGCTTGTATACGGTATGACATTTATCTTTTTATTAAAAAAAATAGATGGCAAAATCTTTACAATCTTATTAGTAAACTGAACTCAATTGAAAATCTTATTGATGATTTCTTCATTTTAATTAATTTAACTTTAAATTTATACCCCTTGTATTCTAAACTATATAATAAAAAAATTATGAATGCTATTGATGCAAAATTTTTTTATATTCTTATTAGAAGAGAAGATCCGGTGTTAAAGATTAGTTTACCTTACTTCCCATATTAACTTGAGAGGCCATTGGGACAAAATAAAAAAAAAATGGTTGCTTTTTTGCAAACTCCGCATGCCCTACTAATTATTAATAACAGAATCATCATCCAAGGAACTTGGAAAATGAGAAAATGTAAATATGTCATGAGAAAATGTATAATCTCTACAAAATAGGAATCATCCAAGGAAAGTTGGAAAATGAGAAAATGTAAATATGTCATGAGAAAATGTATAATCTCTACAAAATAGGAAACATGAAACTGAAATCAAGAATTAAAACAAAATGATTTAAATCTAACTAATGAAAATTAAAGATAATATTACAATCCTACCATTTTAATCAAAAAAACAAATGGATGGCTGAGATTAGTTCACTCTATTCACAAACAAGGATGTTGTTCACTCATTAACCTAACCCTATATATATATATATATATATATATATATATATATATATATATATATCGTGGTCTTGACGTCTAGTGACATGGTTTTTGCCCTCACAATTATCGTATCGACTCAAATATTTGCAAGTGCAGGTTAAATAGTTGTTAAATAATATGAATTAACGATTTATTTGATAAATAATATAGCGTGGACATTTAAATCTAAAACACGTTAATTTATTTATAATGAGGAATACTAAAGATCAAATTCGGATATTTAAAACCACCTTAAACGCGTGTAGTATTGTAATGGTATACAAATAATATGATACACATTACCAATATACGATTTGACTAACACATGGATGTGGTTGGACAACCTTTCAATCCGACAGACAACCTGTCACTAGCTGTAGCATATCTCCTCCCTCCCTCACCCACCAACCCTACTCCTTATAAGTACAAGCTCATACCCTTCCTCCCTTTCTATGTTTATCCGGTTGATCCATCTACTTTGTGCATAGAGCGGTGCTTACAATTGCTTATCGACCTTTGCATGTAGAAAAGCTCTTCCATTGCTAAACGAGGTACATAAGTGTTTATATATATGCATATATGTTTATGTATATTTTCTTAATTTTTTTTAGCATAATTGTCCTCTCTCTTATGTGTTTGTGATTGATTTAATCTTTTAAGTGATCTTTTTAACAGGATGTGAATTGATATTTAAAGGCATAACGATTATTTCATTACACCAGACATGAATATATACCATTAGCTCTTGATGTTATTTTATGGTTTTCTGAATATTTTATTTGATTTAGGAAAGAAGTAAACACATGTGGTTGTTATTGTAGAATTCCACGGATGTATCCTATATTAAATTACAGGTACTTATTTTATTTCCTCATAGTACTTTCTCTAATTTAACTACTAAATGAATATATATATATATATATGTGTGTGTATGTATATGTATGTATGTATATATATATATATATGCACACACATGCACACATATTTATTAATAAAATTGAATGAAACATTCGAGGGGGTTTCATATGGACTTTGTTAAGAGTGTGAGTAAAATAAGATTCATTCTTGAAAATAAAAGGTAAGTATTTATGTATAAACATATCTTTTTTTGTATTCAATTAAAATGACTTTAAGAGCTAGTACCTAAATTTATGTCTATTTATTTTTGTAATCGAATTTAATGTAACGGATCATAATAATAAATATTGGAAATAAAACTTTTTTTTTTTTGTTTCTAACAACATAATATTTGTTATTTGTTTGTGTTTTGTTATTCTTACCTGTATAAGCTTTTTTGGTTCTTGTGTTTACTCCTTATATTACATAAAGTCATATGGGGGTCTTTATATTGAAAATTACATTAATACATTTATATCAATTGTTACACATATTTTGATTATTGTGGCTTGGATAAATATGGGAGTTATTATGGTAATGGGATGGTATTTTTTAATTCGGAACTTAGTTATTGTGTTTTGGGACAATTGTAGCTTCGGATTTGATTGTTGTTTTCTTATTGTGTTCTTGAATCATTTTCCACAGATCTTTTTTTGTAGGATTTGACCCTGAAAAGAACCTTTCGTTGGAATTGGTTGTCTCGGAAATAAACTTCTGCCTATATGGTAAAATCTCATTCCTTTGTATATACATCCATTAGTTGGAGCTTCTCGCAATTGTTTTATCTTGGTATTGTTTTTCATTAGTTTGATATCGGTATCACATTATCTCGTTTTCACATAATCATTTTTAGTATTTATAATTGTAAATATTAGAAATAAAATACCCCATTTCCTACGTCATTTTTCTACTCCTCACACTTGAAGTTTTTTATTTGCGGATATGAAAAGAGGAGAGTATCACTCACAATTAGAAAAGTGTAGATTGCAAGGAGACGATGAGTAGTTTCAAGCAAACACATGTTTGAATATACCAACACAACCCTTGACATCGGAAGCGTCAGGTCCAGTGACATTTTACATAAGAATCCACTTGAAGTTGTTACTATTCTTTTGGATGCAAGAAGTGTTCTTAAACTTCGCCTATGAATTAAACCATATGCATAGTTGTAAAACTAATAAATCTCATGTGCTTGTTCTGATTTTAAGGCAGATTCATTTGAAAACCACACCATATATATAACCAAAGCTTGAATTAGTTACTTCACTTGTATGACTAGTTATAACAGCAGCTTGAAGTTTTTCTTTTTTTTTTTTTTTTTTTTTTTTTTTTTTTTTTTTTTTTGGTCATGTTTGAATTCTCTATAGCCTAACAAGAAACCTTCAAATTCTTGTTCACATTGTCTTGAATCTTGTTTTAATTCATAAAAGGCCTTGGACTCCACAAATATTTTATGACAAATTAAGCACAACGAAGCAAGTAAATGACCTAAGTTTATAGTGGTCTTCTAGTTGATCATGAAAGTATGATGCTGATTGAGGATAAAGTTGACATGACTTATAACTTAAATGTTAAAATGTACAAGCATCAATGCATTTGGGAACAATATGTATTGTTCTGCTGATTTAGCTCATCTATCACGAATCCCTTAATTATCTTGAATTTATCATTGCTTCAATTAAAGTTTCATGTTTTCTTGCTTATTTGATTCAAAGAAACTACATGTTAAGGTTAGGCCTTTAGCTTTACCCATTAACATTAGGTTTTTGTGTTAAGTTTATACATACAAGTAGATAGTAAATATTGTTGATGTGCTATCAGAATTCAGATCGCCCTGGTTTGAAGTACTACCGAAAGCCTTCTGGCTGCGCGCTCTAAGGTACGAAAATATTTCTATATATTCAACTAAATATTATTGCAGAAAGTTTTAACATGCTAGGTGCCTGTTTTCTTTATAATCAGATTACATGGGTAGAGCACAATGAGATACTAATTGAAGGATTCTCATGTGTGCGATTTAAAGAACTAGTAGCATCTGGTTTTGCGTTTCACGTTGGTTAGTGGATGACGATGTTAAAGCACCAAACTGAGAGTGAACACATAATCAAGCAACACATTAACGGTAATTCAATAGTTCATTCACATCACTTTTTAATTCAACATCTGGATATTATTTATATATATCAAATGCTAATGAATGATGCAACAATTCAGATTCCATTCAGGTACAATTATTTATATATCTAATGGGACAAATAATTGCCCTTGTTTAAAATCTAAAACTAAATACCACATGCCACAAACTGGTAGGTTCGATTCTGGATGTTGATTGGCAGACGAATCGCACGTTTGCCTCGGGCTCAATTGATATGATGATATATGTTTGCAAGATCGGGGAAAATCATTCAGTCAGAATATTTCCGGGACATAAGGTTTGTAATATTTTCACAGTAATGTTTACAAGGTATTTGTTTTTGGAATAAAGAAATTTATGATATATGCTACCCCATTATGTGATAAACTGTGTAGTAAGTAGGCACGAGTTGCAGCAAGGCACAAGGCTCTGTGACTGCTTGAGGCGATGGGTGTATAGGCGTCAAAAACGGCTGGAGGCACAGGCATGAGACACGCTCTTGTACATGGGAAGATTTTGTGCATCATGGTGTCGTACATATAACATTTTGGGCTGTACGTATAAGTCGTTTATATATGAATTCATATATAGATAGTTCTTGGGCACCTGATGGTAGAAACCTATTAGAAATAAAATAAAACAAAAACTTGTATAAATACATTGCGCCTCACGTAGGTGATGCGTGCGCTTGTGCGGCCTCACGCTGCGGCCTGGGCCCTATTGCCTCCATGCGCCACATGAAAAAACCTAAAATTGACAATCTTAATCCTTTACTTATAATTTTGAATATGCACGTAGGTTGCAGCGTTTGTTGTTAATAAGATTCTAAATGAAAAAGACGGTGATACTGTGGCACGTTCCCATTTAGGAAGCGCGACATGTTTGGCCAAGGTCGTAGACTAGTATCCCGGAAAACCATAATTGTTGTGATTTTGAAAACCACCAAAGTGACACAGTGGCACATTCTGACGTATGAAAGAAACTAACATAGGTTGTTTATAACTATCAAGCAGCAAGTTAACAAATGATAAAATCCATCCTATTTATACCTATCGAATTGGTGCGACTAAAGGACATACCCCTTTGCATAACTACCAAGTCAAACGACACCTTATCAAGACAGTTACATACTTAGGTTTATATATACAATGATTCTAATAGGTCACATATACTATAATACACATGTAATACTAATTGTTATATCATGTGCCAAACATTAGGCTTCCAACAAGATAGACTCCCTAGTGCGGTCGTGGATGTTGATCAGTTTGGGCCTAACCACGTAAATTCTTGTGTCATTTTTTTTAAGTTTGTTTCTGTGCAATTCATGTTTGTGTGTTTGTGGTGCCAAGGATCATCGGCAGCTACTGCTGTGATAAGTTTACCACCCACTCTGTCAAGGTTGACGACCTGCTGGTCAATGAATGTCACACCAGCTAAAATCATAGTTGGTGTGATCTGACTGTAATCTTCATTGCTGCACAGCAGAAGTATTTAATGCTAAGACTTCTAAGAAATGAACGCCCACTAAGTACTCGAATCCCCATGGTTCTCCTATTCCAACCGTGCCATAATTTTGAAAATGTAATTTGAGAAAGAAACATGCGAAAAATCAACATAAAGTTGGTGAGTTCATAGTTTGTTTGAAAAAGATTTGAAATAAATCTTTTTGATAACAGGTTAAAAATATTGTTGAAAAAACGAAATAAAAATCATTTTCTTCGGCATGTTAGGCATGTTATATGAAACTTTGTATTTGTGGAACTTTGTATGTGTAAAGCGTTATGTTTGTAAAACTTTGTATTTGTAAAGTTTTATGTTTGTAAAACTTGTGTAACCGTCAATGTCCGCGTATGACAATGACAACATGCCCGCATGAGCCTATGAGTTGTATGTAGGACAATCCAGTCCTTAAGTTGTATGTAGGCCATAAGTTGTATGTAGGATAATTCAGTCCTTAAGTTGTATGCAGGACACACAGTCCTGTTGTTCGTAAGCGGGACAAACCAGTCCCCTTTTTTGTATGAAGGACAACCCAGTCCCATCGTAACTAGGACAATCCCGTCACTAGTTAGTCTGTAGCTCATGCATGTTTCTTAAAATGCTTAAGTTTTTGCAAAACCGGTATGTTTTGCATAAACCTTTCGTAAACCATTTGAGTTTGTTGAAATTCATTTGCAACATGGTTTAGAAATATGAATTTTCATTCATCGAAATATTGTTTACTTTTGCAAAAGTTGCATGTCTTTCCACACCCGAAAACATTTATAAACATGTAAAACCGTAAATGGTGGGGGTTATGAACTCACCTCGATATCCTTGTGCAAAACTAGCTTAATATGATTCCATGATGTCGTTCCAATAACGTGAACTTGCTAGCATGCAACTATAGCACTCCTCTCAAGGAATAACTTATAAGTTTCTATAAATGACGTAGCTAAACTACGTGTTAACGAGTTCTACCGAATTGTTGACCATACAATCCTATGAAAGTGTTGTTATCTTGATTTGAAATAACCATGTATGGTTGCTTGATCCCTGTAGGTCCCTTTTGTCGGATGACGAACCTCAAACCTTGTTATACTAACTCACTAGCGAGTGCGGAATCCAAGCTAGCGAGCAAACCGGGATTAAGCAAGTATAAACACAAACACACACGGGTTCACCGATTAACACAACTTGTATTAATGCAAATGAAGGTTTCGGTTACAAGCACAATGTTTACAAATCTAACATGTAAACTCTCAAAGTGTGTGTGTGAGTTCCGGACAGAAAGCTCTCAAGAAGTCTCTCTCTCTTTCGGTGTGTGCACCTATGTGAACTCTCAGAACTGTCTATCACAACACACTGCATGGGTATTTATACCCAGCTCATGATGTGCAGTCCGAAGGATCCGATAGATGGTCCGAAGGATCATCTATCGAAGACAAGTCACTCGAAAGATCAGCAGGGACCTCGAAAGATCACCTTTCGAGGTCTAGTCATTCGAAGCATATCTTTCGATGAGATCGAAGGATCCACATCATCCTTCGATCTCTTATCCTTCGAGACAGTACATCTTTCAACTTTTACCAACTGTTGTCCAAGTCAAACCGGAGGATGGTTGACTTGGTCAACTTACAACACAAGAACAGGACATCGTTTACATCGTGACCGAATACAGACAAAGTACAGACACAAGTGCACCAACAAACTCCCCCTTGGCTGTAGCTTTGTCTTTATCTTCTATAGCTGTAGACACGTCTCGAACTTCGACGGTCTTGGGTCTTCGAGTTCTCAAAACTCTGATGTCCTTTCAAGTCTTCAAAGTCGGAGGATCTTCAAAGTCTTCACGTCTTGAAAGCAGAGAGTGTATCAACAAACTACCCGTATCATGTAGGAAGTGTGTTGACAAACTCCCCCTTAACATAAGCTCCCCCTTGAGTTATGCTCGTGAAAAGACTTTATCTTTATGAAGTGAGATCCTTGTGGTGTTGATGATGGCCAGCGGCAACTCGATCATCTTCATCTTTTGAGCGCCTTCTCGTCGTGTCTTCATTCCAGAGCTTGTCATCGACCATGTTCTCCTAGCCTTTAGAATCTGCACATGCAAGAAATCTAAACGCGTAATGAGAACAACTGCTTGGAATAGTATCAACAAAAGACACACGAATGACTATGTCAAAATCAAACACCGTCCGACAGTTTGAAAGTTTAGTAAATTTGTCAATTTTAGTTTTTAACTTTCAAACATGCAAATTTCTGACCGTTTATGAAGATTTAGTCAGTTCGGTTTTCAGTCAGGTTTCAGGTAACGAAGACTCGAGCTCCAACATCGTACGATCGAAAATAAAATAGAAATAAAATCTTTTTGGCTTTTACAAAGTTTATATTAAAACACACCTAAAATCTTTTTGGTATTTTTGAATTTAAAAGACAACAATTTAAAATCCTTTGAGTGTTATCAAACGACATCACCGCTAATATCGTGCTGATATGCACCAAACGACGAAACATTCTTTTTGTGAGTTTCGAGGGTAAGAGAATCATATCAGTGTACGGTCATGTCAAAACACTCTTGTTGTTCAGTTAGTTAACATTAAGATAAGCATCCTATAACAATTATCGGTATTGATGTCCACTTAAGCTCAACTTATCAGATGTAATCATGGCGAGGGGATACATTAAGGTATGATTTATACTTACCGACCGGTGTTCATCCACATCACGACACATTCCCGTATCAAGGTATGCACGAGAGTTCATCTTACCGGTGAGTATACTGATTATCATCTGTTTGACCGTATAAATTGTGAGATACTCACTTATTTTGATTTGAAAACAAGCCCTTTGTGATATAATCACTTATTGATGAGGAACTTGATTTTCGTATGCATGAGGGCACAGGTGCAAGTCCGTGAACAGGTCAGTACTTCCGTACAGCAGAGAGACGAACTTGACACCCGGATAAATGTGATATATTATCACTTATTTGTTTTGGACATGTGATTGTTTATCGCTTATTGAGGTCGAATGCAGTATGTAATATGTACACTTATGTATAGTATCATGGAAGATCTAGACTTGCGTCCCCGTTATTTTTTGGTAAAAGATACAACCATGATACCCAGATGATAAGCAGCATAAAGACCGAATATCTCAGAACCTCGGCAATCTATCAAACGAAATTTCGGTACTAAGACCATATGCCAATGAATGGTTCCCACCTGGTCTTCAGTCTATTAAGATTTATATCACCCTGCACACTTTAAAATGATTGTGAGCCTACCGATACATCTTATATAGAGCTGCTTATCGTTTTTCATTTAAGGTTTAAAGAGGCTTGGATAGACCACTGATGTACTATCACTTTCTCTTTTGCTCGCCAGGAAACTCATTTTTGTTTTTCTATTGTTTTTGTGTTTTTGAATTTTTCAATGTTTTTGGATTTTCTGATTTTTGGATATACTCCCCCTAAAATCAATAAACTAAGACAAATTTAAAAACACAAAGGTATTTACAAAAATGATTTTCTGATGTTGGTTTTACTCTTGCTTGACCTTAATGCCGTTTACTAATAATAAAAAGTCAAATCTTGATTTGTCAAATGCTTTGGTAAATAAGTCGGCACGTTGGTCATCGGTGTGGACCTTAACAACATCGATTAGCCTTTTCTCAAAGCAATCACGTATGAAGTGATATTTGATTTCGATGTGTTTGGTCTTCGAATGCTGCACAGGATTTCTAGTGATATCTAAAGCAGCAGAATTATCAACGTAAATAGGAGTAGTTAGGAATTCAAAACCGTAATCCCGCATTTGTTGTTGAATCCAAAGAACTTGGGAGCAACAACTTGAGGCAGCAATGTATTCAGCTTCGCATGTTGATGTAGCTACACACGTCTGCTTCTTGCACTGCCATGTGACTAGGCGATTTCCTAAAAACTGACATCCAGCCGTTGTGGATTTACCGTCGATTTTGCATCCGCCAAAATCAGAATCACTGAAAGCTACCAATTCAAAGTTATTATCCCTAGGGTACCACAGACCGGTGTCAGGGTACGCCTTCAAATAACGAAAAATCCTTTTAACAGCAGCAAGATGTGAGGCCTTCGGGTTAACTTGATATCTGGAAAGTAGGCACGTTGGGTACATTATGTCTGGCCTTGATGCTGTGAGGTACATAAGAGATCCATCATGGCGCGGTAGTTTGAAGGACTAACAGCTTCTCCCTTCAAATCTGGAGTAATTCCGTGATTAGTTGGCAATGGGGTACCAATGGGCGTCGCATCAGACATCTGGAACCGGCTCAAGATGTCGCCAACATATTTAGTCTGATGGATGAATATCCCAGACTCTGTTTGTTGTACTTGTAGGCCCAAGAAGAAAGTCATTTCCCCCATAGCACTCATCTCGAATTTATCCTGCATAATGCGCTCGAATTCCCTACACAAGACATCATTAGTAGAACCAAAAATAATGTCATCAACGTATACCTGTACCAGAAGAAGATCTCCATCTTGTTCCTTGATGAAAAGAGTACAGTCGATAAGACCTCTACGAAAACCGTTCTCCAGCAGATAGTGTGATAAGGTTGCATACCAAGCTCGCGGTGCTTGATGAAGACCATAAAGAGCTTTGTTAAGCAACCAAACCCGATCGGGATGGATAGGATCTTCAAAACCTGGAGGCTGTTCGACGTACACCTCTTCTTCAACCACACCATGTAAGAATGCACTTTTCACGTCCATCTGATAAACCTTGAATCCTTTGAAGGATGCATAGGCTAGAAAGATTCGAATTGCTTCGAGACGTGACGTGCCACTGGTGCATAGACTTTGTTGTAGTCGATCCCTTCAATCTGACGAAAACCTTGAACGACTAAACGAGCTTTGTTTCGGATAACAACTCCGCGGTCATCCTTTTTGCATTTGAAAACCCAACGGGTACCAATCTTCTTGTATCCAGCAGGTTTCTCTACTAGTTTCCAGACACCCAGCTTCTGGAATTGTTGCAGTTCTTCCTGCATTGCCTCAACCCAAGCGTTATCTTTCAAGGCTTCTTTCCACGTTCTTGGTTCTTCCTGTGAGACATAACACGCGAAGGACCAGTCATTTTGTTGCCCGGATTCTCTAATAGCTGCATACAAGCCTGCATTGTTGTTGTTTCGCAACATGTTTCTTGTTTGAACGCCACTTTGCACATTTCCAATGATGTTTTGTTGAGGATGGGTATTATGAATCCTTGTTTCTGGATTATCTGGAACTGGAACATTTATACCCAGGTTGTTGAGGTTAAGATCAACAACCAATTCAAGGCCCGGAATTGACGAAGAGGATGATGCAGTAGCCTCAGCTGTTCTATGTGCATCCACTGGAGGAGTACCTTCTGAAGTACCATGAACTGCTGTTGTAGGAGCTTCCTGATCTGCATCTAGAAATTCATCATCCTCTGAAGATTCGTTCAATTCGTTTGCATTGTGAAAATCCTCATTGTTGAGAGTATTATTGTTCACCGAAGAAGATGGTTCTTGATTAACAAGAATTGGACGAACCACCGGTGAAACTGTTGCATTGTCACTCTCGAAAAACATCCTAGCCGCAGCATTTTCTTCAACGGCTTCAACATTGATCGAATTGAAGAAATCATCGTACTCAAACATCCAAGGTTGACCCGGATTTTTGACTGGCAGGGTGTGCCTTTGTACTCTGACCTCAGACCATTCCTCGACCCTTTTAGTCTCTAGATTCCAGACTCGTAAGTTAGGGGTGGCATACCCAAGAAAGTATCCATCAATTGCTCTTGCCCCAAACTTTCCATTAGGATCGATGATTGTGCATGGAGCTCCAAACGGTTCTAGATAAGACAAATCTGGTTTCCGTTTTTAAAGAAGCTCAAAGCAGGTCTTGTTGTGCCTTTTGACTGTAAGAACTCTGTTCAATGTATAGCATGCAGAGGCCACAGCTTCAGTCCAGAATGGAATGGGCAACTGTGACTCCACTAACATTGTCCTAGCAGTCTCGATCAATGTGCGGTTCTTACGTTCAGCGACACCATTCTGTTGAGGAGTATAGGCTGCACTAAACTCATGAAGAATACCCTTTGAAGTGCAGAAATCCGCCATGGAATGATTTTTAAATTCAGTACCATTGTCGCTACGTATCCGCCTAACCTTCAACTTATACAAATTCTCAATCTGAATGATTAAGTTTTTGATAATACCAAAGGTTTCACTCTTGTGTGCCATGAACGCAACCCAAGAAAATCTTGAATAATCATCAGTAACCACGAGGCAGTATTGATCACCCCGAATACTCTTGTGCTTGACAGGACCGAACAAATCCATGTGCAAACGTTCAAGAGGAACTGCCACTGTGTTGATCTTCTTTGTAGGGTGCTTCTTCTTTGTTTGCTTTCCTTTCTGGCACGAAACACAGACGTCTTGAAGATGGAAATTTTTGAGAGGAACACCATTCACCAATTCATTTGAAACCAAATGATTCATTTTTCGTAAGTGAATGTGACCCATTCGTCTGTGCCAAGAGATAGTGTCTTTTTCTGTGGCTTTAGAAACGAAACATGTTGCTTGTGCAGACGTAGTAATAGCCTGGCTCATGTCAAGAACGTACAGATCATTTATCCTTGGAGCCGACAAGAGAATCCATTCTTTAGGAATTTTGAAGCCGGGTTTCAGCACATAACATCCATTAGCATCAAAGTGTACTGAAAATTTCTTGTCACAGATTTGAGAAACACTAAGAAGATTGTGATCAAGTTGTTGCACAAAATTGATCTTGTCAAAGCTGACAATCCCGTTAGATATCATTCCTTCACCCGTTATATATCCACCTTTATCTCCAGCAAAAGCAACATAACCTCCTCTAATAGATTTAACGTCGTAGAGAAGCTTCATGTCGCCTGTCATGTGCCTGGATGCCCCACTATCAACAATCCAATGACTACTGATAGTTCCTCCTGAAGCACCCTGCACATGAACTCAAAGGAATTAGTTGGAGATGGGGACCCAAGCCATTGTGGTATTGGGTCTTCCATTTTCATCAATGACAATAACTTCTTGTCTTTGATGGTTGGTGAATTGTGATGGTCCCCCTGATTCAGTAACCGATTTAGGTTTCCATGTCTGTTTTGTTTTACCAGTGTCTTTCTTTAAAATTTTAACTTCTTGATTGTTTGAAGTTTTGGAATTTTCTGGTTTTACAACCACAGATTGTTTTTGAACCACATCAGTTTTAATTGCTTTTTCAATCTTTTTGACCTGTTGTCGTTTCTGTTTCTTTTCCCTTTCTCTTACAAGGCGGGGATCTTGTTTTGCAGAAACCAATTGCCTACGGTCAGTTTTGTCACGGGGATCATCAACCTTTTCTTTCTGTTTATGAAGATATGGGCAGTTTCTAATAATATGCCCAATGGTTCCACACTCAAAACATGATCTTCGTTCAACAAACCCCGAAGAATCATGTGATCGCTTAGCCGAAGATGTTGAACTTTGTGAACCCGAGGTACTAGGCTTTGAACTGCTTGGTTCATTTCTTTTCTCGACAATAGTTTTCTTGACAAAATCTAAGTTAGATTGATTTTCAAACTTTTCAATTTTGTCTGTTCCCGTCGATTTCACAAAGTTAACATTTTTCTTCTTCTTTTGGTTCGGCTTCTTTTGGACTTGAGCCGGTGTTTTTCCTTTGGGCTTGGTGTGATTTTGCTCCTTTGGCACTGTTGGTAATTTCTTGTTGCCAAATTGTTTTCGAATCTCAGCCTTTGGAATAGGAGGACACTGTGTAACTGTAACACGTGGTCCTGTCTTTCCCAAAAACTTACTTGTCGAATTTTCAAAGACTTTACAGATTAAGGATTGATTAACATTCTTAATGGGAAAATCTTTGTCTGAGTAAATTTTATCATCACCAACTAGAGTGTACAGCAAATTCACACTCTCCTGCTCTTCTGCAGATGAGGACTCAGTTGCAACAGTCTTAGCGGGTTGTACAGGGGGATCACATAGAATGTGATTCTCAAGAGGTATGTCCTCATTTTTGACTACCGCATCAGACTTTGCTGGGACAGTATCATCAGATTCATCATCAGACGAATCAGCATCCTCAATCACAACTGGAGGATCTTGATTCTGTTCAGCACTCACAAATGTATCTGCTGACACATCTGAATCTGAGGATACTTCCTTTTGGTATCCGAGTCCTGCAGCAAACTCCTTAACATCTAGAGGCACAGAAGGTTCAAAGAAAACCCTGTCCTCTTCATCAGGCATGGCATCATAATTATGTCTCACTGGTGGTGGACATTTCTTGTAGCCTATACATGTGACATCTCTCTTTTCCTTCTGAACATCAATGATGTGATCTAACACATAGCTAGAGCTCAAATAACTGTCTAGCTTGAGTTGGATCGCATCACTTTCGGTTTTCACACAAGCCATCTCTTTTTGCATAATCTCAAGGCGAGATATATACAAATTAATATCAGTTTGTTTTCTTGAAACCATTTTAGTCAGTTCAGTTTTATCTTTCTTTAATGTTTCAATTACTGACTTAAATTCTTTTTCATGGTTTTCATAAAACATATTGGCTTCTGTGCATTTGGAAAGGTCCACAGTCAATTTCTGATTGTGGAGGAAAGTCACATCATACTTTTCTTGCAAAGCGTCATGCTTACTTTGCAAGTTACTCAAACTCTCATTCACAGTAGTATGTTTGTCTTGCAAGTCAAACAAACCAGCTTGTAAAGCATCATGTTTGCCTTGCAACTCAGACATACTTTTCTCCATTTCAGCACATCTAGCATGCAACCTAGTACATTCATCACAATTAACAGCAGTGGGTTTATCGACACATACCTGACTTGATGAACCGTCGACATTAGCCATAAAGGCTGAATGGAGAGAAGACGAAGTATAAGCAGCTTGATCCACCAAAATAGATCTTCTTTGAGTTTCTGCTGCAGCTTCCTCCAAAAGCTCATCAAAGTCAGCATCATCCGAAACATTAGATGTCTCACCCACATGATCATCACCAGAATTTGATGATTCTTCATCAACACTTCTGCTGTACCCAGAAGAGTCTTCATCTTCAGACGATTCACCACCACTGGCAGAAGATTCTCTACCACTGGTGTGAACTAACTCCTTCACAATCTGGGCAAAACATGTTGTTCCATCAGGAGCATCACCACCCAACTGGATTGACCAGTCACAACCTTCATCTACCTGAACCGCAAGTGCCCGATTGGTTTGGTTGTTGACAGGTACCATGGCACGATCATTGTTTCTGTTCTGCCGGTTGCCTTGGTTTCTAAAGGGGTTTTGATTCCCGTGTTGAGCTGGCTTTGTGCATTCCCTCTTAAAGTGACCCCTTTCACCACAGTTGAAGCACTTAACGGCCTGCTTATCGAACCCATACTTGGTGTCTCGCTTACTTTCCAAGCAGGTTCTGCCAGTACTTTCCATCCAATCCTTTGCTCTTCTCACAGCACTCGCAAAGGCCCACTTGATGTCCATCAAGTCCATCTCCTCTTTATCAATCTGCCTGTAATCTTCTTGTGTCAGATTAATGTTGCCAATCTGACCTTCTATCAACCCACAGTACGCGCTCACTACAGTGTTAAGCAGCTCCATGTGTTCTTTAGCTACTTCTACACTGATTTTAGAGAAGCTTGACGTGTCGAGCTGCACTGTACTTGACTTTGATTGTTGACCAGCAGATGATGTTCCTCCATAACATGCACGTTGTTGTTGTTGAGCAGGAGGAGGTGGAGGTGGTTGGATTGGATTTCCATACATGTCTGTGGTGGGAGGTGGCTTAACAGGAACTTGTATTGGGTTGCCAAAACAATCTGTGCTTGTGACAAACGCTGTTTGAAGTGGAGCATGTGAACCGGTTCTTGCAGACGAAGAATTGGAAGTTCCACAGTACATTTCTGGATTCTGTGGTAATGGAACTCTCTTCGCCTTCAATGTTTCCTCCTGATCCTTGTTTTCCAAAAGTTGCACGAATTCGTTGATATTAGTGGTTCTCAACACTCCGTTGTACTTCAGGATTTCCAAGAAACTACTCCATTGAGGAGGCAAAGCATCAGCAAACTTCTTCACAACTTCAGCTTGAGTTGTCACTACATTATAATTATCCAATTCCGTAAGCAGATGATAAAATCGGCTTGTCATATCTCCCAAGGACTCCTTATCCATACAAGTGAAACCTTCGAATTCTTTCTTGAGAAGATCATGACGCATTTGACGTGTTGCTGCATTTCCCACTCCTCTGTTTTTCAATCCGTCCCACAACTTCTTTGTTGTCTTGAAGCTGACAAACTGATGGTAGATATCCTTGCTCAACGCCTGAGTGAGAATGGCGTATGCCTTCTTTTCCAGATCATAGGTTTTCTTTTTATCTTCTGGAAGATCAGCAAACGTAGCAGAATCTGAAGCAGCAACTTCTATGGCTTGATCGAAATCTGTGGTGAAACGTATCCACAGTTCCGTATTTTGACCAAGAACATATGTTTTAAATCTCTCAACCCGTCCTGGATATTCATTCAAATGCATCAACTTTGGAGGTCGATTCAAACTTCCTGTTTCACTTTCGCTTAGTAGAATACTTTGAATGCTCGGAGTTTGATTCGATACCAAAGCCCATTGATTTCCCTGAGAAGAAGTTGATACCGGCGACTCAGCCCATAAAGGAGATAACCTTGTATTCGTGTATTTTCCATCGTCTGGAGCCGGTGTACCCCACCATGAGGGAGTGACATTTGATCTTGTATATTCACCATTATCTGGAGCCGGATTCCACCAACTCGGATTCATGATAGATAAGCAAAAGAAATGCTAAGTAAGAATTCCGAAAGATAACACAGCCGAAAGATCCTGGTCGAAAGATCTGAAATCACAGAAACTTGTTAACAATAGACTGACCACAATTGAAAGATCAGCTCTTGTTCGAAGGATCAACAGTACTCGAAAGATTACTGTTGAATCTCGAACAATAACAATGATTTCGAAAGATTCAAGAACTCTAAGGATTCCCCTTTTTGAAGGATCCTTATCTTTCGAATTAAATATCCTTATCTTTCGTATAGCTGACTTCCGAAGGATCACACTTGTTCGAATGATCAACAGTGTTCGAAGGATCACTGTTGACTTTCGAGCACTGGCTTCGAAAGATTCAAAATCTCGAAAGATTCACACTTGAAAGATCCTTATCTTTCGAGATAAATCCCTATCTTTCGGACACTGTCTTTCGAATAGATTCCTTTATCGAAGGATATGTTTCAGACTTCGAAGGATGGGTCGAAGGATGATAGTCTTTCGAGCCTTCCTTGATCGAAAGATAATCTTTCGAAGTCGAAGGATATCTTTCGAGAGGTTCTGACACAACTGACGCTGATGTGAAAGGTTGGTGAAAAGGTGATGGGTTGGTGAAGGTCAACTTTCGGCAAAAAGGTATGGTCAGACTGTACTACCTTACCAACCTTGATTTTGAAATAAGATATACCCAAAATAGAAGACCCTTATCCAGAACCAGTCACCGGAATAACAACCGGAGATATGACCGGAAATTACAAAGTCACTTAAAACAAGTTTTCAAGTTACCCAACCCACTTATGAACACTCCCGGTAAGTTTAAAACACGTTTTCCAGTTTAAAAGTGTAGAAAAACCAACAAAAACGGGTGTTAAACCAAGTGTTCAAACACACACCAAGAACTTGAAAAACCCGGTTTTAAACAAGGTAAAGAGCCAAGCTCTGATACCACTTGTAGGTCCCTTTTGTCGGATGACGAACCTCAAACCTTGTTATACTAACTCACTAGCGAGTGCGGAATCCAAGCTAGCGAGCAAACCGGGATTAAGCAAGTATAAGCACAAACACACACGGGTTCACCGATTAACACAACTTGTATTAATGCAAATGAAGGTTTCGGTTACAAGCACAATGTTTACAAATCTGACATGTAAACTCTCAAAGTGTGTGTGTGAGTTCCGGACAGAAAGCTCTCAAGAAGTCTCTCTCTCTTTCGGTGTGTGCACCTATGTGAACTCTCAGAACTGTCTATCACAACACACTGCATGGGTATTTATACCCAGCTCATGATGTGCAGTCCGAAGGAGCCGATAGATGGTCCGAAGGATCATCTATCGAAGACAAGTCACTCGAAAGATCAGCAGGGACCTCGAAAGATCACCTTTCGAGGTCTAGTCATTCGAAGCATATCTTTCGATGAGATCGAAGGATCCACATCATCCTTCGATCTCTTATCCTTCGAGACAGTACATCTTTCAACTTTTACCAACTGTTGTCCAAGTCAAACCGGAGGATGGTTGACTTGGTCAACTTACAACACAAGAACAGGACATCGTTTACATCGTGACCGAATACAGACAAAGTACAGACACAAGTGCACCAACAATCCCATTTATAATCGGGATAAATACCAAGTCTCGGAAACGACTTAGTTTTCGAGTGATTTATAATATATATTTATATATAAATATAAATATATTTACGAAGTCGTGTTAGTTGTCGTGAATAGAAATACGTATACGTAACGAGTATTTAGATGAAAAAATATGTTGTAAACTCGTATAATGGATTTACGCATTTTTCCAATCAGTCGCCATATACGTTGTCGAATAATAATACGACTCGTCGTAGTGTTTCGTAAGATGTAGACATACATATGTATATATATATGTGTGTGTGTGTGTGTAATTGTAGATGTATATGTATATAAACGCCGTGTGGCCGAAATAGTAATATCGTGTCTCGTGTATAATTATCAAAAATAATTATATAGTTATACGCTTGTTAGGAATCGACCTCGTTTGTTTGTTACTGTAATAACTCGGATAATATTTTGTGTTATAATCTTACGGTAGTGCATTGTACTTCGTTTAGACTTCTGAAATGAATAATTTTGTAATAACATTCGAAATCTTGACATTTGAAATAAATATAAACAACTATATTTATTTTATAAAAATATTCAAAAGTATTCGAATTATCTTGGGCACCTGATGGTAGAAACTTATTAGAAATAAAATAAAAACTTGTATAAATACATTGCGCCTCATGTACGTGATGCGTGGGCTTTGCATCTTGTGCCAAACATTGAACTCCCAACAAAGATAGACTCCCAGTGCAGCCATGGATGTTGGTCAGCTTGGACGGAACCATGTAAATTCTAGTGTCATTATTTCATTTTAAGTTAGTTTCTGTGCAATTCATGTTTGTGTGTGTAGTGCCGAGGATCATCAGCAGCTTCTGTGATCAGTTTACAGCCCACTCTGTCAAGGTTAACAACCGGCTGGTCAATGAAAGTCAACAGAAGCTGCTGTACGACCAGAAACTGATTACAATCAACACAAATCAGAGTTAACCAGATTCAGTCAGGTATGACCAGACACCCGATCCTAACATGAGTTGCTTCCTTTGTTTCAGAACAAATTTCTGTACAAATGTATCTTCAGCTTCTGAATCAACAAGATATTAAAACAAAAGGAAGGAAGAGAACAACAACAATAATAATAATAACACATAGTGTGGCCTGATTGTTGTTGGATAGTACTAATCAGAACATGTTATTCACTACCTGAGCGATTGCTATCATATTCACATTAAAAACAATGAGATCAGAATTCTAGGCGGTATATTCCTAACTCCTAGCTTTTTCAATTCAATTTACAATAAATAACTTGTGAAGATGAACTATTTACATTTTCTAGCAAATGGCTTTACTCTGCCCGATTGATCTAGGGTTCCGTAACGACTGTCGTGGTTCTGCCCGACGTAATCGTTGGAATGCCGTCTTGGGGAGGGTATTGCTAATGTTAAAATGGGTTATTATACTAACACGCATGCATTTGTATAATTTATAGATTATTCCCAGGAAATCCTTACTGATAATCCTAAGACAGCAATGTGAGTTTATTTTGTAAACCTATTTTGTGAACTGTTTTTACAAAACCTTAAATATTTTTTCCATGCGAATAGCAGTTATTGAGTATTTGTAAGAATACAATTACAGTCGGTAAATTTGGGGTTTTGTATGCAAAATTTGTTACAACCTAGATAGGAGTAACATGACCATAAGTCGGAACGACAGTACAGTGTGGTGGTAGTTGATATAACTTGGAAACAAATGTAATTGCGAGACCGCTCTCAATACTGTAAAATGGTTTTTATGATAACTTGATTAAACTGGGATTCACTCACCGGTATTTCCCACTGACAAAATGTTTTTAAAATGCGTTTCAGGTAACAAAATGTGAAAGCCAAATAGAAGCCAGCTGGACAGCACTGAAGGCTTGGAAAAGTGGTAATAAAGTTACCTAAAGATAAAATAGATGTTTTCATTAAATAAAATAGGGTGTATCCCTATAAAGATGTGTGTACTGAAAACTTGGGTTTTACCCATGTGTTATGTTATGGAAATGTGGTATTTATTCTGATAAAATATTTCCTAACTACGGTCCTGATGTAAATTCCGCTGCCAAATTAGACAATAACACGATACCACCGAAACTGGCTCGCGGCCACCCGTTCCCGAGGATTTGGGATCGGGGGTTGCGACAATAGACCCAAAGTTGAATAATGGAAAATACTCAAATGCTTAGCATTATGCCAACCCTAGTTTTTCTAATCATTTAAAGTTTTAAATAACTAAAGAAATACAAATACGATGTTTAATAGGACTTGACGAAATTGTTAATAAATGCTATAAGATGGACGTTAAAGTCTAAAACACATTATTATTATTAATTTTATTTTATTTTTGAAAAATATTAAAGATGAAACTCGTATATTTGTTTTCATACTTCTCAACCAAAACCACCTTAAATGTGTGTGTAATCTAAAGTCAATATAATTTACATAACACTGACATGAGTAACACATACATTTGGTTAGAGCATTCACACCTCTAAACCAATCTAACCATCAAACCCCATGCCCGCTCAACATTTTCTCTCTCTTTCTGTTCTCCCTTTCTCTTTTACTATACATCTAACATTTACTTGTTTAGCTACTTCACTATATAAACAATTATCAACTAGTCATTTAATATTTTTTTGTTATTGTCAGAGAACCCGTTATAAACTCACCTACCCTTAGGGGGATAATGGAAAATACTCAAATGCTTAGCATTGTACCAACCCTAGTTTTTTAATTATTTAAAGTTCAACATAACTAAAGAAAAATAATTATGGTGTTTAATAAAACTTGACCAAATCTTTAATAAATGCTATAAGCTGGACATTCATGTCTAAAACACATTATTTTTAAAAAAAAAATAATAAAATTGAAACTCGTATATTTAATTTTCATACTTATCAACCCAAACCACCTTAAAGGTGTGTGTAATCTAAAGCCAATATGATTTAATTACCAATACACCGACATGACTAACACATGCATTTGGTTAGAGCATTCATAATGCTAAACCAATCCAACGAACCAACCCCATGCCAGTTCCTCGTTTTCTCGCCCTTCCCTTTTCTCCCTTTCCATTTTACTTTACATCTAACATTTACTTCTATAGTTACTAAGTTATATAAAAAAAAAATATCAATTAGTCATTTAGTATACTTTTTGTTAACCGTGAGAACCCGTTAAAAACTCATAGACCTTAAGGGGGATAAAGGAAATTATTCAGATGCTTAGCATTGTGCGATACCTGATTTTTTTAATTATTTAAAGTTTTAAATAACTAAAGAAATATAATGCCAATGTGGGGATAATTCACTTGATAGAGACTTTTGCCTCAAAGTGGGAGATCTTGGGTTCAATTCCTAGTAAGAGTGATAATTTGTTGTAATTTAATAGTGAGCAGGAGTTGTGTATGATTAGACATTACAAAAAACTAAAGAATATAAATATTTAATAGGATTTGGCTAAATTGTTAACAAAAATTCTATATAAGATGGACATTAAAGTATAAAACACATTATTTTATTTTTTAAAGAAAAATAATAAAGATGAAACACGTCTATTTGTTTTCATACTTTTCAACCAAATCAACTTTAAAGGTGCGTGTAATCTAAAGTCGGTAAGATTTACATGACCAATATGCATACATCACTAACACATGCATTTGGTTAGAGTATTCACCTCAGTAAACCATTCCGACTATCTCGTCTCCATGCCAGCTCATCATTTTCTCTCTCTTCTGTTTCTCCCTTCCCAATTACTTTACATCTAACATTTACTTGTATAGTTACTTGGTTATATAAAAATTATCAGTTAGTCATTTAATATTCTTTTAGGTTCATTGTGAGAACCCTTTAAAAACTCACAGACCCTTAGGGGGATAATGAAAAATACTCAAATGCTTAGTATTGTGCCAACCTGGTTTTTAATTATTTAAAGTTTAGCATAACTAAAGAAATATAATTATGGTATTTAATAAGACTTGACGAACTTTTAATAAATGCTATAAGCCGGACATTCATGTCAAAAACACATTTTTTATGAAAAATAATAAAGATGGAACTCGTATATTTGATTTTCATACTTATCAACCCAAACCACCTTAAAGGTATGTAATATAAAGTCAATATGATTTATATGACCCATACACATACACTGACATCACTAACACATGCATTTGGTTAGAGCATTCCATTCCCTAACGAACCAACCCCATGTCAGCTCATCATTTCCCCCCTTCCCTTTTTCTCCCTTTCCCTTTTACTTTATATCTAACATTTACTTCTATAGTTAATAGGTTATATACAAAAATATCAATTAGTCATTTAATACATTTCTTGTTAACTGTGAGAACCCGTTAAAAACTCATAGACCCTAACGGGGATAAAGGAAAATATTCAAATGCTTAGCATTGTGTCAACCCTGATTTTTTTAATTATTTATAGTTTCAAATAACTAAAGAAATATAAAGCTAATGTGAGAATAGCTGACTTGATAGAGACTTTTGCCTCATAGTCGGAGGTATTAGGTTCATTTCCAATCAAGGGTGATAATTGGTTATAATTTAACAGTGAGTAGTGAGTTGTGTACCTTTAGCTAGCTGTTAAAAAAACTGAAGAAATACAAATATAATATTTAATAGGACCTTTCCGAAATTGCTAATGAATTCTATAAGATGGACGGTAAAGTCTAAAGCCAACCCTCGTTTTTTAAGATGGACACTCAAATTCATAGCATTGTGCCAACCCTTGTTTTTTAATTATATAAAATTTAAAATGACTAGAAAGTAGAAATATCATATTTAGTAGGACTTGAAAAAATTGTTAGTAAATGCTATAAGTTGGACATTCATGTCTAAAACATATTATTTTGTTTTCTTGAATAATAATAAAGATTAAACCCGTTTATTTGTTTTCATAGTTGTCAACCCAAACTACCTTAAAGATGTGTGTAATCTAAAGTCAATATGATTTACATGTCCGGTACACCAACATGACTAACACATTCATTAGAGGATTCACAACGCTAAACCAATCCGACCATCCCAAACCCATGCCAGCTCGTCATTTTCTCTCCCTTCCCTTTCTCTCTTTACCGTTTACTTTAAGTCTAACATTTACATGTGTTGTTTTTTAAATTTTTTAGTAACAATTTTTTTCGTTATATAAAAAAATATCAATTAGTCATTTAACATTTATAATTTTGAGGGATTGAAATTACTCAAAATCAATGAACTAAAATCATGTTACTGAACCTCAACATACTTTTTTTTCTTGCGTTTGTTCTTCTAATGTTACAGTCGATTGTATCTCCTCCGACTCAAATTATATGTCCAAAAGGTTGCAAATTAACACATTTTACTGCCAAATTTTGTGCTTACATATACCCTTTTTAACTCAAATTAACACCTTTCAACTTCTTTTCACTCTTATACTTTAAATAACTTTTTTGTTTGAATTGCTTGATATATAAAAGAACTAATACTATCTTTCAAAAAAAAAAAAAAAAGAACTAATACTCACATAGAATTACTAACACTTTACATATACCCTTTTTTTAAACTCAAATTAACACCTCTCAACTTCTTTTACTCATTGTATTTTAAATAACTTTTTTGTTTGAAAAGTTTGAGATATAAAAGAACTAATATTCACGTAGAATTTCTAACACTTTACTTGTTGATAATCTTCTATAAACTTGCATATGCAGGTTGCAGCGTTTGTCATTAGTAAGATTTTAATGTACCAATGTACGAAGGGGGAGATACCATAGCCCATTCCTAGAACACTTAAAAGCCTAGACTACTATCATGGATGACCACCATTGTGGATGCTAACATAAAAGAGCGGAAGCTAAACTTAACTGGAAAGATGTGTCTCACACTCGTACCACATTCTTGATTCACCTCTACTTTCTTCAACATGAGTTTTAGATTATAACTAGCACTGTGATTATGTATCCAAACATCTTTTAAGTCAAACATGGTTATATTTATTATACATAACCATACTTATCAAACACGGTCATACGCTTCGTACAAAGCCATAATTCTTCAAGCATAGTCATACATAACCATGGGCAGCCTTAACTGATTAAACATCATCAGTGTTTTAACATGATCATTATGACGTTTATTTGTCACACCCTCTCTTAGGCTGAAGGGCGAGGTGTGACCATAATTGATTCTCATTGCATACGATAAAATAAACCAGCTATATGATGAAAACAAACCAAACATGCCAATGTTATAGATGGATTCAAATGTTACAACACCAAGAATTTAGTATATTGTGTATAACCTTCAAATGTAATAATTCATGAAAAATATTTCCAACAAAATGTAGTTTTAAAGATCAAGGATTTGGCCACTATATTTCCGCAAGAGGCGGTATATAACGGACAAAGCCTCCAAAAGTTTGGCATTCATCTTGGTTTACAAATCTTGTGACCACTTTCTTTTGAAGTGAAAAGTCCCACTAATTCCCTGAAATACATGTAAGTTTAAAAGTCAACAAAGTTGGTGAATTCACGTGTTTTAATTGTATCAAATGAATCTTTAAAACGTTTCGAATATTTTTGTATGAAATCTGGTATGTAAAAGCGTCAATGAAATAGTTAATCATTAATGTTTTGCAAGGACATTAATATGTGTGCCAACATAGGAACCAATCCAACCCTTGACGAATTATGTGTCGATTACCCTCCACTAGGACACAAAAGCACTCCCACAGTCTCACGGACTAAGAGTGGGGCTCGCCAAAACCAAATAGATCTACCCCTTTCGTTCCTCCATCTAAATGTGACTAATGGTGCTTAAGTTCAACCTTATTCGCACATGATCTAAGTTGATTCATTCCCTAGTTTATCATACCACTTGTACATGTATCTCCCTCGAAACATTAAAAACTGAAAAGCGTTTAAAAGAGGGGACATGAACTCACAACTTGCGTCCGTAAATGCGTGCTAATGATCCTGTGCGGTTTCCTTGGTTAGTAACACAACCTACAAGTGTCCTAAATTCATTAGACATTTAGGTCTAGGTGTAACTATGTACAAGTCTCTCATCTTGAATGTGTATTAAGACTTGTATTTATTTGTATGGAAATCTTGCTTATTAGTTTATGATGGTAGATTGATAAATTAATAAGTTGTTAACATAAATTTCACAAATATATATTTGTATGATCGCGTGCTGTATGAATGGGCCAAGCCCTCTTGTGACTTTGTGCCTCGCACGAGTGTTATGTACGTGTCCTTGACATGTGTAGGGCCGAGCCCCTTGTAGTCGTGTCTCACACATTTATCTTGTTGATGTCGTTAGCATATATTTTATCTTCATAGAATATATATTCGTGTTTCATGCCATCCTTGATCACATTCTAGGAGTGTTTGTATATATATTCTCAAATAATATATATATATATATATATATATATATATATATATATATATATTTTCCAAGTTCGATTAGTGTTAAAAGTTATATATTTTTAACTTGGTTCTTGTATTTGTATACTTATACTTTTTCATAAATTTTTGTATTTGTGTGCCTTTGACCAAGTCAAAGTAGGAGTATATTTATATTTATTTCTCAATATAAACATGTATGGTTTTATTTCATATTTTGTTAAATAATATTCTCACTATTATTTGGTATAAGTATAGTTGTAATACTTGGAAATCTTGTATTTTCACCAAATGTACACTTTGGCACACATTTGTGTATTTTGGTACAAATACCCATGTATTTTATATTTAGTGGTTAAAATCATTTCTTATGATTTTTGTGGTTTTTACGGAATTATATTTCTTGTAGAATATTTCTTGTAGAATATACTTTAACGTTTCTTAAAAATAATGTATATTTTTAAGAATTGTTTGTAACATATATATATATATATATATATATATATATATCATACTTGTTAAATATGTATATTTTTGTCTTTTGTTAAGTGTATATATATATATATATAGGGGAAGGTTCATTTGAGAAGAAAATTTAATTGAGAAGGAAAAGAACAAAGGGTAATTTTATAAAACATTAAATAGTTTTTTCACTTATCTCATTTATTATCATTTTTTACTAATTAATTAGTCATAAAGACTAGTATCCTTCACACTAACTTTTTTTTGCCTACACACATCAAAAGTTTTCTAACATATTTCTAAATTCATCCTACACATTGAAATTTATCCTACACAATTTGTAATTTATCCTACACAACTCGTAATTTATTCTACACTTTAAATTATTTTATTTTATTTTTTTGAAAAAAATATATATTTTGAAGATAAGTTACAAAAAATTTAATGTAGTTAGCTATTAAAGAGGAAGACTACAAATTAATGACCTATTAGATTTACCAATGTACCCTTATAGTAACATTAAATACTTACCATTGATTTAGGAGATCCTGAGATTTATAATAATGGTAATTTTCTAATTATTTATGTGTAGAAAATAAATAAAAAGTGTATAAGACCATATGTAATGGGGCTTTATAAGGGCATGAAAGACTTTGATAATGCCCTTACACCATTACTCATGGGCATTATAGGGGCATGAAGAGTAAGGGGCATTTCTATAACAATGCCCAAAGAGAAGAAAAATAATGGAAAGTAATAAATGAAATGGGCATTAACCATTACACCTTTTTTAAAAGGGCATTATGATAATGATGTGGTGAAAAATGCCTCTTAGTGGGCATTAACCATTACCTATGGTCTAAATGTAGATGGTTAACTACTTCTCTTTCCAATTAAATATTTAATGACAGGGCATTATGATAATGATGTGGTGAAAAATGCCTCTTAGTGGGCATTAACCATTACCTATGGTCTAAATGTAGATGGTTAACTACTTCTCTTTCCAATTAAATATTTAATGACATTTTCTCTCTTCATTTCTCTCAACAATTAATTAACTTATTAAATTAAAAATAAACACAATTACTATTCAGCCAACCTGTTTTATACACATACGTATATCCGTTTAATACACATGTGTACATATGTAATTTAAATAATACATACATGTACTTTGAGTATCCAATACAAGTACATATGTGTATAAACCATTTATTAGTTCTGTTTGTGTATATTTTATACACAGTTTCTATTTAGCCAAATTGTTTTATACACATATGTATATCTTTTTTTATACCCATACGTACACATGAAATTAAAAAGTACATATATGTATAACAACACTATGAATGGAATGTATTGAACAAAAGATGAAAATTTTTTTAGGGAAAAGACACATTATTACATATAATTATCTTCATACTTGATGTCTAATATTCGAACTATTTATACAAAAAGAATTAAAAAGAAACAAGTTTTAGCGTATTACCAGATGGTGTTGGTGCTTGTATACGGTATGACATTTATCTTTTTATTAAAAAAAACATATGGCAAAATCTTTACAATCTTATTAGTAAACTGAACTCAATTGAAAATCTTACTGATGATTTCTTAACTTTAAATTTATACCCCTTGTATTCTAAACTATATAATAAAAAAATTATGAATGCTATTGATGCAAAATTTTTTTATATTCTTATTAGAAGAGAAGATCCGGTGTTAAAGATTAGTTTACCTTACTTCCCATATTAACTTGAGAGGCCATTGGGACAAAATAAAAAAAAAAATTCGTTGCTTTTTTGCAAACTCCGCATGCCCTACTAATTATTAATAACAGAATCATCATCCAAGGAAGTTGGAAAATGAGAAAATGTAAATATGTCATGAGAAAATGTATAATCTCTACAAAATAGGAATCATCCAAGGAAAGTTGGAAAATGAGAAAATGTAAATATGTCATCAGAAAATGTATAATCTCTACAAAATAGGAAACATGAAACTGAAATCAAGAATTAAAACAAAATGATTTAAATCTAACTAATGAAAATTAAAGATAATATTACAATCCTATCATTTTAATCAAAAAAACAAATGGATGGCTGAGATTAGTTCACTCTGTTCACAAACAAGGATGTTGTTCACTCATGAACCTAACCCTATATATATATATATATATATATATATATATATATATATATATATATATATATATCGTGGTCTTGACGTCTAGTGACATGGTTTTTGCCCTCACAATTATCGTATCGACTCAAATATTTGCAAGTGCAGGTTAAATAGTTGTTAAATAATATGAATTAACGATTTATTTGATAAATAATATAGCGTGGACATTTAAATCTAAAACACGTTAATTTATTTATAATGAGGAATACTAAAGATCAAATTCGGATATTTAAAACCACCTTAAACGCGTGTAGTATTGTAATGGTATACAAATAATATGATACACATTACCAATATACGATTTGACTAACACATGGATGTGGTTGGACAACCTTTCAATCCGACAGACAACCTGTCACTAGCTGTAGCATATCTCCTCCCTCCCTCACCCACCAACCCTACTTTTTATAAGTACAAGCTCATACCCTTCCTCCCTTTCTATGTTTATCCGGTTGATCCATCTACTTTGTGCAAGAATAGAGCGGTGCTTACAATTGCTTATCGACCTTTGCATGTAGAAAAGCTCTTCCATTGCTAAACGAGGTACATAAGTGTTTATATATATGCATATATGTTTATGTATATTTTCTTAATTTTTTTAGCATAATTGTCCTCTCTCTTGTGTGTTTGTGATTGATTTAATCTTTTAAGTGATCTTTTTAACAGGATGTGAATTGATATTTAAAGGCATAGCGATTATTTCATTACACCAGACATGAATATATACCATTAGCTCTTGATGTTATTTTATGGTTTTCTGAATATTTTATTTGATTTAGGAAAGAAGTAAACACATGTGGTTGTTATTGTGGAATTCCACGGATGTATCCTATATTAAATTACAGGTACTTATTTTATTTCCTCATAGTACTTTCTCTAATTTAACTACTAAATGAATATATATATATATATATATATATATATATATATATATGTGTGTGTGTGTGTATGTATATGTATGTATATATATATATATATATATATGCACACACATGCACACATATTTATTAATAAAATTGAATGAAACATTCGAGGGGGTTTCATATGGACTTTGTTAAGAGTGTGAGTAAAATAAGATTCATTCTTGAAAATAAAAGGTAAGTATTTATGTATAAACATATCTTTTTTTGTATTCAATTAAAATGACTTTAAGAGCTAGTACCTAAATTTATGTCTATTTATTTTTGTAATCGAATTTAATGTAACGGATCATAATAATAAATATTGGAAATAAAACTTTTTTTTTTGTTTCTAACAACATAATATTTGTTATTTGTTTGTGTTTTGTTATTCTTACCTGTATAAGCTTTTTTGGTTCTTGTGTTTACTCCTTATATTACATAAAGTCATATGGGGGTCTTTATATTGAAAATTACATTAATACATTTATATCAATTGTTACACATATTTTGATTATTGTGGCTTGGATAAATATGGGAGTTATTATGGTAATGGGATGGTATTTTTTAATTCGGAACTTAGTTATTGTGTTTTGGGACAATTGTAGCTTCGGATTTTATTGTTGTTTTCTTATTGTGTTCTTGAATCATTTTCCACAGATCTTTTTTTGTAGGATTTGACCCTGAAAAGAACCTTTGGTTGGAATTGGTTGTCTCGGAAATAAACTTCTGCCTATATGGTAAAATCTCATTCCTTTGTATATACATCCATTAGTTGGAGCTTCTCGCAATTGTTTTATCTTGGTATTGTTTTTCATTAGTTTGATATGGGTATCACATTATCTCGTTTTCACATAATGTTTTTCATTAGCTTCTCGCAAATGTCCTACGTCATTTTCCTACTCCTCACACTTGAAGTTTTTTATTTGCGGATATGAAAAGTGGAGAGTATCACTCACTATTAGAAAAGTGTAGATTGCAAGGAGACGAGTAGTTTCAAGCAAACGCATGTTTGAATATACCAACACAACCCTTTACATCGGAAGCGTCAGGTCCAGTGACACTTTACATAAGAATCCACTTGAAGTTGTTACTATTCTTTTGGATGCAAGAAGTGTTCTTAAACTTCGCCTATGAATTAAACCATATGCATAGTTGTAAAACTAATAAATCTCATGTGCTTGTTCTGATTTTAAGGCAGATTCATTTGAAAACCACACACATATATATAACCAAAGCTTGAATTAGTTACTTCACTTGTATGACTAGTTATAACGGCAGCTTGAAGTTTTTCTTTTTCTTTTTTTTGTCATGTTTGAATTCTCTATAGCCTAACAAGAAACCTTCAAATTTTTGTTCACATTGTCTTGAATCTTGTTTTAATTCATAAGAGACCTTGGACTCCACAAATATTTTATGACAAATTAAGCACAACGAAGCAAGTAAATGACCTAAGTTTATAGTGGTCTTCTAGTTGATCATGAAAGTATGATGCTGATTGAGGATAAAGTTGACATGACTTATAACTTAAATGTTATATTGTACAAGCATCAATGCATTTGGGAACAATATGTATTGTTCTGGTGATTTAGCTCATCTATCACGAATCCCTTAATTATCTTGAATTTATCATTGCTTCAATTAAAGTTTCATGTTTTCTTGCTTATTTGATTCATAGAAACTACATGTGAAGGTTAGGCCTTTAGCTTTACCCATTAACATTAGGTTTTTGTATTAAGTTTATACATACAAGTAGATAGTAAATATTGTTGATGTGCTATCAGATCGCCCTGGTTTGAAGTACTACCGAAAGCCTTCTGGCTGCCCGCTCTAAGGTACGAAAATATTTCTATATATTCAACTAAATATATTGTTCTAAATGGATATAAGATTGCAGAAAGTTTTAACATGCTAGGTGCCTGTTTTCTTTATAATCAGATTACATGGGTAGAGCACAATGAGATACTAATTGAAGGATTCTCATGTGTGCGATTTAAAGAACTAGTAGCATCTGGTTTTGCGTTTCACGTTGGTTGGTGGATGACGATGTTAAAGCACCAAACTGAGAGTGAACACATAATCAAGCAACACATTAACGGTAATTCAATAGTTCATTCACATCACTTTTAATTCAACATCTGGATATTATTTATATATATCAAATGCTAATGAATGATGCAACAATTCAGATTCCATTCAGGTACAATTATTTATATATCTAATGCGACAAATAATTGCCCTTGTTTAAAATCTAAAACTAAATACCACATGCCAAAAACTGGTAGGTTCGATTCTGGATGTTGATTGGCAGACGAATCGCACGTTTGCCTCGGGCTCAACTGATATGATGATATATGTTTGCAAGATCGGGGAAAATCATTCAGTCAGAATATTTCCTGGACATAAGGTTTGAAATATTTTCACAGTAATGTTTACAAGGTATTTGTTTTTGGAATAAAGAAATTTATGATATATGCTACCCCATTATGTGTAGTAAGTAGGCACGAGTTGCAGCAAGGCACAAGGCTCTGTGACGGCTTGAGGCGATGGGTGTATAGGCGTCAAAAACGGCTGGAGGCACAGGCATGAGACACGCTCTTGTACATGGGAAGATTTTGTGCATCATGGCGTCGTACATATAACATTTTGGGCTGTACGTATAAGTCGTTTATATATTAATTCATATATAGATAGTTCTTGGGCACCTGATGGTAGAAACCTATTAGAAATAAAATAAAACAAAAACTTGTATAAATACATTGCGCCTCACGTAGGTGATGCGTGCGCTTGTGCGGCCTCACGCTGCGGCCTGGGCCCTATTGCCTCCATGCGCCACATGAAAAAACCTAAAATTGACAATCTTAATCCTTTACTTATAATTTTGAATATGCACGTAGGTTGCAGCGTTTGTTGTTAATAAGATTCTAAATGAAAAAGACGGTGATACTGTGGCACGTTCCCATTTAGGAAGCGCGGCATGTTTGGCCAAGGTCGTAGACTAGTATCCCGGAAAACCATAATTGTTGTGATTTTGAAAACCACCAAAGTGACACAGTGGCACATTCTGACGTATGAAAGAAACTAACATAGGTTGTTTATAACTATCAAGCAGCAAGTTAACAAATGATAAAATCCATCCTATTTATACCTATCGAATTGGTGCGACTAAAGGACATACCCCTTTGACTTTGGGCATAACTACCAAGTCAAACGACACCTTATCAAGACAGTTACATACTTAGGTTTATATATACCATTATTCTAATAGGTCACATATACTATAATACACATGTAATACTAATCGTTATATCATGTGCCAAACATTAGGCTTCCAACAAGATAGACTCCCTAGTGCGGTCGTGGATGTTGATCAGTTTGGACCTAACCACGTAAATTCTTGTGTCATTTTTATTTCATATTTTTTAAGTTTGTTTCTGTGCAATTCATGTTTGTGGTGCCAAGGATCATCGGCAGCTGCAGCTGCTGCTGTGATCAGTTTACCACCCACTCTGTCAAGGTTGACGACCTGCTGGTCAATGAATATCACACCAGCTAAAATCAGAGTTGGTGTGATCTGACTGTAATCTTCATTGCTGCACAGCGGAAGTATTTAATGCTAAGACTTCTAAGAAATGAACGCCCACTAAGTACTCGAATCCCCATGGTTCTCCTATTCCAACCGTGCCATAATTTTGAAAATGTAATTTGAGAAAGAAACATGCGAAAAATCAACATAAAGTTGGCGAGTTCATAGTTTGTTTGAAAAAGATTTGAAATAAATCTTTTTGATAACCGGTTTAAAATATTGTTGAGAAAACGAAATAAAAATCATTTTCTTCGGCATGTTAGGCATGTTATATGAAACTTTGTATTTGTGGAACTTTGTATGTGTAAAGCGTTATGTTTGTAAAACTTTGTATTTGTAAAGTTTTATGTTTGTAAAACTTGTGTAACCGTCAATGTCCGCATATGACAATGACAACATGCCCGCATGAGCCTATGAGTTGTATGTAGGACAATCCAGTCCTTAAGTTGTATGTAGGACAATCCAGTCCTTAAGTTGTATGTAGGCCATAAGTAAGTTGTATGTAGGATAATTCAGTCCTTAAGTTGTATGCAGGACACACAGTCCCGTTGTTCGTAAGCGGGACAAACCAGTCCCCTTTTTTGTATGAAGGACAACCCAGTCCCGTCGTAACTAGGACAATCCCGTCACTAGTCTGTAGCTCATGCATGTTTCTTAAAATGCTTATGTTTTTGTAAAACCTGTATGTTTTGCATAAACCTTTCGTAAACCATTTGAGTTTGTTGAAATTCATTTGCAACATGGTTTAGAAATATGAATTTTCATTCATCGAAATATTGTTTACTTTTGCAAAAGTTGCATGTCTTTCCACACCCGAAAACATTTATAAACATGTAAAACCGTAAATGGTGGGGGTTATGAACTCACATCGATATCCTTGTGCAAAGCTAGCTTAATATGATTCCATGATGTCGTTCCAAGAACGTGAACTTGCTAGCATGCAACTATAGCACTCCTCTCAAGGAATAACTTATAAGTTTCTATAAAATGACGTAGCTAAACTATGTGTTAACGAGTTCTACCGAATCGTTGACCATACAATCCTATGAAAGTGTTGTTATCTTGATTTGAAATAACCGTGTATGGTTGCTTGATCCCATTTATAATCGGGATAAATACCAAGTCTCGGAAACGACTTAGTTTTCGAGTGATTTATAATATATATTTATATATAAATATAAATATATTTACGAAGTCGTGTTAGTGTCGTGAATAGAAATACGTATACGTAACGAGTATTTAGATGAAAAAATATTTTGTAAACTCGTATAATGGATTTACGCATTTTTCCAATCAGTCGCCATATACATTGTCGAATAATAATACCACTCGTCATAGTGTTTCGTAAGATGTAGACATACATATGTATATATATATATATATATATATATATATATATATATATATGTGTGTGTGTGTGTGTGTAATTGTAGATGTATATGTATATAAACGCCGTGTGGCCGAAATAGTAATATCGTGTGTGTCTGGTGGATAATTATCAAAAATAATTATATAGTTATACGCTTGTTAGGAATCGACCTCGTTTGTTTTTGTTTGTTACTGTAATAACTCGGATAATATTATGTGTTATAATCTTACGGTAATGCATTGTACTTCGTTTAGACTTCTGAAATGAATAATTTTATAATAACATTCGAAATCTTGAGATTTGAAATAAATATAAACAACTATATTTATATTATAAATATATTCAGATTCTCGATGTTTGAAATAAATATAAACAACTATATTTATTTTATAAAAATATTCAAAAGTATTCGAATTATCTTGGGCACCTGATGGTAGAAACTTATTAGAAATGAAATAAAAACTTGTATAAATACATTCCGCCTCATGTACGTGATGCGTGGGCTTTGCATCTTGTGCCAAACATTAAGCTCCCAACAAAGATAGACTCCCAGTGCAGCCATGGATGTTGGTCAGCTTGGACGGAACCATGTAAATTCTAGTGTCATTATTTCATTTTAAGTTAGTTTCTGTGCAATTCATGTTTGTGTGTGTAGTGCCGAGGATCATCAGCAGCTGCTGTGATCAGTTTACAGCCCACTCTGTCAAGGTTAACAACCGGCTGGTCAATGAAAGTCAACAGAAGCTGCTGTACGACCAGAAACTGATTACAATCAACACAAATCAGAGTTAACCAGATTCAGTCAGGTATGACCAGACACCCGATCCTAACATGAGTTGCTTCCTTTGTTTCAGAACAAATTTCTGTACAAATGTATCTTCAGCTTCTGAATCAACAAGATATTAAAACAAAAGGAAGGAAGAGAACAACAACAATAATAATAATAATAACACATAGTGTGGCCTGATTGTTGTTGGATAGTACTAATCAGAACATGTTATTCACTACCTGAGCGATTGCTATCATATTCACATTAAAAACAATGAGATCAGAATTCTAGGCAGTAGATTCCTAACTCCTAGCTTTTTCAATTCAATTTACAATAAATAACTTGTGAAGATGAACTATTTACATTTTCTAGCAAATGGCTTTGTTCTGACAACCAAATCTATCTCCTCCTCCATGAGACTGTAGTGCTGCTGGCATTTCATATGTATAAGATAACATCTTTACACCAAAATCAGTGGCGAAGCTTGAGATTTCCGACCGGGGGTCGAAAACGGACACACAAAAAAATTTCTATAACACGGGGGGTCAAAAACGTATATACCAAAATATTTCTATACGAAAACTACATACTCTCCACTACTGAGCGAAAAGTTCGGGGGGTCGGCTGCCCCCTCCCGCCCCCACTATCGTACACCCTTGACCAAAATCTACCAACACCAACCACAAATGCATCACTTAGATTAGCAGACAAGGCATTTTCTTGCTGGAACCACTGAGTTAAACGGGGTCGGCAGTTAATCATCATGTATCAGGTCACCATCTTGAATGGGGTCTAAGTTGTTATTCGGACGTGTTTTTTTATTTAAGTGTTCCCTGAAGTTAACAGATTGAATTTCTGCATCATTTCCATATGAAGAATCCTTAATAAAATCTGGGCACATGAGCCGGCCCTGAGAATTTGTGTACCATGTTCGAGCTCGTAAAAATGTGCCCTTAGGCCTTAACGAAATTAGGTATTTGGCTCAATAAAGGTCTAAACCTAATGGCAAAGGTGTTAATAACTAAACTAAAACCACAAGAATAGTTTTGTAAGAGGGCCTATGTTAGTGTTTGTATTGATATACCCGATTAAAATATATTTTATATATACATATCGGTTTTTTTTCATAAAAAACGTGCCCCTCGAAATATTGGGCCCTGGCCGGTGGTCCTCCCCGCCCACCCCCAGGGCCGGCCATGGCATCAGCAGTTTTAATATGTTAGAACTTTTGAGATTGTTGATACTTGTGCTGGATTAGTTTAGTAGTAGTTTGTAGCAAATTAGAATGTACAAGGGCTTGTTTTGTAATTCTCTAATAGTAATGTTCCTGACCTAGTGTAGATAAGATTCCAGCAAATTTATAAATTTGCTGGCAGATCAGGAACACCCTATAAATAGTCCAAGCCTTGTAACAAACTCAAGCTTTTGGCTCTTCAATGAATATTGGTGTTGTTACATTCTTGTGTTGATCTTGTGCTCAAATCTGATATCCAAGGTTGTTTATTGTTATATCTTATTGTTTGGATTCAATACAACACTTGTTGTATTCATTAATCCATTAGCTTCACCTTCTTCTTTGATTCTTCTTAACTTTTCATATCTCAAACACCTAATCAATAGGTGTTATGGGTTAAAACAACCAACCACTGTGATCCGGATACGTTTTGGGATTTACAATTTGGTATCAGAGCCTTTGTGCTCTTGGTTGTTGTGTTCTTGTTGAGATTTTTCATTGTTTTGAAGGTTTTTCAAAGTTCCAAGGTTTTTCAAATTTTTCAACTTAAAATGGATTGATTTGGTTTGTTTAATCGATAGGTTGTTGTTAATACTTGATTAGGGAGTCTTTTTGGACATTTTGTTGCATCAAAACATGGTTTTTGAGTTGTTTTTGAGTGATTAGAGGGTTTTTGTTCGTGTTAAACCCTCTGTCCAGCGAAATTATCTTGAAGGCAGCGAACAACTTTTGAATACAGCGAATTTATTTTTTGAAGACAGCGAACTCAGCGTTGAATATAGCGAACTAAATCAAATCGTTGAGGATACCATCGCATAATCACTAATTTCGCCGACTATCATTCGAGCGAAATTATTGATCATTAGCGAAATAGTGTCCAGTGTCCCCTTGAGCGAAATTATCGAAGGCGACTTCGAGAACCGTGATACCGAACCACAGCGTTCTTATCACGGTTATCGGTGAAATTAACCTAACATCTGTCTGTGTTGTGTTTTGTCAGCGAAGTTACGTGATCGCTCGTGCAGGACTGCCCAACACTCTAGCGAAGGTAGAGGATCAGTCAGCGAAGCTGTTCAAGTATCTTTAATCATCGGCGAAATTAAGTCTCTTGCCGGTCAATCTGTGACTAGTCAGCGAATTTAAAGTCTGATCATCTCAAATTTGTCTAAAACAAGCTAACATGTCGTTGAATCAACTAAGTCCAATTGCTCAAGCTGAACTCGAGACTGGAAACACCACTCGTCCACCAAAGTTGAAAGGGGCTGAAGACTTTAGCACTTGGAAAACTCGCATTCAATCGTTCTTCGAGTACACGGACTACAATCTATGGCTCTCGGTTACCGCGACCCCACATTCCAACGGTAGTTCGAGGAGATGCAGTAGTTGCTAACAATGATGCTACTACCTTCACTGATGAAGACAAGGCTCTTATCCAACGTGATCGTCGTGCTCATGCTGCTCTAACCATGGCTCTATCAACCAACGACTGCAACATGTTTGAGGAGCACCGAACTGCAAATGCACTCTGGAATGCATTAATTGAGTACTATGAAGGGAATGAAGAGTTGATTGAAAGCAAGAGAGATATGGTGCAGAAGCAATACGACATGTTTTGTGGAGTTCGTGGAGAAAGCCTTTCTGACCACATCAGTCGCTTTCTGAACATGATGACCAAAATGAAGAAGGCGGGAAATCCTGTCACAAACCGTGCTGCAAATAAAGAAGCTACTAGATTCACTTCCCAAAGAATGGAGCCTACAATGCATGATGATCAAGAAGGATTTCCTTAACAATCCAAATCCTATCACTCTGTCAGATCTGATCAACACCCTAAGAGCCTTTGAAATGGATGTCAACAAAAGAGAAATGAACACCGCTGGATACCAACCAAAGTCAACTCAAACTCAAACTTCAGCTGGATTGAAGAATGTGGCATTTCTAGCCTCAGGAGGCAGTACTACACAAGCTTCTGACTTAATCTACGCGAACGCTTCCGCAAAAGCATCAATAGCTCCACAACTTGTTGAGAAGACGATCATTGTTGATCCTCAAGCATTGAAAGTGTCTACTGAAAACGTGGCACTCTTCAACACATTTTTGAGCAGCTACGAAGCTCTGATGTCTGGAGAATTGAAAAAGGAGATGTTCACTGCTGAAGACATGTATCAGGTTGATCCAGATGATATGGAGGAAATGGATCTGAAATGGCAAATGGCCATGATCACTTTGAGGCTGAAGAAATTTCAAGACAAGACAGGAAAGCGTTTGGGTCTTGGAAAAGCTGGTTTTGACAAATCCAAACTCAGGTGCTACAACTGCAAGAATCTAGGACATTTCAAGCGTGATTGTCCTCTGTTGAAAGAAGGAAACAGTAAAGGCACTCCTGCTGTTAAGCAAATCACAGTTGAAGAAAACAAGAACAATGCGTCTCCTAGCACGCCAAAAGCCTTAGTCGTCGAAGACTATGATTGGAGTGAAGAAATTGCTGAAGCAAAGGAGCAAGTCAACAAAGCCCTGATGGCCAAAATCTCAAGTGAATCCTCTTCAAAGCAGTTTGAGAAGCAGACAACTGGAATTCCAAAAGGAGACAATACGGTTGACAAAGGTTTGAAAAACATTCTGACTTCAGTGGAGCCTGAAAAGGAGAAAAAAGGGTGGTCAAACAGAGGAGCATGTCTCGAACGAGGCATCTGAGAAGGGAAAGGAAAAGGTCCCAGCAGCCGCAATGAAAGCAGATTCATCAAAAGAGAAGGCTGACAAGGACTTGGTAAACAGTATTCCACTTAGCTTCAAAGAAAAATTGTGCACATCCGCATGCGTTGATGTCGTGGCACATTATAAATTCTTAAACCTAGAATTCGAAAGACAGAAAGATAAAGCCTTAAAATTTAACAACGTGCTTAAACAAAACGAGGCTGCATATCAGAGAAAGTTAAACTCAACTTTGGCTGAAATGCAAACTCTTAAAGAATTTGTGTTTAGAAAAGATTTTATCATTAACGATCTTACAGAAAGGTTAGAAAAGGCTTTGAATGAAAAGAATAAATTACAAATTACAATAGATAAATGGAATGTCAGTCAAAAGGCCTTTACTGACATTAAAAACTGCCAACGACCAACGTTTATGAAGGACGAGATTGGGTATAAGGATAGGCACGGAAATGAAAGAAAACTCTTCTTTCCTCCACATAGCAAAAACTATGTGCCCATGCCAACTCCTCATCCCGAAAACGATCTTATCAATGAAAAGGCCTCAATTGAACAAAATGATTCTTGTGAAAATGAGACAACCACTAATTGTTCTAAAAGCAATGCAGATCCCATTGTGTGTAAAGAAGATGTGTGCGATGAGGATGGAGATTGCGGCGGGTCTAAAATAGGAATTGGATATTCAGGCGACAGTTATTCGACCGTTAACTGGTTCGCCTGGAACTGTTCTAAGAAAAACAATGTTAAGGATGATTGTAATAGTTTAAGTAGGATGGATGACTGTAATGGCCAAGTGCCTAAAGTTAAATCTTCGGATGACTGTAAGGGCCATGTGCCTACATTTGGGACCCATGATCGTGAACATTGTGTGTCTGAATGTCATGATTTGAATTATATGTGTTGTGATGATATAGTTGCCTGTAATTCACCTGTATTTGTGCCAGAATTGAAAAAGAATAGTTTCGGAAAATTCCTCACAAAGGAAATTCCCGAATTTATTCCTTCTAGAACAGGTGTGATAAATTCAGAAAAGAGCATCTCTGAAGATCATGGCAATGAAGATTCAAACTTTACTGCCTCAGAAGACAAGCAAGGATCAGATAGTTCAAGTGAAGATCAATCCACAAATGTTGAAAGCTCCGAATGTTCAAGTTCTGAAACCTTTGAAGATCAAGACTCGGAAAGTCCAAAACAAAGATCAAAGCTGCAATGAGTTAAGTTACGAAGCAAGTGAAGAGCTAAGCTCAAGTGAGGACAACATGTGTGAAAGCTCATCTGATTCAGATAATGATGAAGAACACTCAGAAGATGAAATCAGAGTGGACAAGAAAATGAAGAAAGCAGAAAGCTCAAGACTCTCATCACATACATCATCTTCTAACACCAAACGACCCAGACATAAAAGATGCTTTCGCTGTGGTCATTTAGGACATACAGCGAAACATTGTAAAACCAAGAAGTTTTCCAAACCAGAACATGATTTTCTTACAAACGTCACATATCAATTAAATTATCTTAAGAAATCTGTTAAAAATCTGGTGGAATCAACTGGCTACTTTTGGAAACAAAAAGAGGTCAATGTGGGTCAAAATCACGACAGAAGCCATATGAAGCAAATTTGGGGTCCTAAATCTAGCTAATTTGTATATATTTCTTTGTATATCAGAATAAATTGCAAAAATGGCTTCGGATGCTCATGGAATACATCTGGCATGTGGATAGCGGATGTTCGAGACACATGACTGGTTTGAAGGATCTTCTGAAGAACTTTCGCTTCATTGAAGGTGATTTCGTCTCTTTCGCTGGAGACGAGAAAGGAGGAAAGATCGTTGGAGTTGGAGATGTAGTATCTGAAGCCCTCACGTTGGAGAACGTCAACTACGTTCCAGAGTTGTGTTACAATCTCATGAGTGTCTCACAAGTCTGTGATAAAGGAATATCTGTGCTTTTCAATGATATGGAATGCTTATTTCTGAAGCCCGGCTATGTTGTTCCAGCTGAAATGATCATGCTTACTGCTCCTAGACAGAACAACACATACGTGCTCAATATGAAGAATCCTAAGACAAACGACAATCTAACCTGCCTGATTTCTAAGGCATCAGAATCGGAGTCACTGCTTTGGCACAGGCGATTGGGGCATGTTAATTTTAAAAATATGAATAAATTCTCTAAGTTAAATCTAGTAAGAGGTCTTCCGGTTAAAGAATTCCCATTTTCTGAAAAATGTATAGCATGCGCCCAGGGAAAGCAACACAAGAAATCGCACAAGTCCAAAGCAGTGAATACGATCACTGCGCCTCTTCAATTGCTGCACATGGATCTTTTTGGTCCAATTAGTGTTAAAAGTCTTGCTAAAAGTTGTTACTGTTTGGTGATCACAGATGATTTCTCTCGTTTTTCATGGGTCTATTTTCTTGAAGCAAAAAGCGAGACAGCTGAAGTCCTCAAAACATTCATCCCGCTGATTGAAAATGTGACCAAACTGAAAGTGAAGTCAATCAGAAGTGACAATGGGTCTGAGTTCAAAAATCAGACCTTCATATCCTTCTGTGCTGAAAAGGGAATTCATCTCCAATACAGTGCTGCCAGAACTCCTCAACAAAATGGAGTCGCTGAACGCAAGAATAGAACGCTGATCGAAGCCACACGAACCATGCTGGTAGACTCAAAGCTTCCAATCATCTTCTGGGCAGAAGCAGTAAATACAGCATGCTATGTTCTTAACAGGGTATTAATCGTAAAGCCGCACGGAAAGACTGCATACGAACTTCTTTTCAAAAGAAAGCCGCTTATTGACTTCTTCAGACCATTTAGCTGCTCGTGCACCCTTCTTAACACTCAGGAAAATCTCATCAAATATGAAGCAGTGGGTGATATCTGCTACTTCATGGGGTATTCATCCACACAGAAGGCCTACCGTGTCTACAACAAAAGAACAAAGATGGTGATTGAATCCTACTATGTCGATTTTCAAGAAGGAAACAACACCAACACCGGAAGTACTCCTGATTGGTTCTATGATGTGGGTGTGATTTTCAACACCTTTGAAATTCCGGATGTGGTTCCAGAAACTGAGCCTGTTGAAGACACTCAAGTTGAACAACTGTTTGACACTTCTGACATTGGTTTTACTTCATTTACCACCCGCTTATCTCCATCATCCGCTGATCCTATTCTGGCTGTCAATGAAGCAACTGGTGACACTTCGCCTGAGAACACCCAAGACAATGGTGCTTCTTCTTCACAGGCGAATGTGAATGAACCAACTCAAGAAGATGATCCACCAGTGATTTACGTGGACGAACATTTCACCAACCTTCCGCAGCAGATTGAATCTCTAACAAATGCCGGATACAAGACAAACAGAAATCATCCTCTTGAAAATGTTATCGGCGCTGTAGAAGAAGGAGTACGTACACGCGGGCAGTCGTCAAGCATCAACAAAGGTCTCTTCGCAGCTTTTCTATCACAATCAGTTCCACGTGACATCGAAGACGCTATTCAAGACTCCAGTTGGGTTCAGGCAATGCAAGAAGAGTTATCTCAATTCTGGAAGCTAAAAGTTTGGGAACTAGTAGATTTACCTGAAGGAAAGTTTCCAATTGGCACTAAATGGGTCTTTCGAAACAAGATGGATGATCGTGGAGTGGTGATCAAGAACAAGGCCAGATTGGTGGTGCAGGGTTTTCGTCAAGAAGAAGGAATCGACTACGAAGAAGTATTTGCTCCGGTTGCAAGACTGGAAGCAATCAGAATATTCCTGGCATATGCATCCTATAGAAATTTCAAAGTCTTTCAAATGGATGTCAAGAGTGCTTTTCTTTATGGGAAAGTAAAGGAAGAAGTGTATGTATGTCAGCCTCCTGGGTTCGAAGACCCTCACTTTCCAGGACGATACTTCAAGTTGGACAAAGCACTCTATGGTCTTCACCAAGCCCCACGGGCTTGGTACGAGACTTTGTCCACATACCTGTTAGAATGTGGTTACACCAGAGGAAAGATCGACATGACTCTCTTTACCAAAAAGATCGGGGAGAATGTAATGTTGGTTCAAATCTACGTCGATGATATTATTTTCGGGTCAACAAACGAGGAGCTGTGCAGAGAATTCGAGACCGTCATGAAGGCTAAATTCGAAATGAGCATGATGGGAGAGCTGAATTTCTTCCTAGGGCTAGAAGTGAAGCAAAAGGAGGATGGGATTCTTATTCATCAGGCAAAGTACATTCGGGATATTCTCACGAAGTACAACATGAATGATTGTAAAGTTGCAAGTACCCCATTCGCCTCTCAGACAGAGCTCACTCTGGATCCTCAAGGAAAACCAGTAAACAAGTCCTTTTATCGCTCGATGATCGGTTCTCTGATGTACTTGACGGCTAGCAGGCCAGACATTATGTGGGCAGTCTGTCTTTGCGCTCGATTTCAGACAAATCCCAAGGAATCTCATGAAATTGCTGTAAAGCGCATCTTCCGCTATCTCAAAGGAACTCCGAAACTAGGTCTTTGGTATCCTAAAGATAGCAACTTTGATCTTATTGCTTATTCTGACAGTGATCATGCAGGTTGTAAAGTAGATCGCAGATCCGTATCAGGAGGATGTGAATTCTTGGGAAATCGTTTGATCTCATGGCAAAGCAAGAAACAGACAACGGTGTCCACCTCGACCGCTCAAGCAGAATACACCGCGGCTTACAGCTGCTGTTCGCAAGTTCTCTGGATACAAAATCAGTTGCTGGATTATGGAATCAACATCATGAAGACTCCTGTATTCATCGACAATGAAGCGTGTCTAGGAATTGTGAAGAATCCCATACACCACTCAAGAACAAAGCACATCGAGATTCGAATTCACGCAATTCGAGACGCTTACGAAAAGGGATACATTCAAGTGGTGCCAGTGGATACAACACAGCAGCGGGCCGACATCTTCAGGAAAGCCTTCGATAAAACCCGTTTCAACCAGTTGGTAACCTGGTTGGAAATGGTCGATTTCCTTGACTGGAAATGAATCTTATGATTAAAAAAAAAAACGTTTTGTTGAAAGAAAAACAAGTATCGGAAAGCGTTGCCCACCAAAAAGATTTTCTTATTAAAATTTTATTTTCGGGCAAATGGACTCACGAAAATAAAGATTTTAGGGGGGATATATTTAGAAAATCCAAAAATGAATGCTTATGTCTGACTCCTGCTAGAGGAAGTGATAGAAAATTGCTAACACTTTGTCATTTCTTGCAAACACAGAAAACAAAAGGAAATCAGGGTACCAAGCAACGACGTGTCGGTAGATTCAGCAACACCAACGAGTAAACTACTGATAGGGAGCAAAACATAATGTCTACACAAGAATTCTGGCTTTTCTCAGGCATTACGCATCTCAGTGGGTAACACGTTGCGGCATATGGCTTAATGGTCTTGAATCTTGCGTTGATAGATTGCCAAAGTCTGAGATTTCGGGTCTTTATATTGGTATTTCATTAGGAGGATATCATAGTCGTTCTTCTACTGCATCCAGATATATGCTGACCTAGATGCTATGATATTCTTTTAATAATAAGCGCCTTAAAAAAAAGGCCAAACCCTTCCTAATAAGCGCCATCTTTGGCCAAAATCCTTTGATAGATTAGTTTGGCAACTCTGCTGTACGGTGGTACGGACCTGTTCGCCGAACTATCTGTCTTAGCCCTCGATAGCTCTTGGGATCTTTGTTGTACGAAAGTACAGACCTGATCTCCGTTCTATCGTTGAAGAGAATGAAACCAATATACTCACCTGTCATGAAGAATCTTCGTGCATACCTTGATCGCCGGGGTATGTCCTGATGTGGGACTCACGAGGGCGTAATGATTCTATTCTAAATAGCTTGTGTGGGGGCCATCGAAGACTTGTCAATATTACCAAAAACATGATAAAAGCGCTCTCCGAAGGCATGTTGAAAGAAGGATGCATGGATTTAAGCGGACAAATATACTGGCAGTTTTTCTTGTGCCCTGGTTAGTAAAATAATAATAATAATATATTAAGAATTTGGCGAGTGTTGGCAATATGATCTTCTGCATGTAAGTTCAATGAGCGTCGGATTTTTCAAGAAAATTTGCATTAAATGAAACCTCCCAGAGCAAGAAATTTGAAGTTCAGAGTCAAAATGGTCCAAATTTGAGCAAAATTGTGAATATTTGGAAATAAATAATATTTTAAACAAAAATGGGTACGTTTTACGAGAAAGTTTGAAATCAACGAGCGAAATTAAAAACGGTTTGAAAATTTGACTTTGACGGCGGAATTAAGATACCAGCGAAATCGCTGGTTATCAAAATCGTATATATATATATATATATATATATATATATATATATATTTTAACCATTTTTACCATTCAAACTTTTCGAATTCACCACAAACGGTTTCCATTCTCTCTATTGCCTATTTCCGGAAAATCTAACAAAAACAACACAAGATTCACATTCAGTCAAGAACATCAGGTAAGATCTCGTTATCACTCTCTCAATCGATGTTCTTCATCCCTTGATCTCATCAGACAATCGATCCATGTATGTTGCATTATGTGTGCCTCATGTTAGTTTAAGTTACAGTTTCGGTTTCATGCCCTGAATCTGTCATTGATATTGTTAGATGTAAGTGGTTTTAACCAAGTAAATCGACATAACTCTGATCACCCTCGATTCGGCTCTCGTTGCAAAATCATGAATAATCGGTTAAGCTTGAACAGATGAAGGGTTTTAAAGAGGGTTTTATAAGAAATTTTTGATGACAGCGAAATTAACATGATGCCAGCGAAGACAGCGAATTTACTTGGGAATCTCAAAAGTCTCGAACGCGAGTTCGAGCAACCAGCAAACGATCTATTTCGCTCGTGTAGCGATTTAGTATGTTGCCTTCGCTGGTAAATCATTTCCGGAAACAAGACTCTGTCATCGTTTAAGTTCGCTAGCGAAATAAAACTTGATCAGGATTTGATATCGATAAAGCTAACCGGACGACTAACGAGCTTAGCGAAGACACGAGTCCGGTTCATGAGCGACGATAGCGATAAACCATCTTCGTTTACTGATCTGGTCTCCGATCTCGATAACCGGCACCAGCGAAGACAGCCTTGTCTTGGCAGCGAAATTATATTTTCTTTTAATTTTCAAATTCATTTAATTCATTTAATTAAATATTTAATATAATCTTGTTTTAATTTCTGTAAATACTATTCTGTGCACAGTTTCTCGTGTAATTATCCATTCTAACTTGCCTCGTTTTACGTGTCATGTGCAGTATGGTGAAGAATCTAGAATGGGATAAAACGCTGAAACACAATCAAAGTATCAATCTAGACGAAGTGCCTCATGATTTCGAAGATGTGACCAGATGGGTGCGTTCCAGCAGAATTGGATATGCTGTGGAGACATCAGTTATAGTCTACAATATCCACATTCAAGATTTCTGGCAAAACGCAAAGCCAGAATCCATCAACAACAAACCAGGGATAGTATCGACCGTTCGCAACAAGAGAGTAGAGGTGACTGAAGACAGGATACGCCGGGTTCTAAGGTTTCAAAATAATGATCAAGATCCGCTAAGTCTAAGTCAAGATGATATCCTGGACGGCTTTAGAGGGATGGGTTATGCTGGAGATTTCCGGCACAAGAAGGAAATCAAAAGAGGTGGACTCACCAGAGATTGGAGATTCATCGTTCATGTGATCTCTATGAGTCTGGCTCATCGAAAAGGTGGATTTGATGGTTTGAATTTGGAATGGTCGGCGGCCATGTTGAATTTATGCCTCAATCAGAAGTTTAACTTCTCGGGCTTAATATTCAACTACATGCGTGAAAATATAAGTGGAGCTACGTGGGCGATGTACCCTAGATTCATTCAAATGCTTATCAATGATCAACACAAGGATCTTCCAAACGACGGAAACCCTGACAAGTTTCATGTCCCCACCAGCCGACAGTACACTGAGATAAAGACCAATGAATGGGTGTTGTTGCATGATTGGATGTACCGAGCAGAGAGACTACCAATTGTCAAGGAAGCTTATAAGAAGTACAAAGAAGCGGTACGAGAAAAACAACGGCGAGCTGCCCAAGCTCAAGCCGAAGCAGCCTCAAAAGAAGAACGTGCTAAAGGTAAAAGAAAAGAAAAACAGACAGCTGAAGGCGAACCACCCAAAAGAAAAAGGGGGTCGGAAAGCGCTGAACGATTCATGGAGGCAGGCATAAGGGCAGGCGAGTCAGAAGAGCAACGCCAGCACATTAAAGGTTTGAAAGCGATTCACGCTCTACAAGAGAAAGAGAAAAGAGAGAAGAGTTTGAAACGAAAAGAAATATCTCCCTCAGAAAGACGAGAGACGGTACCTGAGGAAATTCAAAGAATGCATGATTTTGTTGACACCTTACTTGTCGATCCCGATGAAGTCCAAGCAAATGAAGGAACCTCCAAAGTCTCTCCTGTAAAGCCAACAAGGATTTCAAGGCCTCCAGTGCCTCCGTAAAGGGTTCGCCCCTTTCAAGAACTGTACGACAAGCTAATCAAAGACACCGGGCCTTCAGTTGCCAAAGAAATTTGTTTGTTGAAAAATCAAGTGAATGACACCAACATCCTCAGGGAAAAGATCAAAGATCAGAGGAAGAAAAACAAAGAAATGACTGCATACATGGCTAAGCAGTCCAAATTCATCAGATTCCAGCAAGCAGGACTGGAGAAAATGTATAGGATGATGCGAAATATGTGTGAGAAAATGAAAATCAAGCCAATATTCACTTTTGATGAAATCTTTGACTTCGATGCCTTCATAACAGAAGAAACAACTAGAAAAGAAAAGGAGGCAGAGGCAAAGAAACGGCGTCTGGAGTCAGTTGACAGGGTATCGGAGGGAGACGAAAGTGAGGAAGAAGCCGTGGATCAGGAAGATATGCCAGCAAAGTTTATTGAATGGGGTCTTGAGGACGAAGTTCTCTATGAACAAGAGAATGGAAAAACATTTGCTCCTGAGCACCCTGAATGGTTCAAAAAGGAAAGAGAACGACTTCCTGATTTCCATCAAGTTATCAAGGTTGAAAAGATTGAAGCTACCGATAAGATTATCAGTTGGATGTATGGTAATCTTCGAGGAATGTTCGTGGTGAAAAGACGCGGTGGAGTAATCCAGTATTTTCAAACTGGATTTGATCTGTTCACACTTCCGAGGTGGGATCTGCGGGAACTTGGCCGTCTAGACATATTGAACCATGAAGAAAGAGGAATCGGGAAGGATTTCGAGCGTATAATTGCCAAAGAATGTAACAAGGGCTTCCCAACTCATGCTCTGCAGCGTCCAAGACGCAGAGTGTCAAAAACAACCATCGATCCAGTAACTGGAAAAGGGAAAGTGACGTGGGTAATCAACCCAGCCAAAGTTGTCACACAGATCAAACTCCCAGAAGAAGCTCCTGTCGCTCTCACAAATTTCAAGAAATGGTTCTATGACAGCAAGACCGGTGAAGCTATAATAAGATCAAACGAAAACGTGGATATCTGTATTCTGGATCCGACGGATGTCTTCATGTTTGGGCTCTCAGATTGTAACACCTCGAAAATTCACGTCCTGTAATGTGTTGACACGTGTCATAAAGTTTGAACGTGTGAAAGAAATTTTATAGGAGGACTGAAGTTGACAAACATGGAAAGTATGTGAATATACGTATTCTAAGTGTCAACTGTGAATAAATATAATGTACATTAACCCTACATGATGCTCATACCTTCAAACGAATAAATCATGGATCATACGAAGCTAAAAGTGAGAGATTACAAACTACAGGGGTTAAATGTGCCAACATGTTTAAAGATATACCTCTGAGTGACCTTTTGACAAACCCGAAGCTTTGTAAATGTTAATCATGCTCACTAGAATGCACGATTTAAATTTCGTAAAGTTTCGTTAACGTATGAGAAAGTTATGATCGAATTCGTGTGCGAGGGGTTAAAGCGTCAACGTTGAAAGTTAGGCCTTTTCGGGTAACAATAAAGTTACCCGGGGACTTAACAAAATGGGTATATGTCTTGAGGCCCTTATAGATCAATTACGAGGGCTCAAAATGCAATAAACAAGTGCCTAATCGAAGTTTGAAGAGCCAGGGACCAAACTGCAATTTTTAAAAAGTTTGTTGGATGATCCCAAGGGCTCGCGTAGCGCGAGCACTAACTGCCTAGGCAGTCGCGCTACGCCACTGCCATATCTGGGCAGATTTCCGATTTTCTTGGATGTGTGTCTGCTAGGTGCCTTTGTGATCGACTTTAACCGATTTTTCACATCCCCCTTGGCCCCTAAACGACCCCTAAACCTATAGGACACTTGTTGGAAGGGTATGGTGAGTGCTAGACTTGTTTGTCAACCAATTGTGCTGATTGAATTCACTATAAAAGGGCCTTCAAGTTACAAACACTCCTCACACCTTCATCTGCAATTGTGGATCACTTCTGGAGCTCAAACTTCCTCTCAAGTGTTCTCTAATCAAGCTTAGGACTTCAGTAAGTGTTCTAATCCTTCTTTAATTGATTTTAGCTTAGTTATTTAGCTAAAAGTCAACCCGTCGTAATTACGGTTTGACTTCGAGATTAGTCATCAATGGCTCAGTCATATCTCGAATTAATAATAGTTATAAGTTGGTATTTATGTGGGTAATGAAACCTCAAAAGGGTTTCCCCTGATCGCCACTCTAACCAGGTCAAAAGTCGGGCCAAACATATAATTAAAAAGTCAACAGGATGCTTAAAATGTCATTTATGCATAATTAGCTATCTAGAACATATACAACCTGTTTGATCATTGTTATAACTTAGTAATAAGTGTAAGAACATGTCTAAACATGTTCCACCCGACTATTTCCTGTTTAGACCTGGTTCGGAACCGAAAGTCACATAGTTTGACTTTCACTTTGACTTTCAGTTCTGACCCGTTTAGGCATGTTTTAGAAATGCCTCAGAGCTTTAATTGGATTAGGATACATGTTAGAACAACCCTCTACGATTATGCACCTTGGTTCACTAGTTATCCAATTAATATGCATATTTCCGTTAATTGCTCATATGTTGACCGTTATGCCCTTATTATCTTAAAAACGTGATTTATGAAAATGTAAAAGTGTAGAAACCTTAGTTACCGATATATAAACTTGTATGCAAAGTTTGACATCGGTTTGACTTGTAGATTAAGAGTTATGCTCAATATCGCTAAATCAATGCTTTATGTTAATAAAATGGCGTAATTAGCGTATAGCCTAGTTAAGCCTACTTTTTGGTATCAAACTTAATACCCACTGATGTAATATATTATTTTGGCATTTTTAAAGATTTTTAATTAATTTTAGGCTGAGCATAACTAGTAGTCGTAGGCTTAAGCCGGTAATTGTCGGTTTGCCCTTACGGGCCATAAAAATGAGTTTTACTTATCGAAACGACTCCAAACCTTTTGCTACCGACCACATATAATAAATAAATTATTTTAAGCCTTCTGGAAATATAAAAATATCAGATTTAAGTATCAAACCTGGAAATGGCCTTTAATCGCCTTATTTAGCGTTTTTAACGCATAGTATGTTTTAAAATCATATTGAACATACTCGGGTTGATACCTACTGATATATGAGGCAAATTATGATATTCTAACAGTAAGAAAAGGTTGATTAACTCAGACTTCGTTTTTGAGCTTTTCGGCTTATGTGAAATTACCAAAATACCCCTACGGGGCATAGTTTGGTTAAAAATGATAAATTTCACATATATGCTTTAGCCTACTGTTATAACTCATCAAATTGATTATGTTTGCTGTTTACATCAGACCAGTAACTCAGTTAAACATCTAAGCGCTTTTACAAACTTTAAAACGACCAAACTACCCCTACGGGGCATAGTTTGTGTTTAAATTAGTTCGGGGCATAATGAAAGACATCCTACTGATGTCACAACATATTTGAAGCATATTAACTTTGGAAACCTGTATATGGCTCTTACGGATACCCGTTACGCATTTTACGCGTTCGGTTCGGTTTATGTAACAAGTTTACATAAATTAACCGACACGGGTCAAACCTTATCGGTTTCATCTCAAAATCCAGAATGTGAATAATAAACCCACATTAAACAAGTCTCTGAACTTGTCGGGTCTAAATCAAATTCTATCCGGTCTTCGCTTAATCGTGCGTACGAACCGTATCTTTGAAACTAGTTGGTCTAAGCTTAAGGTTAATAAAAGACCCGTTAGTATTCTAATAGGTTATATTAAACCTTCGTTCCAGATTAGGAGAACCAGTAAAAGCTACGTGCATTTTGCTTATTGTGATTTATACTTTGCATCAGGTAAATACTTTTAACTTATTTTCCCTATACGGGCTTGGGTTACGGTACATAGCGTACCGCTTGATCGAGCATCAAATCTCCACGCTTAGTGGGTAGTTGAATAATTTGATCGGCTCGTTTAAACAGTCTTGTTTACTTTACAGCCTTTGGGGGGTTAATGACCATGTCCCGGATATCCTTGGCATCATCTTACGAGATTGGCCACGACCTGAGCACGGCGTGTAGGCGTACACCGTCCGTGTATAACTCAATTATGTGGTGTGTCTATTGATCTTTAACCCGGACTAGATCCGGGCTACTGAACGCATAAGTAACATGTAATTCGTTCACAAGATTATAATATTAAATAATTCTCCCAAGTTAATAAAAAGATTAATCTTGCCTCTGTGCACTTTAATCAAATTATAAAAACATTTGTGCCATGTGCATCCAAACAAATTTTTAAATCATTTTCCAAAATGAGTCAGTTGATTGTATTTACCAGTGTAAACTGACGTATTTTCCCAAAAAGACTAAATGCAGGTACTAAACGTAATTGGCTGGATTGTCTCCTTAGCATCAATAAAGAGTTTCGCAAGCTTAAGATGCCTGAAGTCTGTTGAACTATGTTCGATCCTTCTGTGGATAAGCTCCCGAATATTGTGATAGTTGATATTACAATAATAAATTGGGTTGTATTATATTTTAATTGCTTCCGCTGTGCTTAATAATATTGTGTTGTTTGACTATTATGTTGCCAACCATGACGTCACAATACTCCCCACCGGGCCCACCGGTGACACGTGGAAAATCGGGGTGTGACAGGTTGGTATCAGAGCCAACGCTGAGTGAATTAAACACTAGCCTTAGTGTTTAATCTCAGTTACACAAAATTGCACATATCTAAACCTTCTGAGTCTAGACTTAACTTAGGAATATTCTCAATCCTAATCTTGAAATTTTTACTTTCAAATTTTTGTTGGATACGTCGCCAAGCGAAGAAGCCGTAATAGGGGTTCTCCACACCCGGAGCCCTGAGATGCTGAGCTTCGTACCGCGGCTAGAATGAAACGAGCATCCAAGGAGAAAGCATTCAGAAATAAAATGAAGAAGAAACTCCTTTTATTGAAGATCGTTTCCTTATTAGTCCTTATAAGGACATAATTATCTTTCAGTCCCTACGAGGACAACATTATTCCTTTCAAGTCCCGCTTAGGGCAACTTTATACTTTTATTTTTATATAATGGAATGATTAAGTTTAAACTTTCATTCTAAACAAGAAATATTAAATAAATGTAAAATAACATTTCTTTTATAAGATCTACCATTATAATAAAATGGCAAAGTCTAAAAAGGACAAGACCTAGCCACGTGTCATTTTAAGACCGGGCCAAGATGGTAATTCCATAATTAGATTTAGATCCATATTAACACCTCAATTTAAAATTGTTCTGCGTTAATTATAAATTAAGAATCTTAAGTGTGAAACCTAGCCTACGGGTCAATTATAAGACCGGGCCAAGATGGTAAGACCTGTTAAAAAGATTCAAATCATTAATTAAGAATCTTAAGTGTGAAACCTAGCCTACGGGTCAATTATAAGACCGGGCCAAGATGGTAAGACCTGTTAAAAAGATTCAAATCATTAATTAAGAATCTTGAGAGTGAAACCTAGCCTTCGTGTCAATTATAAGACCGGGTCAAGATGGTAAGACCTGTGTAAAAGATTCAGATCTCTGTTAACATCTTAAAACATGTTAACACTCCTGGCAGATGTGATTTCATTTAAAATCACACACGTCATTTTATAAAGGATTCTCCAAAAGATTCCTAACCCAGTTTAATGATCTCTGAATCCTGGGTTTACATCATTAATTAAGATGATCATATTTTAACCATACGTGGTAACATAATGCCTACGGGCCCTGCTCATTTCCATATGAGCCAAAAGACAGTGGTAGCAAAGACTCCCTGTCAGATAAAGCTAATGAACTAGGTTCAAACCTCAAATGCTTTGATTCTCTGAAATCCTAGCATATAATTTATAAGTGTCCATGTGACTAGGCCTATTGTGCCAATATACTTTCATGCTTTGATTCTCTGAAATCATAGCTTAAAATTTATAAATGTCCATGTGACCAGGCCGTTGGGTGCCACTGATAAAACTGTTAATGTTTTATAATTAGGATAAATTATAATAGAAATCCTAAATAAATATATGAATAATAAATTAACCAAATATGGTCTCTGTTTACCATGGTTAATAAATTTCCCTAAGGGCAATTCTGTAATAAACATCCCTTAGAAGGGAAGTGCCTACGGGCTATAGTTAATGTCCTCTGAGACTGAAGACAGTGGTAGCCTACAGCTCCCTGTCAGGAAAAAGGTAATGAACTTTGATTCAAACCTTAATGCCGCGATTCTCTGAAATCATGGCTTATAAATTTAACTTGTCTACGCGACTAGGCCATCTGTGCTATTATTATTAATTTATGAATTAGGATTTATGATAAAAATCCTGAATAAAAATAAATATCCTTCCTTCCCTGTCAGTAAGCAGTTTAAAAGGAAATCTTAAAGGTGAAACCTGGCCTACGCGGCCAAGATGGTGAAACCTGCTCAAGGAATTCAGATCCTTGTTAACACTTAGGAACGTGTTTGCACTCTTGACTAATGTGATTCGAGAAAATCACAACAGTCATCCTTATATTGGATTCTTCCAATCCCCTTATCTAAACCTAGAAATTTAGGAATTATGGTTTATACCATCCTATAAGATGATCATATTAGGAACATCCGTTAGTGATGATGTGCCTACGGGCTAAACTTGTTGTCCGATAAGACAACGACAGTGATGGTCTTTGACCTCCTGTCTAAAATATTGGACTATGTCCAAACATAATAGTCTACATGATTCAATGCGATCATGACTAATATCATTTAATATGATGATAATATTATTTAACATCCTTTAGTGATGTTTTGCCTACGAGCTATAATATATTGTCCATTTGAGACATTGACATTGTTATCTTTATGATTCCTTGTCTGAGGTGGTGAGCTATGCTCAAGCCAAAATAGTCAATATGATTAATGCAATCATGACTTATATCTTCTAATAAACATCCATTAGTGATGTTTCGCCTATGGGCCATATTATATTGTCCATGTGTGACAAAGACATTGTGATCGTTACGATTCCATGTCCAAGGTAGTGAGCTATGCTCAAGCCTAATAGTCGATACGATCAATGCGAGCATGACAAAAATCATCAATACGATGATTAAAACAGTTTCAACATCCTTAGAGATGTTTTGCCTAAGGGCTATGTTATGTTGTCCAATCGAGACGAGGCAATTTTAATCTTTTGTGATTCTTTGCCAAAGGGGTGAGCTATACTCAAACCCCATAATCTATACTCGTTGCGATCCTGACTGGTATCATCAGTATGATGATCATAATATTAACATCCCTCGCGATGAAATGCCTACGGGCTATACCCTATTCTGGTGTCGGTAAGACAACGATAGTAGTGATCTTTATGATCCCCTAGTCAAAATGGTGTGATTATACCCAAACCTAATAGTCAATATGATCGATGTGATCATGACTAATATCCTTAGATACGATGGTTATATATAAACATCCATTAGTGATGTTGATTGGCTTCTTTTCTGCCAAATGAATCGTCCTTCAAGACGATGACGGTTGTGGTCCATGACTCCCTGTCCAAAGGTGAAGAACCACGTTCAAACCTGGAAGCCCTAATCTAATAAGATTGCGGCTAATAAATTAAGGTCCTTGAAAATAGACCATCGAGTTATGCTTTAAAGTCATTCAGGACAAGCCTATGTGCTATAATTGGTCATTCGTGACAAGTTGACCTATTAAATGTTAACATTCCTGGTGACATGCCTTTGTACCAGATTTGAAGAATGTCCTTATAACAAGGCCGTTTGTGCCACATCTAAATGTCCTTTGTGACAAGGCCTTCGTGCCGTATAATCATTTATGTCCTTCATGACTGGGCTTTATGCCATATTTTCTACGTCCCTCGCGACAGGCTTCTATACCATATATGTATAAAAATATATAACCGAAGTCATGAAAGGCTAGCCCTTGAGCTATTTATAATCGTAATTGTGACAAAGACAGTTGTGACATTATGGTCCCCGGTCAAGCAAGTATTGGACTCGCTCCAAACTTTGAATGCCATTGATGGTCCAGTTGTGACCTAGGCTAAACATAATGGAATCTCGTTCAAAATAACATTCGCTATGAATGTTCGGAACATAATAGCCCATACGGTTTATGAATGTCGTGGCTAATGTAAGTCAGGTCATCAGGATGATGACTAATAATGGGTAAATCTTGGTGATTGGTACCAAGTTTCGAGTATGGAAAACTCGGGTGAGGTAGACGAAAGTCGCAACACTATTAAGGCGACGAAAGTTGATAAAACTACAAACGTAAACCTCAATATTAATGGAGTTAATCATCGGGCCGTGGTTGACGCAGCAATTGAAAGGACCATGGAAAAGGTCATGAGACAATACAAAGAGCTGAATACTTCTCGCTCTAAATCTCATTCAAAACCATGTTAAATTACTCATGAGGAGAGCTATGCTCACACTTCAAATATGAAGGATGAACCAAAGAAGGAGGATAACTCCCAGAAATCTGAGAAAGAGAGCGAGTACAGGCTTAATAATAAGCAACGAAAGTTCGGTAAGAAGCCTGTATACCTCTGAGACTGCTTCAGCATTATTAGATGGATGTTTTATATCCATAAAGAATCATTTTTCCGATGTCCTAGTTCCGTTAAATATAAGGACTCAATAAAGTGATAAAAATCGATTGGTTGCCTCGAAAAATCAAGCCCATATCGTGGGTGATAAGAAGCAATTAATTATCAAGACTCCTTATGAGACAACTCTCATAGTTACACATATCCGTACGATTAATTAAAATTAAACAAAAAAAATGGTGGAATTGGCCGTCCCCGCAGTCGAACCTGGGTCTAGGCCGCACCTTTCGCGCGCCTAGCCAACTGAGCTAGGTGCCTAGTTTGTGAAACTTCCATTATTGATTTAATATAAGCACTTGCACAATAAACTTCCTTATCATTTATCAATGATAACATCTGCTAAGTGTCCTGTTTTTACTACAGGCAATAATAAATCTTCATGAACCATAAACTTAGCAAAATTTTTATTATCATCCCCAAGGTATAACTTACCAAGGAAACCCTAGTAACCGATTCTTATGGATCGGCAAGGAGTCCTTCCGAAAATCTAAAAGCACTCTTTCTTTGCATAGAGTGCGACAACATATGTTATTTTAATTATTTTTTTTCATTGTTTTCTATCGCCTGCGAATGCCAAACTATGTTGATAAAAGTGTCATATGAGGATTGGCGTATCCTAGTGTGTCCCATAGATTATTTCCATGTCTGATCAGCATGGAGGTTTAATACATGGAACCCCTAAGATATCCCAATGATCATATTGTACTAAAGTCGACTAGTAGTATTCAAAGAAGATATCCAGAATGGAATTTTCCAAGTAAATGTTCCCGATTAAGGAATTCGTGAACTAGTAACATAAAGGTGTCACTTATTTGACACGAGCAATGGTGGATGAACTGGAGCCTGAGATATGGAAAATCTTTGTAGCCTCCTTGTACCTTGATTATCTTCTCATAAGTTTTCCCTGCTCACCTCCTGGAAGGCAGGTAGAATTAAGTTTTAATACTCCATTTAAGACTGCATTATTATGAAATCTCCATGACGGCTAGTACCATCATTGGAAGAATCGAAACCCTGATTAATTAAGCTTTTAAATAGAGGGTTCATATAGCCTAACTCGATATTCCGAGAGTTGATATTGTTAAATAAGAAAGACGGTTCATTTTGCTTACGCATTAATTGCCGCAACCCTAATTAGTCAACGATTAGAAATTTGCCATCAGCTATCCAGGATCTAAGGGCAAACTATTGGTGGATAGGCTTGAAGAAGTCTGTGGCCACCTATGTAGCTAAATGCTTGGCTCATGCGCAAGTCAAAGCCGAGCATCAGAAACCATCAGGTTTGCTACAACAGCCTGAACTTCCTACGTGGAAGTGGGAAATGGTAACCATGGATTTTATTACCAAGTTACCAAAGATCAGGAAAGGAAATGATACAATATGGGTTATAGTTGATAGACTGACTAAGTCAGCACATTTTTACCCATCAAGGAGACTTATAGCTCCGACATGTTAGCCCAGTTTTACGTTGATAAGATTGTAGCCTTACATGGCATACCTGTGTCTATTACCTCTGATAGAGATACTAGGTACACGTCGCATTTTTGGAAGAGTTTCCAGCAATCTTTGGGCACATGTTTGAATTTTAGTACGGCTTACCATCCTCAGACAGACGGTCAGAGTGAGCGTACTATTCGAACGTTGGAAGACATGCTACGTGCATGTGCAATCGATTTGGGTGGTAGTTGGGATAAGAACCTACCATTAATCGAATTCTCCTACAACAATAGCTACCACACCAGCATCAAGGCTGCGCCTTTTGGGGCATTATACGGTAGAAAGTGTAGATCGCCCGTTTGTTGGGCGGAAGTTGGAGATGTCCAGTTATCAGGACCAGAGATAGTGTTCGAAACCTCGGACAAGATTGTCCAGATTCGAGACCGTCTCAAAGCTGCCCCGGATAGGCAGAAGAGTTACGCTGATCCTAAGCGTAAGGATTTTCACTTCGAAATAGGTGACAAAGTCCTACTTAAAGTGTCACCCTGGAAAGGTGTGATGCGGTTTGGTAAGAAAGGCAAGATAAGCCCGAGATACATAGGACCTTTCGAGGTTATCGAACATATTAGGTCAGTTGCCTATAAGTTAAACTTACCAGAAGAGCTCAGTGGAATTCACAATGTGTTCCACATCTGCAATCTGAAGAAGTGTTTCGCTGACGAATCACTGGTTATACCACATACAGATGTGCATATATATGAGAGCTTAGAGTTTGTGGAAAAACCTTTGTCGATTGAAGGTCGACAGGTAAAGAAGCTTCGAAGGAAGCATGTACCTATTGTTAAGGTCAAATGGGATGCCCGTGGAGGTTCCGAATTCACGTGGGAGGTTGAATCCACGATGAAAGAAAAGTACCCTTACTTAGTTCAGTAAATCTCGGGTCGAGATTTACTCTAAGGGGGTGAGGATGTAACACCTCGAAAATTCACGTCCTGTAATGTGTTGACACGTGTCATAAAGTTTGAACGTGTGAAAGAAATATTATAGGAGGACTAAAGTTGACAAACATGGAAAGTATGTGAATATACGTATTCTAAGTGTCAACTGTGAATAAATATAATGTACATTAACCCTACATGATGCTCATACCTTCAAACGAATAAATCATGGATCATACGAAGCTAAAAGTGAGAGATTACAAACTACAGGGGTTAAATGTGTCAACATGTTTAAAGATATACCTCTGAGTGACCTTTTGACAAACCCGAAGCTTTGTAAATGTTAATCATGCTCACTAGAATGCACGATTTAAATTTCGTAAAGTTTCGTTAACGTATGAGAAAGTTATGATCGAATTCGTGTGCGAGGGGTTAAAGCGTCAACGTTGAAAGTTAGGCCTTTTCGGGTAACAATAAAGTTACCCGGGGACTTAACAAAATGGGTATATGTCTTGAGGCCCTTATAGATCAATTACAAGGGCTCAAAATGCAATAAACAAGTGCCTAATCGAAGTTTGAAGAGCTAGGGACCAAACTGCAATTTTTAAAAAGTTTGTTGGATGATCCCAAGGGCTCGCGTAGCGCGAGCACTAACTGCCTAGGCAGTCGCGCTACGCCACTGCCATATCTGGGCAGATTTCCGATTTTCTTGGATGTGTGTCTGCTAGGTGCCTTTGTGATCGACTTTAACCGATTTTTCACATCCCCCTTGGCCCCTAAACGACCCCTAAACCTATAGGACACTTGTTGGAAGGGTATGGTGAGTGCTAGACTTGTTTGTCAACCAATTGTGGTGATTGAATTCACTATAAAAGGGCCTTCAAGTTACAAACACTCCTAACACCTTCATCTGCAATTGTGGATCACTTCTGGAGCTCAAACTTCCTCTCAAGTGTTCTCTAATCAAGCTTAGGACTTCAGTAAGTGTTCTAATCCTTCTTTAATTGATTTTAGCTTAGTTATTTAGCTAAAAGTCAACCCGTCGTAATTACGGTTTGACTTCGAGATTAGTCATCAATGGCTCAGTCATATCTCGAATTAATAATAGTTATAAGTTGGTATTTATGTGGGTAATGAAACCTCAAAAGGGTTTCCCCTGATCGCCACTCTAACCAGGTCAAAAGTCGGGTTAAACATATAATTAAAAAGTCAACAGGATGCTTAAAATGTCATTTATGCATAATTAGCTATCTAGAACATATACAACCTGTTTGATCATTGTTATAACTTAGTAATAAGTGTAAGAACATGTCTAAACATGTTCCACCCGACTATTTCCTGTTTAGACCCGGTTCGGAACCGAAAGTCACATAGTTTGACTTTCACTTTGACTTTCAGTTCTGACCCGTTTAGGCATGTTTTAGAAATGCCTCAGAGCTTTAATTGGATTAGGATACATGTTAGAACAACCCTCTACGATTATGCACCTTGGTTCACTAGTTATCCAATTAATATGCATATTTCCGTTAATTGCTCATATGTTGACCGTTATGCCCTTATTATCTTAAAAACGTGATTTATGAAAATGTAAAAGTGTAGAAACCTTAGTTACCGATATATAAACTTGTATGCAAAGTTTGACATCGGTTTGACTTGTAGATTAAGAGTTATGCTCAATATCGCTAAATCAATGCATTATGTTAATAAAATGGCGTAATTAGCGTATAGCCTAGTTAAGCCTACTTTTTGGTATCAAACTTAATACCCACTGATGTAATATATTATTTTGGCATTTTTAAAGATTTTTAATTAATTTTAGGCTGAGCGTAACTAGTAGTCGTAGGCTTAAGCCGGTAATTGTCGGTTTGCCCTTACGGGCCATAAAAATGAGTTTTACTTATCGAAACGACTCCAAACCTTTTGCTTCCGACCACATATAATAAATAAATTATTTTAAGCCTTCTGGAAATATAAAAATATCAGATTTAAGTAACAAACCTGGAAATGGCCTTTAATCGCCTTATTTAACGTTTTTAACGCATAGTATGTTTTAAAATCATATTGAACATACTCGGGTTGATACCTACTGATATATGAGGCAAATTATGATATTCTAACAGTAAGAAAAGGTTGATTAACTCAGACTCCGTTTTTGAGCTTTTCGGCTTATGTGAAATTACCAAAATACCCCTACGGGGCATAGTTTGGTTAAAAATGATAAATTTCACATATATGCTTTAGCCTACTGTTATAACTCATCAAATTGAGTATGTTTGCTGTTTACATCAGACCAGTAACTCAGTTAAACATCTAAGCGCTTTTACAAACTTTAAAACGACCAAACTACCCCTACGGGGCATAGTTTGTGTTTAAATTAGTTCTGGGCATAATGAAAGACATCCTACTGATGTCACAACATATTTGAAGCATATTAACTTAGGAAACCTGTATATGGCTCTTACGGATACCCGTTACGCATTTTACGCGTTCGGTTCGGTTTATGTAACAAGTTTACATAAATTAATCGACACGGGTCAAACCTTATCGGTTTCATCTCAAAATCCAGAATGTAAATAATAAACCCACATTAAACAAATCTCTGAACTTGTCGGGTCTAAATCACATTCTATCCGGTCTTCGCTTAATCGTGCGTACGAACCGTATCTTTGAAACTAGTCGGTCTAAGCTTAAGCTTAATAAAAGACCCGTTAGTATTCTAATAGGTTATATTAAACCTTCGTTCCAGATTAGGAGAACCAGTAAAAGCTACGTGCATTTTGCTTATTGTGATTTATACTTTGCATCAGGTAAATACTTTTAACTTATTTTCCCTATACGGGCTTGGGTTACGGTACATAGCGTACCGCTTGATCGAGCATCAAATCTCCACGCTTAGTGGGTAGTTGAATAATTTGATCGGCTCGTTTAAACAGTCTTGTTTACTTTACAGCCTTTGGGGGGTTAATGACCATGTCCCGGATATCCTTGGCATCATCTTACGAGATTGGCCACGACCTGAGCACGGCGTGTAGCGTACACCGTCCGTGTATAACTCAATTATGTGGTGTGTCTATTGATCTTTAACCCGGACTAGATCCGGGCTACTGAACGCATAAGTAACATGTAATTCGTTCACAAGATTATAATATTAAATAATTCTCCCAAGTTAATAAAAAGATTAATCTTGCCTCTGTGCACTTTAATCAAATTATAAAAACATTTATGCCATGTGCATCCAAACAAATTTTTAAATCATTTTCCAAAATGAGTCAGTTGATTGTATTTACCAGTGTAAACTGACGTATTTTCCCAAAAAGACTAAATGCAGGTACTAAACGTAATTGGCTGGATTGTCTCCTTAGCATCAATAAAGAGTTTCGCAAGCTTAAGATGCCTGAAGTCTGTTGAACTATTGTTTCCATTTTATGTTCGATCCTTCTGTGGATAAGCTCCCGAATATTGTGATAGTTGATATTACAATAATAAATTGGGTTGTATTATATTTTAATTGCTTCCGCTGTGCTTAATAATATTGTGTTGTTTGACTATTATGTTGCCAACCATGACGTCACGATACTCCCCACCGGGCCCACCGGTGACACGTGGAAAATCGGGGTGTGTGTGACAACCCGAACTATCAAGGTCGGTGACGTTCTATTTTGTGACCCTTACTTCCTTACTTCTCGTTATATTACTCTATGTGTTAAAACGTTCTGTTTGTATAACTCCGATAAACTTATTCGTACGATAACGTATAAGTTAATGTTTTGGCTTTTGGGCCGCACATCTTCTGGGCCGCATCTTCACATTATAAAACCCGACAATGTATCGGCCCACAGCATGGATCGTCCAAGCCCATTGCACACTTCGCACAATCCTCACTCTTGTATAATTGGATCTCGGCCTACCCGGTTATCGTAGCCCAAAAACACCTTTTGACCGGCCCATTTGTTATGATTTTTGGTAAAATAAGGTGATGTTACGTAACCCTCTTTGCATTTATAATATTATCTCAATACCATGTGGCGAAAAGAAACCCTACCCTCTCAACATATTGCGACGGCGGAACCCACCCCCCATCTTCGAGATAATATCTTGATCATTCAGGTGACTTTTATACTTGTAGGATATTATTCATGTATGACGATTATATGCTGTATATGTGGATTTCCATTGTAATAAATACCCCATAGCATTACATGTTAGATATCTTGAGAGTACAGCCAAATTAGATAAGGATCAAGTCATGTTGTTGTCGGCCATGGTTTTCATAAGTGCATGTGAATTGTCAGTGATATGTGATGTTTTTTTTCTGGTGGTTTTTAATTGTGCATGGTTAGTGCATGAAGCATGAATAAATATATATAAATTAACGAAACAGTGTGTCACATGGGGTTCGGTTGGATTGATGTTCTCATGTTAGCCATTCAAAAGGTGAATAAGGTAAATGAAAATTTTGATAAGAAAGATGATATACATGATGATCAGTGATGCATAAGCTTGATGACTAAATGTTATGTGGTGATGGGGTTGGTTTGAATGTTGATAGTATTGATAGGTGTTATTGTTCTAGGATTGGAGTTCTTATGCTATGTTAGGAACATGCTTTGATCGTTGTGAGAAATTGACATACGTAACTGCTCGATTAAATAACTCATGGGAATGGAATTAGTGGGGTGGGGGTTAATCACGGGAATTATGATGTAAAGGAATTATTGGATCTACCGCACATTCCCGGCCGTACACCACGACTTCACAGTAACATATGTACACTACTAAAATTCATGTCGTAGTGGGTAGATGATGCTTGATAATAGTCGCACACTTAAACTGTTGCCGTACAACCCGCTGATTGTCGCACGCTATTTTGACTTCTATATTGTAGTTGGGCCAAATATGGCTGTTGGGCCGAACAAGCTTGTAGCGGCACAGCTGGTGCGGGCCGCCCCATCCTAACGGGCCGCATAGAGCTTTAGATAAATACATAGATATACTTGGGCCACACACTTATATTAGAGTAATTGCATTGAGCCACGTACGGTATGTGGGCCGAAGAGTCATCATGAACGAGCAAAACTGAAATAGGGCCACACATCGACGAGGGCTTGATCTCAGTTGGTTTTGGTACTGATTAGCGGGCAACATGTTGACACAGATTGTATAAGGGGTTTCTGGACCACACCCTCTTGAGTGAACCTACAACATGTTTAAATCTCGCACTTAGTGAATAACAAACGAACAGTTATAAAATTATGTGTATCATGAGTGGTGATGTGAAAATTGGGTATAACTTGAAATACATGCTAAGAGATGGCAATGAATTTTTATTTATATGAGAAACAGTTACTTGTTATGTGTAGTTCTGGTATGCTACTGTTTTGATGATATGTGTGTTACATGTATACTATATGGGTAATATGTATTGAACGTAAGTGAATAATGTGCATACGATACTAACTATGGCTGGTAACCCTAATAGGATTTGGTTGACCAACTGTAAACAGGAAATAATTCTACCGAGCAAACCAAGGTGAGTTCACTACATTCGAGCATGCGTCCCAGTGGTTGGGGACAGTCAGTGGGTATTCCATGGGGGGAATGAGTCATTGGGTAAAAACGAGTATATTGGTTAATGATCTCACCTATCATCATTTGTAAGTCCCTCATCGGGTATTAGTTAGTAGCGCTACTTAGGTTTGGCACCCTCACCCCGTGCCTGTAGAGGACGGAGGTGAACTAATGACCCAGTCTGGCCCAGTACTAGATAGGAGTACGTGGGAAGGGCAGTCGTGTATTTCAGGAGCCGTCATTGTTCGGAAATGAGATATTAACAATATTACTTGCATTGGTTATTGAACTGTTTTACATACAACGGGTAACAAACGTTTTCTAAAACTGTGAACTCGCCAGCTTTGTCTGATACACGTGTTACATGCTCGCAGGACGTTAGGCATCTTGGTATTGGGAAGCTTGCTATCTGGGAGTGCTGGAGTGGTCATGGATCGAGGCTCTTGGATTAAATTACATTTGATACATTGGTTATAAGCGTTACTATGAAACAATTGCTAAACAACTTATTACATGCTTCCGCTACACAACTTTTGAGAATTAATATTATGTTGATAACTTATTCTGGTAAAATAATGTCATGACTTATTTAGATATTTATCATTGGTTCAATGTGATTGGTGGCTCGAACTCTGATGCGTAACACGTCTCGCGGGGTTTCCGCATGTGAAATTTTTGGGGGTGTTACAGTTGGTATCAGAGCCACTGGTTATAGTGAACTTGGTTTAAAAATATTTTTATAAAACCAGACTATAACCGAACAGATCCGAAATCGACCATGACACTCAGCTCCAGACTGCAAGGTTCGTCTCTTGTTTACTATTGCATAGTATATCTAGTGTTTGTTTAAGGTTAACATCACACGTGAATGCACACTTGGCACTACAGTATGAGGTTCTATGTTACCAACCCATGTTACGTGTTTTAAGAGTGGGACTCTTCTTGAACATACATGCTCTATGTCGTGATGTCATTTGTCGTGTTGCTTAAATTCATGGAAGCCTTTTAACATGAGTTAGGAGGAACTGAGATAAACATGCAAACTGGGTTATTATTATGGGTGCACACATAATAATAATGTGGTGTGCATGCGAGTTCCAGTGAGCCCTAACAAGTGAAAAAGGGGTTCTGTTCTGTTATCTAGTCGACGAGAAATGTAACAAACCTATGTGGGGTCATAGCAGTGATTGTCTTTTACTCGAACGTGATCTTTTCACTCCTTTCTGAATCCTTATGAATCTTGATGCTATCGAGTATTACCTGAACATACGTCTGAACACCTAGCGAAATGTGTAGAATGTTAGGTGCTTGTACGAATATCCGTGAGTTGAATGCTGCAATGCCAAATGATTGCTTTTTACCTCCCTCATTTCTCTCTGTTTGCTGGAACTTAGTGATTTGATGTCATAGATTCTAAAGTGTGATCACTTCCGCAACACTCTCGCAACAGACCATGTATCACTCAAACAACTCACAACATCGACGGACAAGAGGATGAGTGTAGTACTTTACCGACCACTGTATCCGGACGACCCTGATTACCGGCAGCGAACATCAGCAATTTGGCACCAATTGAATTCTCAACCCTAGACAACGACTCATGGAAGTCAACTATTACGAATCAATTGGAATATCGGCAATGACAATCGACTCTAGTATGGAATGGGTGACTGTCAGCACAAAGAATAACGCTTTCGGACGTGGTACGGAATGTGAAAAGATGGATTTTGTCAGTAAAAGATCGTAGGACTCTGTTTTGGGCAACGCCATTAGAGGTAATAGTCACGGTGACATTAGGGTACTTGTAACCATAGCCTACAGTAAGGAAGATGGAGGTACGTACGACATGGATTGGCCGGTGATAATTCAAGACGACAACCAAGGGGATGACGACAAGTACTGGAATTCCTTGTAACGAAGACAACACTGGAAATGATGTTCGTGGAAGGGCATTTAGGATTGACATGGGCAACGCCAGGATTATAACAACACGGTGGCCTGCACGTTCTTGGTAACTAAACGCCTTGTTCATGTTCCGTCTAACCCTGATGATTCTTGAAACCAAACCTGTTGGGGATCCAACTGATGACAAGTCAAGGGAAACCTCTTATGTTCGTAGGGATGCAAACTAAACCTTGTGGGACAAGTGTTCGACATCAACCCTTCTTCTGTTATTCTTGATAAATGTACCCGATGAGGAGAAAATTTTACGTATCCCACTCCTTAGTGGAGAATTGTTACCTGTTCTAATGCATCAAAGTGGTGCAACGGTTAGCATCATTTCGGCAATGAAAACCAAGAGAGTCTACGGAGGGATTACCCCCCCTATGTTAGCAACTGTTATTGACGTTAAGGTTAGGAATAAGAGGATCGAGGATCCACCAGTTGTTCGTGACTACCCTCAACGTGCTACCTGAGGAACTTCCAGGATTATCTCCACAACCGCTAGGTAGAATCCCAGTTGACCTCACGCCAGAGGTAGTTCCATCTACTCGTACTCCTTACCGTCTTACACCAGGAGTGTGCAGGAGCTGTTTACTCAACTACAGGAACTGTCGGACCAGAGTTTTCGCTTTAAGGAGCCCCGCTATACCCATGAAGAGGAGCCTTTTCGAATGTGTTCTGAATATTGGGAACACAGCAAGGTGACAGACAGTTGAGAACCGTTTGCCTTGATCCTGCATTGACAAACCCGTTGACAAGTTGTGAGGGTCAAGCCAACCCCCCCCCCATTCGAGAATTGTTTAACGAACAAGCTATCATCAGATGGGAGTCCAAAGAGAAAATGCTCCTGGAACGCCATATCGAACGCAATACGGCCAGTGCGGCCATGAGTTAATCAACACACCAGTAGCTTTATGGACTACATGAATCGACTGTGTTTATCGACGACGTTTTGGGTCATTTCCAGGAGAAAGAAACACCATGAACGACACTTGTATTTTATCATGGGGCTTCTAGGGGAGGAGCACCTACGTGCGAAGTCTACCTAAGTGCGACTTCAGGATTCGAGAAGTATACAATTTTTGGTCATGTGAGCAACGATGTAGGGAATACACGCGGACCTCGCTAGGATCCACTTTGCTAGAAACCGATCGACACCAAAGAATCCTTCGAGGATACAACAATTTCTTGGCCTCACGAGACACTGTCACAGATTTATCACATGATTTTCGAAGATCGCGCAACTCTAATTTCTTTAACACGATAGGGTCTTGTGTATACGTGGGAGACAAAACAGGAGGACGTATTTTCAGCTTTCGAATCCCAACTCTGCAATGCACTGAGCATCGCCTTTACCCGAGGGTGCGGGTGATTTGGACGGTACCGAATGCGCTACTTAGACCGATCACAAGGGCCTCCCATGTCCTCTGGTTTCGAAAGAGCTAAATCGGTTAAGGGCATCGCTGGATGGAACTCTTGGATGATTACGATTGTGGAACTTGAGCGTGCACGAGCTTTGCAGCCCACTACCGACTCTAACTTACCTGATCCGACACGCTCTGTTCAAACTGGGGAATTCAAGGAAGAGAATTTTCAAGTTGAACCCATGCGGGGCATGGAGAAGCAACCTTTGGCAGGTCGGACGATATTTGCTATTTTATCGAACAAATATGGACCTCATTATATGGCAACCGAAGGGAACTCGTGTTGAGCAAAACACGCCGGCCACGATATTCTAGTCGTCTGGGTTTGATGAGATATATTAGGATCTATAAATCTTGCATTGGTGATCGGGCATGACGGCCCACCTAGCTATGTGTGTGAGCGATGTTTGACTTGTGGGGAAGTCGAGATGGAGTATCAGTAACCGGAAACACCCATAGGGAAATGAGAACATACTGCCATGGATTTTATCACTGGTCTACTTACAACTCGAAACGGAAACATTATCACCTGGGTAATCGTTGATGGACTCACGTTACTAACACATTTTCTTGCAATCAACGAACTGACGAGTCTTCACAGCTTGTGAATATTCCTCTGAGAGAGGCGGCTGTAGGGCACGAGGTGCCAACCCCTGTCATCTCTGATTTTGATCTATCCTTGATTTATGTCAGGCAATACACAACATCCTTGGTTCATGTCTAAACATGAGCATTGTGTATCACCATAGAATTAATGGTCAGAATAAACGAACCCCTGACACTCGAAGACATGCTGCGAGAATGTGTGTGACGGCTTTGGTGCAAATGGGAAGGACTCTTACCTATGGTTGAGACATCTCTGTTGAGGCATTACATAGACAACTTAATTATTGGTCCAGGACTAGTACTCGAAACTCTTGGGAAGGTTGCTTGGGACGGGAGCCGACTGGCGCAAAGTTTGACCGTCAGGAAAGCTGATAAACTTAGGAAACGCGGGAAGAATCGATGTAGGCGATCGTATCGTGTCGAATGTCTCACCATGGGAGGGTGTGGAATGCTTGGGAAGCATGGCGAACTTGAATGATGTCACGATGGAACATTCAACAATCTGGGAAGAATCGGTAGCGTAACCTACATTCTCGAGTTACATGGCGAATCGGGTAGCGTACGCGATGTCATTTATGTTTCGGGTCTAAGGCAGTGGTAGTCTGATGAAACACGTGCGATACCTTTACCGGAGGAATTTATCGAACACATGGACCAGGGAGTCAAGGTGAGTAAACATAGTCGTATCATGATTGTTAGTGTTCGTTGGAACTCAAGATGTGGATCGAAGTTCACGTGGGAGCGTGAAGATCAAATGAAGCTTAAGTATCCTCAACTCTTTCCTAATGATCAATCTAAATCTGGTACTACCGGTAAATTTCGGGACGAAATTTCTTTTAAGTTGGGGATGATGTGACAACCCGAACTATCAAGGTCGGTGACGTTCTATTTTGTGACCCTTACTTCCTTACTTCTCGTTATATTACTCTATGTGTTAAAACGTTCTGTTTGTATAACTCCGATAAACTTATTCGTACGATAACGTATAAGTTAATGTTTTGGCTTTTGGGCCGCACATCTTCTGGGCCGCATCTTCACATTATAAAACCCGACAATGTATCGGCCCACAGCATGGATCGTCCAAGCCCATTGCACACTTCGCACAATCCTCACTCTTGTATAATTGGATCTCGGCCTACCCGGTTATCGTAGCCCAAAAACACCTTTTGACCGGCCCATTTGTTATGATTTTTGGTAAAATAAGGTGATGTTACGTAACCCTCTTTGCATTTATAATATTATCTCAATACCATGTGGCGAAAAGAAACCCTACCCTCTCAACATATTGCGACGGCGGAACCCACCCCCCATCTTCGAGATAATATCTTGATCATTCAGGTGACTTTTATACTTGTAGGATATTATTCATGTATGACGATTATATGCTGTATATGTGGATTTCCATTGTAATAAATACCCCATAGCATTACATGTTAGATATCTTGAGAGTACAGCCAAATTAGATAAGGATCAAGTCATGTTGTTGTCGGCCATGGTTTTCATAAGTGCATGTGAATTGTCAGTGATATGTGATGTTTTTTTTCTGGTGGTTTTTAATTGTGCATGGTTAGTGCATGAAGCATGAATAAATATATATAAATTAACGAAACAGTGTGTCACATGGGGTTCGGTTGGATTGATGTTCTCATGTTAGCCATTCAAAAGGTGAATAAGGTAAATGAAAATTTTGATAAGAAAGATGATATACATGATGATCAGTGATGCATAAGCTTGATGACTAAATGTTATGTGGTGATGGGGTTGGTTTGAATGTTGATAGTATTGATAGGTGTTATTGTTCTAGGATTGGAGTTCTTATGCTATGTTAGGAACATGCTTTGATCGTTGTGAGAAATTGACATACGTAACTGCTCGATTAAATAACTCATGGGAATGGAATTAGTGGGGTGGGGGTTAATCACGGGAATTATGATGTAAAGGAATTATTGGATCTACCGCACATTCCCGGCCGTACACCACGACTTCACAGTAACATATGTACACTACTAAAATTCATGTCGTAGTGGGTAGATGATGCTTGATAATAGTCGCACACTTAAACTGTGGCCGTACAACCCGCTGATTGTCGCACGCTATTTTGACTTCTATATTGTAGTTGGGCCAAATATGGCTGTTGGGCCGAACAAGCTTGTAGCGGCACAGCTGGTGCGGGCCGCCCCATCCTAACGGGCCGCATAGAGCTTTAGATAAATACATAGATATACTTGGGCCACACACTTATATTAGAGTAATTGCATTGAGCCACGTACGGTATGTGGGCCGAAGAGTCATCATGAACGAGCAAAACTGAAATAGGGCCACACATCGACGAGGGCTTGATCTCAGTTGGTTTTGGTACTGATTAGCGGGCAACATGTTGACACAGATTGTATAAGGGGTTTCTGGACCACACCCTCTTGAGTGAACCTACAACATGTTTAAATCTCGCACTTAGTGAATAACAAACGAACAGTTATAAAATTATGTGTATCATGAGTGGTGATGTGAAAATTGGGTATAACTTGAAATACATGCTAAGAGATGGCAATGAATTTTTATTTATATGAGAAACAGTTACTTGTTATGTGTAGTTCTGGTATGCTACTGTTTTGATGATATGTGTGTTACATGTATACTATATGGGTAATATGTATTGAACGTAAGTGAATAATGTGCATACGATACTAACTATGGCTGGTAACCCTAATAGGATTTGGTTGACCAACTGTAAACAGGAAATAATTCTACCGAGCAAACCAAGGTGAGTTCACTACATTCGAGCATGTGTCCCAGTGGTTGGGGACAGTCAGTGGGTATTCCATGGGGGGAATGAGTCATTGGGTAAAAACGAGTATATTGGTTAATGATCTCACCTATCATCATTTGTAAGTCCCTCATCGGGTATTAGTTAGTAGCGCTACTTAGGTTTGGCACCCTCACCCCGTGCCTGTAGAGGACGGAGGTGAACTAATGACCCAGTCTGGCCCAGTACTAGATAGGAGTACGTGGGAAGGGCAGTCGTGTATTTCAGGAGCCGTCATTGTTCGGAAATGAGATATTAACAATATTACTTGCATTGGTTATTGAACTGTTTTACATACAACGGGTAACAAACGTTTTCTAAAACTGTGAACTCGCCAGCTTTGTCTGATACACGTGTTACATGCTCGCAGGACGTTAGGCATCTTGGTATTGGGAAGCTTGCTATCTGGGAGTGCTGGAGTGGTCATGGATCGAGGCTCTTGGATTAAATTACATTTGATACATTGGTTATAAGCGTTACTATGAAACAATTGCTAAACAACTTATTACATGCTTCCGCTACACAACTTTTGAGAATTAATATTATGTTGATAACTTATTCTGGTAAAATAATGTCATGACTTATTTAGATATTTATCATTGGTTCAATGTGATTGGTGGCTCGAACTCTGATGCGTAACACGTCTCGCGGGGTTTCCGCAGGTGAAATTTTTGGGGGTGTTACAGTGTGACACAGATCTAACAATACTAAACGTCAGCCGCATAAATGTAGGAGCCGGAAATGCAAATTTGGAGGAGGCGGCGTTATTTTCGAGAGCAGTGGAGCGAGCATGGAAGCTGAAAAGAGATATGCTGGATTTGGTTGATAAAATCGAGAAAAGGAAAGAAAAAGATGATAAGAAACAGGAAGCTAGAAAGAAGAAGAAACACGAAAGAAAGAAGGGAGGAACATCTGCTTCTACTACTGAACCCGCTCCCAGATCACCACCTCCGGCCTCATCCACATATGAGGCCACTAAGGAGGACCAACAAACTTGTGAAGCTACAATTATTCAAGAAACTCCGAAAGCACCAACCGAGACAGAAGCACCACCAGAAATAGTAACTAACGAAGAAAATCCAACAGAGCCCGAGAAGCAAGCTACTGAGAATCCAGCGGCCACAATTGAAGAATGAAAAGTCCAGTATGCAACGATCTAGGGGGGATATTGTTAGAACTTTTGAGATCGGTGATACTTGTGCTGGATTAGTTTAGTAGTAGTTTGTAGCAAATTAGAATGTACAAGGGCTTGTTTTGTAATTCTCTAATAGTAATGTTCCTGACCTAGTGTAGATAAGATTCCAGCAAATTTATAAATTTGCTGGCAGATCAGGAACACCCTATAAATAGTCCAAGCCTTGTAACAAACTCAAGCTTTTGGCTCTTCAATGAATATTGGTGTTGTTACATTCTTGTGTTGATCTTGTGCTCAAATCTGATATCCAAGGTTGTTTATTGTTATATCTTATTGTTTGGATTCAATACAACACTTGTTGTATTCATTAATCCATTAGCTTCACCTTCTTTTTTGATTCTTCTTAACTTTTCATATCTCAAACACCTAATCAATAGGTGTTATGGGTTAAAACAACCAACCACTGTGATCCGGATACGTTTTGGGATTTACATAATATCCATTTTCTGTGTCCTAAAATTTAGAGATGGAGTTTCTATGTCATCTGCAGCCCAGAAATGCATACCAAGATCAGATGATAACACAGCAGTAGTTTTTTATTTGGGTAAATGCAGTGGCGAAGTTTGAGATTTCCGACCGGGGGCGGAAGTCACCGGACCTAAAAATTTCTATAAAACCAAGGTCGAAAACGTATATACCCAAAAATTTCTATACCAAAACTAAATACTCTCCACTACTGAACGAAAAGGGTCAGCCGCCCCCTCCCGTCCCTTAAAAGCTTACATGTATTTAAAGAGAGGCATACCCCCCCCCCCCAGACTTTGTATGCTTATTTTTATTCATTGGGTCTTTGATTTAAGGTGGAGGTATCCACACATCCCCCCAAAAGTATTTACACATCCCCTAACCCTAAATGCCCCTCATTGCCCAATACGCCTCAAACTGGCCCCACCCATACGCCCCTCATTGCTCAATACGTTTGAAAATTGTCCCTACCATCTAATTAATGCCAATCATTGGGTGTCAGCCAATAATTACCAATGATTGGGATGTAAGGAACTTTATTTTGATAGGGTATTTGTATGGGGAATGATATGCGCAAAATGCATATATAAATTATATCAAATGTGACATAAAACTAACCTTTTTTTAGTACTAATGTTGGAAAAAGTGTGTTTTTGTCTTCCTTTTGTATTTTCAGGATTAAATGAGCTCAAATTAATAAAAAAAGCAAAAAGATAGCAAAATCTAACACAAATACAAGAAAAGGAGCTAAAGTGGAATGCCCGGCCCCTCAACAGCATCTTCCCAAGCAAAACCAAGAAAACAGAAAACTGAACACGCCCCGTGCTCAGCGAGCACGGGGCCGTGCCCAAGAAGCAGAAGAAAAGACAAACCTTTAGAAGCTTCTATTGCCCACCACGGGGCCGTGCCCAGTGGACACGGGGGCGTGGTCAGACTCCTGCAGGCGCATTTATTGTAATTGCGAATTACAATTAATGAGGAGAGAGACAAGGATGGACACGGGGCTGTGCCCAGCGGGCACGGGGCCATGCCCGAGCTTCTGTTCAGCCTATAAATAGGAGTGCTTGGAGACATTTCAACTCATCCCTTGGCACACCACCTCTCTCACACTTCACCCACCACCCACCACCACCATAACACCGTCATCCACCACCATCATCCATTGTCCATCATAGAGTGTGTGAGTCGTCTCGGGATCCAAGATTGATCGTAAGAGTTCTTGACAATCAAAGGCCATGTTTGCCTATGTCTCTTACATCACTTGGTGAAGACAAGTGTTTAGTGTAATACTTTTTATTTTTAATCTTTTGCACTTTTTAATTGGTTATGTATTAATGACTTTAATAACTAGTTTCTTATGTTGAAAGTGATTCTTCCTTATCGTTTGTCCGTGGTGTCTTGGCATTATTTTACTGTCTATATAAAATAAAATATTTTCACCATTCATATCTCCACGGTCTATATGGAGGTATGTTGGCTACCTGGTCGGGGGTTAAGGGAACGGTTTGGTAAGAGTCTTGCCATTGTTCAGCATTTAGAGATCCTGCAAGGGACCTGGGTCAAATTTAGTAGGACCTCCTTTAATACCCAAAGGTATTGGATGGCGGGGGTCCAAACTCTTTGGTCCCCTCATAAGTTAACTACTATTAAAACTTTAACCCAGCTACTTTGGACTGTATCCCTGCTATCTCAGACTACTTAGCTGAGGGTAACGTCACCTTCAAAAGAGGGGCCTACCATATTATGCATTAATAACTTAATTAATTATCTTTCAATAATCCGACCCTTTAGGATTGTATCTTTGCTGACTCAAACTACTGGGTTGAGGGTAACATCGCCTTCAAAAGAGGGGCCTACTACAATAACTAAGATAATCTCTTAATTAAGTGCAAAGGTGCGAAAATAATCAAAGGTTACACTAACACACAAGTCGGATCCAAGTGATTCATCTTGTCTATCTGTTTTTATTTTATTTTTATTTTCAGCATTTTAGTTAGTTTTATTTTCTTAGTTTAAATCTTTTTCTAACATTTTAGTTTGATTAGACGTTGAGGATAAACCGGTACTAAAAGCTCTTGTGTCCTTGGACAACCTCGGTATCTTACCAACACTATACTACGTCCACGATGGGTGCACTTGCCCATATGTGTGTTAGTGTTAGTAAATATCGTGTTTTATAAATTTAAAACTTGGCTAAAAAGTGTAAAAGGGCTTAAAATACATACCTAAAATATAACACACTTCACGCACATCAAGTTTTTGGCGCCGCTGCCGGGGACACAAGGATTTTAAGAAAGTTAGGAATCAACGGCTTAATCATTTTTTTTTATTTTTCTTTTTAATTTTTTAGATTTTCTTAAATTTTTCAGCTTCTGCAGAACTCAGCACGGGTCGTGCCCGCTGAACACGCCCCGTGCCCAATCTTTGGAATTGGCAATCCTATTGTAAGTCAGACAGTAAGCTGAACACGGGGCCGTGCCCACTCAACACGCCTCCGTGCCCAAGATTCAGTTACTGAAAACAGAAACGTAAGATCCCGACGGTTGGTAAATTCTGACACAAAAATGAGTGATGATGATTTTTTTTTACTTTCGGCACTCTTATGGTACGTGGTGTCAATTATGTGGAGGCGGACATAAAGAATTAGAATGTTATTTTCTAAACTATAAGCCCCACTATATAGGCCCATCGTTTCCCTGTATCCTTAAGAGGGGCGAAAGTAAAAATAATCCTTATCTCTCCCTTGAAGGCGCCCAACCAGATATTTTAGGAGAAATGCTTCTTGATGAACTATTTCAACTAGAAGATCTGATTCTTGATTGGTTAAAAGAACTTAGAATGGATTTTCTAAATCCATCTCAAGACAATGACCAAGAAGAAGTGTTGGGATCGCATTCAAACAACCTCATTGATCCCGATAATACCTTCGACTCTAGCAAAGACTTGGACGATAGTCGTCCCTGTGTCGATTGTGTCGTGAAGGACTCCCCATCGACTTCGTTCGATGCATACATAGACCTGAGCGATTCGGCATACACCTTCTTTAACGAGAGCCCAGAAAAGGGTTGGACTTGTCCACCTACATATAGCATAGGAATCACCCTCACCAGAAGCCTCTTGCGTTGACGTCTAAACCTAGGTCAATTAAGGTATCTTAGGCACTTTGGGGTTGTTCCATCCAGTAAGGAACCACCCGATCCGGATAAGTTCCTTAGAAATAGACAAACTTCATAAACAGCCCTTCGACACGGGGTCGTGTCCAGCCTACACGCCCCCGTGTCCACCAAAAGATTCCCTTCTGACTTTTACGTCAGATTACGGACAAACTGTGTTAGGATCCTACCTGCACACGGGGCCGTGTCCAGCCAACACGGGGCTGTGTCCAGCGCGCTGTCGTTTTCTATAAATGCAGCCAAGAATTCAGCACATTTGGACCATCTAGGGACAGAGATTTGAAGGGATCTTCTCTCCTACCATCCTAGGTATGTTCTAAAAGAAGGTTCCAACAACCATCTTGTCCTTTCCTCTTTTATCCATTTCCTTCTTCATCTTTCTCCATAAAACCTCCATTAAAGCTTAGAGTTTCAAGCTTTGATGAAGGGATTATTGAGTTTTGTTCAAGAAATCTTGTTAAAAACAAGTTAAACAACATGGTTTTAAGTTAATATTGCTCAACCGGGCTTCATAAGTTAGAGGAATAACTTAAAACTTCAAAATTTCTTGTTACAAAATTCTGCAGAAAGATGAACACGGGGCCGTGTTCAATGAGCACGGGGCCATGTCCAATATACTTTTTCATAAAATAAGCTGTTTTCGGTTTATTTTCGTAGAATGTCAAGTGAAAACAGTGGAACATCTTCCGTGCATTCAACAAACAGTAGAAGAGGAAGGAGGCCTTCCATTGAAGCTATCCTTGTACACTACGTCATGGCAATTCGGGAAGCTCTCGATGAGATGACTTCGGTTGAGGAAATCCTAATTGACCGTATAAATTATCTTATGGTGGGGCTGGAAAATAGTTTTCAAGAAATTAACCTATTGCACCAAAGGTTAAACATTCTTGTAACACCGCCAATGGAACCCGTCCTCCCTCAAGAGTATTGGAACCTAGCACTTGGAGTCAACAACCCGACCGGATGGGATGACATTCCAGCGGAACCTCCCCTTGAAGATCTACAAGAAGTCCCGGTGGAAGTTGCACCTTCTCAAACCGACGCTAACGAGCCCTCTTTTCTCCTCCCAAGGGAAATAGAGGAGTGGCTCGCCGACATATGAGGAGTCCATGCCCGGAAGAAGGAGTTCTATGAAGCCACAACCAACCAAGACTATTAGTTTCTTGGAAATTTTGCTAATTAAAATAACTTGTAGGCTAGGACTCCATGGTTTATGCTTCTTGTGCTTACTTATCTAACTTAGTAAGATTTAGGACTATGTAATCCTCTTTATGATTATTTAAGAAATGATGGTTTAGATGGTGTTATAAGAAATAAAACACACTCTGGATGGTGAAGGATAACAAGGGAAACGAGAAACATAGCCCCATGCACTAAAACAGAGCAATCCGACAACAATCTCCCATTACAGTAGGCTCAGCACGGGTTGTGTCCACACAACACGGCCCCGTCTTGCACAATCTGCAGCAAATCACCAAGTTCAGGTAACTAGACATGGGGTCGTGTTCACTGAACACGCCCCCATGCCCAGGCTTCTGTTTCTTTTCTTAAATTTTTGTCACTGGCACCTGAACACGGGACCGTGCCCGGTCCCCACGGGGCCGTGTCCAGACTGCCAGTAACATAAAATTTTGCTTTAAACGCCATTTTACACATTCAATCAACCTAAAAACTTATTTTTGGGACACATTGAGGACAATGTGTAATTTAAGTGTGGGGGGTGCTAAAACTTTGAATTTTGCAAGTCCTAATAACAAGCCTTACACAAAACTCTATTGGAACCGCTAATCACCCCAATTGTTTTCCAAAAATTTTCATTTTTTTTACTTGTCTAAGTTTAAGTTGGGAATTCAAGACTCAACAAGGTTATATTTTTACAAATTTACAACCGATAGCATCGTGATAAAAAGAACCAGCATAAGAAAATTATGAAAAGGCATGACAAACTTAGTTAAAATTTGATTATATACTTGATCACATAAAAAAAACTCTTTTCCCATAAAAGTGAGTTTTGAGCCTTTAACGAGCATACAAATATATATATATATATATCTTTACACTAAATGCTCATTTTCAGTTTCTTGTGTCAATAGCCGCCGGGTTCATACGACTCTAGAACTTGCCACAACAATACATTCTGGGTCCTTACCAACTTAAACCCGAGTAAGTAAATGATGGAGGCCTTAGGACTAACCCTTTTTCATTCTATACCATTATTTTTCTTTGTTTTTTTTTTCACCACTTACCCAAAATCCCCCTAGTTAACCCCTTTGAGCCTAAACATTTTCATTTCTCAACCCAAAACAACCATTTTTACCCACCTAAACCTTTTTCATTTATTTTTTTTTAGTAACAACGTTCGGTTCTCTTATGACTTTCAAAAAAAAAAATATTTATATTTCGATGAAGCCAAACAAACAAACAAAGTTTATCAAATCTCTTTGTTTGAACAATCCATCGAAATAAAATAAAAAAATGAAAAATAAAAAGTCTTTCAACTCGACGTTCGTTACGCCTTTCGCCCTTTTTTACTAACCACTAACCCAACTACCCACCTTTAGCCCAAGCCAAAAAACCCATAAAGTCCTCTTGATATTTACAAAGGTATATAGTTAAAAAGGAGGATTGATTGTTTGGCAAGCTTATGGTAGAAGTAAGTTCCATGCCGCTCTCGAGTGATTCACTAAAAATACACCTTCGGCCGAGTGTAGAGTGATCTCCCGTGAGGTATGTGAACTTGTATATAAATAAGATTTTAAAAAGGTACGTTGTGCCCAAATAAGTAATTTATCTTAAGTATTGTTCTTAATAAATCATGCCGAATAGGATTGTAAATAATTAAAAATAAAACCTCAATAGAGAATCTTGGAAATCGCGACACTCTATGACAAGCCCAAAAAACCTTCTCTTCTACCCATTCCATTTGGGAGTGAATAAAGCCACATTATAAAGAGTTTTGCTTGAGGAAAAGCAAAGATTCAAGTGTAGGGGTATTTGATATGCGCAAAATGCAACATATAAATAATATCAAATGTGGCATAAAACTAACCCTTTTTAGTACTAATGTTGGAAAAAGTGTGTTTTTGTCTTCCTTTTGTATTTTCAGGATTAAATGAGCTCAAATTAACAAAAGAAGCAAAAAGACAGCAAAATCTAACACAAATACAAGAAAAGGAGCTAAAGTGGAATGCCCAACCCCTCAACAGCATCTTCCCAAGCAAAACCAAGAAAACAGAAGACTGAACACGCCCCGTGCTCACCCAATAAGCAGCAGAAAAGACAAACCTTTAGAAGCTTCTATTGCCCACCACGGGGCCGTGCCCAGTGGACACGGGGGCGTGGTCAGAATCCTGAAGGCGCATTTATTGTAGTTGCGAATTACAATTAATGAGGAGAGAGACAAGGATGGACACGGGGCCGTGCCCGAGCTTCTGTTCAGCCTATAAATAGGAGTGCTTTGAGACATTTCAACTCATCCCTTGGCACACCACCTCTCTCACACTTCACCCACCACCCACTACCACCATAACACCATCATCCATTGTCCATCATAGAGTGTTTGAGTCGTCTCGGGATCCAAGATTGATCGTAAGAGTTCTTGACAATCAAAGGCCATGTTTGCCTATGTCTCTTACATCACTTGGTGAAGAGAAGTGTTTAGTCTAATACATTTTATTTTTAATCTTTTGCACTTTTTAATTGGTTATGTATTAATGACTTTAATAACTAGTTTCTTATGTTGAAGGTGATTCTTCCTTATCGTTTTTCCGTGGTGTCTTGGCATTATTTTACTGTCTATATAAAATAAAAGATTTTCACCATTCATATCTCCACGGTCTATATGGAGGTATGTTGGCTACCTGGTCGGGGGTTAAGGGAACGGTTTGGTAAGAGTCTTGCCATTGTTCAGCGTTTAGAGATCCTGCAAGGGACCTGGGTCAAATTTAGTAGGACCTCCTTCAATACCCAAAGGTATTGGATGGCGGGGGTCCAAACTCTTTGATCCCCTCATAAGTTAACTACTATTAAAACTTTAACCCAGCTACTTAGGACTGTATCCCTACTGACTCAGACTACTTAGCTGAGGGTAACGTCACCTTCAAAAGAGGGGCCTACCATATTATGCATTAATAACTTAATTAATTATCTTTCAATAATCCGACCCTTTAGGATTGTATCTTTGCTGACTCAAACTACTGGGTTGAGGGTAACGTCGCCTTCAAAAGAGGGGCCTACTACAATAACTAAGATAATCTCTTAATTAAGTGCAAATGTGCGAAAATAATCAAAGGTTACACTAACACACTAGTCGGATCCAAGTGATTCATCTTGTCTATCTGTTTTTTTTTTTTTTTTATTTTCAGCATTTTAGTTAGTTTTATTTTCTTAGTTTAAATCTTTTTCTAACATTTTAGTTTGATTAGACGTTGAGGATAAACCGGTACTAAAAGCTCTTGTGTTCTTGGACGACCTCGGTATATTACCAACACTATACTACGTCCACGATGGGTGCACTTGCCCATATGTGTGTTTAGTGTTAGTAAATATCGTGTTTTATAAATTTAAAACTTGGCTAAAAAGTGTAAAAGGGCTTAAAATACATACCTAAAATATAACACACTTCACGCACATCAGGGAAGTTGTGAAATATTTATATAAGAAAACTAATATTTTTTTATAAAATGTTGTTATAAAAAATTGTGTTCGTGTTATAAAAACTTCATATTTTTTATCAAATGAATTGTGTATATTATAAAATGCCAATTTTTTTATAAGTATTATTAAATGTCAATTTCTTTTATAAAACGAATTGTATATATTATAACATAGTTTTTTATTTATGAATTATTATTATGTGTTTAATTATCAAAATTTTTAAATGTTAAATTTTTATTTAACTACTTTTTTTAATATTCCTAAATGAGTATTATTACGTCTTTAATTGTCAAACTTTTAAATGTCAAATTTTATTAAATGGGTATATTATAACGTTTTATTAAATGTCAACTTTTTTATTTATCAATTATTATTATGTGTTTAATTGTTTCCATAACGCAATGTGTATGTTAAAAAATGTCAACAACATCTGAAAGTCTTTAATTATTTTTCAATTGTCGTTTACTAACCATAACGCAACAAGAAACGTAATTCAAAATCTAATTAAACATCGTTTTATATTAATACACAAAACATGTAACTTTGATACAGAATGTAATGACTAAACCCTAAACCCTAAATCGCTAATTGTTACATATTCTTGAATTCCTGTACAGGAAAACGATGGGTGCAGCATACACAATACAAAGACAGGCCGGCTGTCTTGGAATTGCGTACCGAACCCTACCTTCCAACAGGATTCTGCTTCACATCTACCACACTGAGATGGCACAAGGGATCAGGAGGTTGGAGCGGTGGAGTTGGGATTTCCTTTATCAACCACCGTCCAGTCTTACGCGTCTTGTCAGGATGGTGGTGAGCGAAGTGGCATTCCCGTTGGTGGAAGGCTCGTGAGAACACTAATGAACTCCTCTCTTGGAAGGGCATGTTACGGGGCAGACTGCGTTGGCTAGCGTCACTGGGAGCTGACGAGGCAACAGGCTACTCCGATAACACATAATCCTAGATCGACGTTCTAGTGCATGAATATGAAATACGAACGTAGTTTCTCCATACGGATTACGCTACCACTACCGTCAAAACACCGACTTTCGATATCCTGTTAATAAAAAATACATTTTAGCATTAGACTCGGCATTCGAAAATACATTGTAAATATTAAAAAAAAAAAAACAAAACACCACCACAGCCCACCCACCACCACCACCACAGCCCACCCACCACCACCACCACATCCGACACACCACCACCACCACAGCCGACCCACCACCACCACAGCCGACCCACCACCATCACCACCACCACCACCACAGCCGACCCACCACCACCACCACCCCAGCCGACCCACCACCACCACAACCACCCCAGCCGGCCCACCACCACCACCACCACAGCCGACCCACCACCACCACCACAACCTACCCACCATAACCACAACCCCAACACCACCACAAATGGCCAAAATAAAACCACAAAAAAACAAACCTTGAATATTCCGACCGTATAGACCGATACGAGAGCGAAAACTATACGAGAGACGCGTGTGGTCCCCTTCCGGATTGTCATCGTGTGGTCCAGAACTCATCCAAAAAATAACTTTTGGATATGTATTTGGATATGTACTTGTTCAGTTAAACAATAAAAAGAAATGAAACTGAACTTCAATGAGACCCGTATGGGTCGATGAGAGTCATATGCAAGTGGGGTGTCATAAATGTCCTGTCAACTTTTCAGAAAAAGTAGGTGGATATGGGTCTCATCGGGCTATACAAGGCATATGGGCTGAAAAGTTGTCAGCCTCCGTACCCACAATACACGCGTATGGGCCTATGAGCGGCATATTGGTTTGTTTTTTAAAGCTTGTATATGTTGGTTGCAAATGTCGGGTATTTTTGTCATCCTTACTTGCCACAAAAATATACACCATCTTCACAATCACAAATTCACAATGGTTGTTTGCAAATGTGGTAGGACAGTTGCACTAAGAACATCTTGGACTGAAGCTAATCCCGGACGTCAATTTTACACTTGTCACAGTATGGTATGTTTTTAATCACAATGGTTGTTTTACCGGCATTTTTAATGTATTTTTTTCCATTAACCCTTGTATATAAGTGATTTTTTTTCGTGTCAGCGTTCTAAGTGCAACTTCTTTGTGTGGGTCGATCCTCCCATGTGTCGTCGGGCATGTGTGGTCATCAAAGAACTGATGGATACGAAGGATGTGCTTCAAAACGAAGTCAAGTATTTGAGAGAGGAGGTTCAAATTTATAAATTGCAAGAAGCTGAATTTGAAGATATTCATTCAAGGGTTGTTCGTAAGAGGGAACGTTGTTTGATAATCAGTTGGATTTTTTTTGTGTTGTTTGTCTTGTTATTTTTCATTGTTAATATATTTCACACCCCGACCCACCGCGGAAAGGTACGGGGCATGATGATTGCCCATAGCTCATGACAACTAACTATTGTTTCAATATATAAAGCATATCCATTTCAATAGTCACATAACATATAATAATCAAAGTTGTTCATACATTGTTCAAAATAAACATATCAAGATTTCAATTTAATTTCCTAATGCCCATGCTACGTATCCACATCACTTGATCATCAACTTTGAAAACCTGCACCACGTTAGAAAATATCTTTTTGGGTCAACAAAATGTTGGTGAATAATTTCCTCCTTTTTATAGAAAACAATTTAGTATTTATTTCTTTTAAAAAAAATATTTTTAACATGCACCAAGGTTAGTGTGTAAATGGTCTCATATCATCAACATAGTCAACATATCCATAAATCCACATTTACCAAACAAGAATACACAATCAAATACCACAAACATCCAAAATAAATAGACTACTGATAATAGCGTGCATTAGGCTCAAACCCCGAGGAGCGAGTCTAATACTGTTGGCGATACTAGGCTACAACCCACGGCCGTGGGGAACCTAGACAGCCGTGGATCCACTAGACACAATAGCATGCAATAGACTTAACATCAGATAGAATATAGAATAATAGAATACACATAAAACGTTCACATAATAACACTTGATCATAGCATGTTAAGTAAATCGAAAAGTGTAACGTGATGCACCCCAAAATTTGTAAAAGATTAAAAAGGGGAAATGGAAGAAATTACTCACAGGTTGCGAAGAGACATTCCACGAGAATTAACGCACGAACTGGAATATGTGGAATTCTAAGATAATAACCGTATTGTAAATAACAGACATACTAAATGAAAGGTTAACCTAATGATTTTAGGAAATTTGGTTCTCCTATTTGGGGACTTGGAAATATATAAAATCATATTCGTTCAACAAAGAAATAACGAAAGCAATAGTTATATATGTTTTAGAATTTACCGATATGGCAAAAATTATAGAATTTCTATTTTAATGGTTTTAAATATTTGATAATGCCAAATGATTAAATAAGTCCATCAAGCTCCTCTAAAAATTATAGATTCAATTTAATATTCATCCCCGATTTTATTTTAAAATAATATCTTCATAATGGGATTTATTTGTCTAAACAATTCCACCAATTCTTTAGTTATATAATAATTACTAAAAAGATTATAGATATATATTCCATAAAAATTCTATAACAATTATGCAACCACTAAAAATCAGTAGAAACATTACCCAGATTTTATTTGCAACAATCTTGAAGTTTTAAATAATTAAAACATGTATATGTATAGAGAGAGATCCAAATTATATTTATGAATTCTCCAAAAATTAAGGAACAATTCTATAAAAATTCCCCGGTGTTTAAATAATCTGAGAAAATCAATAAAAACATTTATTTAATTTATTTGAGATTATCATATATTTTTATTTGATTTATCTAAAGATTAAAACGTAAATAATTCACCAAAATTCCAATTGATATCTAAAAATTCTCAAAATTTATACACAATATTCTAGTATGATATATAACAATATTCTACTTTCAATTTCGTCAAAATACAAGTCTAAATCTAAAATCCCCAAATTTTATGAATGAAGAACCTTAATTTCAACTAAAATTAAATTTGGATAAATTAGCCTTCACTGACATTGATAGAGGGTTTTTGTAGAGAATGTAAAATTAAGCAAGTTGGGCTTTGGAATCACCTGAAAAGGTCGAGAATTGAAGTAGATTTCGTCTGTACAAGTTACAAGTCCTCAAATGTTCTTCGATTAAGTTCGCGATGTAGAGGTGATGAAATGGAGAAATTTCAGTGGGGTTTTACATAGTTTTTGCAGAGGATTCGAATGGTATAAGCTTTGAAAGTCAATTCTATGATTTGATTAAAACCCAAAAGATGTTCATCAAGTGCAAAATATACTTTAATGGTGATTAAATTCGTATTTCAAAGGATCGGTTTCAAGGTGTTTCGGAATGATTAAGGGGTAGTAAACATTAATCTTCATCAATACGATTTTAATGAGCTAAAGTCGAAGTCAAATCGTTACCTATACTAAGAGATTAGTTCGGAAATTGAAGGGACCATGTCTGAATCGTGTTTCAGGGGGTTTCTGGAAGGAGATGGAAACCAGTTCAATCTCAGGTTAGAAACCAAACAACATCCATTAATAATACAAGTCCACTGGTGGCGTAGCGGTTAAATGCCTATGCGTTTTGTGACTGGTTCCGTGTTCGAGTCCGGCCCCCTACATTTTTTTTTAATATAGCTATTAAACAAGTTTCCATAATGACACTTTGGTCCCTCAAGTTGATGCAATCTGCTAACTCCATTACACTAACCTAGTTAGTGTAGATATTATATAACACTAGCAATGAACCTAACCTAGTTAACTAAGTTCTTACACAAATAACTAACTGAGTTAACTGGGTTTACTAACCTGGTTAGTTGATTTGTTTCACGTTTACAGTTTGCATAAATTACAAAAACAACCCCTTAACTTGTAACTTTATTTAACTAACCAATCTAACTTCGTTAACGCTTCCCTTATATAAATCTAACCAAACTAACAAAGTTTCTTTGTAAAGTTAACGTTTTTCATTCGGTTTTAATCCAACATGACACGTGACGATTAAATAAAAAAAACAATATTAAAATCCTTATTTTTATTTTATTGATAAGGGTCTTGTTTTACAATCCGGGTCGGATTTCGAAAACCCGATTTTGACGGATGTTACAGTCTCCCCAACTTTTAGGAATTTCGTCCCGAAATTAGGAGGAAGCTGCTCGTATAGGATGAGGCGTAGGATCTTCCATAGGCATAAACGTTATCGGTTTGATTTGGTAATAGTATTAGGAACTCGTATCTTGGGATCGGTAAGTCCCTTAGGAAGGTTAGGTAACTAGTGTCAAACACCCGTTCTAATGTTACTGAGAATACGCTCAAACTATACCATATCAAAAGGTGTAGACTTATGGAGGAGGTAGCGTTCCTAACAAGGTTTAAATACCCAATTAAGGAATCGCTCTTAATTGCCAAAGATGCCAAAATGAAAAGTGTTAACTGTTATGTACAAGTAGGGCTGTAAACGAACCGAATGTTCAGTGAACAGTTCGTGAACCGTTCGGCGGGAAGTTCGTTTATGTTCGTTCAATTAGCTTTACGAACGAACACGAACAAAAATTTCGTTCGGTTAACTTAGCGAACGAACACGAACATAGATCTCGTTCGTTCGACTGCGTTCGTGAACGTTCGGTTACGTTCGTCAATGTTTGTTTGATTATATTAATTAATAATATATAATAAATCTTTTATCTAAACATATTGAAAACTTGAAACCCTATTTTTTTCTAAGTTGGCTAAAATTTGGACATGCTAAGACATTTTTTGGGATAATTATGTCTAAGTTAGTTAAAGTTGATTCATCGTTTCGTGGTGTATTAGACTTCTTGTGTTTTGATTTATCATTTGATGGTTATATTTAACTATTTATATCCAATGTTTAAGGATAACAATATTTTTATTTTTTTATTTTCAAGTTAAATGTTCGTTTGCGTTCTTTTGTGTTCGCTTGCTTTCGTTTGTGTTCGAGACCAGTGTTCACAAACTGTTCGTGAACAACTGAATTTCCTTAACGAACGAACACGAACATAAACTTATGTTCGGTATGTGTTCGTGAACAGTTCACGAACATATTAATTTCCTTAACGAACGAACACGAACATGGCCTTGTTCGTGTTCGTTCGGTTCGTTTACAGCCCTATGTACAAGATAGTCGGTTATAGGCTCTATAATCATTACAATCACGAAGCTCAAGATTGCCGTATCAAAGATGTATTGCAGCTAAAGAGAAAATCACGTCCCAAAGATGACTTGTAACACGAGAGAGTTTGCAACTGAGTCGTCACGTATACATGTGATGCCCAACTACAATTTGTGTCACAACTTCGGACTATGGAAAGAAAAATTCTCATAAAATGCCACAATTTAAGTTGAATGGGCGAAATTATAGAATTTGAATTCTCCAATCACAAAACAAACAAACTAAAACACTCATGATTAGTCTAACGCTGCTTTTGAAAATTTGACAGACACACTTATATATAGGAAGTACCAGCGGCATATCCACCATGTTCCTATCAAATTTTCATCGACATCGTTATTCAAATCATGATTGACGACTCAACCAACTTCTCATGACCAGTTTAACGAGACTTTTGATACCTCGATAAGAACACTTATATATAGGAAGTACCAGCGGCGTATCCACCATGTCCTTATCAAGTTTCATCGGCTTCGCTATTCGGATCATGACTGACGACACAAACACAACTTACATAGAACCTCTCTCAACCAATCTAACGAGGCTTTTGATGGTTTGATAAGAACACTTATATATAGGAAGTACCAGCAGCGTATCCACCATGTCCTTATCAAATTTCATTGGCTTCATTAGCGGTTTTGATTGGTTCTATGCGACAACTCAACTCAACTTACTAATTAAATAACCACAACCAAACCACAACCAAATAATGTATGAGTCTCAAACCCAAAAAGGGTGCGACTAAATGGTGGCAGTACCTACATCCATAGTTATGGGAAAAAGAGTCGATCTATGAATAAGTGAGACGATACCCATATCACACAAATTATAGGAAAAGGTAAGTCGTGATGAGTGATGATGTGAAACTGCAACAATATGAAATAGAAATAAAACATAACATAAATGCATAGCATAAAGATACATAAAATCGTCCGAGTAAAGGATGAAAACGACAACAAATAGTAACGTCGAAAGCGTGACTACAACACAAGCTATCAATGGTACTGATTAAGAGTTGATAATTGTTCCGATTGGCGTTAGTGCGAACGTCAAGGATACGAATTGAGAGTAGCAGGTAAAGTCGTTAATGAGAGAAAACTAAACGTGAAGTCGAATGGCGGAGGAGATGAAGTAGCAGCATTGATTTACACTCCCACCAGTCGGGCGATAATTACGGTTCGCACAAAAGAAGAGGGATCCTAAGATAAATTAAGGAAACCACAGTTTTGTAAATCTAACTCACGTTCATTTGTTTTGTTAAATATATTTACATTTTACCAAGTGTAGCACATTGATATTTTAAATCGTTCATGTACAAGGCAACTTAGCTTATTTAGAAAAATATTTTTGTTAAACTTTAGGAAAAACATTTTTGGCCTAAAGTAGAGCATTTACAATATATATTTATTACATTTTATTATTATTTTTATAAAACCAAATTTTGAGATCAAAAAAAAATTAGCGTCACCATGTGCCCTCGACTCGAATTTTTCCAAGCTCTGGGCATAGGTTACGATATTGGTTAGGGTTGTGACGTTCAACTCATATTAAACGACTCGTTAAGGTTCAAAACATATAACCAAAATTCAAATTATTATACTTGTGCTCGGAAATTCGGAACAATCCTTATTTATTCCCATTTAGTTCATAGAAAATTTAACTTAAAACATTTTATTCGCAATAACTCATCACATAAAACTTCATCGTGCTGCTGACTGCGTCATGGTTATATTGGATCTACATGAGTGTTTGTCCTCGTGCCTTCTAGTTATCCTGGTCCTCTAGTTCGATTTGACCGGCTCGATCGTAAGGAACGAGTTGGGTGCCATAAAGTACGGTCGGTTGATCTATTAGTGGAGCGTCGGGTTGGACATACGGTTGAATCATAAGGTGGGTGTTTGGTTGGTCAAATGGAGGTGTCACGTGTTGCACATTAAATGGTGCCATAGGTGGGTTCTGTTTGAGGGTTATAGCGCCAACAAGTGTCGATTAAGTGGCCATAAAGTCCACAATAAGTGCAAAGGCGGCACAAAGTGTTGGCTGGGTGATGTTTTTAACAAGTGGGGCATTGTGGAAAATGTCTGCGATAAGGTTTTCTGCCAGGTACATGATTATGAGCAACCTTGTTTAGCGGAATAGCTGGTATGGCGTAATCGTGGTTGGTTTCACTCTTTTGATGGTTGTTATCGGGTGAAGACGGTTCAGGTTCAGCCTCTTCGATTTGGTTCGTGGAGACGTGGGCGTTGAGCGCCTGTTGAACTTGGATGACGATGGTAGGAATAAGGGTGGCCATTTGTTCAGCTATCAAAGCTGCCATTCAGCGGTTGGAAATCCTCGTTGGATGACGACGACGACGATAAGGCGGCATCTGCGAGGGACAACATAAGTAAGATGTATAGCCCATAACGAGAATTGATTGTCAGGTGGTTGGGATTCATAGATTTGTGAAATCATGGAACTTAGGGAAAATCCCATGATTCAAGAATACAAATCTCATGAAAATATTATGGAGTATCAAAGGGTAGCAAAAGTCAAACCCTTCGACAAGGTATAACAGATAGGGTGATTTGTTTAAAGAAAATTCATTAGAATCTCGTGGAATATTTAAGGATTTATTCCGGTGGGTTATATATGAAACAATATAATAACCACATGAAATAAGATAAAATAATAAAACTTATGACAAAATAATATTTCAACATAAAATACTGAAAATCATAGGTTTGGCACATCATAGGGTTTAATATGACTTCCGTGCGTCACTTTCGTAATTACGTGTGCACCCGCAATTACCGAGCTTTCGCCTGGTCCTCATATGTCTACCCATTGACGTACAACTTAACCTGAAGAAAATCGTAAATCAATAAATGAAATAAATTTTGGGGTGTTGTAAAACGATGTTTAGGATAAAATCCATGAATTAACACGGACACGTTTGACATATTAAAGTGTTGTTAGTTCACGTGACGTTTGGTGTGACATGCTTTGGCCTAATAGGTATCGGTACTCTCATTGATAGTCCCCAGGTAGGCAAACTGGTCCATTAATTGGATTTATACGAATGCCAGCCTAGACAGGATGTCCCGACTACCGGTACGTAACCCTTCCAGTTACTACATGTCCGTCACAAGAACTCACTTTGATGAGAGTGAAATACCATTGAAATTTGAAACTCAAAAATGAAATGAAATCAAACTCACGAGTAATTGAAATGTATTAAGGGAAATGAATTTATTCAAGACTTTAGATATATAGGAATATGAATTAGAATATTGAGTATTCGTATATAGTATAACGTGCGTGCGACGTGACAAGGAAAAAGAAATAATAAACTATGATTTAATAATAACACACATATTGTCATTTATGGCCCATAATACTTAGCATATAACAATTAAATGTGCTCATATGCATATGTGTGTGACATTAGAAAATTTAAATCATTGACACATTAAATATTTTTTTAGCTAAGACAATCAAACAATTAAGCACATAAGGTACCTAAGGTACCTAATCGACTATAGACTAAGTCTAAGGGTCTAATAACCTATCTTAATTCCCTATAGTTATTGGCTCTAATACCAATCTGTCACACCCCGACCCGCAGCGGAAAGGTACGGGGCATGATGATTGCCCATAGCTCATGACAACTAATTATTGTTTCAATATTTAAAGCATATCCATTTCAATAGTCACATAACATATAATAATCAAAATTGTTCATACATTATTTAAAATAAACATATCAAGATTTCAATTTAATTTCCTAATGCCCATGCTACGCGTCCACATCACTTGATCATCAACTTTGAAAACCTGCACCACGTTGGAAAAATATCTTTTTGGGTCAACAAAATGTTGGTGAATAATTTCCTCGTTTTTATAGAAAACAGTTTAGTATTTATTTCTTTTTAAAAAAAATATTTTTAACATGCACCTCAAGGTTAGTGTGTAAATGGTCTCATATCATCAACATAGTCAACATATCCATAAATCCACATTTACCAAACAAGAATACACAATCAAATACCACAAACATCCAAAATAAATAGACTCCTGATAATAGCGTGCATTAGGCTCAAGCCCCGAGGAGCGAGTCTAATACTGTTGGCGATACTAGGCTACAACCCATGGCCGTGTGGAACTTAGTCCGTCGTGGATCCACTAGACACAATAGCATGCAATAGACTTGACATCAGATTGAATATAGAATAATAGAATACACATAAGACGTTCACATAATAACACTTGATCATAGCATGTTAAGTAAATCGAAAAGTGTAATGTGATGCACCCCAAAATTTGTAAAAGATTAAAAAGGGGAAATGGAAGAAATTACTCACAGGTTGCGAAGAGACGTTCCACGAGAATTAACGCACGAACTGGAATATGTGGAATTCTAAGATAATAACCGTATTGTAAATAACAGACATACTAAATGAAAGGTTAACCTAATGATTTTAGGAAATTGGGTTCTCCTATTTGGGGACTTGGAAATATATAAAATCATATCCGTTCAACAAAGAAATAACAAAAGCAATAGTTATATATGTTTTAGAATTTACCAATATGGCAAAAATTATAGAATTTCTATTTTAATGGTTTTAAATATTTGATAATGCCAAATAATTAAATAAGTCCATCAAGCTCCTCTAAAAATTGTATAGATTCAATTTAATATTCATCCCCGATTTTATTTTAAAATAATAACTTCATAATGGGATTTATTTGTCTAAACAATTCCACCAATTATTTAGTTATATAATAATTACTAAAAAAGATTATAGATATATATTCCATAAAAATTCTATAACAATTATGCAACCACTAAAAATCAGTAGAAACATTAACCAAATTTTATTTGCAACAATCTTGAATTTTTAAATAATTAAAACATGTATAAGTATAGAGAGAGATCCAAATTATATTTATGAATTCTCCAAAAATTAAGGAACAATTCTATAAAAATTCCCTGGTGTTTAAATAATCTGAGAAAATCAATAAAAACATTTATTTAATTTATTTGAGATTATCTTGTATTTTTATTTGATTTATCTAAAGATTAAAACGTAAATAATTCACCAAAATTCCAATTGAAATCTAAAAATTCTCAAAATTTATACACAATATTCTAGTATGATATATAACAATATTCTACTTTCAATTTCGTCAAAATATAAGTCTAAAAGCCCCAAATTTTATGAATGAAGAACCCTAATTTCAACTAAAATTATATTTGGATAAATTAGCCTTCTATCACTGACATTGATAGAAGGCTTTTGTAGAGAATGAAAAATTAAGCAAGTTGGGCTTTGGAATCACCTGGAAAGGTCGAGAATTGAAGGAGATATCGTCTGTACAAGTTACAAGTTCTAGAATGTTCTTCGATTAAATTCGTGATGTAGAGGTGATGAAATGGAGAAATTTCAGTGGGGTTTTACATAGTTTTTGCAGAGGATTCGATTGGTATAAGCTTTGAAAGTCAATTCTATGATTTGATTAAAACCCAAAAGATGTTCATCAAGTGCAAAATATACTTTAATGGTGATTAAATTTGTATTTCAAAGGTTCGGTTTCAACGTGTTTCGGAATGATTAAGGGGTAGTAAACATTAATCTTCATCAATACGATTTTGATTTTAATGAGCTAAAGTCGAAGTCAAATCGTTACCTATACTAAGAGATTAGTTCGGAAATTGAAGGGACCATGTCTGAATCGTGTTTCAGGGGTTTCTGGAAGGAGATGGAAACCACTTCAATCTCAGGTTAAAAACCAAACAACATCCATTAATAATACAAATCCACTGGTGGCGTAGCGGTTAAATGCCTATGCGTTCTGTGACTGGTTCCGGGTTCGAGTTCGGCCCCTAACAATTTTTTTTTAATATAGCTATTAAACAAGTTTCCTAATTGACACTTTGGTCCCTCACGTTGATGCAATCATCTAACTCCATTACACTAACCTAGTTAGTGTAGATATTATATAACACTAGCAATGAACCTAACCTAGTTAACTAAGTTCTTACACAAATAACTAACTGAGTTAACTGGGTTTACTAACCTGGTTAGTTGATTTGTTTCACTTTTACAGTTTGCATAAATTACAAAAACAACCCCTTAACTTGTAACTTTATTTAACTAACCAATCTAACTTCGTTAACGCTTCCCTTATATAAATCTAACCAAACTAACTAAGTTTCTTTATAAAGTTAACGTTTTTCATTCGGTTTTAATCCAACATGACACGTGACGATTAAATAAAAAAAAAAACAATATTAAAATCCTTATTTTTATTTTATTGATAAGGGTCCGGTTTTACAATCCGGGTCGGATTTCGAAAACCCGATTTTGAAGGATGTTACAGTATATAAGTTTATGCAAGACATGTAATCGAATATTAGTTATAAATGTCGTTTTTTAATATTATTATATATATTAAGTTTTTTAAAAAAATGTTGTTTTTTATAATAAGTCGACCAAGCATAAATAATAAGCATAAATAACAAAATGAACAAACATTCATCAAGTTACAAATGTTTAAACAAAAAGAAATAAATATTTGTTCATACATGCCCACAAATGTTTAACAAAATAAAATTCACCCAACAAATACAAAGACTAATCCTCCATGTCCTCATCTGTGTCGTCAGAATCATCCCCACCACCTGCCTGCGTCCCGGATGGTCTTGCCTCCATGTCGATACCCGGACACACTCGTGGATGTGGCGGGGGTCGAACCGCTAACCCCGCCTAGGTACGTCTCTCGGCCTCACTAGCCATCACCCACTCCATCAAATCCTCCATCCGGTCCATCCGCCTGTCCAGCTCGCCATCATACCATCCTGACCCGCCACCAGCCTCTCAAGGAGACGTTGGGTGGACTGAGGCAACTGCACTACATGATAAACTCATTGTGGAATCTGTGGTGGCTCCTGCTGTAACAACTCTCACCAAAACTATTATTTCTTATTATATTTTGTCCAATAGGAAACCCTAATTGAGACCCCCAAGTGATACTGCATGACCCCTAAAATTTTCAGAACAATCGGAATCAGGATCAGGGCCCCTGAAACTCAGGGGGGGGGTGTATTTCCTAGTTAGTATTATCCAAACTGTTTTCGATAGAAATTGAATTTTAACAAACCGTCGACTCACCCAAGCTACTGAGACGCGTGGCTACCTCATATTAAAAGTGACCTCTCGCACCACGCGCCAGGACCAGGTTTCCCTGTCGTGACACGCGAGGGAGGACATTTTTCAGCTATAAATAGGGGGCAGTGGCACTTGAAGTTTGCCGTTAATTCGACGTAAAAACTCAAAATATACACAGAGATATCGTTCGTTTACCACATAACACACACAAACCTCAAAACATTGCCGCAATCAGGGTATTAGCACAATCGCTGCTACGATTCAATTTCCGACGATCAATATATCCAATGAATGTTTAAGTGCCGCCCATATTGGGTTATACTTTGTCGTTTGTCGTTAATTCGATAAATGAGTTGAAGTATTATACTTTGTCGTTTGTCGTTAATACGATAAATGAGTTGAAGTATTGCACTTTGTCGTTCGTTGTGAGAATTTGATCTCGTGAGTTATCGTAAATGCTGGATTGATTACTAACCCAGAATTGTGTGCTTGTTATTAAACTTAGGATAAAAAGGCTAATCAATAGACTAGACTCTGCCCAAACTGAATCAGCAATATATCAAGGCTTATCGGTAGACTAAACTTTGCCCGTAGAAATCTGCACTGTGAGTTCATTTCTCTTTTCTCACCGTTTGTGAGTCCATACTCTTTTATCACAGTTTTATCACCATTTTGTGAAACAATTATATTACAAAATGCTTTCTAAAATCCTAAATGGTTACCAGTTATACTTACAGTGATTAAGTTATTATATTTTATAAATAACTACTGGTATGGGAGGTATTATACATTATTTGATTCTCGTTACTATTACCCAGGAAGTTAGCATGACCGCAATTATAACTAATATTATTCTTAACATTGGAATTATTATAAATCTAAATGGTGCATACCATAATAAAATAGCCAAGTATAATACTTTTAGTCAGGTTACTATACCCTGATATTACAATTAGTGAATTAATATATTTTGATAAGTTATAATAATTGACATCAAATGTCATTATTCTGGATGGCATGATTTGGTGCTAGAGATAATATATTTGACAAAGTAATAAGACATCATTATGTCCAAAGTCACTAGCTGAAAGAATGATCAACAGTGATATGTCCAGAGACACTAGTTGAAAGAATAATCAACAATGTCGTGAAAGAATAATCAACAGTGATATGGTCGGAGTCACTAGTTGAAAGAATGATCAACAGTGATATGACCCAGTCATAGGAATCGCCTAATGACAGATAAATTGAATAACAGTAAAGTATAATTATTTGATTAATTCACTATTGGATGAAAGTAAACCAATGAGTGATATTATTGCTGTTATATTGGAATTGCCATTATGGGACAAAATACTAATTACGTAGGGTAAATGCAAATAAATATAAAACCTTAATACTGTAAGGTATAACAATATATTTGTATAAAAATGGAATGAATTCACTCAGCATTCCCGCTGACAAAACCTTTTTCAAACATGTTTCAGGTAATTATCATAAGGCTGGATACGGCACTGAAAGGCATCAAGAAATGGCTTATTAAAGAAATATTGTTTTATAAAATAAAATTTATCTTTAGTAAAAGCTACCATTTTAAAATAGGGAGTTATCCCATCTATTTAAATCAAATCCGGTGTTTTCTAAACTCTGATATTTTTCCTAACTCACGGTCCTGATGAAAGTTCCGCTGCAATGTTTTTTAAAAATAATCACCGGTACCACGGGACTGCTCACGGCACCCGATTCCGTCCAGGGTGGGTCGGGGTCGTGACAGAAGGTGGTATCAGAGCTAAGCCACTACTTTGAGCCTATAAGTGTTGTGATAATAATATTTAAACTTAAATAAAAGAGTTAGGAGATTGCTATTTAACTGGTAGCACATCTGATAACATTCAAAGGTTGAATAAGAAAAGATGCCTTCGTATAAGTTAAGCCACTTGTTTAAGCTAATTAGGTGTTCTTTAATACCTAAACAATAAAGTTAGGAAATTAATACAAATTAACTTATGTGTTGTATGTGAATATGTATATGTCAATATGCACATATAATATCCTGAAGGTATTATTTTGTTTTAATTATTATGTGATATTAATAAGTGAAAATATTTGCAATCCAGATGTCGAATGAAGTATCACATAATCCAGAAGCTCATGCTAATAATGAAAATCCTTTGGATAAAAATGCTATAGAAAATCTAATAGCTCAAGGAATAGCTAATGCTTTACCTTTAATAATTAAAGCTATTAAAAATCCCATAGAACCCACCAAAGCTATGAGTAGTAAGCATACCCGTGATGATAGTTTTAACCATAGTGTCAATAGTGATAATAATAATATTATCAAAACCCCATTTCCCAAGAAGAAGAAGGCGATGACTCCCGGGTGTACCTACAAAGAATTTCTATCCTGTAAACCAACCGAGTTCGCGGGCAGTGAAGGTGCCACGGCTGCTCTACGATGGTTGGAAAAGACGGAAGCTGTTCTTACGATCAGCAAAAATATGCTGAAGAAGATAAGGTGATGTATGCATCTAATCTCTTTAAGGAAGAGGCCTTAGAATGGTGGAATACTATTCTTCAGGCAAAAGGAAGGACCATGGCTTATGCCATAAACTGGGAAGAATTCAAGGAAATGGTAGAAAGAAAATTTTGTCCTCCTTATGAAAAGGAAAGAATAACTAACAAGTTCCTAAATCATAAAATGATAGATGTGAATTGTCGTGAATATACGACAACATTCTTCGAATATGCAAGAATGGTACCAACTCTGGCTTCACCAGAACCCGTACTAATTTCTCGTTATATTTGGGGATTAGTTAGCGAAATCCAAGACATAGTCAAAGCCGTTAGACCACAGACTATTGAGGAAGCAGTTGAATTAGCTAACATGCTGACAGATGGACTAATCCGCACAAGAGAAGAAAACAAGAAGAAAGAGTTAGCCTAGAAAATTTTCCAAGAATTCAAGAAGAAAGAAACTGAACCGTCATTGGAGCAACCTATCTGCAGAAACTGTAACAAAACGCATTCAGGACGATGTCGTTTTAGGAAAACACCTTACTGTGACTTCTGCAAAATGACTGGGCATATAGAGGAAGAATGTAGAAGGAAAACTAACGTCTGTTACAATTGCGGGGAAACCGGACACATCAAACCATATTGCCCGAAACTAACCAAAGCATCTGACAACAAGGCTAGAACAACAGACGGAGCTAAGAAGAACGCGCTAGCATACGCACTTACTACACAAGAAGTAGAGATGATTCCAGACGTAGTCACTGATATATATCTAAGTTAAGTTATTATTTGACCCTAGTACAAATAAAAGTTCATAAATAAATACATTCCGTCAAATATTTCCTCTATTTCAGATCCATAACAAACTTTGTTTGGTTTTCACTTTCGTTGAATCATTTATTTGGTCACGATCACCTTGTGGTGACGTTTTCACAAATTTAAAGCTTGTGCTAATCTCGTTGCACCTCTTACATACGAGTTTAATTATTCATTTATGTTGAATCCGCTTTGATTTATTCTATACAAACAATCTTAACACAATTATGTACTAAGATAAGGATACCCCATTTCATGTCCTATTTCCGTGTATCTCTTAAATAGTTCTTACAGCATCAATCGAGCCTTTCATGATATTTATTATCATCATTGATCGAAAAACATTATATAAATTTAAAATATAAATTTTATTTATTTTATATGGAAACTTACATAAGTAATTACCTAATTTATAATATAGTATTACTATATTTAAAATTCTTGAGGTGCAGAATTTATATTTTACATATAAAAATTATGTTTGAGGTATACTCTCATTTTAGTTTTATTTAGTTATTTATTATTGGTAATTCATATTAATTTTATTATTAGTAATAATATTAATAGTGATAGTGTTAGTATTATTTTAAAATACTAGGGTTATTGTCAAAGACGGGTATTGGATAGCCTAGCCTTAGTTAGGCATGGACTGATCACCTATGCTTAAACAAGACAACACTAACCAATATCCAACCATGATAATAACTATTTACTATATATAAATTAAGTCATCATACTTAGTTAGTAAATTTCAATTACATGTAAAAATACTTTTATATTATATATAGAAATATACATACTTCGTACTGTAAAGAGAAAATATATTTTCATAAAAATAATTAAAGGGACGAACAAAATTATCTAAATAATTGTCTAAGCATTCATGAACAAAACATATTATAAATAAACGATCATCTTAATTAATATTTCACAACTATTAAATACTTATAGAAATATTCTTTTATAATATATACATATTAAAATATCAAATGTCATTTACGCAACCCAATATTTAAGTATGCTTGATATTAGAATAAACATTTATTATTTTACTTTTATGATTTAAAATACCCTATTATAAAATCTTATAGTTAAACATACTTGATTTTAAAAAAAAATGATAATCATGAATTCTAGAATATTGGGTAAACCTATTTATAAAACATATATCATAATTTTATCAAAACTATTACGGGTTTTTGATATTTTAAACCTATCTATATTTATGTATTATTCTACTTTATGATAACATAAAAGGAAAAGGTATTTTAGTAAATCAAAATATCACCTATCCTTAAATCAAATATTTTGATTAAAATCATCTCAATACAATTGTGTATTAAGACAAAAATACTCTAACTTCATTGTCTTTTCATGTATTCTTATAAATCACCCATCTCAGCACATTGATTTTCTCATATCATAATTCAATATTTGACAAAACATTTTCATGTTTTCATTTCATTTTGAGCCGGTCAATCTTAAGTCTTCCTTAGGTACCAATCAAGGTAAGTTTTCTTATGACAAAGAATTTTACTAAGTCCAAAAAGTCCTTCACATTCACCTATTGATCATATATCTTTTGCCTTAAACATAATCACCTTGGAAACTTTATCATTTCATCAGAATGTCTCATCTTTTGAAATATCCAGATTCGCTTCCTTGAAACTCTCAATTTCGAAAACGGTGAATTTATTCGGTCATCATTCTTTCAATCATTACAAACACTTTGTAGCGTCCGAATAAATTTGTAGCCTGTGCTAAACCCTATTCATACGCCATTCGTTTGATTTGTCATACTCCTGGTACAATTATGTACTCAGATTCCGATAAATCCTATTGTCTAGTACCATTTAAGTAAACGACCTTGATTTTCAAGATTGATCATTGACAAATCATTTTTCATACTTCTATTCACAAATAGAGATTTATTAAGAACCTCCCTCAATTGATCAAAGTAAGTTCTTTTCTAACATTGAACTCTACAAAAGTTATTTCATTTCAAAATTAATGCCTATCGAATATCTTTTTGATTCATGAGACTTGGTCAAACTTGTTAAAATTATTATTTCATCCTATTTGATCAAACATCAATTCCTGAAACTAAAGTTTTAAAACCATTGAATTCCAACTATCTTATGATATTAATCTTTTGATTCCATCCTAGAAACCATGATATATTAAAAGAAGTAACGTAACCCCAAAAAGATATCATAGTCGAAATCTCGAGGACGAGATTTTTATTAAGGTGGGGAGGATGTAACAACTCTCACCAAAACTATTATTTCTTATTATATTTTGTCCAATAGGAAACCCTAATTGAGACCCCCAAGTGATACTGCATGACCCCTAAAATTTTCAGAACAATCGGAATCAGGATCAGGGCCCTGAAACTCAGGGGGGGGGGGGTATTTCCTAGTTAGTATTATCCAAACTTTTTTCGATAGAAATTGAATTTTAACGAACCGTCGACTCACCCAAGCTACTGAGACGCGTGGCTACCTCATATTAAAAGTGACCTCTCGCGCCACGCGCCAGGACCAGGTTTCCCTGTCGTGACACGCGAGGGAGGACATTTTTCAGCTATAAATAGGGGGCAGTGGCACTTGAAGTTTGCCGTTAATTCGACGTAAAAACTCAAAATATACACAGAGATATCGTTCGTTTACCACATAACACACACAAACCTCGAAACGTTGCCGCAATCAGGGTATTAGAACAATCGCTGCTACGATTCAATTTCCGACGATCAATATATCCAATGAATGTTTAAGTGCCGCCCATATTGGGTTATACTTTGTCGTTTGTCATTAATTCGATAAATGAGTTGAAGTATTATACTTTGTCGTTTGTCGTTAATACGATAAATGAGTTGAAGTATTGCACTTTGTCGTTCGTTGTGAGAATTTGATCTCGTGAGTTATCGTAAATGCTGGATTGATTACTAACCCAGAATTGTGTGCTTGTTATTAAACTTAGGATAAAAAGGCTAATCAATAGACTAGACTCTGCCCAAATTGAATCAGCAATATATCAAGGCTTATCGGTAGACTAAACTTTGCCTGTAGAAATCTGCACTGTGAGTTCATTTCTCTTATCTCACCGTTTGTGAGTCCATACTCTTTTATCACAGTTTTATCACCATTTTGTGAAACAATTATATTACAAAATGCTTTCTAAAATCCTAAATGGTTACCAGTTATACTTACAGTGATTAAGTTATTATATTTTATAAATAACTACTGGTATGGGAGGTATTATACATTATTTGATTCTCGTTACTATTACCCAGGAAGTTAGCATGACCGCAATTATAACTAATATTATTCTTAACATTGAATTATTATAAATCTAAATGGTGCATACCATAATAAAATAGCCAAGTATAATACTTTTAGTCAGGTTACTATACCCTGATATTACAATTAGTGAATTAATATATTTTGATAAGTTATAATAATTGACATCAAATGTCATTATTCTGGATGGCATGATTTGGTGCTAGAGATAATATATTTGACAAAGTAATAAGACATCATTATGTCCAAAGTCACTAGCTGAAAGAATGATCAGCAGTGATATGTCCAGAGACACTAGTTGAAAGAATGATCAACAATGTCGTGAAAGAATGATCAACAGTGATATGGCCGGAGTCACTAGTTGAAAGAATGATCAACAGTGATATGACCCAGTCATAGGAATCGCCTAATGACAGATAAATTGAATAACAGTAAAGTATAATTATTTGATTAATTCATTATTGGATGAAAGTAAACCAATGAGTGATATTATTGCTGTTATATTGGAATTGCCATTATGGGACAAAATACTAATTACGTAGGGTAAATGCAAATAAATATAAAACCTTAATACTGTAAGGTATAACAATATATTTGTATAAAAATGGAATGAATTCACTCAGCATTCCCGCTGACAAAACCTTTTTCAAACATGTTTCAGGTAATTATCATAAGGCTGGATACGGCACTGAAAGGCATCAAGAAATGGCTTATTAAAGAAATATTGTTTTATAAAATAAAATTTATCTTTAGTAAAAGCTACCATTTTAAAATAGGGAGTTATCCCATCTATTTAAATCAAATCCGGTGTTTTCTAAACTCTGATATTTTTCCTAACTCACGGTCCTGATGAAAATTCCGCTGCAATGTTTTTTAAAAATAATCACCGGTACCACGGGACTGCTCACGGCACCCGATTCTGTCCAGGGTGGGTTGGGGGTCGTGACACCTGCGGATGCCCCTGGTCAACCTGAGGCTCCATGTCTCCATCCATAACAGGCACGTCAGCAATATGCAGCATCTCCACCTCTACAGCCTCGAGCAGTGCCTGGTGGACTATCGGTTGGGGTTCATAAATCTGTTGGTGAGATGCCCGAGATCCGGAAAGTTCACTGCAATCTTCATCTCTCTCATCGTCCTAAGATCTAAGGGCTCCTGTGGTGCTGGGGCCGGCATATCCTCAAGGAATGGATAATACAGACCACAATGCTGGGCAATACGCGTGATAAACGCCCCTCC